>NC_052943.1:36358543-37001043 GCF_013358895.1 Oreochromis aureus
TTTGCATAGGTTTAATACCCGTTGACTAACTGTTAATCACACAAATCACTGCAACAATCTTAAAAAACATAGTTTAGAAAACATAGAAAACATAGTTTCATGTAATTCATATAATTCTGGACCCCTCCTCTTGACGCATGGACACTCCCATGAGTCAACTCATCAAACCTAGATTCCTGTCTGAAAGAAAAAGGTTAGCTAGATCATATCCCAGGCAACATCAGGGCGTCTCCCCCTCTGGAGCAGCACCACCCCGGACCTATAACCCTGCAATAAAAGCTGTTAGTGTGTTTTGCATAATAAGTTTGCTTCACATCTGGCTCCGCCTGGAGCCATCATACACACCATCATGGCCTGGAAAACAAGATCTGGAAGTGAAATCAAACTTCACACCTATAAACAATTGTATCATTAGAGTAGCAATAAAGCACTCAGCATCAACAGGACAAGTATCATGTGCAGGCTTTCTCAAATCAGTAAACTACAATTATTGCCATAATTTGCCTCAGACATGGATCATCCCATGTACTCAGTTAACATTAGTGTAATCGGTGACTTCCCTTAAGCAAAGTCACTCCATGTATTTAACACTAGGAGCTCAGTAGTGGCCAGCTAATGAGCCCCATATCAAACTATTCCATAAACACTGCATCTCTTAGTGGCTTTCTCCTGTTACTTGTCCGTCTCTGCTGAATCCTCTACATGCACTCTTAGAAAAACAAACATCAGCAACACAAATGGACAATCCTGGAGGTCAGGCGCAGATCGACAGGTTCCAGAGGTGCTATAAAAAGACCATAAAGTTAGCCATCCATAGCTGTGGAAAGAAGTGACACTAGATTCAACACAGGGAATGTCTCACATGTTATTCACATCGTCAAAGTAACCTTTAACATTTTCCCAAAAACACAGTGTAACAGCATCACCAACTCATAACCTGTAAACACAGTTTTCTTCACACATAAACCCAGAAATCCTGTAGTAGGAAAACATCAACCAGCTATCCTGGTATAAATCACATGATCAAATCACATGAAGAACTGTAATGCTGTAGAAAAGTTAGCGCTGCGCAGGTGTATACACACTTTCTCACAGTTACCTCTGTGAGCAGCACAAGGTAATGAATAACACCCCTGGTAGATGCACAGACACAGAAAGTGGCATTTAAAAGGTTAAATCGGTACAGCCAAAGCTCACGCAACCTCGATGTTGTTGTCATCTTTCTGCTCCTGTAAAAAGAAACACACATAGATTCATCTGCACCTTTGTCAGGTGGGGGTTAACGTCGCACAGTGACGTCAGTCAGTCTGTCAGCTTCTGTCCGCTTTTACCAGTCAGTCAGTTTTATTTTCTCTCACTCATTCATTCATGCATTCTTTCTTTGCTGGAAGTGGAAATTATCATTGCATTTTCATTTCCACCCACAGCAAAATGACGTCATTTCAAAAAGAAAAAGAAGAATTTAAATCGGATTGCCTCGGTGAATCCTTTTTGGGCAGGGACTCTCTTTCTAATTGTCCCAAATAAGCGGCTTTCTCCAGAGCCCATTGTAATTTTGGAGAAACTCACTTGCAACAATTTTCTCGACGACGTGTCGTATAGCACTTCTGTTCTAATCGTGCAGATCTGCTCAAACAGAGATCATCAAACAAAACTTTCAGTGCACTATGAAAGTATCAAAATAAAAAGGCCTCATTAAGTCATGACACATGCTCCTCATCTCAGGAGGGTAAATCATACCATTAGCATGGTTTATCATACCATCATACTAATTGGCAGGCTCAACTTCACAACAAAAGAAAAATCATCAGCTAGATAAACTCCAACCCAACCATCAGCCGCACAACACACAACATAAGCCTCATGTCTCATTAGCTATGAATTTTAATCCCCAGGACTGTACTTTTTACTCATTTAGGCCACAGATCCATCTTATTCATCTTTTCTCTTTCCCCGTCATCATAAAACATGTGACATGTTGTCATGCATTTCACAAAAGAAGTTTGTTCTCATGTATTCAGAGTTGTGTATCTGGGTACAGGATTCACTCGCACATCACAACAGGAAACTCAGTGTTTTAGAGTCTCCACTCCAACACATCCCATTCACTCGTGCTAGAACTCAGCCACCTTTCCTTAATCTAAGAACAACCAACTAATTTGCATATCAGCTATTAACCCACTAAGTTGACAGGACAACAGAAATGCATGTTCAAAATATTATCACAAAAATAGAATTTCCCTCATACAGTAAATTACTTGTGCTGCATCAGTCAGGCAGAAAGCACCCCCCAATTTACTATATTAACAACTACATTTATTGTCTGATCACTGGTTGGTCAAACCAGAATCTCTTTTCTTTTTTTCACAAAAATTAAACTGTTGTCCTGCAACCTAGAGAGTTAACTGTCAGCATTGGGTAAATTCAACATTTGATAACAAGTGTCTGTTAAATTTACACCATTTTAACACTGATGAGAGAGAACAAGCTGATCTTCATTGCATGTGTGTTTGTGTTATTAGGCAGGTTTAATCAATGTGTCTGGAGCTGCATCTCCAGCAGGGCATGTTCTTAAAGCTGCCTTTCCTACACACTCCTCTGCTATTATTTGATCCTTTCTTAACTAATGTGCTATGAGTCCACTGGTCTTTGCATCACACGAGGTGACTTGGACAAGATGATAAACAGACTCACATGCTCAAGATGCTGCCTAATCTTCATGGACTCTCTTGTTTGTGTTAGTAGGGTTAATGCATGTTCTGCTTGTGTGTGTGATTTTGTATATGTTTCTTCTTGCAGTGTTTCAGATTCCTTCACAATTTTCCACTTAAGCAGTCAGTTTTCTTTTCCCCGGGTTTGCTAACCCAAATTTTGATTTCCCACATTAAACAACAACACTCTCTGTGTTCTTACCTCCTCTCACTCTGTTGTCCTCTCCCACTTCAACAGTCCAATAGCCGGCAGTTCTTCTTCAGCTTTGTCCTGTGTTCCACTGTCTCTTCTTGCCATTTTCTTCAAAGGCGGCAAATGTCAAACTCCAACAGCCTCCCCAGTTCTCCTCAAAAGTCCTTTTCACGAGCACAGTGAAGTTGCAGCTTGTTGGAAACAGTGTCATTCATCCAATCAGTCAGGATGATGGTTTGCTCTTCTTCTTTGATACTGTTTGTCCACACTGCTGCTGCTTGCTGGGACTCTTTGCTCAGGACTTGCTGCTGTCTCTTTATCTGCCATATATTGCTCTTGGAACTGCATTCCTTGTCTTCAGGGAGGAGTGAGAGCTCGCTTGTGAGGATGAGGGACACATGGAGCTGTAAATAAGTTAGCCAAAAACTTGGCCCGAATGTTTCCAATGATGTTAAACTATAACTTTATTCCGACTGCTGCATGTGGAAAACTGATCCAGATCTGCTTTTCATCTGAAAGTGACAAAACTAAGACATTTCCATTATTATTATCACTGCTTAACCAACACACAGAACTCTCTCTGTTTTTTGAACTCTTCTTCCTTAAAGGCAGAAAATGAGATTGTAGTTGTTCTTGGCTGATAAACACAAAACCTTTTTCCTATTATTTTCCATCTACAATGTAGATTTTGTCTCTGTTTTACTCTTTTTTTTCTTTACACTAGCTGGTGACCTGCAGAATCACCGCTCTCACAATTTGGGACAATTACGTTTACACAGCGCACACACACACTGCGACGTTAGGCACATTCACACTCACTTTTTTCCATCTGCATAAATGAATCATATGGCTGATGATATGTGCCATGGTGATCCATAAGTATGATCACAAGTTTATTTAATTATTTTTCAACCCAACAAAGCAAATAAACACAACATGATGCTGATGCTATGAACACTCTACACACATGAATCAAGATCCAGGAAAACTGCTGCGCATCTGAAAGAAGAAGCTGAACTCACGGATACGCTACATACTCGAGTTATCATAGTTCTCTTCCCCTTTCTTTGATGAGTTCTCAGCCAGCTCCTGATCTGATAATGTGTAGCTTGCTCATCAGCTCAGAAGAGACAGCAACACAACCTCACACAGCGGTTGCGTGCTTTGCCCACAGTGGCAAAGACTTACATTTTCATATTCAACTCAGCTTCTCCATCATGTAGTTTTCAGCTGTTTCACACAGGGTTCAGCATAATAGTTGTTTTCATAGGTGTGCTCTATATCTCAACAATGGCTCATATTAGGATGACAGTTTTCAAACAGGTCAAGTGCCTCTATGCACGTAATTAGGTAAAATATTTATCTATTTTACTTCATCTCATATGTCATTGTACTGAATTTGAGCAACCTTAAGCTTAATGCAGATTACTTTTAACAACTGGTTAAAGTAATGGTCTGGAGCACAGGCTGTTGTTGATCAGGGCAATCTAAAAAAATAATCTAAACATGTGTGTGTATTGGCAGTTTTGATGGGTACTAATCATTTATTACAGGTGGGGTTACTCAGGCTTGCGCTTAGGACACTCTCTTGCGTGGTGGCCCATTTCCCTGCATGCATAGCACTTATCATCTCTTTTTCCACGGTTCCCCCTTAATTGCCGTGAGGTTCTATTTCTCCTACTCCTGCCTCCATTTCGCCCTCTCCCAACCTGTCCCTGAAACAACATTTCATCTGCTAAAAAGGCAGCGGCCTCAGCGCTTTGTGACTTCGTTTTGTTATTTTTAATGACTTCCTGCGCATGGTGGGTACAGTTCATACATACTCGGTCATAAAGCATGTCAGAGTTATGATTAACATTTTGTTTCTTAATGAAATCAGCAACGGGTGAGTGAAAGCCATTCACCAGAGCATAACTTAACTGCTGCTGATGTAAGCTGGCCTTCTCTACACGCTCTTCAAGGTTGCTGTGTTTTCTGACAACTTCTAACATTTGACATTCTCCAACGACTGGTTTACGGTGATTACAGTTATGAGCATATAAATACCTCGCACTGCCGGGAGTAAATTCTTGCATGAATGTGTCGTCTCCCTGTGAGGCAGTCTTACTTGCTCGGGAACCCATGATAACAACAACAACCGTGTCACAGACCGCACCTGCTCCGCAGTCATTCACACAACAACAACACAAAATAGGCCTATAATTTTCCCCAGCCTGCGCGACCCCGCACGGCTTAGGCCCGCGTCAACCCGCGCGGCCGCACTCAATTAAGGAGCCGTCGCTCTCTTTTTTTTATAAGCCTGCGTCTAACCGCACGGCTAAGGTCCGCGTGCAAGCCGCGCGACCGTGCGCGCGTGTACCCGCGCAGCTACAGTAATCTCTTAGTCGTTCTCTTTGAACTTACTTGGTGTTGCTTATTGCGTGCAGCATCAGTCCCGTCAGATCCTGTCAATCGTCATCCATCGAGGAGAAAAACAGACGGCTAATCCACCGGCCCGATGACGAATTCTCACGTCTCGGGTCTTTGCTGCAGGACCTCTATAAGTCCTGGCTGACGTCTTTCGGTGTGTCTCTTTTTCCCCTCGGTGAATGTCAATTCCAAGGATCCTGCTCTCGAAGGACCAATTAATGATAGGTTTGTAGCATAAACCTATTCGCTGGAACGTTCAGGACAATTTGCTACACAGCAAAAACAAGACACAAGTAGGCAAAGTTCCTTGTAGTACTCATGCATGAAGGAGGCCTGCCTGGAGCCAAGTGTCGTTCCACCCACTTGACCTCCGTCAGACTCTCAGCCAGGTTCCCCATAGCACTCCTTTTATTGTGGTTACATGAATATGCATAGGTTCATTAACATATGACATCTTATATAGGTATGCATGTGAACAAAGAATACCCTGTGTGTGTGTGTGTGTGTGTGTGTGTGTGTATCTGTGTGTGTATGGGGTCAAGATGTAACCCCAGGAAGACTCCCCAAAGCTGGTGCCAGGAGTCTAGCGGTACATCTGAACAAAAGGCTCTTAGACTCAAACAGATATACGTGTGTTTGCTATACCATATATCAGCAGGAGAAGATACGACCTCTCCTAGGAGGTGTGTGATCTATGCCAGAACACTCTGAAGAGGAGTGAACGCACTCCCCTCTTCATGCTACACAGAGTTGTTACAGACCTCCTAGGATGAGACATTCTTTCAATCTACAAATGATTATATACTTCTAAGCATATATGAGTAAATATTTCTAAGCATAAATGACAATCACAATACAAATCTAACAGTGACAGGAGGTCACAAGAGGTGGCGAGGTGGACGAGAGGAAAAGCGGGACCATGGAGGAGGTTACGGCGGTGTGGTTAGACATGAGGGGAGGAAGAACACCCTGGGTGGAGAGCAAAGTGGTGACAGAAGGACGTCCTGTGTAGGGAGGAAACGAGACACCAGCCATGTGCGTTGAGCTCAGGACAGCGGCGGGCGGAGTTCAGAGCTCTGCGTATGCGGGGTAAGTTATTAAAGATGAATAATTAAAGAAGAGTGACTGTCCTCCTTTTTCTTCAGTGGACGCTGGAGCGAAGTGGCGGTGAGGACGTCTGAGGACGCTGCCCACTTGGAATTTGAATGGACTTTTTATTGGACTTTTAGTAGTTTTAGATCATCGGCTGAGGCCACTGCAACTTTTACTTGGGCTGTTTTTTATATTTAAATTCTTGTTGTCCTTGGCCAGGGTATTTTAAATAAATTATATTTTAGAAAGTTAATTTTTATATTTTCTCCTGCATTGACTCCTGCTCTTCCTGTTCTAGAAGGTTTCCCTTCCCAGAGAGCACCTCGTGACACATATCCCCGACCTTTTGTTTTGCTGATTTGTGCTGCTGTAGGTAGAATGCAGGTCACTATTGAAATGAACTGGCTGTATTGTTGTCCATATATATCATAAATTAAGTTAAGTTATTACAGTGTTACTGATGTGACACTAATTCACATCATTCTATCAGGAAATGCGTGAGAGATGGAGAGAGGCTGAGGCAGAGATGGATGTGAGGAAGACGTGAAGGATGATGAAGAGGATGAGACACACAGGGAAGGAGATGCAGCTGTCAACAATGGATTCAACATCTGTATAGAAAGTGTGCATGTGAGTGCATGTGATCTGCATTTTACCACACAGCACAAAACCTTGGAGTAGTGCCAAACTAACCAGTGGCAATAATGTGCACATTTCTTAGTCATTTCCTGTTATATGCATATATAGAGGACATATTTAAGCATCAGTGAGTGAGACTGAAGATGTTGGTCGGTAAGCTGAAAATCCCACAGTGGCGAGGAAACAGTTAAAAGGATGCTTCTGTCTCCACCGTGGATCACAGAGGATGGTTCCCAGTCTCCCTGTGATGGTGTGCAGCATGAGCTGTGGCTGGGATTGATCCATATGAGGAACTAAACTGAAGTGACCTGAACACTCAGTGTGCGCTGATAATACCGTCGCCTCTCCAGTTTTAATAGTAAATAGCAGACGGGCAGGCTGAGCCTGCTGTGAGTGCTAAATGGAACTAATGAAGATTTGTGAAGTCGAGTGTGAGTAAATCTAAAAAGTGATTTTATGTTTGACAAACTGTAGAACGCACATTGATTGAACTTCTCAACCATGCAACACTTCCCTGTGTCCAGTGATGTAGAAAAGCTTTTGCAGCTGGTTGTGTTGTTTTAGTCTCATCACTGTTTCTGACACTGATGCAGACGGAGCTCAGGAAAGCTGCTGGTCGCCATACGTCTGTGTACCACGAGGCAGGGCTCTTCTGTAACTGCGTCACACTCCCACAGGACCACTGGAACTACATATACTGTGTCTTTCAGTTGTCTCATGTATAGTATCAGTGAAATGTCCCTTTATGCCCAAACATGCATGTCTGTAAAGCTTACAGTTTAATAGCTTACTGCAAATGTATGCAATAAACACGCTCAGTTTGAGCAGATGAGCCTGAGCCTGCCCCCCACCCCCAACCCTACACCCATCCACCATTCACAGGCAGCAACCCAACAAGGTGCTCATGCTACATACACAGAGATTACACTAGCTTATTGAGTCCTAAAGCACACACACACTTTCAAACACTCTGTTTGTATGTATCAGGCAGATATATACTGGGTAGATAATAGCCACAGTCACACACACACACTCTCTCTCACACACACACACACACACACATCATTACACAAAATGTGTTTCACAAAATAATCGAGAAATCAAAAGTGTTCAAAGTGGAGACACAAAGAGATAAAGACACAGATACCCATCCACTCTGCTGTTATTATTTAGCTGATGGTCCATTATCTAACCCTGTGTGTGTGTGTGTGTGTGTGTGTGTGTGTGTGTGTGTGTGTGTGTGTGTGTGTGTGTGTGGATATATAAGTGCTCCTTCACATTACAGTGCTGCTACATTTCCTGCACACACAGAAAAGACAAACCCACAGATAAAGCAGCTATTGTCGCAGCCGTAATCCCAGTGAAAAACATGTTGTGGTGTTGCTGTGATACAAACAGGAGCATATTGTCTTGACAACAAAAGGCAGCCTTGTGAGCGGTGGAAAGAAAAGGGAAGCGGAGCAGTGATCCACAATAACATTATTGTAATGTGGGAGTTATATCAACAGTGTTTTTCTTCCAAAGCCTCTACAACAACATACTTATTGCAGTAACCTAGATAAGTGGCAGTTCTGTTCCTTTAATACTATCAATACATAAACAGACGTGTTTGCAAGATACACAGAACTGTTTAGCATTATGGCTAAATGCAGCCTAAGCCCACAGCACCATGGATGCCCTCCATGGACCAGTGTCACGAGCATCCCTGCACACCTTTCTTTCCCTTTCCACACCCACCAGCCACAACCATGTGACCTTATCAAAGTGGCTGATAACACTAAAACTTAACAAGAAAAAAGAGCTGTTTACTTTCCATCCAATGTATCCCAGACTATGAAGTGAGCATTGTTAGAACATTATCACTTATGAGTGGCCATAATGTGTTGACTCATGTAAGTGAGAAGACAGTACAGATACATTTTCACACACATGCAGTTAAGCAGTTGGCCACAGTTGGCAGTTACTGAAAATATGTAAAACAAGTATGTGATTACTTGCAGTTATCACAAATGTGGGAGTGAGAACAGACCTGCAACTGAGGACAAAAGTAAGAGACAAACCTGTTGTGAGTAGGAAAGTTAAAGTTTAAAAAATGGATCAGTATGGTGAGTAAACTGAACATCCTGATTCCCCTCATCACTGACAACAAGGCTGAAGTTCATTCTCACTGTCAGCCATTCTGTGGTGTTTAGGTTCTGATCAACAGGTTTGCTTAAAGGGCATACATCACACACTAAGTCGACCCGTCAGTGGAACAAGCTGTTTTTTCATTGACAAATAACCGCACCGTGTCTTTATCCACTGCTAACACTGCAGACAGCATCGGGGCAGACAGCAGAGCTGGCGTCCTCCTCTGTGGTGCTCGTCCTTGCACCGTGCGCGACTCATGCTGGCTGCTACAGGCTTTTCTATAACCTGCCTTTTTTCTTCAACTCAATCAATAGGTATGGTTTCGGATACTGACAAATCTTTCCAGTGGGTTTAAACCAAACAATCGGTGTGAGATTGGAGTGCAGACTTTTACCTTTACCTTCAGGTAAAGCATTAACATTTTAGGATTTACAATCATTTTTACAAACAGCTCCTATTTTCAGGGAACAAGCAGTTTAATGACCTCATGATTTAATTAGAAACACAGCATTTAGAGTTTGTTTGAGGCAGTCAGTAACACCAAAGAACATCCAAGTATTGGATGGATGGAGGGATGGAGGGATGGAGGGATGGATGGATGGATGGATGGCAGTGTTTGTAGTTAGTCACTGTAACAGTAACTGTTGCTGTTTTCAGTCTGGAACTGTTAGTTAATAAGTCTGAGTTTCTGTTTTGCTCTCTTGTTGTTTCTGTGTATGGACTTTTTCTGTGATTGTATTTTCAGAGTCCTTTCCCCTCTGTCTTTGTACCACACTCGAGTGTCTGCTTGCATTTTGAACTGTAGAAATATAAACCATTGCCCCTGATAACAAATGGGTAATATTATTATAAGGAGTAGTATGTAAGATCACTTTCCCTGTTACTGAGGACTGAAATGGTAAATGGACTGGTTCTTATAAAGCGCTTTTCTACTGAGCGCTCAAAGTGCTTTACACAACTTGCATCATTCACCCATTCGCATCCATTTATACAAGCATTTCTAAGCTTTTCCTGTGCTTTGTAGCTAACATTCATATACATTCATACTCTGATAGATGCATCGAAGAGCAACTAGGAGTTAGCATCTTGCCCATGAATACCCACCTTGTGATTAGTAGATCACATGCTCTACAGCCACCCCCACAACTGTGCAGAATGTAGAATTACTAAAATGCCTTTGCTTGTTTGGAGTGTGGAGAGGAAAGAGGAGCCCCAAGAGAAAACCACATTCACTGTCCTCAAAGAAGAGGAGCTTATGTTGAGTGTTAGAATGAGCTCTCACTTAAGAGCTGCTTTTAATGTGCCAGACATCTTTGCACTCTTGTGAGTGTGGAAGAGGGAGACGACCCTGGGCTGGGTAGTTCTTCATCTAATGCTCGTGTGATAATATATATATATATAGTACTATGTAAAAGGTTTGAGCCTGCCCATATCTTTTATATGCTGCTATAACAAATCGGTCCACGATTTACTGAAATATGTAAACATGCACAGAAACACAGCTAGTATCATTCTTTTTTTAGTTTCCTTATATATTATAAAGAGTCTGAAAGTGAATATTTGGTGTGAGCAGCTTTGTTGTCCTGCACAGTCTGAACTCCTAACTCCAATCTTCTGTCAATTCTTTTTACAGGCTTCTAAAAGGACATTTAAAGCTCTTTGTTAGATGTTTCTGCTTTTTTTCTCTTCTCTGTCCGGGTGATTCCACGCCGCTTCAATAATGCTGAGGTCTGGGCTCCAGGGAGGTCAATCCATGACTGATAGTGTTGTTATTGTCTTTCTTGGAGCCTATCCAGCAGTCATAGGGTGAGAGGCAGGGCACAGCAGGGTCCAACAACGGGCTGTCGTGCTATTGCAAGGCTAACACAGAGAGGCAGATATGCATTCACACAGGTAGCTGCAGTACTCAAAGAGAACTCAGAGGGAGAACATGCACACTGTGTACAGGAAGGCTTCAGCTAACTGCTGGCTTTAAAGACACGACCTTCTTATTGGACCCTTCTTGCAGTCATTTGTCAGCAAACACAATGAAACATAGGTGGGTTGAGGTTGTTTGTAGTTTGAATCAACGTTTGCTGATTTATGGCCTCCTTACTAATCATATATAATGTTTTCCTTTTTTATGTTCTGATGCTGTGTTGGGCTGCAACCTGGTTTTCCTTACAGATACATGCTGTAAAAGCTGCAGTGTGGCCATTTCTCCTCCAGGGGGCTCTGTGTGGTTGCCTTCCATGTCAGGGCTCATTACTGCTGTGGGTAGCCGCAGTAATGTGGTAAGAGCTGGAGTCATCGGCCTACAGTGCACACGGTGAACCTCTAGGTGTCACCCATTGTCTAGTTGTCAAGGCAGAGGGGAGGGAGGTGTCTCTAATCTACCCCCCCTGAAAATTCAACCATTTGGGGGTTTTAGCAACACCTAGTTCCACGTGCCTCTCCAGCACATTTCTGCCTGCCACCACATCTAAGCTCGGTCTCTTTTTGTTGTGAACTCGAGTGGCTCTGAGACTGCTGGGCTTCTCTGTTTCTCTGAGCTCTGACTAAATTAATCCTATATGCTTCCAGACATTTTGTTTGCAGAAATGCTTCTAATATGAATAATAAAAAGCGATGTTTCCTGATGTTATGATCAGTAACTGAGGAGAGCAGGTGGCTTTACCCTTCATGAAATCCATTTTCAATGTATTCTCTGTGTTCAGAGCCTTTAGAATGATAGAAATGCAGCTAATTATTTTTAAAGTGAATTAGCCAAATTACTAATTAACAAGTGGCTGTCACCAAAATGACTGTTATAGATGTATAAAGCAAGGGATGGCATAAATCCCTTATATTTGAGAAGACAAAATTAAAAATGTTAAAATTGAACTTATTATCTAAACTATTTGATCATTTATTTATGTGTTTACTAATCTGTCTAATTTCCACAGTTCTGTGTTGTTTGTGTTTGTTAGTTTGTCAGTGTTGTACTGATAGTGTGCTGTGTCACTGTGCTGACATGTTGTGTATGGTTTTTCTAATAACTAAGACTGAAGCTCATTCTTTCATTGATTATCTGCTTATGTTGATGCCATTTGAGCAAAAATGATTGCTAACTAGTACCTGAAATACTACATAATCCATACTAATAAAATGATAATGCACTGCTGTGTGTGCATTTGTTCTGCTGGTATTTGACGATGCTCCACTGCAGACGTGGGACTCTTCCCTGCTTTAGGATTACAGCTCATTTCATACATACCAGCGTTTCTGATGCTGTGTCTTCATGAAGACTGGCTGTTAGCTTAATTAACACAACATTTTTTAAGAAAATCGTTAAAACACAAAAACTTGGGGAAGGAGTGGAGTGCTATAGTTCAGAGATATGGGCAAGAATTAAGAGAAAAGTAGAGGTCTGCTTGGTTTTACTCAGACAAGTAAAGGTTACACAAAAGCTGAATGAGGAAGAGTAAAAATGAGTTAGTTCTGAAGTCTGCCAACAAATCTGCTGCCTATAAACTGAAGTTATGAACTGGACACGTGAAACAAACTCAAAATAACCAACCTAGCATACAGAGCACAACTAGCTGGCTCATCAGACAAGTGTATTAATTTTTATTGAGATCAAAGAACATTAAACAAACCAAAATATCTAACTCAAATATCAAAGGAAACATCCAAAATTCACTTGTTTTTGAATAATTAATAATGTTTCAACTTCTATATGCATAATATGAGACACTTGGCTCCCATGAAAATATATTCTATAACTCAGAAAGCATGGACAGATGAAACAACAACCCTAGTTTCTCGTCAGCACCAGGGTGACAAAATGTCAGTATCCCTTTTAAACTGCAGTTAAACCGTTACTTAAAAAGCCATCTCTAGACCCAGCGGTCTTAGCTGCTTTACAGCTACTCTTTACTATAATTAGCTAACAGATCATCTGCAGAGGAATGGCTTATTTGAAGAGTTTCAGTCAGGTTTCAGAGCTCATCACAGCACAGAAACAGCTTTAGTGAAGGTTACAAATGATCTTCTTATGGCCTCTGACAGTGGACTCATCTCTGTGCTTGTCCTGCTAGACCTCAGTGCTGCGTTCGATGCTGTTGACCATAATATCCTATTAGAGCGATTAGAACATGCTGTAGGTATTACAGGTACTGCGCTGCAGTGGTTTGTATCATATCTATCTAATAGACTCCAATTTGTACATGTAAATGGAGAGTCCTCTTCACACACTAAGGTCAATTATGGAGTTCCACAGGGTTCGGTGCTAGGACCAATTCTGTTTACATTATACATGCTTCCCTTAGGCAGCATCATTAGAAGACATAGCACACATTTGTTACAACATACAAATGTTTCTTCTTTACTCACTATGTGTTAACTGACCTCTTTGCATTTAATCATGAGTTATTAATAATCTCTGCCTCTCTCTTCCACAGCATGTCTTTGTCCTTTCTTCCTCCCCTCACCCCCAACCAGGGTGAGATGTTCTCCACCTCCCAGAGTCTGGTTCTGCTCAGGGAGTTTTTCCTTCCCTCTGTTGCCAAGTACTTGTTGTTTGATTGCTGAAGTGTCGCTCTAATATTGTAGGATGTTTACAGTATAAAGCACCTTGACATGACTGTACATATATAAGAAAAAATGTATTCATTTAAACAATTAAGTGTGCTGATTTCTACTGCCATTCGATTGATGGGTCAGCATTGTTTTGTAAAAGAATGGAAGAAGAATGGATTGCAAATAGAATTTGGAGGGTGAATTATAGCTGTAGCTAACGTGTGGTGTGTACAAAGTCTTGCACCCGCAGCGAGCCAAGCAGATGGTGGTAATACAGCTAAATGTTTGACACAACTCACATGACCTCAGCATCCAAATGGACCCCACAGAAGTCTATTTCCAATAGAACACAAGGTAAAATTAAATTATTGAACAGTACTCTATATACTAATATACAAATATAACTGTATGTCAAAATTTAGTTAACGGTTATATATTCAGTATTAAATATAATGTGATCTTTGATAATGTATTGTCATTATCAAAGACTGTTGTCATGTAAATGAAAATAAATATGTTGTCTGCAAGTGTACAAGGGTTGTTTGGAGAACACCCGGGGTCTTCATCTGCACTGATAAATAATCCTGGCAAAAGGACGTTTACAGCAAATCAAATCTAGTCTAAAATACGTCTCATATTGAAAGGAATGACAGTAAAATAGATTTCAGTGTTTTCTATCAGCATGTTTGATGGTTGATCCAGTTGACTGAAGCCATTCCATTTCCGTTCATCCTCATCTTCCTGGGAAGAAAGCAGAGCTCTAAAAATTCCTACTGTGCAACAGAAAATGTGAACCAGACACCTCAGTCAGGTTTGTGCATTATTTTATTTGTTTATCATTCGCCTGCACCAATAATCCACAAACACAAGTGTCTATTAACTCAGTATTATATTAATGAATACATATTATAGTGACAAATAAAAAATAATCACAATACAAAAGAGCCATTTAAATATGTCGAATGTCAATCGCATGTCAAAGTCTTGATTCAACGTGTACTCAACATGCATTTAAAATATAAAAATAGACTTCTGATTACAATTATATACATTTTTATAAATATAAGTATACAAATGTATTTTCAAAATACAAAGATAAATACAGTCACATTGTGTACCTTTTTTGGGATATTTAGCATTCACAAAACACAATTATTAAAACTGAAATGCAACTTTAACGACACTTGCAGGTCTTGTTTTTTGTCTTTGTTATTTCCTTTTCGGTCTTTTTTGCCACCAACATGCCCTCACTTTCACTCGGCACGGAGGGGGCGGGGAATAAACAAGAAGTCTAGCTCTGCCGAACATCCTGTAAGAGTTTGTTGATCTCAGCCACCAATTCACTGGCGTCCACCAATTCATGCCGGCTATCGCTGCGTTTGCCCTGAAGGTGACTGAGCACCGAGTCAAAATCGTCCTCCTCGTAGTTCTCTGGGATCTCCTCCATGGCTGGCAGCCACTTGGAGGAAGGCCCAGGGAGCGGCGCCGACACTGGCACCGGGGCTGGGGGAGGCTGCACCAGCGTGGGGCTGACCAGCGCCGTAAGCAGAGGGCTGCTGTGGGGCTTGGGAGCATGGCCGCTGTTCTGGGGGCTGTTTTTGGGCGCCTGTGAGCCCTTGTGGCTGCTGCTCTGTGAGCTGAGCTTGGTGCTTGGTTTCAGCGTGTGGTAGCTACCGCCCTGGTGGTGGCCAGATGGGCCTATGCTGCTACCTGGGTTCTGGAAGTGGGTGTTAGCGGCCCAGGCTGCCACTCCCTGTTGGTGTACAGAGGGGCTGGGTTTGCCGGGCAAATGACCCCTCCTGCGATCTAAAGATCCAGTCATCGGTACACCCATCCCACTCAGGCTAGTCCCCTTCTGGTTTTCACTGACCTGGACGTAAGAGTCCAGGCCCTGGGGTATTAACCTCTGAAACACGCTGCTCATCTCTGAAAGCAAAGACGTGGTCCCACACAGGTCTTCGTCTGTGGCCTCGTTGCTGCCGGCACCTTCTCCCCCATCGTCTTCACCATCCTCCCCACCGAGGTCCTTGCCGAAGGTGGAGAAGCTCTGGTTCCGGGCGCAGCCGGTATCAGTGCAGGGCTGCGGGGTCTTTTCTTGAGAGATGTCACTGTCTTGGCGGGCTTCTTCCCCGGGGATGTAGAGGTTGCTGCGGTAGTCAGAGGAGGACGAGGCTGGGGAGGCCAGGGGTGGCATCCAACACTGATCGGAGTGACCCAGAACGCGGCACTCGTCCGTGCAAAGCCTCATGGCTGCAGAGAAGACAGAAGCATGAGTAATCACGAGTGAGCTGCAGCCATATGGTCACTCTATACAAAACTAAACCTGCTTGTGTTTTGAGTCATTTAAAGATGAACCTTTTACAAAAACCTAAACAGGAAAGTAAAACTCACAGAACATAGGTTTGGTTCAATCCTTATAGTACACTCAGTACACTTACAGTTACTGAATAACCAGGTGAAAAGGTTCTCCACAGAACTCGTGTTTCTTTCTTTTTGTGCTTGGCTGTCTCTGGAAATCTGCCCTAATTAGTCTGAGAGGCTCTCTGCAGGAGCTCTGCCGTCTATCGTCCTACGACTTCACCACAGAGAGACGATTCAGCCAGGCCGATCAATGCCTATTACCCATTCAAAATAACTCCTCCTCTAAAAGCCCTGCATTTTTCCCTTTCAAGTCACTCTTTTCAATATTAAATCTTCAAATAGAAAATCCCTGAAGAATAAATTAGACAAATCAAATATGCCAACTTAAAGCCTTCATTAAAGGACTGCGGTGCTTTTCAGTGGCGCTGTTGAGGGACTTCATTATCCCCTCATTAACATGAAAGGAATATTTATAATACATCTTAGAGCAGCTGAAAAGTGCATTTGGGTGCAGTGGAAGGATGAAAACAGTGCGGGGGCAGAGGCAGATTGGCTACCTCGCTGATGAAAGGCTAAAAATCAAAGATTTAACCTGAGCGACTGGTGTGTGAAAACAGAAAAGGAACAAAAATCCACGTCAAACAAACATTAACCTCCTCAGACCCAAACTCTTTCATGCCATGCATTTTTAATTTTGATTGGGACCTGATGAATGTAAAAATAAAGAAGTAGGTCATTTTTATTTTTTACCTGATTTTTGTTTTTGACAAAAATAAGATCCACATATGAGGACATTCGTTTTAAATTTCAATAGAACCATGGCAGTATCATCTCGTTTTAAGTGGATATCAGGCCCTTGTAGAGCAAAATTTAGTATTTTGGTCTAGACAACCTAAAATGTGATGTCCACATATGTGGACACCAGGTCCTGGGAGGTTAACTGAGAGCCTCGCTGACTTACTGGGATTTACTTTTCAGAAAAGAGAACCGACTACTTTGTTCAGGACTGAGGACAACATGGTTCACTGTGTGTTTACTTCAGAGACTGGATTTGATCAGTAAACCAATTCAGCTTCTATTCCTGCTGAGAGGAGGACGCACAATCAGTGAACGTCGGTGATCAGAGTGACGGCTACGATTTACAGGCACAGACCAAAGAAGAAGAGTCAGAGTAAGGAGACATCCAGTCAAGCTTTAAAAACACTGCACTTAAAAACACCATTTCCTAAGTATTTAAGACCCCCTCCCCACCCCCACAAATAGCCCTGATGACGTCTCTATCATCTACTTTCCAAAATCTGACAAAGTTCCAGTCATCGGCCCCTGAGGAACGTTCCCAGGCTGATATCTAAACCCGGAGGAGTAATCTATTACTGTTACAGGAGCCTGAATAGGTCTCCCTGCCTGTATGTGATGACACTGTTTACTCAGTATTCATGTTAAATATAAAGATGTAATCAGGGCTTAAACACATCCCTGAATAATCTGTTAGATCTGTAACATAAACCATCCTGTGGCCTTCATTTCCACAGGAACGCCGCTGATCAGCAGCACTACACAGAGGTCTATTAGAAGTAAGCCAGCAGGGCTACTCATGTACAAGAGCTTAAAGACAGTACAAGTGTTAAATAAATGTGAATATTGTGTAAAATGTGCAAATACTGCTTTACTAATGGCTCTGTACTACAGCTGTGAATAACAGAGAACCTGTCTTTGGCATCATTTATTGCAGTCTTCTCCATCTAGACAAGCAAGAAACAAAGCTTTGTGTTACATCCAAGGGGGCGGGGTTAAGGCTTCCACACTGAGTCATAATAACAGAGAGCTGACTTTATGCTGCAGTGGACTGGGAGTGGGAGGTGGCCTAAGCATCCATAAGGAGAAAGGTGAGCCTAGAGATGTAACTGTGCTCTTCAGGGTTTAATCATGAGCACAACTCTGAGTCGATTCCATAGCAACTCTGCGCCTCGTGGCAATTAAATGCCTCTGTTTCATCAGAGCAACATAAGAGCTTTGGTTTGGATGGCTGGAAATGAAGGTTTGAAGGTGGGAAAAAGCAGAGCGCCAAACGAGCGGAGCTCCTCTACAAAGCTGTAAAGAAGGGGTGGGAGGGAAGGAGGAGGCGTTAGTGATGAGATTGTCTGCCCGTCTGAATCGACTTTAATTGGGATGTAGCTCAAATGTGGTATTAAGTGATGGCTGTGTGGGAAGCTGGCCGGGAAGAAGCAGCAGCTCTGGGAGAAGAGGGATGGCGTGATAAAAGATGCTGCAGAAGCTTGCAGCCTGTATGATGTTAGCCAAGACACACTGAAAGTTTTACAGCATGTGACTGAGTGTACGCTGCTCAACTAGCATGCAAACCTGTCACACATGTGATACCAGCAGACAGAACACTTCACAGTCAGTAGGGTCACTAAAAAGTGCTCATTCTTCCTCATTAACTCAGCTGTAGAGAGGAGGGACCGCCCAGCAACATGACAGCAGGCGGCAGAGGCTCAACAACTTCATGACAGTGTCACTCACAGTCCTCCAAAGTCAATACATGTGCAGCTTATTTTTTTAGTTTCAGTTTTTTGTTTTTTCTTTTTCCAAAATGACCTCTGACATGAAAGCCTCATTTCTGCTGTTCAAACTGAAGAAATGTAAACTTTTACATATGACTGCTCAGCTGTGTCTGTAATCAAACCTCTGTAACTTTGCTCTGCTTCACTTCAGCAGCATCAGGTCATGTTCACATGCTGATTCATGGTTTTCTTCAGTTTTTAATGGACAGAATATTTTTAAGGTTATCTGCTATAAAAAGCCAGGACAGAAAATCTGCTTCATGTTTTATCCTCAGTTACTTTGACACAAAGGCATCTGCTGTGATGATCACACCTCTGATGAAGTCTCAGCTTTGTTTTTACAGATATAAAGATATGGACATGTACTGATAAATGATCAGAATTACAATATCTCTGACTGTCTGAGCCTAAAGTGAATCAGTGATAGAAATCAGTGAGGATCCCGGCCCTATTGCAGCTGTTTATAGGCCACAGTATTCCCATCATCCCACAAACAGACTCATGTCTTGGTAAAGTGGAAAATTTATTTTAGCTTTTAAGGATGATCTAAAGGACCTGACTGCACTCTAAAGAATGGGGGCAAAGTCAAAAATCCCATAATATGCAACCCAGCACAGTAAAGTTTAACTTGAGGTTAAAGGAGACTCGGACAAAGACGATGTGCTCCACACTTTTTCATATGAAGCTCTGTCTGTTTAATCATCAGGCAGTTCCTCTCAGCTGTACACACTGTGGTCCACAGACAACACCATGACTACTAATGACTACAGTGACGTCTGAGAAACTGAAGTGCTCTTTTAAAATTGACTTGAAAACCTCTTTAATAGGGTTAATACCTACACGACCTAAAAGGAAAGAAAATGAGCAATTAAATCACAAATCAGGTCTTGGCTAATTAAATTTTCAAGTAAAGATTCTGTGATTTGTTGAGAGAAATTAGGCGGTGGTCAGTGGAATCAGAAAGCATCAACCATCGAGGGCTGGTCTAAGAAAGTCTTCCCTTCATTCTTTTGAGCAGCAGAATGATTTATGTACTCATTACAGCTGCTCTTTGGTCCTTTTAACATATACTTAGAAGAACACAGTAGTGTAGTACATGGTATGTAATTAGTATCGGTGGTATAGAGAATGAATTGAGGGTGTGGCACAGTCAGATGACCTCTAGGTGGGGTTGCTGAGCAAAGGTTAAACAGCTCTGGTGTTGCCCAGTTTGAGCCACGTTCAAAGACTTTGTGACCCACGTAAACATGAGTGATTGATGACTCATATGTTCTAATGAATTTTGATGTATTGATTCATTTGAATAAATAAATCTACCAAACATTCAGGCCACAGACTGCCAGCTGTCATAATTTGCTACATTTTATCATCTCATATGAAAAGAAGCTGAAAGTGTTTGTGTTTAGAGCTGTTGGCGTGAACCTCCAGGAACACAGACACTTGTCACTATTACCTGATAAATCACCAAAAATATAAATATCATTGTAGCTGTTAGCTCAGCAAACCAAGAATCTACATGTTTAATGGATACAGTTCTTAGCAATTCTACGTATAATTATTATAAGAACAATATCAGAGTGGTGGATAAAAGCTGAGCAAAATAAAGACTGAAGCTTGGCTTCATGTCTACCGAGGGCAGTGCGGTGTGATGTACCTGCATGTGCTCTGTGCTGGCCATCAGGGGCATATATCTCAGTAAAGCCCTCACCGAGGAGCCTGTCCATGGGGGACTCCCTGCCGGGCTCGTAGTCGCTGTCCCCAGCCTCACTGTCTCCCCGTCCGCTGTCCTTCAGACTGAACTTATCCATCTCATTCAGGGCATATCTGCAAAAGCCAGAAGCAGATTTGATACATGAATCACAGCCAATAATCTTAGCACACTTATGAAGACACCACACTGATGAATAATAAGGTTCACTGAGAGTGCTCTGCAGAAGGGTTTTAACATAAAATTATGCAGATGTGAAGTTATTGAGCATATAGTTTAACTCCAAAATCGACTGGACCAGAACAGAGCTGAGAACAGTGGAAATGTTGCACTGTGACATGAGGAGGAGCTCAGAGGGCTCTTCCTCATGTGTGCTTAGGTGTGCCAGCACACAAAGCATCGTTCACGCATGTGTTACCTGTAGCTTCTGGTGTATTTGTTGCCTCTGAAGCTTGGCCGTGGCTGGTACTGGCCCTGATGAAGCATGGACAGAAGCTGTGAGACTTGCTACAAAGCCAAGAAAAAAAACAAAAAGAAAGGAAAAAAAGACAAAATAAAAGGGAAAATGAAGAGGGGAAAATGAATGGAGTCAACAAGCAAGGCCACAAGACAATGTTTGGGGGGGCATTGTGGGGGGGGGGGGCTGAGGGAGTGCATGACTTTGTGATGGTCAACAAAAACATGACACATACAGCTGAACAGAACACGGGAGGTAACCCCGGTACATGACAAATCACGTGCACGGCTTCAAATGAAAAAGTACTATATGTATAAATACTTCAATGAAAAGAGTAGTACATGTAAATCAGGGTTACATCAATCCCATGGACATTTAAAGAAAATGAGTAAACCTCTCACCTCTACAGGAGGAGTGGCGTGGGCCAGCTCCAGAGCAAAGTTCTCTTGCACATGATTGGAGGAGATGGTGACCAGGCTGTTCAGTGACTGGCGGCTATGATGGCTCTGCCTGCTCCCCAGCGTGCCTCTCTCAGGTGTAGGGGAGGGGGAGGGGGAGCGCGGGTGTGCACGCACAGGTAAAGTTCCATTGACGGTCGGGACCAGGGTGATGTCTGCCTTGTGGATTTGCCTGGCGGGCTTCTTAGGGTGGTTCTGGTAGCTGTTCTCCGCCACGCGACAGTTGTAGTTGTGTCTGGGGTCTTTCTTCTCACGGCTGCAGCGGGCCGTCACAAACATCAGCATCACGATGAGCAGCAGAGCACAGACTGCACCCAGAGAAATGATGACAATGAGGGAGAGATCCAGTGAGGCCTGGGTGGAGCCGGTAGGATACAGAGAGGGGAGAATGTCCATGTTCTCCTGCACAGAGAGCCTGAGGAGGGCTCCTGTGGACAGCGCGCTGATGCCTCTGTCCTGCACTTCCACCCTGATCTCCATTATGTCCCGCGGAGCCTGCTCCAGGCTGGCATTGGTTCTGAGCTCACAGCGTCGGGCATTCATCACAAACAGCCCATCCTCATTGCCACCGATGATGGCACAGCTCACCTCTCCGTTGGCACCAGCATCACGGTCTGTGACTTTAAAGGTGGTGATCAGCTGACCCGGGGATGCATACTTCCACACGGGGAGCTCAGCGGTATGATTCCGGAGTGAGGGGGAGTGAATGATGGGCGGGTTGTCATTTTCATCCAAAACAGTCAGCAGGATGGAGGCATTGGCCGACTGCGCAGGGTTTCCCCCATCACGTGCCTGAACAGTGAAGGCGATCCGGCTGACATCCTCATGGTCGAAGCTGCGCAGTGCATAGATGGCACCGTTAGAGGGGTCGATGGTGACGTAGGTGGAAATGGGGCTGTCTTGGACCAGCGTGTCTACGATGGTGTAAGTGACCTGACCGTTGGTGCCCAGATCTGGATCTGAGGCCACCACTGTCATCAGGTAGGCTCCAGGAGAGTTGTTCTCCGACTTAAAGACCTCGTAGCGGGTCTTCTCAAAACACGGAGGATTGTCATTTTCATCCAGAACCTGGACGGTAAAGTGTTTGATGGTGGAGAGGCTGGGGGAGCCTCTGTCCTCAGCTATGACCGTCAAACTGTACTCTGACCTCTTCTCACGGTCCAGTGAGACGTTAGTGAGAATCATGTAGTTCTTCTCGTGGGTCTTCTGGAGCCTGAAGTGGCCATGACCGTGCAGCCTGCACACCACCTCGCCGTTGAGCCCTCCATCAATGTCATCAACACGCACCAGAGCTATGAACGTGTCCACGGGGGCCCCCTCTGAAATGTAGGCCACCTCCTCTTTGCCAGGCGTCATCAGGTTAATGTTTATCTCTGGTTTATTGTCGTTGACATCCACAACTTTGACCACGATTTTGCAAAGTCCAGGAATGGAATTGGGGCCCAAGTCCTGAGCCTGAACATCCAGCTCATAGGAAGCACTGGTTTCATAGTCCACCTTTTTAATCAGAGTAATGTGGCCGTTTTCAGGGTGGATCTTAAAGGTCTCCAGGATCTTTGGTGAGACATGACTGCTGAAAGAGTAAACTATTTTCCCATTAGTGCCCTCGTCAGGATCCGTGGCGTTTAAATCAATAATCAGAGTCCCAAGGGGAGAATTTTCTAGCAAATTGATGGCATAAACCTGTTCGTCAAAGGCCGGGCTGTTGTCGTTGGAATCCGAAATACTGATCTTGAGCAGAGTGGAGCCAGATTTGGGGGGCACCCCGTTATCCGAGGCCGTTAGCTGCAGCTGGTAACTGGCCTGCACCTCCCGGTCCAGTTCTCTCATCACCACCAGCTCTGCGTACTTGGCCCCGTCTGTCCGGGTCCTCACGTCGATCTTAAAAAAGTTGTTGGCTGTGAGGGAGTAGGTATGCAGAGAGTTCTCCCCTACGTCCGCATCCACAGCGCCGTCCAGCGGGATGCGCGTCCCCACTGACGCGCTCTCGGAGATCTCAATGGGGACGATGGCGCGAGCAAAGTGCGGGGAGTTGTCATTGATGTCCAGCACTTCCACTTCCACGTGGAACAGCTGCAGGTACTCCGTGGGCAGCGTGACCACGTCGAATTCAATGGAGCAGTTGGAGTTTTTCTCGCAGAGCTTCTCGCGGTCGATCCTGGTGCCGATGCTGATCTGTCCGTCGTCCTCGCGCACGGCCAGCAGCGGCGTGCTGCCCAGCTGCATCACGCGGAAGCGAAAGCTCAGGGAGCTGGGTAACTTTGGCAGAACCGCGGACACGTCCTCCTTCAGCCGCGCGATGACTGTGCCCACTTTCTGCTCCTCGTAAACTTTGTATTTCAGAGTCTTCCCGCTGGCGCCGTGCACGAGCGCGAGCAGCAGCAGCGCGTACAGCAGCGCGAGCTGGAGTGGAGCCGAGGACCAAACGGTCGCTTTTCTTTGGCTCCTCTTTGCCCCCATCTTCTGCGCTCACACCGAGGGATGACTTCCACAGAGGGGAGATCACGGACGGGAGAACACGCGTGTCCTTAGTGCGACATGTTCGTCCTGCGAAAACTGCACAAGACACAAAGAGAGAGAGGAAGAAATAAAGAAAGTCGTTTCGTGGGAGACGAACACACACAAACTGCGCCTCTCTCCTCGCAGACCGCTCTGTCACACTTCCACATATGCTCTGAGTGTGTGTGTGTCTGTGTGTGTGCGGCTGAGGAAGCTCCCGCCCACTCTGTTAGACTGAGAGAGAGAGAGAGAGAGAGAAAAGTCAATGTGTGCGCGCGCGCTCGTCTTTCTTCTCGCGCCCCTGTCTGCGCCCGCCCCGTCTCTTTTCCACACAAACACTCCTCTCCCACCTCCTCCCTCCTCCTAAATCAGAATGGCCTCCTTTAAGCAACAGGGGTGCAGGGGGGTCCCACTCCCCCCAGCACAGAAGTGTGTCACAACAATGGGCCGGAGCGCGATCCATTCGGCTCAGCCTCCGCGAACACAGCCTCACACTGACGGTCGCGCTTGTATTGCCACCTCTTTTGTGCGGCTACAAACCAACTTATGGCTTTGAGGACAACAACGAGCCAGCCAACATACCGAGTAGTTAGACCCGGTGTGTCTATCACGGCTGTGTTACAACACGCAGACAGGGCAATCTGTCCTTACAATGCACCGTGTGTGTGTGTGTGTGTGTGTGTGTGTGTGTGTGTGTGTGTGAGAGAGAGAGAGTCCTACACTGATGAGTTACAAAGTATCATGGATGCACATTAGCCTCTGTAGCTTCTGACTGACCACTAAAGTGTTTGTCTGAACACAACAGTCCTCCTTCTTCTCTCAGTGCGTGTGTCTAATCTTTTCATAATGCATTCTCACAAACACTGAAAGTGTGCTGACCCCCCCAGCTGACCCCACAGGTGTCCCTTGACAAAGCCCCACCTCCTCTTGTTGCTGCAGAGTTCAGTGGAGGCAGAATCTGCGGCTCCCCTGATCTCCATCCTGAGCCCAGCCTACAATTAGCATCCATTCAGAGTGGCTGGTGACAACGAGCTGAGCTCAGACCATTTGAGAGCAAAGCATTCCCAGCTATGATGGTGCCAGATTATTATCAGAGCTCAGTAATGACGGGCAGTGGTCTGCTACATGGACTTTATCTTGACGTCATGGCTGCTGTGTGAGTGAAGGAAAACACCAAGATAAGTGAGTCTATGGGTTCTGAGCTGACACCACAGAAACACCTCCACATCCCACAGTGTCACAAAGCCCACAGTACAGATTTGGTCCATTTGATTATTCACACAGTAATGAGCTGCTCACACTTCTGTGCACCGGAGCCACATTAACAGGGCAGTCTGTCTGAGGCTGGATCTGTGACGGACTTCATCGCAATCTGACATTCCTGTGTGCGACCCGTGGGAACAGGCTCTGCACTGCCATCTGTCTCTGAGCAAACACATGGACACCGGCTCACACACACACACACACACACACACACACTGACCGACCCAACACCCATATAGCAGTCGGTTTGCAGATGCTGATCGTCAACAGACACATCTTAGAAGCTCTAAGCACTAATTTAGTTTTCATGCAGCAATGCTGTGAGCTGCTGAGACTGCATCGACGGCCTGAACTGTGTTTAGTTCCAGGTTCAGATGCAGAACACTCAGTGCAACAAGCACCGTGGTTCCATTTCAACCAAGAAACTTTCAACCAAGCCTCAACCAAGAAACTGTGCTGCACTTATATATTCAAATATGATGAACAGGTTCAGTCATCTTTATAATATAATATAATATAATATAATATAATATAATATAATATAATATAATATAATATAATATAATATAATATAATATAGACGGGGGTTGGGGGGGCTGCTGGATGGTCCTGGGCAGCTCATGTGCAGCAGGCTGTGTGATGGGGTGGATGCAGAGACTTTGCCCTCAGGGACCATAACATGAGTGAAAAGAGGGTGCAGCACCTTTGTCATTGAAATGAAGCAGGAGATCCCCATGACAAAGGCTGCAGAGCAGGTGGAGCAAGCCCACCCCCACTCATTCCCATAGAATGAGTGGTGCAGGGGGGTTAAGGGTGGAAGCTGGGAGACGTGGGGTGATACTTGGGCTTCCTCTGCTTCTATTCAGCTGTCTGGATTTCCCCCCAATTTAGACATGAAGAAAGTTGGAATAACACTTGATGGAATGAAGATCAGCGACACGCTCGGATAATCTGCCCCAGAACAGCCGTCGTGTCGGGAACAGCCAGTCCCGGTCATTTACACTGCTCTGTGCAGACATTCAGCATCGCTCCCATGTGGGGGTGTTTGGGGGTCTCGGCATGCGTCGGGAGCATTGTCAGGGCACGCGAGCATCTGCCACTGTTTCATTACCATGCTGTCAGCTCGTGTGAGAAGGAATGGATTTGGGCTGGAGGAGAGGGGGGCTAGGAAGGATCCTGCCTGCAAGTCAGCTGATCACCACTTCCAGTGCTCTCCAAAGTGTGAGCGCTGAAGACTAACCTAATGACAGGAAGTTGCCTGCAAACTCAACACCAGCAAGCACAGATGCTTGTGTCTGACACAGCAGTGCACAGCACCGGGACCATCACCTACGACTTTGCAGAGCTAGAGGCAGCTGAGCCGAGCTTTGCAGAAAATCCCACAGTGTCTGAAACACAGGATGGTCCATCTAGATGCACGCGTCAGAGCACACATCACAACACGTCTTCACAGAACTTCATCAGAACTGCACACAAAGCCTCATGTATGTGCAGACAGTTTCAGCACACACTGACAGCAGTGACTCATCAGGTTTCAGAAGACACACATAAAGTACTCCGAGTACTTGGTAGCAGTACTGTACCAGTTCCAGTTTCCCAAAGAGAACATGATGTTTTCGTGTTGCAGGTGCACATGCAGTGCTTACAGATCAGATCTGACCTCAGCACTTTGTGCAGTTAAGCAGTTAAGCAAAATGTTTATGTTCACGCTGTTTAAAGCAGAGGAGAAATCCATAAATCTCATTCTAGGACACTTTGAGTATTTCAAAGTATTTCATTTGACTGTGCTCAGGTTCCCACCCATCATGGTGCTGAGCCCAGGCCAGGCCTTCCTTCCATTCCCTGCTGTAAACTTTTCTCTCCACTTTGTTCTCAAGTTGGATTTTGTTCAGCTTTGCTTTCTGTCTGAAGTCCTTAAACTTATTTAGGAAAAACTTCAAGTCTTTTTTGACCCAAGGTGTATTATTTGGGTCCAACCGAACCTGCTTAGACGGGATAAGAGAATCATTAGAAACTATCAGGTAGAAAGAATCTGTGTTCAGAATGACTGTTTCTGAAAAACACATCCCAGTCAGTCAGTTCTGTGCAGCCTTCCAGTTCCTCAGTTGACTCATTGGCGCATATGTTGATGGTTTTGGTCTACACATTGTTCAGACTATAATGTTATTCTCTTACTTTAGGTGAATATCTGATGTTCACCAAACCTCATATCTGACTGCATTTTGAACAGAGGCAGGCTTCATGATTGAAGAAGGGAGCAGCTGCGTGAAGACGCTGAGCTAATGGCGTGCAGGTTGTCTTCCATGTTTAATGCACAGAAGAGATTCCCTCCTTTACTTTAACAGTGGAAAGAAACTGAGAGTGAAAACTCAGTGCTGCGTGTGCACAGCTATGTCTCTCCATCCTGGGATTTTCACTCTGCTGCACAAATTCTTCTCTGATGAAAACTTACAAGTTTGACTCTTTTGCTGTGTCCTCAGCCTGCATCGTCTAGCTCTGCAGCAGTCAGTCATTTCCTGTGTATATCATGCACTGATCGCTTCCTTGTTGCACAGCAAACAGATGCTTAAACAGTTGGTTGGTTTGACATTTTAAGAGGCTTATTCAGGGACCGGCTGACCTAGGGATCACTGTTTAAACTCTGTCATGACCTCCTAACCCCAAGAGCAAAGCCATTTTAGCCCACCTGGGCCTTACACAGAGTTTCTCTCTGATTTCTCAGACTTTTTATCTGATTTAGTGCTCAGCTCAGATAAAATCATTATTGTGGGTGATTTTAACATCCATGTAGATGCTAAAAATGACAGCCTCAACATCGCATTTAATCTGTTATTAGACTCAATTGGCTTCTCTCAAAATGTAAAAGAACCCACCCACCACTTTAATCACACTCTAGATCTTGTTTTAACATATGGCACAGAAACTGAACATTTAACAGTGTTTCCTGAAAACCCTCTGCTGTCTGATCATTTCCTGATAACATTTACATTTACAATAATTGATTACACAGCAGTGGAGAGTAGACTTTATCAAAGTAGATGTCTTTCCGAAAGTGCTGTAACTAAGTTTAAGAATATAATCCACCCACTGTTATCATCTTCAATGCCCTGTACCAACATAGAGCAGAGCAGCTATCTGAACGCTACTCCAACAGAGGTCGATTATCTTGTTAATAATTTTACCTCCTCACTACGCATACGACTCTGGATACTGTAGCTCCTGTGAAAACTAAGGCCTCAAATCCAAAGTCCCTGACTCCGTGGTATAATTCTCAAACACGTAGCCTAAAGCAGATAACTCGTAAGCTGGAGAGGAAATGGCGTGTCACAAATTTAGAGGATCATCATTTAGCCTGGAGAAATAGTTTGCTGCTTTATAAGAAAGCCCTCCATAAAGCCAGAACATCTTACTATTCATCACTGATTGAAGAAAATAAGAACAACCCCAGGTTTCTCTTCAGCACTGTAGCCAGGCTGACAAACAGTCAGAGCTCTACTGAGCCAACAATCCCTTTAATGTTAACTAGTAATGACTTCATGAACTTCTTCACAAATAAAATTTTTATCATTAGAGAAAAATTACCAATAATCCTCCCACAGATGTAACATTATCTACAGCTACTTTTAGTACCATCAATGTTAAGTTAGACTCTTTTTCTCCAATTGATCTTTCTGAGTTAACTTCAATAATTAATTCCTCCAAACCATCAACGTGTCTTTTAGACCCCATTCCTACAAAACTGCTCAAAGAAGTCCTGCCATTAATTAATGCTTCAATCTTAAATATGATCAACCTATCTCTAATAATCAGCTATGTACCACAGGCCTTCAAGGTGGCTGTAGTTAAACCTTTACTTAAAAAGCCATCTCTAGACCCAGCTGTCTTAGCTAATTATAGGCCAATCTCCAACCTTCCTTTCATATCAAAAATCCTTGAAAGAGTAGTTGTCAAACAGCTAACAGATCATCTGCAGAGGAATGGCTTATTTGAAGAGTTTCAGTCAGGTTTCAGAGCTCATCACAGCACAGAAACAGCTTTAGTGAAGGTTACAAATGATCTTCTTATGGCCTCTGACAGTGGACTCATCTCTGTGCTTGTCCTGCTAGACCTCGTGCAGCGTTTGATACTGTCGACCATAATATCCTATTAGAGCGATTAGAACATGCTGTAGGTATTACAGGTACTGTGCTGCAGTGGTTTGTATCATATCTATCTAATAGACTCCAATTTGTGCATGTAAATGGAGAGTCCTCTTCACACACTAAGGTCAATTATGGAGTTCCACAGGGTTCAGTGCTAGGACCACTTCTATTTACATTATACATGCTTCCCTTAGGCAGCATCATTAGAAGACATAGCATAAATTTTCACTGCTATGCAGATGACACGCAGCTCTATCTATCCATGAAGCCAGGTATCACAGACCAATTAGTTAAACTGCAGGAATGTCTTAAAGACATAAAGACCTGGATGGCCGCTAACTTTCTGCTTCTTAATTCAGATCAAACTGAGGTTATTGTACTCGGCCCTGAAAATCTTAGAAATATGGTATCTAAGCAGATTCTTACTCTGGATGGCATTACCTTGGCCTCCAGTAATGCTGTGAGGAACCTTGGAGTCATTTTTGACCAGGACATATCCTTCAACGCACATATTAAACAAATATGTAAGACTGCTTTCTTCCATTTGCGCAACATCTCTAAAATTAGAAATATCCTGTCTCAGAGTGATGCTGAAAAACTAGTTCATGCATTTATTACTTCCAGGCTGGACTACTGTAATTCTTTATTATCAGGATGTCCTAAAACTCGCTGAAAAGCCTTCAGCTAATCCAAAATGCTGCAGCAAGGGTACTGACAGGGACTAGAAAGAGAGCATATTTCTCCTGTTTTGGCTTCCTTCATTGGCT
Source organism: Oreochromis aureus (assembly GCF_013358895.1). Lineage (NCBI taxonomy): Eukaryota > Metazoa > Chordata > Actinopteri > Cichliformes > Cichlidae > Oreochromis > Oreochromis aureus. Next base: position 36,388,476 of record NC_052943.1, read on the forward strand.
TCCTGTTAAATCCAGAATTGAATTCAAAATCCTGCTCCTCACATACAAGGTCTTAAATAATCAGGCCCCATCTTATCTTAATGACCTTGTAGTACCATATCACCCTATTAGAGCACTTCGCTCTTGCACTGCAGGCCTACTTGTTGTTCCTAGAGTATTTAAAAGTAGAATGGGAGGCAGAGCCTTCAGTTTTCAGGCCCCTCTTCTGTGGAACCAACTTCCAGTTTGGATTCGGGAGACAGACACTATCTCTACTTTCAAGATTAGGCTTAAAACTTTCCTTTTGCTAAAGCATATAGTTAGGGCTGGACCAGGTGACCCTGAATCCTCCCTTAGTTATGCTGCAATAGACGTGAGGCTGCGGGGATTCCCATGATGCATTGAGTTTTTCCTTCCAGTCACCTTTCTCACTCACTATGTGCTAACAGACCTCTCTGCATCGAATCATATCTGTTATTAATCTCTGTCTCTCTTCCACAACATGTCTTTCATCCTGTTTTCCTTCTTTCACCCCAACCGGTCGCAGCAGATGGCCCCGCCCCTCCCTGAGCCTGGTTCTGCCGGAGGTTTCTTCCTGTTAAAAGGGAGTTTTTCCTTCCCACTGTCGCCAAAGTGCTTGCTCATAGGGGGTCATATGATTGTTGGGTTTTTCTCTGTATTTATTATTGTGCTATCTACTGTACAATATAAAGCACCTTGAGGCGACTTTTGTTGTGATTTGGCGCTATATAAATAAAATTGAATTGAATTGAATTGAGTTGTGACTGTGAATGACCCATATAAAGGATGACAGAGTGTGTGGTCAGCTGTGCAAGTCACAAACTAGGTGCTTTCATTTGACATCTTCTTCATCAGAGTCTGCTGGAACAAAGAGCTGGACACTGATTAGAAACTTTAGACTCACGGACCAGGAGCTCGCAGTGCTGTGTGTGTTTTCACATGAATACCAGCAGCACAACCTCAGACTAGGACAAAGGTGCTCCTTTCTCTGAGCCTATACACTGATGTTGTAGACAATAGTGTGCTTGTTTTGTGTTGCCAGCTTGGCTTTGGCCTTTTACTGTTCTGACATAATGCTTAATAAAGAAACGTGGACTGCATAGATTCAAATGGAGCCCCACCCAGACGATGGGCCTGAGTGGAATGCCTCAAAATCAGAATCAGAATACTTTATTAATCCCTAATGGGAATTATTTGGGTTACAGTTGCTCCAAGACAGTAACAGACAGTAACAGTAACAAACTATTTAAATAATACAATATGTTACAGAGTTTAAAATTTAAGAAACAGCATAAATATATACAAATCGCTCAATTATACATATCTAGAATATTACAGAGGTGAAATATATATGATTGAAATGACCACACATTTGATTGGTGTAAATTTTTTATGCACAAAATGAGCTCAGTTCATTGCTCATGTGGCTGAATATGTGTAAGCCACTGGGTTTCAGTCTTCATGCAGTCTTAGGCTACGCCCACACTAGCCCGGGTAGATTTGAAAACGGCATTTTCATCTGAAAACGCGCCGCGTCCACACTAGCGTTTTCAGTCGTTTTCACAGAGTTGTGCGTCCACATTGAAACAGATGAAAACGCTTACGTTCCAGTCCTGTGCATGCGCAAAAGCGAGTGAGAATTAAAGAATCTGAAGAAAAGCTATCTGGAGCATGTACAAACTGATATTCATCTTTTTTAGGGCTGTCAAAATTGAGAGCAATCAAAACAACCGCTGTATAATGCACTCCGCTGTCTTTGTTTATTTGGTCACATGACTGCATCACATGACTAAAATACGTCATCGTTTTAGAAAGTCTGCGTTGCAATCCAGAAAATTTTAGACCCATAGCTTTGACCTCGCATGTTTGTAAAGTAATGGAGCATATGATAAATGAAAGATTAACGTACTATTTAGAAACTAGAGGCTTTCTCTCTAAGCATCAAAGTGGGTTTAGGAGAGGGAGGTCTACCATGGATCCAGTGTTGTGTTTGGAGCATGAAGTTAGAAAAGCCCAAATAAACAAAGAAAGTGTAGTTGCTGTGTTTTTTGATATTGAAAAAGCCTATGATATGATGTGGAGGGAAGGCCTACTAATTAAACTCTGTAAATTGGGTATTAGGGGGAGGATGTACAGGTGGACTATGAATTTTTTACAGGGAAGACAAATTCAAGTGAGGATTGGGAAGGTTTATTCTGAAAGGTTTTTGGTAGAAAACGGTACACCTCAAGGGAGCATAGTGAGCCCTTTGTTATTTTCTTTAATGATAAATGATGTGTTTGATGGCATAGAGGGTGGATTGGGGTGTTCGCTTTTTGCTGATGATGGGGCAATATGGAAGAGAGGGAAAAATGTCGACTTTATTGTGAGGAAACTGCAGGGAGCAATTGGGAAAGTTGAAGAGTGGTCGTATAAGTGGGGTTTTAAATTTTCAGTGGATAAGACCAAGACAATGTTCTTTACAAGGAAAAGGGTTAGTGAGGAAGTTAAGCTAAAGTTGCATGGTTTATAGTTAGAAAGAGTTAGGCAATTTAAGTTTCTGGGAATGTGGTTGGATGAAAGGCTGACATGGGGGGTTCATATTCAGAAAATGGTTGATAAATGCAAAAAAGTATTGAATATATTGAGGTGTTTGGTTGGGAGGGAGTGGGGAGCAGACAGGAAGTCCTTGAGAGCCATATACGTGGGGTTGGTCAGATCTGTGTTAGATTACAGGTGTGTAGCAAACTGTTCGGCTGCAGACACAACTCTAGTTAAGTTAGACGTTATTCAACATCAGGTGCTAAGACTTTGTACAGGTGCTTTTAAAACAACTCCTACTGCAGCTTTGCAGGTGGAGATGGGGGAGATGCCTCTAGGACTGAGAAGAACACAACTTGTACTTAATTACTGGGCAAATCTTCGAGGCCATGGACAGGATCACCCAACACGAGCAGTTCTCAACCCTTGCTGGGAGAAAGAAAGGCGGAAATCAAAGAGCTTTGGGTGGATTGTGGGTGGAAGAGCAAGTGAATTTAAACTGGATCAGTTGGACGTTTGTCAAAGAGTTTCGTTGCCAGCAATATCTCCCTGGATACTTCCTGAAGCCATAGTTGATTTCACTCTACTGGATAAGAAGACTAAGGATGGGGCATTTATTTTAAACTCCTATACTGTGCAGGCTTACATTGACCAGTTTTATGGTTATGTTCAGTTATATACAGATGCATCTAAGGATTCAGCCAGTCACATTGGTGTAGCAGTTGTGGTCCCGGAGTTCATGGTTAAAATAGAAAAAAGGATCACTGATAGACTGTCAGTATTCACTGGAGAACTGCTTGCAATTCTGTTGGCGATTCAGTGAGTGGAAGATATGAGGCCATTAAAAGCTATCAATTGTTCAGACTCAAGAGCATCATTGCTTAGTTTACAGTGTAGTCACTCAGATGCAAGAGTAGATATTCTAGCATAAATTCTGCAAACACTATTCAGAATAGACATGATGGGTCTTACAGTTGTGTTTCTATGGATTCCAGCGCATTATGGAATACTGGGGAATGAAATGGCAGACAGAGCGGCGAAGCAAGCCACAAAACATGGGACGGTTGACCTGGCTGTTTGTTTTGGTCAAGCTGAAGTGAAGAGTATACAGGGTTCGTACGGGTGCTTGAAATCCTTGAAAATGCTTGAATTCTAATGTCATCTTTTCAAGGTTTGAAAAGTGCTTGAATTTCAGATGTGGTGCTTAAAAGTGCTTGAAAATGTAACTGTATTTCATTCACAATAAATAGCTATCTGATTGAATTGTTTTCTTATCAGATAGAGAAATAAAATGAGACGCAAAAGCAAAATTTCCCGCCTGGGCTGCCTTGCGTCTGTTTCAATATGTGACCCGCCCCTCCCTCGGACAGTCGGGATGAGTGCGCTAACATACCTGTAGGTTGCTGTTTTAATGAGTGTTTGATGGAAAACAACAATGGCGGAGTTTGCGTTCTCCAGTCGCATGATAGGTGAGTCCTAGTAAATAATTTTCCAGTACGCGTAAGTTACACATGCTATTTTTTTAAAATTATGGTTATTATTTTGCTAGCTATCAAACTCGCTGGAGAAATGATTGAAATGCACCGAGTGTGATGCAGTATGGCAGCGCTATTACGGAATATGCTGTGAACTTAGCTAACATTACTTAGCAGTAATATGAGTTAATTTACTCAAGTGAAAGTTTTAAACATTAGCCCGATACATAACTAGCTAACTTAAGGCTTTCTGATTAACCCTCTGGGGTCGACGGACCCAGAGTCTCCATTTCAACTTGGGTCGAACGTGCGGACTTCAAGCTATATACCAGTTTTTAAATTGTGTTGATAGGTCACGTAAAACCGATGTTTTTTTTTTGGGGGTTCTGAATAAAACAGTGGCGTTTACTCCGGGAAGAAACGGTAAAAACGGCGTTTTTTATGGAGAGCGCTAGCAAACACGCTTTGCCTGTGAGTGAAAAAAGAAAAAACACTCCTTCCCTATTGGTGGAAAAATGTACCATGTCGACCAATCAAAAAAAATGATACGGCAACATGTGGTATTTGGTTGTTGGGAAGAGAGAGAGCGAGTGAGCGAAAAAAGAGAGAGAGTTTTGATACGCGAGAGATTTGTGATGTTTATCATGTTTGGAGTCTCAAGTTAGTGTGTTTTCTTGTGTAGTTAGTGTGTAGTGTAGTCGTTTTGTTTTGTGTGTCAGTTGTACTAGTGAACGTCACAGTTGCTGCAACTGTGCGCTGGAAAAGCTTAAAAAGGGACCTTGAAAGTGCTTAAAAAGTGCTTGAATTTGACCCTGAAAAAAGCGTACGAACCCTGAGTATAATACGGCAAGAACTGAGGAGTAGATGGCAAAAGCAGTGAGAGGAGGAAAGGAGAGGACGGTGGTTGTATACAATACAAAGGGGGGTGGGAGAAATGAGGACCACTGGAAGGAGCAGGAGAGAGGAGGTGGTCATATCGAGATTGAGATTTGGACATACTGGGTTAAATGATACATTATTCTTGATTGGGAAACATAATACGGGGAAATGTGCCTTCTGTGGAGACACAGAAACTATAGAGCATGTGATATTGCACTGTCAGAAATATCAGGTGGAGAGGAGACAATTATCTCAAAACCTTATTAATATGAAAATGAAATTGATTGGATCTGGTTGACCTACTGCAAAAGGATTCTGGAAGTAAGAGTTACCAGGCTTTATTTCAGTTTTTTAAAGCGGGAAGAGTGTTTGAAAGGATTTGAGGTTGTTTTTTTTTTTTTTTTTTTTTTTTGGGTGGGGGGGGCTCATTCCAGTCCACACTCCATACTAGTGGTGGCGGTAATGCACCAATCAGTTTTTTGCCAACCGCCAATAACATTTAAGAAGAAGAAGAAGAAAGTCTGCGTTTTCGTGTGTCCACACTGCGACGGGACAGCTGCGTTTTGAAATGTATGCGTTTTCAAAACGCTGTGTTTTCCTTTGAGAAAAGCGCCGTCTCAGTGTGGACGGGAGGCCAAAACGGAGATAAAACGATGCGTTAGTGTGGACGTAGCCTTAGTCGTGCTCATGTTTACAGCTCACAGCTGTGCAGGTAGGATTCATTTGTGATTCCAAGTTGGTCACAGGTGCATACCACTCTATTCTTTCTAATGCACCAATAGTAATAACTTAATGGAACCCTTGCACCATTTTCCCTTTTTCAAGAACTCCATTACATGAGGGTGTGAACATGTGACCAGAGGTTTGCCTTGCAACAAGGTTTCTGGCTGGCTCGGGCCTTTCTGTGTGGAGGTTGCATGTTGTGCCTGGATGAGCTTCCTCCAGCTTCTTCCCACTGTCAAGGATTCGAGTCAGGTGACTTGCCATTGGCCTCTCCTGTGAGGTAGGTGAACTACTGAATAAAGTGATGTTTGGTTCAGTGTGACCTGTACTCTCATTTCTAGTCTTACCGATCAGCTCTTTAGAGTACGAGTACATTATACTCACCAACCAAAACATTACTATGACAGTCCTCAGAGGCTTACAGACACCCTTGGTTCCTGTGGCTGACTGCAGGTGTGAGACACGTTCTTTCTGTCAGTGTTCACAAAATGCAAATGGCTCTGTTTTAAACAACTTATTAAAGAACTCTGACCTTCTTTAATATCAGATCCCATATCTGCACTGGACTTGAAAAGTGTACAGTGGGCTCATCTGAACACAATAATAGACCATATGGACACAGTGTTATCCTTGCATAGTAAAAGCAAACAGAAGGGATGCCTTTATACCGCTTAGTGTCATGTGAGCACCGTGTTGTGTGTTTAAATGTCAGTGCACAGCGGATGGAGGTGGCTGCAGAGTCGGTGCTGAGGCCGCACGTTACAGGAACAAAGACGGATCCTTCATGTCGACTGTGCATACGCTGTAATTACTGCATTGTTGACATCACACATCATGACGTTTCCGCTGAGCCGCTCTGATGCTGTAAAGCCCGTTAGCCTTTCTGTGTGACAGCAGAGCTTGTTTGCTCTTCTCTGGTTCCTGAGCAGCTCTGATTGTCTTCACTGGGATTGCCAAGCCCTCCATAAAGCCCGCCTCTACCTGTGGTGCAGCCTCGTTAACTGCCCCCCAGGATTTCATTCACATTTGGAGGCTTTGAAATCGCTCCTTGACTTGGTAATGGGCTCTCCCAGCTGTATACAAAGCACTTGTCTTGTTAGGTCTGTGCTCTGCACCGCCACCTTTTACTGTTGACTTTCTGTGAGCTTTGAAAAGATCCGTTCAGACAACCTGTCCTGCTTTGAAGAGCAGCTCTCACAGTGTCAAATGTTTCTGGATATGCGGGGATGATTTGGCCATCGCAAGACAAAGAAAACAGTCTGCATTCAAAGGCTCTGTAACCAGAAGTTACAGATTTTAAACACTTCTTGAAGCATTGAAATATTAATGAGCATTTCATCCATACTGTCTGCAGGCAGCAATTTGTCGTCGACTCCACTTTGGAGCAGTGCTTACAAACAGCACAAAGGTATCTGTGTGCAGAGCTCTGCTACAAAGGCTAATTGACTGCTCGCCTCAAAGACTCGTGATAGTCTTATATTTCGGCGTGTTGATGATGATCAGAGGTGGGCGGGATGCTTCTCAGCGTTCGTGTTGTGACAGAGCCAAAGACCCGTTCTCTGGCGGGCGCACGCCTTGCATATGCTGCTCTGATACCTGATCGCTTGTTTTTAGGACGACACAATAGCCTCTCCTGGTTTACGCCCTCCTTTCATATATTGGCGCTGGGAGAAGCCAGTTGTCGTCACAGTTCTAAACTTCAAATGCTACCTCTTTGTATCACTCATCTCACCACACCCAGCATTTTACCCACTTCTTCTCCAAAGGCAGTATCTGCCAGATGCTCAGCAAACCCCTCTTCGTTGCTTTTGATTCCCTTCAAAGCGTCTTTCTTGGAGTATTTGTTTAGTGCTGATCGCAAAAGTTAAACAGTTGTTTCTCTCCTGACAGAGCTTCCCCTCTCATGAGTCACTAAAACTGTAGTTTGCTCACGACCTGTGAGAGTGTTAACTCATTAGGATCTTTTTCAGACGCACACGTGCTGCAGCAGACAAAAGAGGCATGTGTGTTGGAGCGAGGAGCCAACAAAGAGCTCCTATGTGGCTCAAGTTGAATATTTACCACGTGCTGGGCCAATGGGTGACATATTTTTGGGAGTACTCATCTATTAGACTGAAGATTTACTAACCCAGCCCCCCAGCCCACCCATCAGCCCCCACTTCTTCTTTTCCATTTGTCTTGGCAGATGTGAAGCAGGCGCTGGCCTTTCAGTCTCTCTTTCTCTTTTCCATTCTGCTGTGGGGGTTGAATCTTTCGTACTAAAGTGCCATGTGTTCTTCATTTTGGGGCCATTTGGATGGAAATTCTTAAAGAGCCCTGGATCAGCGCCTGTGCTCTGCCTGTGCTGTGCTCTGGGTCTGATGGTGGTGTGCAGCGGGGCAGTGTTTGCTACTGGAGGGCCATCGTGGATTAATTAATACACAAATGTAACTAGCTAGCATCTCATTTGTTACAACACAGCTTATACAGTAACCAGTATAGTTTCCATTTCAGTGCTGCTGTATTGTTCAGTAGAACACCAAGTGTATGTGTGTGTTTGAAGGGGGTTATTATATTTGTTTTATTGCCAGGCCAGCTTCACCGGCAAACAAATTGAGAGTGTCGTTAATAACTGCACACAGACCCGGACATCCTCAGGATCTGTTCCAGCCACTGCACTGTCATCACTGCAGGACTCACTTTTACCACGTTAATAAAAGCTCCACACACTGAGCAGCACTTGTGTTTATCATGGTGGCCCACAGGGAAGGATCCTTTACAGTCCAGTCCTGATGTGCTTTATCTAAACACATTCCAGCTTTGGAGGAAACTGCGAGGGCTTCATCATGTAAACCTTAGAGGCTCCAGTGCTGAACTCAGCGTGACCTGCTGCTCTGCTCCAGCTCCAGCGTAACTCTACATGAAATTCTACTCAAAGCCCCAGAATCCAGCACATACTGATGTTTCTACAAGTTTGTGTTCTGGGGAAGAAATGACTCTCAAATCCACTGGTGGCGTTTGAGTCACTAAGTGAAACAGACACGAGTGCAGGCGGCAGCAGGTTTTAGAGGTGCAGCAGGGACGAGAAAGCCTGAAGGATGGCTGAAAACACAATTTTCTCCTGGCATCAACTCATGTTCTCCACTACTGAGGGATGTACACAGCGACAGGGCCTGCGATAAGTGTGTGTGCGTCTGCATGTGCCAGTACCTGTGTGCTGATGCAGAGGGACACATTAAAAGCAGCTAGCGAGTGGAGCTGAGGTCCACAAGCAGTGAGCAGCTCCTCCCTCCTGAATCATTCATAAGAAAGTCCACACACGTGTAAAAACACTGTGGGGCGGGGGAGGAGAGCGAGAAGCTGAATGTCAGACAGCAGCAGTGCTTTGTGTGGTCGAACAGCACAGAGCCGTGTTAGCATTCGGGCTAATCGACTGTTAATTTGAATCAGAGCTTTGCGCGGGATAAAAATAACTGTGAGAAAACACCCTAATGAACTGATTTGTGCGAAGCGCTCGCTTCGCCTCTTTTTCCGCATTCATCCCAGCGGGTTTATTAATGAAATCTTACGGCTCAAACAAATCCAATACTCGGAGGAGCAGCTCTGAGCTGGAGCAGAAGCATCTCTGTGCCTGGCTGTGTTTAGGCTAATCAAAGAGCTCCCTAATTACTTTGCCAGCGTTGATTTCCATGAGAAAGGTTCAGTCATCAGTCACGACAACTTATTCATTAGTCTTGCCTAAAGGATGGCCCCTCAACTGCTGCCTCCCCCCTCCCCTGTCTACTGCCTTCATTCCTAATCTACTCTTCCTCAGTCTCTCTCTTTGTCCTGTTAGAAGAAGAAGGTGTGATACAGGGAATAGCAGCAGATTCATGGAGTGCAGCTGTGCAGCAGAAAAGTCTTTCAGGTCTTTGATGCCAAACTCATTTTTGGCAGCTGCCACTTTAAAGTGAGGAGCTTACAGTTGATTTTAAGGATGAAGCTTGATGGCTCGGCGCTGGTGTGAGCAGGTTTCACACACAGCAGTTCCACAGCCATGGAAGATCAAATCAAGAACATTTGCTGTCTTTTGTCCACATATAAACTGTTTCATTTGCTAGTGATGTATTTGTTCCCCTGTATCAGCCCAAACTCCGGTCCTTTGGACTTTGGACCTGCTCGTTGTTATTTAGCTTGAATTTCACTGATATTCACGAGTTTTAGTGACCACGCCTCTTTGTTACATGTTCTTAACAAATACTGTAAATATAATTCAATTCAATTCAATTCAATTTTATTTATATAGCGCCAAATCACAACAGAAGTTGCCTCAAGGCGACTATAACAGAAGCAGGAAGACAATCAATGACAAGTACTGAGCAATGAGATAAGAACAGATTATATCCCTGATGTGAGTAGTTAGATTTTAACTGTCATAACTCGACAGAACTGTGGGATTGTACACTGGTCTGTTCTTCACTGTTTGTCCTGTGGACGTCTATAAATGTTCAACTGAAAAAGCTTCAGGAGTGACATCATGTAAATCCACTCACAGCGCTGCAGGTTTGAACCGCTGTGAGGAACCAATCAGGAAGAAGAACCAAAGACAAGAAGCTTTTCTCTCATTTCAGTCAGAAACACTCCTCACGTTTTAACAGGACTAATTAAAGACAGTCACACACTCAGACCACATCTCACTACACCTGCTGCTTTTACAAATATGTGACACGTGTGGTGACATTAGATTTATGGCCACCCAACAGGTTTGAAACAATCCTCCACGTTCTCTATGAAAGCTCACCCAGCGTGTTTAGACGGGACTGGAGTTCACGTGGAAGTGTGTGTGAAGTGGAAACCTGTCAGTCATCTACTTGTCTGTGTTGCACGATGGTGTCCGAGCGGTCTGGAGCACAAGTCCAGACTGAACCCCAGTCATTAGCACAATGACATGTAAAGCCCTGTTAGGTTGAGCGTCCTGCCTGCAGCACAAAGCAATGAGCTTTCATTTATAGCTGACGTGATTCACCCGTGTCAGTGCGATGCTAACCACTGTAGCTTCAGGCGGGGCCTTATGTCAGGGCCTGTGCTGAAGTGAGGACAGTCTGGCGTCTGCACCTGTTCCTCTGCCTCAGATGTTCTTGCACTTTACTCTGTGAATAGCTGCACACACACATGCAGATGAATGACAGGCGAAATCAGCCAATCTGCTGATGCGTGACAGTTGGGGCTGCTCGGCGCCTCAGCACGCTGCTCCTTACCTACAGATGTCCACCAATCCTTCGCCCTCCCCCAGTGCGTCAGCATGTACAGATGCTGATCTGTCATTGTTAGAGGCCAGACGAGAGGCTGCGGTAATAAGCCCTCTCCTGCCTGCCCCTGCTCCCAGCCACATGACTTTTGTTGGGAGTTCAGGCTCCTTTGTCAGACCGCAGGTGACCTTTGACCCTTAAGTCTCCACTAGGGACGAACGCAGTTAAAGCCTAACTCGGGCTGTCTCGTGAGTCCCCATCCCCCAGCAGACATGCTTGAACACAAAGACACTTGTGTGCTGGCAGGGATTTCTCCTCCTTTGTGGGAGGCCAAACCTCTCGCAGGTCATTAGTGCACAGTGGGCTGAGACTAAGAGAGCCTCCTCCTTTAATTAAGAGCCAAAGAAGAGTGATGGATGCTAGAATCACAGCAGAGCAGAATACATCTCACCTAAGCTTCTCCAAAATGTGGCTGTATCCATTACTGTGACAGCCTCACAGACACACACAGCTGAGTGTTACTGTATTTCCCCCCATTAGCATTAACATTGTTACAGCTTCCTGAGGGATATCATGCATTATCTTAGCTGATAACAAAAGCGGGAGCATCATCATTACCAACAGGGAAGCACAGGGTTATTTAAAGTTTTTAACACGAGAAACAAGCTCTTTTTCCGAGACCTCGGAGTTTAAAGACACAGAGTGTTTTTTTTTTACTCTAAGCCTAAGAAGGAATCCAACATGTTAGAAAAATGTACGAAAACAGATGAAAGTGGGAAATTTAGCTGGATGAATATTGATGTGCACCCTATTTGGAAATTACCCTACTTTCTCCACATCAGCAGCAACAAAAACCAAAAACAATACTGACCTTGTTTTTTTCACACAGTTCTCTCTAAAACTTTTTAAACATAAAGTTTTGCTGTTATGTTTTTAGATTCAGTGTAGAAACTGAACATGTACGAATACACGTCTGCTTCATCCTGTGGTTTGTGTCAAACATTATTAGGTCTCTATCAGTGTGTGTGTGTGTGCGTGCGTGCGTGCGTGCGTGCGTGCGTGCGTGCGCGCGCACGCATGTGTGTGTGCGCGTGCGTGCGTGCGTGTCAGTTTGTCTCACTCTGCTTTTTCTCCTTCTGTTTCTCTCCAGCCCACCCCCACCCAGCACCTCCTCCTTCACCTCCACCCCGACCCCCAAAACCACAGTGGACCATTCCACATCACTTGAAACATAATACCTCCTCTGCCCCACCCTCACATCTCTCTCTCTCCCTGCACTCTGAGGGAATTCAGAACAATCAGATCCTTTATACTAAATATGTGTCTGAGCCAAACCCCCAGCACCTCCATGCTCCTGTCGCTGCCTCACCTAAGCAATCACAGACCAGGCAGCACGTACAGCATCTTACAGAATCAAAGAAATGATATAATCACATATTTAAAGCATGTTTAGATGGTTAATCTGTCTCACACAGATAAATGAACGGCCATTAACCGACTGACCTTTGCTAGCTAACAGTGCTTAACTTAAAAACATGCTTCTCTTATTTTCGTCCTTTTGCAGTTGTAATGAAAAACTCACAAGACTCAACATTTTCAGAAACATGATGAGAGAGATAAGGACGTATAATACAGCCAGAGGTGACCATATTTGGACAAGGCTGTGGAGTGAGACATTAAACCTGTCTGGAAAGGTGGTTCATTGTAAATACATAAATGTAATCAGTGTTAAGTAGCAGGCATGTCTTGAAGCACTTGAATGATCTGCAGCACCCGGCTGACTGATTATCAATGGAGGCAAGGAGACGCTGCAGGGCTCACAGGTACGCCATCACAGCCACAGCAGTCTGTGCCTCTCATGTTAAAGGCTTTAAATATCTATATGAAATAAATGTAACCCTACACACTTGCTGCAATGAGGGAAACAATCAACAGAGATCAAAACTGATTTGGGGTGTCAGTAATCCTGCTTTCCATTCCTTACAGACGTCCTTTCTATCGTGTTTCAGAGCTTTGAGCAGCTATTAGAGGAACTGTTGGTATTTCCCTGCCCAGCAGCCTGTCATACTGGGACCTGAGAGTTTCAGTGAAAGTTCAGAACCTGAACTGGACCTTACTAAACATGGCGTCATCAAAAGTTGTCAGCAATTGAATTTTCTTAATTGCGTTATTTTATTCTAGCTTCAAATGAGATCATACTTGTAAAACGTGCAGTGACACAGTGTGACCTGTGATGTCACAGTTAGCTGTGAGCTGACTGCATCAGACTGTCTAATAACTTACAGATGAACTTGTTTTGCCATTGTCATAGGCATATTTATTCATGGCAAAGGCACAATCACATTCAAACTTAAAAAGGCAAACACAAAGATGTGCACAGTTAAAAGCAGCCGTATTATGAGAGTCTATTATTGAAGAGTACAAGGAAAAGAGCAAACAGGCACAGGGATGTGTTGGACCCACATGTTTTAATTAGTGTCAGAGTCTCTTTCCTTTTGTCTCCCAGCCTGATGTCCCAGCTCTTTTCTTTATACCTCTCCCATCACCACGCACTGATTTCTCTTCATCCTAGAAAACACTTTGAGCCTCAGACTTGGATCCAAACCTTCAGCTATAAACACAAAGAGAGAGAGAGAGAGAGAGAGAGAGAGAGGGAGAGAGAGGGAGAGTATGTGTGCATGTGTGTGTGTATGTGTGTGGGGGGGATTATGCCATATTCAGCAGAAAACCACTGTAAGCCCAAGGGATGCCCATGCAGCAGACATGAAGCTGTAGCACAAATGTAAAAGAAAAAAAGTGTTATGGAGAAAAAAAGAGGAGGAAGAAGGAGGGAGGAGGAGGAGGGAGGAGGAGGAGGGCTGCAGTGGGAGAATATCTGGCTCCTCTGTCAAACTGCAGCCTCTCTGTTGCAAAAACACTGCAGCGCCACAGAGTTTGGGGACTACAGCTAGTCAAATATTGGTTTGGAATGATGTAAGGAACGTGCCATGCTGCCAAGCCACAGTAAGCACTCAGCTCTGGAGACCCAGTCACACTGGCAATGCATCTTCAGGCACGGAAACATGGCACTGGCTCCTACCAGCACTTGTCAATTCACAGAGCAAGAAGAAAGAAAATACTGCATTTGCTCGAGTGTGGGTCCCTGAAGGTGGCTCGTCTTTCTGCTGCTGCTCTGTCCCCGTGTGGGGCTGAGGGGAAAATCAGGCTTTTAAATGGGAAATACTCAAACTCAGAGCCACTGCAGGGGGTTGATTGGGTTCTCAGTGAGTGCCAGAGACTCGAGTAAGACTTGGCCAGCTGATGAGATTCTTGGCTTTGAGAACTGACTTTCCACTGTGTAGTGCTGCTCCAAGCCTCACTGTAGTGCTCAGCCTCCTTTTTGCCTTTAAGATTTGGATTTAAATTCACATCATCAGCTTCCAAATAAAAAGAAAACAACAGAAAAAATGAAAGGATAAAAACAGAAACCTTTTCTTTTCAGGGCTACTTTGTGATCACTCAGTGGTGCAGATTGTTGTTGTTTGAGCTCCATTTCAGGATAGAATTGGTACACTGTGCTGCTCGGTGATCTATCAGTCTATTTAAATTGCATCCATGATTCAGTAGCTTGTAGAAGCACATTCCACAGTAATGACTTAAAGTGATAATTTCCTGTGTGACGTCTCTCTCACATCACTGTGGAGAAATTTTTTACAATCTGGGTTCAGTTTATTGAGTTTTGCAGCCGCTCTCTTGAGGTCCCAGCACAGCATTTCAGTCGGGGTGAGGTCTGAAGTTTGGGCACCTTGATTCTTTTCAGCCATTCTGTTGTTGCTGTGCTGTCACGAGCCCTGCGGTGCCTGAGTCGCAGTTTGTACTCTGGACTCTTGTGTTTCAGCAGTTTTCCTGGTTGGTTTCTTTCTGTCTGTATTCTTGGCTGTTTTAATCCTGCTCATGGTTGACGTCTGCTCATATTTAAGTTGTTGAGTTATCAGTTTCTTTTACTTCCCCAGTCTTCTTTGTGTCTTGTTGTCAAGTCTTAGGGTGTGTTCGAAGAGTAACTAATATCTCCTATTCCTGACCTCTTTTTCTTGACCTCAATAAAAACATCAAAGTAGGCAGGAGACCTGCTAAGGGCTGAGGAAAAGAGAAGAGTCATACACCGAGAATTGTCCTTCAAGGATGGTTCCTCCTCTTTCTTGGGTTTCTGCTGCCTGAGGTATTCACTGAGCATGAAGACTGTTGGTGCCTGGGCCGTGGTGGTGCTGATACTCACCAGTCCCCGGCCCCCTTCCTTCCTCTTAGCGTACAGCCTCAGGGTGCTGGACTTGGGGTGAAACCCTCCATGCATGGTCAGGAGCTTCCTCGTCTTGATGTCAGTGGCTTCTATCTCCTCCTTTGGCCAGCTTACTATCCCAGCCGGGTACCTGATCACGGGCAGGGCGTAGGTGTTGATAGCCCGGATCTTGTTCTTACCGTTCAGCTGACTCCTCAGGAGTTGCCTGACCCTCTGCAGGTACTTGTAACTGTCCTTTATGTCTCCAATGTTGCCTTCTGGTAGTTCGATCCCCTCAGTTCTGACTACCTCCCCTCTCTTCGTTATCATCCAACTACACTAGAAAAGGGGTGGTGTGATGTTTTATGTACAGAAGAGTACTCTAACCTAAACCCTAATTTAAGGTAACTGATAGAACAGTGGTTGATGATATTACAGAGAGTCTAACTATTGAAATGCATTCAATGAGATTTAAGAGTATAGTTTTGATTTGTAATTACAAAACACCCAGTTCTTGTGTTGATCAGTTTATCATTACTGATGCCATTATTTTTACAAAAATATATACTAAGAAATTATATTTTAATTATCAGCATTAATTAACAACAGATATTTGTAATTTAATGTTAACTTTTGGTCTCTAACCCCTTATTGATAAACCTATTTAGATAACCAAAGAAAGTACTGCCCTTATTAATAACA
The DNA here is from genome assembly GCF_013358895.1 of Oreochromis aureus. Classification (NCBI taxonomy): domain Eukaryota; kingdom Metazoa; phylum Chordata; class Actinopteri; order Cichliformes; family Cichlidae; genus Oreochromis; species Oreochromis aureus. The sequence goes on from NC_052943.1 coordinate 36,404,237, forward strand.
GTTTGCAAATATAAGTGTTCAAGTAACAAGTGGGTTACTTTTGAGTGATGTAAGGAATCATCTTCCAATTTTTTTTTTAAACATAATACAAATGTTAAGTGTCCATCTGATGTGAGTGGACCATCTATAAAGCTGTAAGAATATGTTGGGGGAAATCTCCCAAATAGAAGGCTGCCAAAGTAAAACAGAGACACAGTGAGACAATATAATCAATCACATGTACATGGGTGAACGTCTCTAATGAGAGTCACACAGTACTCTTCTTTATTGCAGGTTATATAGGCATGTAGGTTACACAGCAGACGGAGGCAGTCTCCGCCTGTTCTCAGAATATAGATTGCTTAACTGACAAATGCATATCTTACTAAACATTCTGTCCGTACTATACTAAACGTCTGCTTAAGTGGCATTTTCCGTTCCTCTTTACACAGGAACTTGTCTTCACAGGCATTTGATAAGCATAGGCAAGGCTTCATGTTTATCAGGGTGAATCGTCATTCAGAGTTTACACAATCACAAGCAAAGCATATTTGAATAATAAACAAAATCTTTTCACAGAATAAGATCACCAGAGAGAACTCAGACATTAAAAATAGATATAATAAATCAAAACTGGGATGGGGTATATAATGATGACCCTGGTCGAGCATAAAGTGCATTTTTAAGTGTATTATTAGAATTATATAATAAACACTGTGCGATTAGAAATGTGGACACAAATGGAGTCTATGTGCCTTTGTACAGTAAACGAACTTTGTAAAAGTTATTGAGATTTATACAGTTTATGATTCAAACCTTTAGCATACATATGTAATCAGTCTTTTCATGAAAACAAGTATTTCCTAATAATATGAAATTAGCAAAGGTAATTCCAGTGTTTAAAAATGGTGATGAGGACTGTGTCCATCATTATAGAGCAGTAGCTCTCCTTCCTCAGAGAAATTGTTTGTGAAAAATTTGATCTGTTTATTGATAAGTATAAAATATTGTATGAGTATCAGTATAGTTTACGGAGAAGTACAAATATTACTTATGCTGTATGGGAGATGGTTGAAGAAATAACCGAGGTCATTGAGAGTTATCAGTTGGTATTTATCTTGACCTACAGAAAGCTTTGGATCCAGTAGATCATAGTCAGTTATTAAGGAAATTAGAGAGATGTGGAATAAGATGTACTGGGACTATTCCTGGCCGAAAAGTTGTCGTAGATGATTATGAATCAACCTGGAAACAACATGTTCGTTATATTATAGGTAAAATGTCAAAGTTATTAGGTGTTCTTTATAAAAGTAAGGCTTTATTAGATTAAAATGCTCTACACTGAATTTACTGTCCACTTATTAACATAACTGCACCATGACCGCATCATAGATACTAAAAAACAGTGTTGTAAGGTGTGAATGGACTGTGTCATTATTTTCTTATTACTGAAGAAGTATCTCTGTGCTCTGCCTGGAAGTGACACCAGGCTGCAGCACACTAAAATAATCTCATTCAGCAGTAATATGCATTAACCTGCCTATCAGATTTAATTGCTCATTATCTGAAGGTTATACTGCTCTGGACCGCTCCGGCCCACTTTAACCTGTGGCTGTAATTATGCATACTGGTTCATGATGTGGTTGAGCATTCCTGAATTTGTTATGTAGCCTGCAGAGGTTTCCTGTGTGTAGCTTATTATCATGTAGGATTCCCTTTCGTACTGTTTTAACCTGTTAGTTTGTGCTGGTAGAATCGTGGGCATTATTAAGATCAAACTGCTGTGGCCCTGATTAAAAAATCAACACAATGTTAGTGGATTACTCACAGAACATTTTATTCTTATTTTTGTTTATTACACACTCACACTAGTTGTTACTGGTTGCTAAAACTGTCCTTTCATTGATGTACAGATAAATCACAAGATTAGGAGCTGCAGTAGAAAGCAAAGGCACCATGTCCCAAATAACAAAACGCCACAGATGTAATGTAGATATGACATAATGTCTGGTCTTACTGATCACTCCAAGCTCTTAAGGATACGAGTCACATTTTAACCACATGTCAAGCACATGATCAGTTGTGGCCCTCTTCCTGATGTACTCATGGATGTTTTATCCTGGATAGTAGTTCTGATGCACAGTATTCCTCTGCATCCTTCCTTTCACTTAGCATACAGTCTCAGGGTGCTGGACTTGGGGTGAAACCATCCATACTTAGTAAGCAGCATTCTGGTCTTGATGTCAACGGCTTCTAGCTCATCTTTTGGCTAGCTTATAGCCCAGCATGGTATCCGACATCCAGTCGGGTGTAGGTGTTGTTTGCCCCTATCTTGTTCTTCCCAGAATAGTCAACTAACCTCCTTTAAACAAATTTCCCACCTGTGGGACTAATAAAGGTCATCTTATCTTATCTTACGCTGCTTGCACATGCCCGGAACACCTCACCCACGAAGCGCCCAGGAGGCATCCCAGTCAGATGCCCGAACCACCTCAACTGGCTCCTTTCCATGTGGGGGACTACTTGCTCTACTCTGAGCCCCTCTTGAATTGACAGCTTCGCTTTTGTGCACAGCTTTCTCTTCACTATGATTTCTCGCTACAGTGTCCGATTCACTGCTCACTTGTGAAAAAGATATTCCTGTAGTTTGTATGAACAAGACCCCATGATACTTAAACTCCACTTGGGGCAGTAACTTATCTCTGACCCGGAGTGGGCACTCCACCCTTTTCTGGCTGAGAACCATGGACTCCGATTTGGAGATGGTCATTCTCCTTCCCGCCACTTCTCGCTTGGTGAACTGCTCCAGTGTGAGCTGGAGGCCACCACCTGATGAAGACAGATGAAGACAACATAACTAACAGAACCACATCATCTGCAAAAAGCAGACATGAGATTCTAAGGCCACCAATATGGAATTCTTCCACCACCCGACTATCAGCATTTTGGGTGCTACTGCTCGAAAGCCGTCACTGCATTTGTGTAGACAGGAACAGATTTGGTACATTGGTGGAGGCATACAAAGCAAGAGCTTTATCAACTGCAGAAAACTCCTGTTGACTGTAGCTTTAATACTAAGAATGACATTAATTGTGGACTATTTGGATAATCTATATTGGACCCAATGGCCAAGTAGTCATTCCAGTTAGGGCACTGTACTGTAAATTCTCTGCAGACAAGTACATGCAGTTACAAAAAACAGACCCCCACCTTACTGATCTGATGAGGGACATTAGAAAAAATAAAAGGACAAAATAGTACTACATGACTACCTTATTGCCAAATTTTGGCTTTGGCCTAATTAGATTCTAGTTACTGATGTTTGATCTGTACACAACTCCTGATACCAAACTGATTTTATGATCTAATTAGATTTAGTACCCCTGTCATAGAACTGCCATGGGTACACAGAACAATTTTTCCCCCTGAAATACTGATACACATCTTCCAATCATGATAATCATGATTATCATATCCAATCATGGATATGATAATAGTTCTTTTTGTTTTATCTAATTTGTTAAGCACCGTGTATCTTTATTCATAGTCAACTGAAGGTATAGATGAGAGGAAATAAAAGGAAAGTTATGTTGACTGATTTAAAGCCCCAATTTTCCACTGCTGATCAGTTTGGTAAGTCCCTTTAAAATGCAAAACATAGGTCATATTGGTTCAAGCAGGCTGCAAATCATCTATTAGACTATACTTGACGGAAATGGAATGCATTGAAAGAAAAATGACTAAAACAGGATAAGCAATTAAATGGCAACAGGACCAAGTTAAATGACAGATGATACCATTAAAGGATTTTCCATGTTTCATGTTAAATACTGCAAAAGAAACATATGGCTCAGACTGAAAGACGACAACAAAAACAACACACAACACTTAAAGTGCTTTCTACTACAAGTCTCATCCACCCAGTCTCTCACTCACTCACTCACTCACACACACACACACACACACACACACACACACACACACACACACAGCATGTTTATTTATACCAAGTTCTCTCTAACAGTAACACCCACTCGGTGGGGAGCTTAGCGTAGGCTGTCTTGCACAAGGATGCTTCGACATACAGACTGGATGTGTCAGGGATTAATCCTCCAAAGCTCTGACAGGTAGACGACCTGCGCTCCCACCTGAGCCACAGAACTCCCACTGTCGCCAAAGTGCTTGCTCATAGGGGGTCATATGATTGTTGGGTTTTTCTCTGTATCTATTATTGTGCGATCTACTGTACAATATAAAGCGCCTTGAGGCGACTTCTATTGTGATTTGGCGCTATATAAATAAAATTGAATTGAATTGAATTGAACCTCCACAGTAACAAATAGTGGTATAGTGTCCATTTATTGAAGAGTTGGTAGTTAGATCCCCAGTGCCTCGGGTCCACATGTCAAAGTGTCTTAGGACAAGATACTGAACCCCAAATTTCTCCAGAAGCATTCATTGGACTGTAATGATGTGTCCTGGCAGAAGTGTCATATTAAATGAATATATATCATTGGTGAAAGTGAAATAAACTAAACAAACATTTCCTTAGTTAATTATTCTATGATGTAGCGACCCTTGGAAATAAATCTAATACCAATTAGAAAGCCTCCTTCTCCTTAAATAGTGCCACATTTATAGGGAGAATGCATTTGTGGGTTGAGTAGCCAAGTTAAGCATGTTGGCTGCGCCCATGAACAGCTTGCCAAATTTTGTCCGTCAATGCCAGAGAGCTTTTTCTGCTATTGACTCTTGTTTCAGGCTCCTGACACCTGTGAGCATGGACCCTGCTATTATGGTGCTCAGTTGGTGTCTCCAGAACTTGCTCCAAACTGGATTGGTCCGGAGGATGGTGATCCACAAAACCAGGTTACAACATTATTTGGAACCCTAGTACAATCTCCAAATTGAAGGCCAACCAAGTCTGTTTCCTGACCCTGTTAGCACTCCGGAGTCATAGGCAGTCCTCTGTAGATATGCAGTCAAGGTCTGTAGGATCATATGGCTGATGGCTCTCTACCCAGGCAATCCAGAACAGAGTCTATACAGTCTCTGGTCTCATAGGGCCCACAGGTAGCCTGCTGTGGCTGCCCTTCACCATCAGGCCCATTTGTGCTGGTGTCGGCAACATGTGCACCAGAATTTGAACATGTGGAGGAAAGCTATGTTTAGTGATGACAGAGTAAAGGGTTCAACACGCTTCTCCATTGGCAGTGCATTACCAGACCGTAGGGAGCTACATACAGCCCATGTGTGTCCACCCTGTATTAAAGACAATGAAAAGTGTCCACTGCAGCTGCCGTCTGTGCTTTTCATGCTGTATTTATGATCTTGGTTCAGTTTTCATGCTTCTCCTGGTCTCAGTTAACTCTCCGGTCCCTCCCTTTCCTGATTCAGTTTATCAGTGGTTTATCAACCAATCAGCATTCAGCCTATGCACAGCTCAGCTACATGCTGCTGGGGTTTCAGAGGTCTGCACAGGCTGAATGCTTCTCTCTGCAGCAAAATATCTAGACAAATGGACACAAGCACATTACCTAAAACAAGCATCAGTGTTTACAAACCAAGAAAGGATTCATCTGACTGCTGAAAGGAAGAACAACAAAAATGAATGTTTCCATCAATTATTACATGTTAGTTTTTTATGATAAGTATTCATTACAAGCTGACATGTAACCCAGTGAGTTTTACATGACTCAGTAATGCACTACAACATTGTTACTGTTGATTGTGATTCATCATTACTCCGTTAATCACTGAGTTGAGCTAAAGTAAATCAATAATAAAAGATAAATAATATAAATATCAGAATAAAACCAAAAGAGTATATTTGAGGGCCCTATTGGTTAGGAAGGAACAAGCCTGGGCGTCTATTGTTTTGTGTAGTCTGGAAGATGAGTGGATGACGGGGTGGGTGCAGTTTTCTCTGTGGTGGGGTCGGGTGGGCTGTCCCGGGCTCTGTGGGGCTGGGCGGCGCTGCTGATCTGGTCCCCGGTCCGGATGGGCCTAGGCCCCCTTGCCCTGGTGGGTTGCAGAGTATGGGGGTGCCTACTGGGGTCAGCGGGGGAGCTGGCCCCAGGAGGCCACTGCCCTCCCTTCCTTCCTCCCCATCTCCAGCTGCCTCCCTCTTCCCACTCCACCACAATCACCCACACATGCAGGGCCTTGGGGTAAAGGTGTGTCACCAGGGTGCAGGGGAGGCATCCCCCCCCCCTCTGTCCCCTTCTGGCTGCCTGTGCCTCAATTTTATCCCACAACTTAGACATTCACATTACTCACACTCTCATAACACATACATATAGGACCTTGGGGGTGGGCACGCTACACGGAATCCAAAAGACCATCAGGGTGTACACCTCACCCCTGGCGTCGTTGCCCACCTCTCAATTTTAAATACACGTAGACATTGAGGGCTATCAGGAGGGGCTATACGCTTACCTGCTGCTCTCTGGCAGGTAGCTCCATGCCCTCCTGGGTTTTAAATCAGGGTTCGTACGGGTGCTTGAAATCCTTGAAAATGCTTGAATTCTAATGTCATCTTTTCAAGGTTTGAAAAGTGCTTGAATTTCAGATGTGGTGCTTAAAAGTGCTTGAAAATGTAACTGTATTTCATTCACAATAAATAGCTATCTGATTGAATTGTTTTCTTATCAGATAGAGAAATAAAATGAGACGCATAAAAGCAAAATTTCCCGCCTGGGCTGCCTTGCGTCTGTTTCAATATGTGACCCGCCCCTCCCTCGGACAGTCGGGGATGAGTGCGCTAACATACCTGTAGGTTGCTGTTTTAATGAGTGTTTGATGGAAAACAACAATGGCGGAGTTTGCGTTCTCCAGTCGCATGATAGGTGAGTCCTAGTAAATAATTTTCCAGTACGCGTAAGTTACACATGCTATTTTTTTAAAATTATGGTTATTATTTTGCTAGCTATCAAACTCGCTGGAGAAATGATTGAAATGCACTGAGTGTGATGCAGTATGGCAGCGCTATTACGGAATATGCTGTGAACTTAGCTAACATTACTTAGCAGTAATATGAGTTAATTTACTCAAGTGAAAGCTTTAAACATTAGCCCGATACATAACTAGCTAACTTAAGGCTTTCTGATTAACCCTCTGGGGTCGACGGACCCAGAGTGTCCATTTCAACTTGGGTCGAACGTGCGGACTTCAAGCTATATACCAGTTTTTAAATTGTGTTGATAGGTCACGTAAAACCGATGTTTTTTTTGGGGGGTTCTGAATAAAACAGTGGCGTTTACTCGGGAAGAAGCGGTAAAAGCGGCGTTTTTATGGAGAGCGCTAGCAAACACGCTTTGCTTGTGAGTGAAAAAGAAAAACACTCCTTCCCTATTGGTGGAAAAATGTACCATGTCGACCAATCAAAAATGATCTGACAACATGTGGTATTTGGTTGTTGGGAAGAGAGAGAGAGCGAGTGGCGAAAAAGAGAGAGAGTTTTGATACGCGAGAGATTTGTGATGTTTATCATGTTTGGAGTCTCAAGTTAGTGTGTTTTCTTGTGTAGTTAGTGTGTAGTGTAGTCGTTTTGTTTTGTGTGTCAGTTGTACTAGTGAACGTCACAGTTGCTGCAACTGTGCGCTGGAAAAGCTTAAAAAGGGACCTTGAAAGTGCTTAAAAAGTGCTTGAATTTGACCCTGAAAAAAGCGTACGAACCCTGTTAAATGCACCTTAGAACACACATGCATCAACACTACATATGAGCAGGCGGAGGGAGGTTTGGAGTCTTCCCCCCCGTTCTCTGATGCCTGTTGGGGCGGGGGGGCTGGGAGGAGGAGTTGGCCGTCCGATTGGGGTCTGGATTGTGGGGCCTCCCTGCTGCTGCCGAGTCGGGGCAGTCTGCTTCTCTCCACCCCAGGGAAAAGGGTAACACTACCTGGGTCTGGGTGCAGTTTCCCCCTCTAGGGGCAAGGGTACCTAGACCTGGGGCTTAGAGTACGCTTGGGGAGTGTGATTGTGTATACAGTGTCTCTTTATGTCAGTCTCCATGTTGGTTGAGTGTTGAGTAATTGCATTTGAGAGCATGAGGGTGGGAATGGATGTTTGTATCTGTGTGTGCCTGTATGTCTGTGTCTATATGTCAGGTTGGGTATCAGACGCCACCTCTCTGGGGACATCTCAGGCCCTCCAAGGTATGGAGGCCTATCTCCCCTCACCACTCCCCCTGCCGGTGGCAGACGCCCTCAGACATCGGTGCATTGGTGGTTCTTTGTGTCCGGGGATGGGTGTCCAGGTACACACTGGCTCACTACTGGTGGCTGCTTGTCGGGGCCTGGGTTTAGAAAGCAGCATAGTACTGTCACGGCTGCCACAAAAGTGATAAATGACATACTTGTTGCTCTTGATAAAAAACAGCACTGTGCTTCTCTTTTTATTGACCTGTCAAAAGCCTTCGACACTGTGGATCACGCCATTTTAAAACATAGGCTTCTTTCTTTAGGGCTGTCTAGACATGTTGTCTCCTGGTTTACTAATTATTTGAGTGACAGGACTCAATGGATTAAATGTGAAAATCTGTGCTCAGAACTTCTGAATACTCACACTGGGGTGCCACAGGGTTCAATTTTAGGACCTCTGCTGTTCATCATGTATATAAATGATTTGGGACAAAATGTGTCCAATGCTAGTATGCATTTCTATGCTGATGACACAGTTATTTATTCCTTTGGCTCAAACCTTGAAAAAGCAATAGAATCTTTGCAGAAAGCTTTTGACATGGTTCAGCACACACTTCTGGAGCTGAAATTGGTTCTCAATGCTGAAAAGACAAAGCTAATGTTGTTTTCAAACATGAAGAGATTTCTTCAAACTGTCCCTGTGGTGTCCACTCTTGAGGGAAACCTCATAGAAGTGGTGCATACGTATAAATATCTTGGCTTTTTAATTGATGATTCTCTGACCTTTAAACCTCACATAGACAATCTTGTGAAAAAACTCAAATTAAAATTGGGATTTTTCTTTCGAAACAAATTTTGCTTTTCCTTTGAGACAAAAAAGCGTCTTGTAAATGCTACATTTTTATCTGTTTTAGATTATGGTGATCTGCTGTACATGAATGCTTCCGCCCAGTGTCTTCATAAGATTGACTCAGTATATCATGCCTCTCTACGGTTTATTACAAACTGTAGGGCTTTGACCCATTGTTGTGATCTGTACGCTCGAGTGGGATGGCCTTCGTTGTCCTCCAGGAGGTTTGCTCACTGGTGCATCTTTATAAGGCCCTGCTTGGACAAATGCCCACCTACATTTGCGATCTGCTCACACGGAATAGTACTGTTTCTTACAGCCTGCGTTCAAGCGATCTTTTGTTGCTCAATGTTCCATTTGCCAGAACTGAACTGGGAAAGAGGGCTTTTACTTATGCTGCCCCTTTCACATGGATCACGATGCAAAAGGATTGGAAGATAGCAGATCTTATTTCATTAAATGCTTTTAAGTCTAGATTGAGAGAGCCAGAGAAAATCGTTTTTTAAAATGAAATTGTTATTTTATAATATGTATGTAACTTTGTAATTTCAACGTGTTGTCGCCTCTTGGCCAGGACTCCCTTGAAAAAGAGGTTCTTAATCTCAATGGGACTTTTCCTGGTTAAATAAAGGTTATATATAATAGATCACCATACAGGAGTTAGGGGTGTCGGCGTCTAAAGCTTAGGTTGTCACTCACTTTTTGGCAGTGGCTTTGATGGATCCAGGACGGTCTTTCTGCTATTTTGCAGGCAGTAGGTGTGGTGAGTAGCACTTGATAAGGACCTTCCCACCTTGGTGAACTCCAATTTTTCCTTTGGAGTACTTTGATCAGGATCCAGTCACCTGGTTTCAACCTGCAAGATACTGGAGAGTTGTTTAGAACAATCTCTTTATTTTCAAGTAATTTAGTCATCCATTCGGCTAGTGTAGTTTCTCTTATTGACTTATCTATAGGCTCACTTGTGATTGGTAGTGGAAATAGTCTACCGTGAATGATTTCAAAAGGTGTGAGTTTCTGAGAACTTTGTGTCAGTCTCATCCACATTTTTACCAGGCCTATACACTCAGGCGATGGTCTCCCTGTTTCTTCCATGCATTTTCTCAGTCTCTGTTTTATTTCCTAGTGCTTCAGAGACCTTACTGATTACTTCATTAACAATATGTGTCCCATTGTCTGATCTTATCAGAGTGGGGATGCCATATATTGAAATAAAATGGTTGCACAAACATTTTGCTACTGGCGTCTGCTTTTTTTACTGGATAGATTTCTGGCCATTTTGAGATCACGTCTATGATCTCTAGAGCGTATTCTGAGCCTTGGCTTTCATTTAGCTCAATAAATCCCATGTGGATTGTATGAAAAGGATGAGGTGGTGTGCATTATGCGCATTATGCGCATTATGTGCATTATGTTTTTGGCAAATCATGCATGTTCCGACAAATTTCCGAAATCTTATCTACCACTCCTACCCCCCCTCCTGTTGACAATAATGCTGCTGATATGTGTAGGGACTTTGGTAGTATTGGTTTGCTATTACAAGTCATCAAATCATTTTCTGGCTGTGCTCCACCTTTTAACCACCTCTTTTGTTCTCTAGTTGGTGCGGCTTTCTGTTCGTTTATAAGCACATCAAGTGGTATTTGCATTGAGGAGTCAGACATTAATGTGTCTATAGTTTGTTGTGCCGCTGCTTTTGCGGCTTTGGTCTGCGAAGTTATTGCCTTCAGTGACCTCTGAAATCCCCCTAAAATAGCTTCCAGCCCCTTTTTCAGGCGAGCGTTTACTTTTAGGAATGCTACCAACCCCTCTGGGCGAGCCTAAACGTTTTACGCGAGGTGTCTGAGTGTTAATATTCACCTGGTTGCTGATTCACTGCCGGTCTCTCAGGTTTACCTCATCGACCCCCACCGCCGTGGACCACTTATAAGAACGCCGGCCAGAACCCGAATTCACGTCTCTAGACTTTATCCTGTACCTGGACAGGAGCTGTCGACAGACTTCAGCGCGGGCTTCTCACGACGGCAGGACTCGATGAGGTTTTCCTGTGGGGTCACACAAAAGTGCTGTGTCCCATCCAGCTCGAAGGACCAAGAAATGTCAGGAGTTTTCCTGTATTGCAACTCAGGTCGGAATAAAAATGCTCAGACAGGTTTAACGTGTACACGGGTGAGACTCAGGGAGACTCGCACCGTGCAATAGTTGTCAGCCTTTTTATTCATAGCATTCTCAGAGACGTACAGGAAGAGATAAAATAGAACTGTGCAGGCTTCCTGTTGAGTCTGCACTTCCCCATTTAAGCTTAATACTGAAAGAGCAAACATATTTAGATAAAGAAACGAACTTTTAAGCATAACATAATAAAAATCCCAAAATCCTGAAATCTTTTGACACAAACTACACCCTTTTTGGCTCCTACCTCAAAGCACGCTGTGCGCTGTCGATCTTACGTGCTGCACAATAATATTCAATATTTAGTATTTACTCATATATTCACATAGATCATCGAGATGATGTTCTTCATTAGATTGCTCTCTTTTTTTTTTTGCTTCTTTTCTCTTTTTTCTTTCTCAACAGGTGATCCAGGTGATTGATATAAGTATTTTTTGTCTGTTTGTTTTGTTGTTTTTTGCCCTTTATCACCGTTCCTCTTCCCCACTGTTTTTCTTTCCCTACCTCTCTTTCTTTCCCCCAGCCAAGTCTGTCCCGTGTGTAGCAAGTGAAAATAAAATAAAATAAACAATAAAAGGTGAATCAAATAGACCAATACGGCAAGACCGGAATGGTCCATTTGGTAAAGTAAATCCGTTGGGCATCTTTCTTTGCCTTTAGACAATAATTCTGATGGCAAAAGAACCAAACGGGACAGGCAAAAAAAAAAAAGAAAAAAGGAAGGAACAAGCCCCGCCTTCCCCTGCTCTGTACCGTCACATGTGCTCAGACACAGAGAGAGATGAATGTGCACGAGACCATTGCTGATTTTCACCGCGAGCTTATTGCTAGAAAACAACTATAAACTTGATATACTGAGCAAATATCCATACCGGAGATCTGCAAGGACCTTGGAGAAATGGACCCGATTTATTGTGAACATTCTGGACTTTGGAGCCATCGCGGTGAGTCAGAAGCTGTTAAGCTAACCTTGAAGCTTGTGATGGCAAGCCACACATGGTAAGCTCCACACCTCACCACCAGTTGATTCACTTTAGTTTACTGTACGGTCACTACTTTAAATATATCCTACTTATTGTTCAATATTGTTTATTTATTAAATTCATTTTTCCATTACACCTTCCATTGTTTATATGGCGTGCACACATATTAACAGTGCAAGGTCAAAGTTCTGTTTGATTTTATATTAATACATATTTCTTTGTTTGAGTTACCTGGGGTTTGGCTTCTCCTCCTGTCTGGCAAAAGCTGTGGCAAAGGGCTGGGAGAGCTGAAGTACCACTGACAGCCTAATTGGGTGAAACCACATGCTTCATTGTCTGGGGGGTGTTTCAAGTTTGTTTAATTGTTTTGTATTAGTTGGTTATATGGCAGCCATTTTGTTTTCCCCCATGTGTGTCATTTGGTTTAGCTAAACCAGTATTTAATTTCCCCATGTGTCATTTCAGGAGGTCAGTTTGTCTTATGTTTGTTTGAGGTTTCGTTAATTATTATTCTGAGTTTAGTTTATTGAGTTAACCTCTTTTATTGGTCTGCCTGTTTAGGTTTTTTGGCTTTGTTAAAATTATTTTCATATTTTTGGGTCAATAAAACCCCTTTATTGAATTAAACACCTGTGTCCTTTATGCTTTACTGCTTGGTCCCTGACAAAGCTAAAAAGCTAACAAGAAGTTAACGGGGAAATTAATGGGGAGTTAATGGCCCAATTTCAATGTTGTAGATCTGCACGGGTGCGGATGGAGCGGACAAGATCCTCTCTGAGAGTTGAACATTAGAAGCGTGCTGGAGAGTTAAACTGGGACTGGGCGAATCAGGCTAATTGAAAAGCTAACTAGCCTAATGCTCATAGCTGCAGCTGGAACCGACCACGTTTTCACTGTGGGAGAACACATGGGGTTTCTCACGGAGTTCAGCTACTCTGAGCAATCAGCTGTGTGCTGATGATGTTTTAGTATTACGTTTAATATTAAACGCACTAAAATAGGGCTTTGGAGTGTGATGTCACGGGAGGGGGCGTGACCGCCGAGGCGCCATTTTAGCAGGCCAAACAAAGGGCTAAGGGAGCGAAAGCATCAGCAATGGTTCGCACTTGCTGTGTTGTCGGTTGTAATGTTAGATCACACGATCAGGAAGGGAATAAGCTGGAAAATGGGCTCTCTTTTTATTCTCTCCCCACCTGGAAGCAACGTGAGGGAGCTCATGTATCGGATATAATCAAAAGAAGGCGTCTTTACAGTTGTAAACAGTTATACAATTATAATTCCTCCAAACTATCAACGTGTCTTTTAGACCCCATTCCTACAAAACTGCTCAAAGAAGTCCTGCCATTAATTAATGCTTCAACCTTAAATATGATCAACCTATCTCTAATAATCAGCTATGTACCACAGGCCTTCAAGGTGGCTGTAGTTAAACCTTTACTTAAAAAACCATCTCTAGACCCAGCAGTCTTAGCTAATTATAGGCCAATCTCCAACCTTCCTTTCATATCAAACATCCTTGAAAGAGTAGTTGTCAAACAGCTAACAGATCATCTGCAGAGGAATGGCTTATTTGAAGAGTTTCAGTCAGGTTTCAGAGCTCATCACAGCACAGAAACAGCTTTAGTGAAGGTTACAAATGATCTTCTTATGGCCTCTGACAGTGGACTCATCTCTGTGCTTGTCTTGCTAGACCTCAGTGCTGCGTTCGATACTGTTGACCATAATATCCTATTAGAGCGATTAGAACATGCTGTAGGTATTACAGGTACTGCACTGCAGTGGTTTGTATCATATCTATCTAATAGACTCCAATTTGTGCATGTAAATGGAGAGTCCTCTTCACACACTAAGGTCAATTATGGTGTTCCACAGGGTTCAGTGCTAGGACCAATTCTATTTACATTATACATGCTTCCCTTAGGCAGCATCATTAGAAGCCATAGCATAAATTTTCACTGCTATGCAGATGACACGCAGCTCTATCTATCCATGAAGCCAGGTAACACACACCAATTAGTTAAACTGCAGGAATGTCTTAAAGACATAAAGACCTGGATGGCCGCTAACTTTCTGCTTCTTAATTCAGATCAAACTGAGGTTATTGTACTCGGCCCTGAAAATCTTAGAAATATGGTATCTAAGCAGATTCTTACTCTGGATGGCATTACCTTGGCCTCCAGTAATGCTGTGAGGAACCTTGGAGTCATTTTTGACCAGGACATGTCCTTCAATGCACATATTAAACAAATATGTAAGACTGCTTTCTTCCATTTGCACAACATCTCTAAAATTAGAAATATCCTGTCTCAGAGTGATGCTGAAAAACTAGTTCATGCATTTATTACTTCCAGGCTGGACTACTGTAATTCATTATTATCAGGATGTCCTAAAACTCTCTGAAAAGCCTTCAGCTGATCCAAAATGCTGCAGCAAGAGTCCTGACAGGGACTAGAAAGAGAGAGCATATTTCTCCTGTTTTGGCTTCCTTCATTGGCTTCCTGTTAAATCCAGAATTGAATTCAAAATCCTGCTCCTCACATACAAGGTCTTAAATAATCAGGCCCCATCTTATCTTAATGACCTTGTAGTACCATATCACCCTATTAGAGCACTTCACTCTCACACTGCAGGCCTACTTGTTGTTCCTAGAGTATTTAAAAGTAGAATGGGAGGCAGAGCCTTCAGTTTTCAGGCCCCTCTTCTGTGGAACCAGCTTCCAGTTTGGATTCGGGAGACAGACACTATCTCTACTTTCAAGATTAGGCTTAAAACTTTCCTTTTGCTAAAGCATATAGTTAGGGCTGGACCAGGTGACCCTGAATCCTCCCTTAGTTATGCTGCAATAGACGTAGGCTGCCGGGGATTCCCATGATGCATTGAGTTTTTCCTTTCCAGTCACCTTTCTCACTCACTATGTGTTAATAGACCTCTCTGCATCGAATCATATCTGTTATTAATTTCTGTCTCTCTTCCACAGCATGTCTTTCATCCTGTTTTCCTTCTTCACCCCAACCGGTCGCAACAGATGACCCCGCCCCTCCCTGAGCCTGGTTCTGCCGGAGGTTTCTTCCTGTTAAAAGGGAGTTTTTCCTTCCCACTGTCGCCAAAGTGCTTGCTCATAGGGGGTCATATGATTGTTGGGTTTTTCTCTGTATTTATTATTGTGCGATCTACTGTACAATATAAAGCGCCTTGAGGCGACTTTTGTTGTGATTTGGCGCTGTATAAATAAAATAAAATTGAATTGAATAATTATTATACACGTTCTATTTATAGAGTTGCTAATTGTTTTTCATTATTGCAGCAAACCAGCCTATGAAATGGACGAAACAAATCCTGACTGGGTTCCAACGCTACACATGGGGCACTACGAAATCCCTGCTTCAAACTACATGCTACATACCAGCAGGCCAATCAGATTACTTCTTCCATGTGAGGGTGAAAAGGTGACCCTCCTGGATAGATGGTGAAGGTTTGTTGCATTCTGGTGAACATGTGCCCCGGTGTGATAGTAAAACCAGGGAAAAATGCTCTTGTTAAATACTCTTAAAAGTCTTGTATTGAATATGTAGTGATAAGTTTTCAAAAGAGACAGTAAATTACAGAATGCTAGTACTGGGTGATATTATTTAAATGCTGTCATGATTTTATGTGAACATTTTGTCATTTGTAAACTATACATGACATTGATTCTACATTGTTACTGGTGTGATGTTCTACAAAGTGGTTTTAATTTAAAAAAGGCAAAAATTTGTTTGTTTCTTTATTCAACTTTTGAGCAGTGGTACTTAGTAAGTACATATTCAGTAACAAATTATTTACATGGCAGTGCACTACAGGCACAAATGTAGACCCCCTAAATAAAA
This sequence comes from Oreochromis aureus, assembly GCF_013358895.1. Taxonomy (NCBI): domain Eukaryota; kingdom Metazoa; phylum Chordata; class Actinopteri; order Cichliformes; family Cichlidae; genus Oreochromis; species Oreochromis aureus. The sequence goes on from NC_052943.1 coordinate 36,420,225, forward strand.
CATTATGGGTTATTCAGAACAGAACTATGCTTGGAGAAATATTTTCCCATTAGTTGAGACAACTCCTCCACAGTAGCAGGTGGAATTTTTCTTTTTTGAGGACGGCTTCTTTTACCTTTCAATACAGATGGTCTGTTTATATTTTGATCAAGAACCTTTTTTGGGCAGCTGAAGAGGAGAAGTCTATCTTATGGCCAACCTCTGGCTGTATCTTGGTCATATTACCCAGCAAAACCCAGTATGCAGGTTCATCTGTAACAGTCCTTGTGCCACAGATCCGCACTGTTGCTTCTACTTTAAACAGAAGAGCAGTGACATGGCTGCAGGTCTCCTTGACTCCGGCCATACAGGTGCAGTGGGTGGCTTCAACCTTCCCTGTGATGCTCACAATGACCTATGGCTGCAATGCTGGTTCATTCAGTCTTTGAGAGTGCAGCACCTGAAACACACACAAAGTTAATTTAAAGACAAGAACTATGAGCCAAGGCTGACACAAATGTGTTTTATCTACTTTCAAATCCATTTATCATAAATGTAACAAATAAAGTGTTGAGAAAGTTAGCACATACATGTAATTTTTTTTAATCTTTTTATGTATCCATCTATAGAACACTGCATGGTATATTCTAAATCTGCCTGTTTTTTTTTTTAATCTGCCAGCAAAAAAATGAACCTTAAGTATGTAATGCAAGGATGTAATCACTTTCAAGAGGGAGAAAGCATAAAGTTCGACTTTAAGTGACAATTATGAATCACTTAATATGATAAGGAGATTCTGCAGGTCATTAATCAATGTATAAAACTAAAGATGTATTTTTAGTGACACAGGACATAACCACAGAAGCAAGATGTGTAATTAGGATTATTTATAATAAATATGAATGAATTAGTGCAATTTCTTTAACCATAGAGAATGACTAAATGCTTCAGGGCAATGTCACATCAATGCACTGAACTCACTATGTTATCCATCTAACAGAGCCTCCATATGTTCTCACTGTAATTTGCCCCTCATGAATGAATTTATGCTGCACTAATCTGAATGTTTGGAGGGAAATCAAACGCATTTTACTCGCAGTACTCAAGCTGACTTACCTTTGTTTGGATGATGGCGTACTCACAACGTGGAGGCTTAAAGATAGCCAAATCTTGTACCCAATCCTTGGTGGATGTGCGCCTCCAGAGATTTATAATTGCGAAATTGGTTTGCCATGTACGCGCTGACTCCACAGACAAGGTAGGAAAATATATCATGCTAAGTCAATAGCAGTTGGTCTTCAGGGTTTCTATTACTATTTCAAACGGTTCCACATTTCCAATCCACGCTATTTTTTGCAAGTACCGTCTCTTTGCATCCAGACGCAATCTGTCTCTATAACGTCCTTTTTCTGTTGGGCTGCTTTTAACTATGGTTCGTAGCAATCTTCCTTCCAACACAGTGTGTTGGTTTTGATACGTGGCCTGCTAAAATGGTGCCACGCTCCCACAATGCATTGCGGCGTGACGTCAACTCCAAAGCCCTATAAGATGATGGGATAAGTTAGTTTTGATCTTAAAGGTCATGAGTCTATTTTATTTTCTTGTTACCTTTGATGCTCGAGCGGCACTGATGTCTCTGCGTATTCTTACTGTGCTGATACGTTACCACATACTGTAAAACTACAGCCTGTGGACTTTTCTATATTTTTTGGTAATTTTATTTTGAATGTAATTAACATATTGCTTCATTGCTATTCAGTGCAAAGCAATGCTCCTGTAATTCACTTAAAGGGGCAGTACTGGGAAAAATAATCTACCATAGTTCATGGTTTATTTCTGATAGAAATGTGCACCTTGATGATAACATAAGCTGATTGTGATTTAAAGATTCCATTCATGATTAAGATGCACTGTAAAAACTATGATTAGAAATGAAACTTAATGTTTTGTGCTTGTCTTTGTTATAGCACGTAGATTATTTACCTATGGCCATATATATCATTAGATTGTGAACTGAATTAGTAATAGCCCTGTTGTTTACAGGCTAGTTTTTTTGTGGGATCGTGAGACTTGGATTTCTTCCTGACGAGGAAGATGGCGAGCCTTTCCCTTTGAACCGAACCACAGCCATTCCGAGTTGGCCCAGAAGGGCAGGTTGCTCTTCTCTCACGAACAATTGCAACAGTGCGGTAGGACGAAATCGCACCAATCACAGACTTTTGACCTTTTGGATTCGACTAGACTGAACACTATTAAGCTGGCAAGACTGACATATCTGAGCTCAGAGAGGATTCTGGGTATTATTATTATTGCTGCTGTTTATGAAGTGCTGTTTAATTGTTGCTACATCGTTCAATACAATTCAAATTTACTTGTGGCTCCAGTCATTCTCCACGAAACTCACCTTAGCCCTCCTACGAATCTACAGTGGCTTGCAAAAGTATTCGGCCCCCTTGAACTTTTCCACATTTTGTCACATTACAGCCACAAACATGAATCAATGTTATGGGAATTCCACGTGAAAGACCAATACAAAGTGGTGTACACGTGAGAAGTGGAACGAAAATCATACATGATTCCAAACATTTTTTACAAAGAAATAACTGCAAAGTGGGGTGTGCGTAATTATTCAGCCCCCTTTGGTCTGAGTGCAGTCAGTTGCCCATAGACATTGCCTGATGAGTGCTAATGACTAAATAGAGTGCATCTGTGTGTAATCTAATGTCAGTACAAATACAGCTGCTCTGTGACGGCCTCAAAGGTTGTCTAAGAGAATATTGGGAGCAACAACACCATGAAGTCCAAAGAACACACCAGACAGGTCAGGGATAAAGTTATTGAGAAATTTAAAGCAGGCTTAGGCTACAAAAAGATTTCCCAAGCCTTGAACATCCCACGGAGCACTGTTCAAGCCATCATTCAGAAATGGAAGGAGTATGGCACAACTGTAAACCTACCAAGACAAGGCCGTCCACCTAAACTCACAGGCCGAACAAGGAGGCGCTGATCAGAAATGCAGCCAAGAGGCCCATGGTGACTCTGGACGAGCTGCAGAGATCTACAGCTCAGGTGGGGAATCTGTCCATAGGACAACTATTAGTCGTGCACTGCACAAAGTTGGCCTTTATGGAAGAGTGGCAAGAAGAAAGCCATTGTTAACAGAAAACCATAAGAAGTCCCGTTTGCAGTTTGCCACAAGCCATGTGGGGACACAGCAAACATGTGGAAGAAGGTGCTCTGGTCAGATGAGAGACAAAATGGAACTTTTGGCCAAAATGCAAAACACTATGTGTTGCGGAAAACTAACACTGCACATCACTCTGAACACACCATCCCCACTGTCACATATGGTGGTGGCAGCATCATGCTCTGGGGTGCTTCTCTTCAGCAGGGACAGGAAGCTGGTCAGAGTTGATGGGAAGATGGATGGAGCCAAATACAGGGCAATCTTGGAAGAAAACCTCTTGGAGTCTGCAAAAGACTTGAGACTGGGGCGGAGGTTCACCTTCCAGCAGGACAACGACCCTAAACATAAAGCCAGGGCAACAATGGAATGGTTTAAAACAAAACATATCCATGTGTTAGAATGGGCCAGTCAAAGTCCAGATCTAAACCCAATCCAGAATCTGTGGCAAGATCTGAAAACTGCTGTTCACAAACGCTGTCCATCTAATCTGATTGAGCTGGAGCTGTTTTGCAAAGAAGAATGGGCAAGGATTTCAGTCTGTAGATGTGCAAAGCTGGTAGAGACATACCCTAAAAGACTGGCAGCTGGAACTGCAGCAAAAGGTGGTTCTACAAAGTATTGACTCAGGGGGCTGAATAATTATGCACACCCCACTTTGCAGTTATTTAGTTGTAAAAAATAAATCATGTATGATTTCCGTTCCACTTCTCACGTGTACACCACTTTGTATTGGTCTTTCACCTTGAATTCCAATAAAATTGATTCATGTTTGTGGCTGTAATGTGACAAAATGTGGAAAAGTTCAAGGGGGCCGAATACTTTTGCAAGCCACTGTATCACCATCTTACTTTAACCCTACCCTATCCTGTACTTGGCTACAGACACATTAAACAAATGTTTGGTTCAGTCGAGGTGTGCTAGGCTTACTGTAGTTAATGTTAGCTGTGGTTTAATTTAGTTCATATTGTCTGTATTTACATGTTACATTACATCTTAAACACTCTGTAAAAATAGTGTAAACATTTAATTACAATTTCCTGTAGTGAACATGCTGATTACATATTATGAATATTGATCTGCAGATTTTCACGTTTCAAAAACAAATCATGTAACGTCTTGTAAAACACATTGTCTGTTGGTTTATTTTCTTTATTTCCAGCACACCAGTGAGCCACAACAGTGCTTGTGTTAGATGTATAATGCCAACATTAATAAGCAGGGACAGTCTGTAGTTAATATTGATGCTGATAGTTGAAGCTGTGGGCTGAGGTTCCAAATGTAGTTCTTTTTAAGCCCCATAAACCTGGGGTCAGGTCTACTGCACGATGTCTTCCCTCATCGTTTCATCTCTTCCACGTAATATGTGTCACTTCCTCATGCTCTGTATTCAGTTTTCTTCTCTTCTTTTCTCTATTTTCCTCCATTTCCAGGATGGGGAAGGAAACAGAGAATGCAGAAGATATGAATCTTTTACTCACTGGCTTTTATTACATGGAAATATCAGATATATTAGTCCAATGGATGTGCCATTGCTGGGCCGTTTGAATATTTCAGCAGCTTTCTGAATTTGAGATGCAGGTTTTCAGATGATTCCCGTTCTCATTTTCTTTCTGTCACTCCACTTCCTTCGACAGATGTGACAATAATTGAGTTCTTCATTTTGCTTTTGTTCTTGCAACTCTTCGCCCTCCTCCCTGTTCGCTCCTGCTTTGCTTCTTTCGTTGCCCTTTCTCTATTCTGTACCTATTACAAACTTTCTTTAAATGTGTTTTTCCTGCTGTACTTTCAGTGATGGATGGGACAGCAGTTGGTTTTCTTTTATTTCAACTTTATTTCCATGTCCCTTTCTTTCCTTCCTCACTTCTTTGTCTTCCCTTCCACCCACTTGTTCCTCGTTTTGCCTGTAGTGAACATGCTGATTTCCAGCAGTGGAGGAGGCAGAGAGGAGCGCAGATTGAATTGCAGGATGGCTAATAATTGCACTGCACTGATTGCAATTTTAAATTCAGTTTTCCGGAACAATCAGATTAGAGAGAGAGTGTGAGTGTGTATGCAGTGTTATACGAGTGCCTGTGGGAGAATGTGTTTTTATCAGGCTGAGATAATGCAGAAGTCGGCAGAAAAGCGTGGATCTGCAGTAGCCATCTCAGCTCTGTTACTGCTGTAAAGGACAGCACAGCAGCAGACTTTGCATAAACAATGAGAGGAGAGGGTAATTGTTCCTTTTCCTGTTAATGTGGAATGCATGTAGAGATATGTGGGAGTTATGTGGGATAATAAATCTGCTCCACAGGTGCTGGGGAGTACGCACGAGTATAAACCAGTGCTGTAAATAGATGAGCACATGTGTCACTGGCTGATAAATCATTAAGCTAGCGCGATATGGCTGTAAGCAGCTGCAAACACTGGCTGAACTATTACTGAGAGCATCTGTGTGTTACGGCGGCGTAGGCCAGAGCGTGAGAGTCGACCCAAAAGCAGATACGAGCAGAGGTGCAGTACGAGATTTACAAACAAGAGAACTATGTTTGGGAGCAGCGAACAGCAGAGTGGGACTCAGTAAGGGGGGTCGTGGTTCGAGGAGCGACAGTCAGAGTCACTGCAACAGAGGGAGAGATGTCAGAATAGCACTAGGCGAGATGATCCAGTGATTGTGGGTGACAGAGGAGGGAGGGAGGCAGGTGAAGCTTGAAGAAACACAGAGCACGAGGGGCAGCTGTGATTTCACAGGAAAGACCAGTGTCCAGGTGAACGTGAGTAGATGATCCCAGGAATTACACAGTAAAACAAGTACTATGATCCACCGTGGGACTAGATGGCCAAGCACTAACACAGGTTAGCAGACGATCTGGAGAAGACTGCACGCCGGTCTGAAGTATAGCGACTGGTATCCACAGCAGGTCTGGACAGTAGGTGAGACGATGAGGGCTCTGCTCAGTGGTGGAGACCACTGCACTGCAGAAAAACACTGGCACTCACCTGGACCATGACACAAAACAAGAACGATTAACATCAGTGTTTGTATTTTTTCTGTCATATGATTAAATGTGATTTTTGGATTGTACTGAGGAGAAGCATCTCTTTGTTTCTATGAAACCATACATCCAGGGTGGAGGTTGGAAATCTTCCTCATAGGCCTGTCACCATCACTAGCATATATAACTGGTGAGAAATCAAGTCTTGGCAATGATCTGTAATTTCAAGACACAGTACATTATTAACCCCAACAATCAGATGATCTCCAATCAGAAAGCACAGAGCAGGAACTAAGAACAGTCTTAACACGAAGAGGCTCCAGCAGGACCAGGCTTTAGAAAGGGCAGACATGTCCTGACCTGCTGAGGAAGGATGGGGAAGAGAGAGGAGACCACGAGGAGTCAAGGACAAAATCTAAGAGCAGACAAAGATGAGTGACACACAGACACATGGCGAGTGAAGAGACGTGCAGTGAGAAGTCCATCCAGTCCTAACTATAATGGGTTTTTAACATGTAAATACACTAAAGAATACAAACTCATCATATCAAGAAAAAAATTAAGTAGAATAATAAACTGTTTCTATCATTTTAATGCTTTGCAGAAATAAAAAATAGTAGCATTAAAATTGCTTTGAAAATGTGCCATAGTAAACGTGCAGACTGCAGTGAGTGCTGGTGCTTTAGCTGAGCTAATATGTGTTTAACATGAGTTTGTTCAGATTCTGTGATTCTTACTTTGTTACATGTTGTGTAAGAAAACTGTCATCTCAGTGACAGCAGCAGTTTAACAGGGATCAACCTGCAAGTTATTAGTCAAACATGACTGGCTGGATTCAACCGTGGTGTTAAGATAGGAGGTGATTTCATCAACACACACACACACACACACACACACACACACACACACACACACACACACACGCACACATGCACACACGCACACACACACAGGACGGGGAATATTATTAATTTTATTCAATCTCATCATTACTGCAGTCATATTACAGTCAAGAAAGTAAACTGATGACAAAATCTGTATTCTCATATTTTCTTGAAGGACTAGCATCTCAAACTATGAAACCCTGGATCTATTTTGCACTGAATTTCATAATCTTTCTTTCTACAACAGCCTTTTTTCTCTTTGTTAAACATCTTGTGAGAAATTTTTAAACTATTTTTTAGATAAAATCACAGCATTAAGATCATCATATTTACCCATTGTAGACACATCTTCAACATCTGAACCCTCATCGGTCTTAGAACAGTTTGAACCTGTATCCTTTCTAACTCTTAAGGAAATAATAGGTCAAACGAAAAACTCTAACTCACGTCACGATGTGCTTCCCTCTCGCATTATTAAAAATGCCCTGAACACTATAGGACCCTGCATCACACTTTTAATGAATTCATCACTCTTATCAGGCTGCTTTCCTGCTGTGTTCAAACATGCAGTCATCCAACCTGTTATCAAGAAAAGTAATCTTGATCCTAATGTCCTCTCAAACTATAGGGCGGTTTCTAAACTTCCTTTTATGGCTAAAGTCCTAGAGAAAATTGTTCTTAAGCAACTGCAATCCTTCTTAGAGGCAAATGGAATCAATGAAAAATTCCAGTCTGGTTTTAAACCTCACCACAGTACCGAGACAGCCCTACTGAGAGTTTTTAATGACCTCCTCGTAACTGTTGATACGGGGCGCCCTGTGGTTTTAGTTCTTTTAGACCTGTCCTCTGCCTTCGATACGGTTGATCACGACATCCTCCTTTCAAGGCTTGAACATGTAGTTGGCCTTAAAGGCAAAGTACTTGCATGGTTTAAATCATACTTAACTGAGAGGTCATTCTCTGTCTCTATGGGGAATCATTCCTCCCCTCCGCACCCCTCCGTTGTGGTGTGCCCCAGGGGTCTGTGTTAAGTCCCACGCTGTTCTCTTTATATTTGCTACCCTGGGACAAATTTTCAGAAATCATAATATTTCTTTCCATTGTTATGCGGATGATATCCAAATCTACTTTCCACTGGATTTGGATCTTCAGTCCCCGCTATTGCCATTACTCAACTGTCTGTGTGATGTTAGAGACTGGCTACTGCACAACTCCCTCACCCTTAATGAAAACAAAACAGAAATTATCATCTTTGACAGTCACATGCCTTTGAATCAGCTATCGGAGACCTTAGGATCCTATGCCAGTCATCTATCGTCTACTGTCAGAAACCTTGGAGTAGTGCTGGATAGTTCCCTTAAATTAGATAAGCAAGTGGCTGCAGTGGTGAAAACCAGCTTCTACCAACTGCGCCAAATTTCCAAGGCAATGCCCTACCTACGACACAATGACCTTGAAAAGCTCATTCATGCTTTCATAACTTCAAGACTGGACTACTGTAACTCTCTTTATTTAGGTCTCCATCTTTCCCTTATCCAACGCCTGCAGTTAGTCCAGAACGCCGCAGCACGCCTTCTAAGCGGCACCAGAAGGCGTGACCATATCACACCCATCCTTGCCAACCTTCATTGGCTCCCTGTCAAATACCGTATCGTTTTAAAATTCTTTTATACACTTTTAAAATTTTAAATAACCTGGCACCCAGTTATTTGATCGACCTCCTTAATCTATCGTCCCCACGAGAGCACTCAGATCCTCTAACCAGGGGCTCTTAATGCAACCAATGTCTCGACTGAAGACTAAGGGGGATCGTGCTTTTGCTTTTGCCGCACCAAAACTCTGGAACAGCTTGCCGTTTGATGTCCGTGCGTCGGAATCTATCCAATCCTTCAAATCACGGTTAAAAACCCATCTGTTTAAGCTTGCCTTCCAAACAACTTAGTTTTAACCTCTCCCTGGTTCATGCTTGCTGTCACGTCACCATTCTATAACTGTATTTCTTTGCTGTCAATTGTATTTTCTGCTCTTTTATTGCTGTAACCCGCAAATGCGGCTCATCTGTGAAGCACTTTGTTGTACTCGTGACTTTTAAATGTGCTATAGAAATAAAATTGAAATTGAAATTGAAATTGAAATCTTACAGTTGTTAATCTTCCTTAACAGTAGAAAAATCCTTCTTACTCCTCATTCTCAGTTAAGGATAGATCGTGTGTCCCTGTACACCATCCTGCTGCTTCTCTCAGCACTCACATCAATAAATACTAGTGACCCAGTTTCATCCGCTGCCCATATATATTCCCATGCCATTAGATTGTTTCAGCCATATTTGTGAGATGAAGTTTTAAGATCCTGAGCTTTTCTCTTCTCATCATTCTGGTACCAGAAAATCTTTTGTTTCCAAACTGGGCAGTCTTTTAGGTGGCAAAGTCTCATTGTTGAATACAACCAGTAGTTCAGTTTGATTTTATTTATGTAGTGCAAAATCCCAGCAGTCACCTCAGGGTGCTAAAGACCCAACAACAGTTTTCAGGAAAAAGCATTACATTAATTATTGATCCTCTTTGTCTGGTTTTACTTGGTCTAGTTTGAAAATTGGTGTACAGTTGGAGTCCACAGTGAGACTGCATGTTGATGCTGCATCGTCTTAAAATGGATAATGTGATCTGGATGTGCTCTTCCGTCGAGTCCAGAGGGTTAACATCCATGTAGATGCTGTAAATGACCGACTCAAGATGGCATTTCATCTATTATTAGACTCATTTCAAGGTAAACTTTATATACATATATAGCACATTTAAAAGAACAGGGATGACCAAAGTGCTGTACATTAAAAGTATATAGCCCCAAGAAAAATCCCACTAAAAATACACCAAACCAAACTGGAACTTTTCACAAACAGCATCAGTGTCTAAAAATGAGTGTTTGAAGTTGATTCAAGCCAACATTTTCCAAAATCTTGGACATTAAATGTATTTCAGAAATTAGCCTGTACCATAGGCTAAGGACCATTTGGATCAAGATTTTACTTTTTAGTAACAGACTGTACAACAACATGTTTGAAAGCAGCAACCTGATAATAAAGAAGCATTTCATAAAAGTGGAATACTAGGCCTAATAATGTGAAGAGTTTCCTTGAAGATGAGTGGGGAGAATATCCTGAGGGGAATTACAAGTGATCAGCTGCTTCCTTTAAAACAAAAAACCCACAGTCTCAAACTGCTGGAAAAGAGTAATCAATAATAATAAAAGACCTCAGGGCTTGAGAATATTGCTATAAATCTCATTAGACAGAAAAGCAGATTTTGCAGCTTTAGCAGTCCTCTGATCTTCTGATAAGCAGTCATGCAAGATCCTTACGTTTGTCCTTCTTCCACTTTCACTCAGCACTTTGACACTCGTGTCTCAGAGCGTGGGTAGTTTCACTGAGTCAGGGCTGATGGTTTGGTCATCAGCCCTGACTCTTTAATAGGTAGGTCAGCACAAAGGTTGGCCTCACACAGAGAAGAGCTGATGAAAGTGGAGGAAAAGTGAAGAGTGCCGGCACAAATCTCCTGCTGTGACGCTTACACACCACAATATTACACATAACAGGGAAATGGTCTGATATCCCACAATATTCTAATTCGGTCACAGAATAGGGGTGAAGAAGTCCTTTACTAGTGGACTCATGGCAAACATAGATGTTAAAATTGCTAACAATTAAAACAAACACCACCAAGGTTTGAGAAGTACCAATATTCAGTGATTTGAACTTTAATAGCAGGAAATTAACGAGGCATCTAATTCTTTTCTTTCTCTCTCTTTTTTGTAATCTATATTTGACAACAGCATAATACATCTGGAAATTCTGTTTTTGTTGTGCCAGCCCAATATTTTTATTGGCCGTTCCTATGAAAATATTTTGGAGGCCCCTGATTAAAACATGGCCATATATTGACATAAGACTCCCAGGTAAATCAGCGGAACAAGACTAAAATCTTTAACACCTTTTGGTGGACAATTGAGGAAGCAGAGTTTAGTTGAAAAAGCTGCATTACAAAATTGAGGAAGAAGAAAAGTGACCGTTGCCAAAAACAATATTTGGATTTAAATACTGAAGCTATTCCTCCACCTTTGCCAGTGATCCTGGGAGACTATGGGATGAAGTCAAATTTCCATCAAAAATATATAATCCAGGTCTGAAGAGGTAAAAAGATAATTTAAGATAAAAGTCTTGTTTGCTGATCTGGTGATTTGATCTGGTGTTCAGCAGAGCCATCCGAAGCACGATCATGCTAGTACTAACGTCTCTAAAAGTTTCTCCGATTCACGCCACGTCTGTGTGACTCCACACTATGACAGGTGGAGCCAGTAGGGAAAGATGGCAACACATCTGCAATAGTACAGCTTTTAATCAGTCTGGTGGATTTCAGGTAGGTTCTGATGTGTACCGAGATGCTGCCCTTTGTTCCCTATCTTTCTGGCTTATTTCTAAGATCAAACGTTTGTGGTTTAACTGGAAGAAGAGTCAGGAGTGTTTGGCATTCACAAATGAATAGAACATAGCCATCAGGACAACGAAAAAGAAGAAAAATAACACAGGAACCCAGACAGATGCCTTGGCATGCACACTGGTGCCATCTTACCCACACACCTACACTAGTGCTCCCTGGTATTGCATGAAACAAGCTGTAAAATTGAGATATACGGAGTTGCTCATTTTCTTCAAAGAGATTCTGGAAAACCATCAGGTGACTCAGGAGGGGAAAGCAGTGCTCTGCCTGCACTGTGTACAGTGCAGGTGGCTGCTGACTTTGACTGAGGATATTGTTGGGCGGTGTAAGGAATACCTCCTTAATGCCATGTCTTCCGTAGGGGAAGCACAGTCTGGGGACGACGAGGATGACTCGTCAATAACCAGGGGTGAGGTCACTGAGGCGCCTCAGTGACCTCACCCCTGGGGTGGATGAGATACAGTGGGATGCAAAAAGTTTGGGCAACCTTGTTAATAGTCATTATTTCCCTGTATAAATCGTTGGTTGTTACAATAAAAAATATCAGTTAAATACATCATACAGGAGACACACTCAGTGATATTTGAGAAGTGAAAAGAAGTTTATTGGATTTACAGAAAGTGTGCAATAATTGTTTAAACAAAATCAGGCAGGTGCATAAATTTGGGCACCACAAAAAAAGAAATGAAATCAGTATTTAGTAGATCTGCCTTTTGCAGAAATTACAGCCTCTAAACGCTTCCTGTAGCTTCCAATGAGAGTCTGGATTGTGGTTGAAGGTATTTTGGACCACTCCTCTTTACAAAACATCTCTACTTCATTCAGGTTTGATGGCTTGCGAGCATGGACAGCTCTCTTTAACTCACACCACAGATTTTCAATAATATTCAGGTCTGGGACTGAGATGGCCGTTCCAGAACGTTGTACTTGTTCCTCTGCACAAATGCCTTAGTGGATTTTGAGCAGTGTTTCGGGTCGTTGTCTTGTTGAAAGATCCAGCCCCGGCGCAGCTTCAGCTTTGTCACTGATTCCTGGACATTGGTCTCCAGAATCTGCTGATACTGAGTGGAATCAATGTTTCCCTCAACTTTGACAAGATTCCCAGTCCTTGAGTTCCAATAATTAGTTCTAAAGGTTTTGGAATCAATAAAATGACAACAGTGCCCAAATTTATGCACCTGCCTGATTTTGTTTAAACAATTATTGCACACTTTCTGTAAATCCAATAAACTTCATTTCACTTCTCAAATATCACTGTGTGTGTCTCCTATATCATATATTTAACTGACATTTTTTATTGTAACAACCAACGATTTATACAGGAAAATAATGACTATTAACAAGGTTGCCCAAACTTTTGCATCCCACTGTAGACCCTGAGTTTCTGAAGGCTCTGGATGTTGTAGGGCTGTCTTGATTGATTTCTCTGGGAATGTCTATGCCAGGTTGCTGGAAAGGAGAGTTCCAGGATATAGGATCCTCTGATACCGCTGAAACAATGTGGTTTTCGTTCTGGTCGTGGAACACTGGACCAGCTCCTTACCCTCTCTGGGATACTTGGGGTGCATGGGAGCCCACATGTATTTTGTGGACTTGGAGAAGGCACTTGACCGTGTCCCTTGGGGTGTCCTATGGGAGGTGCTTCAGGAGCATGGGGTGTCTGGCCTGTTGCTATGAGCCATGTGATCCTTATACAACCATTGCAAGAATTAGCTTTACCTAGCTGGCAATAAGTGGGACTCATTCCCAGTGGGTGCTGGACTTCTCCAGGGTTGCCTTTGTCACTGAGTCTGTTCATTATTTCTAAGGACAGAAATTCTAGTTGTAGCCAGGTGGCACAAGGCTTCCATTTGTTGACCAGATTTTTCTTCCTTTCAGCTGACTGGCCAATCTCATGTCAATCACAAATGTAACAGTCCAATAAGATAACAGATGAGTTTGGTTGTCGGAGCGGTCAAAACTCGTACTTGCAAGTTGAAATGCACACACAGCCGGGGAACTCGAGCACAGTTTTTTCCTTTGTATCTGTAACCAGACCTTAACAAAAAAAACTCTAACTTGTGTAAATATCTTTTACAAACACAAATCTTTTTTGCACAAACACAAATTGTCATCCAAAGATGCACAAAGGTAAAGGCTTCAGATATTTTGGTTGACAGGGTTACAAAACTCAGTTCTCAACTACGCAGTCTGAGTTACAAGTACAGAAAAGGAAACATGGAGCAAGATGAATATGGCTACGTTTCCTTAGACTGAACTAAATGATCAGAACTAGAGAATGTTGTTTCTGAGTGATACAGTTTGGTGTGTGTGTGTGTGTGTGTGTGTGTGTGTGTGTGTGTGTGTGTGTGTGTGTGTGTTGCGGCCATGCTCCAATGTGTGTTTGGCACACTGGTGAAAATTATGCTAACATTTCCTCAGTAATATTTTTGCCATCCACATGCTGAATCCTGTGACCCCTGACCTCTGTCACTTCACTAGCTTTCACATGCATACTATAGCCGGGTTAACCTCTGACCTCTGGCTGACATTTTGACCTCTGGCGGATTGCCAGCGGTCTCACAGTGAAAAGGGCGTCTGCCGTGCTCTTCACAGCCACCGTCTGTCTCCGCGAGCCCCACACACCAACGTTCCACACTGCCTTTGTGTCACCAGCCCCCACTGGCCCCCCCACACACAAACTGCTATGAAGTGTGCCCAGTGCTGGGAAGTTAGCTTCAGGCTCTGACCTCAAATTGCTTTGTGGTCACAAAGCAGATCACTTTGTAGTAGCCTGGGGTCTGTTCTTCTTTTTATTCTCTTGCTCTGATTAAAAATAGCAGAGACACTGATTCATGGTTCACACTGAGAGTTCCCTTCTGGAGTACAACTTTCCCATTAAATGTGTTGAAAGAATAATCTTATTTCATATAAAACACAGTCGGTTCACAACCTTGGGTCTTTTATTCCTGACAGAAAAACCTCAGTTTCTTACAGTCTGTGCTGCTGCCTGTGGTGAGCTGAACAGATATCACCAACATCTGACTGCAGTGACTGACACAGGGCGTCTGCTGAGTCAGCAAACAAGCCAAAAACAAATCAACAATCAAATAACTGGCCTGGTGTTTATGTGATGACCATTCAAAGCACTTTATGCATAAGTGACAGTCAACCAAACCTTTCTACACATATTCTACAGACATTTAATTGGTTGTGTATATGTACACGCACACACAAGCAACTCGCATCTGGAGCAACTCAGGATTTAGTATAATACCCAAGAACACATTAAAATACAAACTACTAACCCTATAATTGATAAATGGCCATTTTTTCTGTCCTTTCTGTCCGCTAATTCTTTTTCCAACTATCAAAAACACTTGTAGTTGTAAGGTCCATTATTATAAACATTAAATGCTTTTTTTATTTGTAGAAAGCTGGATACCAGTCAGTGATCTATCATGACTGGAAGCTACCAGCAGCCTAGGCCTAAACATAACTAAATGATAGCGAGTGTCAGATTTTAGAATCCACAGTGGGAACTGATTCCACAGAAGTGGGACCTGGAAGCTGAAGACCTCCCATTCCCATACTTCCCAACATTCTGGATCAAATGAATACTTTTGGGAAGCTTTAAGACCAACCTGATAAAAACTACAAAAGTCCAGCCTAGAAGTAATAAATCCATGAACCAGCTTTGTGACATTACTCTGAGACGAGATTCATCATTTTAACTACATTTTTCAAATGAAAAAAAGGCTTTCTCACATTTTTATTTAATATTACATGTCCTGTTCGAGAACGACTCCCAGATTCCTCACAGTGTACCAACATCATGTTCTCCAGCAGAGGCATCTGTTTATATATCATATTTCTATGTTTTATTACAGCCAAGTACAACAACCTCCGATTTTTCTGAATTTAAAAGCAGGAAATTACAAGTCATCCAGGTCTTTATGTGTTCAACACATTCCTGTAACTGATTTGTATCTGGCCCTGTGGATGAATAAATCTGGGTATCATCTGCATAGCAATGAAAATGCAGTGTTTCCTAATAATAATGCCTAAGGGAAGCGTGTATTAAAAAGACTGGTCCCAACACAGAACCATAAGGGGACTGGATGACTAACATGTATGTGAACAAATTCGAGTCTATCATACGATAGACATCACACACATAAGAAGGTCATTCATAACCTTCACTATTTGTTGTTTTTAACATGTTCATGATTTGATTTTGATGAAGTTTGGTCATTACGCCTACAATGGTGGCTATAGTGTTCCTTTTTCTTTGTCTCCATGTTTAGTAACGTGGCTTTTAGGTTGCTTTCTCTTTCATCTTCACAGATTTTATTTCTAGTGTCTACGTTTGGATTTTATTTCCTGACCTCATCTGACCTCTTTGTGTTCACCTGTGTCTCAGCTCATTTAGACTTTGAGTCTTTGTGGGCCTCTACTTAACAATGTAAAATTAGAGGCAGGTGGATAAATCTAAATATCGATAGTATCAGTAGCAATGCTGGTATTGGTATCGAATCAGTATTGGTGTGATAGGATCAGTGTTTCAAAATACATGAAAAGCTTGACATCTTCCATTGAAACACATTTGTGTCTTTTGGATAAGCTGAAAATGTGTGCAGGTCCATTTCAGACTGGACCTTATATGGTCTCATTTTTATTTTCTGACAGAGAGGGACAAGGATCACTACTCAGAGAGAGAGAGGACATTCAAACCCACCAATGACAGTGTGTATTTTAAATGAGTCATCGGCTAGGAAGCATCTGAGGTTACCATGGTAACGCACATAGGCATTCTGTACGACTGTTTGTAATCAACTGCTAAATTTGTCTGAAATGGGCTCAGCTCCCCTCTCACAGGAAGCCTTTTAAAGTCACAACTGTAAATCACATCCATGTGCTTTCAAATCTGTGAGCATCACAGGAAGTTGCTCTGCATAGTTCCTGTCTGAAACAAGCACGAGTGATCATAGAAAGGGAGGGGAGGGGCTTTCTCCACAAGTGCTGTATGAAAATCACATGGAACTATATTAGGCAGTTAGCCCCACTCCCTACTCAAATTCCTCCAGTTCAAATAGTAGACATTTATTAGATATAAGAAAGATCTTGTTTGAAAGAAAACATATTTTCCTTTGATTTATGATCACACTTACGCTTGTAGATTGAAAGTCTGAGGGCTCTGCAGCTGTTTCATAGTTGAATCAAGAAACATTCAAACAAAGATACGGGCTGCTCTTTGTGCATGTGGAGAAATCTGCTGTTAGATAAGAACATGGACAGATTTCAGACTGCATGAAAATACATGATTCTGTATATCATTTTCTGCAGCCATGCTTGTTCTAACCTCTGAACTCCTGTTGTATCATATTTCATACATGCAGTTTTTGAGACTTCTACAACATCAGTGTATTTTTTTCCTCTCGAAAAACTAAAATAAACTTTTTTTTAAATTGTCAGAAGGTTTAATAAACAATCCACTTTTCAAAAAAAGTCTAATTTTCTGGCAATTATTTCATGGTTCAAGCTTTAAAAGGATTTAAACATTTTAGTGTTTTTAATGCACATTTACAGTCTGTATTATCACAAATACATTTGATTCATGTGTTTGAGCGGTCACCTCATCATGAAAATCTCTAATAACACATACACTTACATGTGTCCTATCCCCACTGTTATCCTTCTATTAGTCTCTGTGGCTGTGAGCTGTGTTGGATGGGAATGCTCAGAGATAACAGTGCATGTACAGTTATTCCACTCACACCAATTCAATTATACAGTTGAGGCCAGAGTGATTAGCCCCACAGGAATTATGGAACATTTTTCTAAACTTCTTCCCAATGTTTACAGCTTTGATGAAACTTGATATAATCAAACATTCACTGGTGCTATTTAGTAACTTTTGATACATTTTGTAATATAAAATAAATTTTTAGGGTTTATACCAAATATAGTATAAAATTAGGCGGTCAAAAATATTAGCCCCATGTGAATGTTTGCTTTCAAAGCACACCTACAGTAGTTAACCAATCAGCTTTGAAACCACACCTGTGCAGTCAATTGGCTTCCTAACAACGTCCAATCAGCATAAAGACTCCAAGGAACAGGACACTGCAACACATGAGAGGCACTACTGTTTCTCACCATGCCAAAGACAAAGGAAATCAGTCTGGAGCTCAGACAGAAGATAGTAGAGGCTCATGATAAGGGGGAAAGCTACACTGCCACTTCCAAGCGACTGACAGTGTCTAGAACTGCTGTACGTTGCATCATTGCCAAGTACAAGGAGAAAAATTCTGTAAGAAACAAACCTGGCTGTGGCTGTAAGTGCAGAATTTCAAGACTGAAATTTTTCATTGATACTGTTAGTATCAAGAAAGGTCTGAAGTTGTTTTAGAACCGCTTTTTCCAGAATTTTGGCTATAAGAGGGAGTTTGGAGATTGGTCTGTAATTGGTTAGAGCAATAGGGTCAAGATTCTTATTCTTTATAATGGGTTGCACAACAGCTTGCTTAAATACTGACGGTACACAACCTGATGACAGTGATACATTCAGTAAAAGTTGGATACAGGGACCAATAGTGGGCAAAGCTTCCTTAAGAAAACGAGAGGGAAGGATATCATGGGGGGAATTAGAGATTTTGAGATGATCAATTATAGCTGTTAAATCAGAATAAGACAGTGGCTTGAACTGTTGAAAGACAGTCAAGTATTCAGGAACTGGAACAGGGTCAGAAACTAACAATGATTGAGATGAGAGAGATGCCCTCAGAACTGAAATTGTGTCAGTGAAATAGTTTAAAAAATTATCACAAAGTACAGGGGTGGTATCCCTATAAGTGAAGGGGCAAGGGTTTATCAAGGAATTAAAAATACTAAAAAGGGCTCGGGGATTATGGCAGTTAGACCTAATAATACCAGAGAAGAAGGCAGATTTAGCAGCTTTAACAGACATTTTCAGGGGGAATATGCAGAAATCTGCTCGTAGTCTAGGCTTAGGTCATCGCTGGGTCTTCGGACAAGACAATGACCCAAAGCATACATCGAAATTAGTCCAACAGTTCCTCCAGGATACCAAAACCAGGATCCTGGAGTGGCCCTCACAGAGCCCAGACCTCAATCCTATTGAGAATCTGTGGCGAGTGCTCAAAGGGAATATCCATGCTCGGAAACCATGCAATTTGGGCTAGCTAGAACAATGTGCAATGGACGAATGGGCCAAAATCCCTCAGGAGACCTGTGCCAACCTGGTAGAGACCTACTCTAAGGCTGTTGTCAGTTGGGGCTCACAAAGGGTGCAGTATTGACTATTAATGGCCATGGGCTAATAATTTTGGATGTCTCATTTTTGACCTTTCTTGTTTCAACTCTTGTATCAATAAAATATCCTAATTAAACTTAGTGGACATTGTTATTTTGGAAACAGATGCACTATAAAAAACAAACACTTGTTGTTAATGGTCATTTTCATATTGAAATCAAGTGTTATCTAATTTCATAAGGGCAGCTAATAATTTTGGCCCTAACTGTATTTCCTTTTATGTTTTCAGCACTAAATCACAACAAAGTGTCCTCAAGGCACTTTACCATGTAAGGTAAAGACCCCTCAATAATACAAAAAAACCCCAACAATCATATGACCCCCTATAAAGAAGAACTCTGGTGACAGTGGGAAGAAAAAACTCACTTTTAAATTTGCTCTAAGGAGAGGAGAACATAGCCGATGTTGTTCTGTGCTGTGTTGATGACCCTCAGGAGTGTCTCTATCTGTATCTGTAGAAGGACACCAACAGCTCTTTGTCTCAGGTTTATGGGAGAAATTACATAGTTTTCTGACCCAAAGAACAGACAGCGATCATAAATGGGAGTTTTTAAAGATGTATTCACAAAGGTGCACTGTGTAGTGAAAAGCTAAGGGCAAGTGAATCAGTTCTAGCCAGAACTGATGGACACAGGTGCATCTGCTGCGAGGCAGACTGTTAGATATAGCTGGGCTGTTTAGTGAGTTGCAGCAGTTGAACGAGTTTGCATGCTGAGACCTTACTCATGGAGGGGGGACTGATGGGCGGGTGGAGATCTGGGGCTGGGTCTCAGCGGAGAGTGGGCAGGCAGGAGAGTGACAGGTGAATCTGAGAATTCTCCAGGACAGTTAGTCTGTGTGAGAAGCACATATTGTAACCAGGTGAGGGAATGCTGAGTGATATTCCGGAGAGACAGTGAAGGGCTTCAGGCAGGGAACTGGGATACAGACGGGGAAACTGAGTTAATGGCAGAATCACAGAATGAACACAGACAAACTTTCCACCACTGTGGACGTAACCAGCTAGTGGAGACTAACTGACAGACCTGGAGGTGTGAGTCCAGAAAGGGCAACTCCACCCAACTGTCCACCTGAAACACAGACCTATACACACAGGAACCCCACACCTGCCCAAAACCTTGTCAGTACTCTCGCTGCAGATTTTAAGATCAGCTCTTCAGAGAGTTTTTAGGACATCCTGATAAGAACAAATTACAATAGTCCAGCCTAGAAGCAATAAATGCATGAACTAGTTGTTCAGCGTCAGTCTGATTCCTGCCTCCTGTCAGACACAAAGTCTGTGATCTACCTGCAGGATGCAGGCACATTGGGCTGGTAGAACTTGTGCAGCAAAGCTGGGATGATTGTATTAAAAGTGGAACTAAAAACCACCAAAAGTAGCCTGGTATAAGTGCAGAGTCCAGATGCTGAAGGATGAAGTGCTGTTCATTGTTCATTGCATGACCAACTGACCTGTTGGCTCTACAGGGGAACTGCAGGGTGTCCAGGAGGGTCAGTGATTTTAGATAGGATAGTACCGGACACTCAAATGCTCAATAAGCAGAGTTTGGCAAACACACAGAAGGCAGAGACACCACATCCCACCATGTTTACGAGTCAGTGATGGTAATCATTGGGCAGTACAATAAGACAGACCATTCAAATGTTGTGTCCAGAACTGAACAACAGTTCCTCAGTAATGCTCTGTCAGAACTGCTGGTGTGGAGCGTGGGCCCTACATGGACAGTCAACATGAAAAACAAGTTCCTGTACGTTTCCATTCATGATTGGCAAATTTAATGAGCAGGAAAAGGATACGTGTATGTTAGCATTGAATGTGATAAAGTAGTAATGAAAAACAGAAACGTGGATCTGAGAAAGGTTGAATTTCATTGTCACAAATGTAGCAGTAAAGTTATTCACTCAAAGGAAATGAAGAGAACCACACAGTCCAACAACTAAAAAAATCAACCATTTTAGCAAAACTACTGATGAGCGAGTGTCTCACTCTTAAATCTAAGCTCTACTATTTAGGTTCAACTCTTAGTGCTACAGGACATCTTTGTACCTGTGGTTATTTCAGATTTTTTGTTGTTATATTGCCCCATTCTCACATTCATGCACATTAACTTGGTGTTCGCTCTCTCTGCAGTAGAGTATCACTTCCTGTTCCTGTTCCAACACACAGTGGCGTGTCTGTGAGTCCCACCTGGAAGCTCCAGGATTTGATCAACGGATCAGTTTACATAATGCAGCTCGTCGTATTTCATTGAAAATGGCATGTTCTTCTTTTTTGTGACTGGACATGTCTCATTAAAAATTATTCCACATGTTTTTTTTAATTCTCTTTGATTGTGAAACTATATGCAATACAGAAGCTGCAATGTTACAGTTTTATTAGTGTGTGCTGAAGAATGGGACTCATAAAATTATAATTCATTCAAATAAAGTTTGAAAAATAGATGTGGCGACTTGGCCAGCTGAATGTGAAGCCTTGCAGCCGTTCAGATCCACACTGAGGTTAGAGCACAGGAAATAAGAAATAGTTTTTCATTTTTGAGGCACAGACTGGAAGTCTTTTCCTTCAGAGTTCAAAAGTACTAATAAAAGACGTCTTTAAAGTTCCTTTGACCTCACTATGTAACCACCGGGCTTCTCATCCTGCTCCCTCACTCGTCTTCTTCATGTGTTTAGTATGCTGAAAGTTCCTTAGCAGGATTTGAAGCTGTATTTACTCTCTCAGGTCTCGCTGTCAGCCCTCAAAGAGCCAAACATGGTGCGGCGTGTTCACATAGACCCTTCCAGAGAAAACACTGTATATTTATAAATCCAGGTTTCATCTTTCAATTAAGGCAAAACCTGCTGTGACTCCATGTTTTTTATCCACACTGCAATATTACAGCACATTACTGTTCCATTAGACTCAGCAGCTGCTTGACCAGCCAAGTCTAATGGAAAGCCATGGAGCAGCGGCCCGAGCCAGCACTGGACGTGTCACTGCCCCACCAATATTCTGGTCAAACGATTCAATTACTACTTCAACAGAGCAGTGAGCCAAAGAAAGCAGGCGGCCCCACTCTGTGACCGTGTGTGTGTGTGGAGGTAAACTAAAAGGGGACCTAACTGAACCCAGCTGCTCCACTGAGACGCTGCTGCATTAGTGTGGATGGATGGAGTGAGAGGCAGACGGAGATAAAAGAAAGCGACGGGTGCTGAGGATTGGGCTTGGATGTAGACGGGGAAGCAAGCGGCCGTGATTGTTTTTCTCCACACTTTGGTGACAATTTGATATTTTTTGTACTCTGGAGAAGAATCAGCTTTTCAGACTGCTGACACAAGGAGCACACAGAACATCAAACTATCAGCGGTGGCAGGAGAGAGCCTCGTTGGGAACGAGTCACAGAATCCTTCACAGACACGCTCGTATCTTTGTTCATCACTGGGACCAAACACCCCTTTAACAATAGCCAGGTTATTATGTTGCACTTTTCTTTATACAGCACGTGTCATTCGCACCAGCTGTGACGAGCACTTCATACTAATTTTTAAAATTAGAAAGATGGCGGCGCGTGTAGACGCAGCGACCTCACGCTCTCCTGAAAATGCGGTGTTTTGTTCGTCAAGTAAGTGTCTTTCTGCAAGTGTTTTTCGTCAGTCCACGTCGGAATATGTGTACAGTCGTCAGGCTCTCTTACACATTCGGAGAAGCAAGATTTGCCAAGTTTTGAACACGAACGTTGAGATGCTAAGGGAGATAGGACTTCTGCGACAGCCTGCTAGCTGGCCTAGCAACTCACTCGCCTGCTACCCCTCCCCGGGCAAGGAGGCGTCGAAGGCGGTGCGCTAGGACAAGGAAGCGGGGCAAGCGCGGAGGTGTCCGAGTCAGGCTCGAGGCTAAGCCAACTCGCCCAGCCATACCATCGATCCTCTTGGCCAACGTCACGATCTCTGGACAATAAAATGGATAACATTCGACTTCTGAGATCAGCGAATCGCAGAGTAAGTGACTGTTGTGTGCTAGTTTTCACTGAGACATGGCTTAATGACAACATTCCGGACTCGGCCATACAACTGGAGCAGCTAGCATGCTACAGAGCCGACAGGGCTCGAGAGCGGAGGCAAGACCCGAGGTGGCGGGGTCTGTGTTTACATCCGTGACGAATGGTGTCGTGATGCCACTGTAGTACACAAACACTGCTCATCATTGGCGGAGTTCATGATCGTGAAGTGTCGCCCTTTCTACTTTCCCAGGAGATAAGTTCGATCCTGTTGGTCGCTACTTATATACCTCCATCTAGCAACAACAGCGATAGAAATGCGGCGCTGAAGCGAACTGTATCAGGCCATCAGTGAGCAACAAACAACACACCCAGACGGTTTCATCATCCTCGCAGGAGACTTTAATCATGCTGATCTTAAAACTGTTCTCCCAAAGTTTCATCAGCATGTACATTTTCCAACAAGGGAGACAACACACTGGACCTGGTCTACACACAGGAAAAAGGAGCATACAAAGCCATCCCCTCCCCACATCGGCACCTCTGATCACCTCACTGTTATGCTAATGCCAGCATACAGACAGAGAGTGAAAGTCACCAAACCTGTTATGAAAGAGGTAAGAGTGTGGCCACAGGAGGCCACCTCTGCTCTTCAAGACTGCTTTGGGTCAACTGATTGGGATATATTCAAGGAAGCAGCCACCTACAATAACATCATAGACATTGAGGAGTACACAGACACGGTGAGCTCATACATCACCAAATGCATTGATGATGTTACACAAATGAAAAGTATCACAACTCGAGCCAACCGGAAGCCATGGCTAACAGGAGATGTCCACAGGCTGCTGAAGGCCAGAGACAAGGCCTTCAGAGCTGGGGATGAAATAGGCCTGAGAACAGCGAGAGCCAACCTGTCCCGTGGCATCAGGAAAGCGAAACAGGACTACACACACAAGATAACCTCCCACTTCAATGACAGCAAGGACGCACGAAGCCTATGGCAAGGCATCCAGGCTATTACAGACTACAAGCCTGCAGCGTAGCTGTGAGAGCGACACCACTCTGCTCAACAACCTGAACAGCTTCTTTGCACGATTTGAAGCACAGAACAACACACGCCCAGAGAAAACACCACCACCTCCACACGACCAGCCTCTGTGCCTGTCTGCTGCCAGCGTGAAGAGGACACTCATCACCATCAACGCCCGGAAAGCAGCGGGTCCAGATAACATCCCTGGTAGTGTGCTGAAAGACTGCGCAGAGGAGCTGAAGGATGTCTTCACAGACATCTTTAACATCTCCCTGAGGCAAGCCACTGTCCCATCATGCTTCAAGACTGCCACCATCATACCTGTGCCAAAGAAACCATCCCCAGCCTGTTTCAACGACTACCGCCCGTGGCACTGACACCCATTATCATGAAGTGCTTTGAACGACTAGTCATGTCACACATCAAATCCACCCTGCCTCCCACCCTGGACCCACACCAGTTTGCATACAGAGCGAAACGATCCACAGAAGATGCAATCTGCTCTGCCCTCCACCCAGCCCTAACTCACCTGGACAAGAAAGACTCATATGTGAGAATGCTATTCATAGACTTCAGCTCAGCATTCAACACCATAATACCACAACAACTCATCTGTAAACTGGACAGACTGGGCCTCAGCACCTCCCTCTGCAACTGGCTGCTGGATTTCCTCAGCCAGAGGCCTCAAGCGGTGCGTGTGGGCAACAAGGTCTCAAACAGCATCACCCTGAGCACGGGGCTCCACAAGGTTGTGTGCTCAGTCCTCTGCTCTTCACCCTGCTGACACATGACTGCACACCAACCTACAGCTCCAACCACCTTGTGAAGTTTGCGGACGACACAACGCTGGTGGGGCTCATCACCAAGGGCGATGAGACCCACTACAGGAAAGAGGTTGAGCTCCTGACCACGTGGTGCAGAGACAACAACCTCCTGCTAAATGTTAGCAAGACCAAGGAGGTTATTGTCAACTTCAGAGAGACCACACCTGTCACCCCCATTGACCATCGGCGGCGCTGCGGTGGAGAGGGTGAGCAGCACCAAGTTCCTGGGGTGCACATCAGTGAGGACCTCTCCTGGACCACCAACACAGCATCACTGGCCAAGAAAGCACAACAGCGCCTCTACTACTTCCTGCGCAAACTCAAGCGGGCAAGTGCTCCACCACCCATCCTGACCACATTCTACAGAGGAACCATTGAAAGCATCCTTTCCAGCTGCATCACTGTGTGGGGCGGTAGCTGCACTGACTATAACAGAAAAGCTCTACAGCGCATTGTGAGAACAGCTGAGAGGATAGTTGGTGTACCACTCCCTCCCTGCAAGACATCTACACCACCCGCCTTACCCGCAAAGCCATCACAATTGTCAACGATGCAACCCACCCCGCGCACTGTCTGTTCAGCCTCCTGCCCTCCGGAAAAAGATACAGAAGTCTCCGCTCCCGCACTACCAGGCTCACCAACAGCTTCATCCACCAGGCTGTGAGACTGCTGAACTCTCTCCCCTCCCAGCTCCCAGCCAGCAGAACCACCAGACTGGCAGGAGTATAGGAAGACAGACTGGACCCCCCACACACACACACACTCCACAACACAAAGGAAACACTCTCCACATTCCTGACTGGAAACGACTACCTCTACATTACAACTGCACACACCTGCTGCTATATATTTTTAGTATTTTCTTTAGCACTATTTATATTATTTATATTACTATTACTGCTGCTACAGTCTTATGCTGCATTAAAACAAAAACACTTACCAACCACAACCTGGGACTACGTCAAGTAGACAAGTACACACAGGGCGCACTGTGGAACACTTTATTATATGTTATGTGTAGGTCCTGTCTTGTTATATCCTGTATGTACCTAAATGTTGTGCATCTGCACTTTATTGTTGTCTATGTCTACGCATGGGACAGTGTGAAACGTAATTTCAATTCCTTTGTATGGCAAGTACATCTGAAGAGAATTGACAAATAAAACTGACTTTGACTTTGACTTTGATACTCTGATGAACACATCAGAAACCAACATTTGCCCGAGGACACTTTGGCATGTAGGCTGGATCAACCCGCGATCCAACCTTCCAGTCACTTACACGAAAAAAGATTTGTCTTTACTTTAGCTAATAAAAGGTTTCCACGTTCACAGGGAATTATATATGTAAAATCTTTATATCCTTAAAAATAGTTACAGACATCTGCTGTAATGTAATCTATTACTGTCAGAACAAGAGCAGTAGTAATTGTAATCCTATTGACAATGATGGGGAGCCTTTTTCTTTAGAATAATTAGCTTGTACTTTCCAGAAATGCAGTGTTGTGTGTAGTGAGGTGTTTTCATATTGTTTCACTGCTTCTTTTCCTGGTGGTTTGAAAACTTCCTCCATCTCTTGTCATTTTCAGCACTGCAGAAAAGTGCAAATGTAGAGTGCAGGCAGCAAGCTGTGTTTTAATCTGATCCAGTTTATCTTTGCCCACTGCATGTATGGTCAGCTGCAGTCTGAAGCAATCTGAGCAGTCAGTAATAGCTTAATAAATGGCATTTAAACGACCGAGCCTGGACACCAGTTTACCTCAGTGGGTGAGCAGGCGACTGTTCCTGGTTTGAGTCCAACCTGCAAAGATGTTTTATGTCCTTTTATATGTCATTTTTTTAGGATGCCTGATGATGTTTTAGCT
This sequence comes from Oreochromis aureus, assembly GCF_013358895.1. Taxonomy (NCBI): domain Eukaryota; kingdom Metazoa; phylum Chordata; class Actinopteri; order Cichliformes; family Cichlidae; genus Oreochromis; species Oreochromis aureus. Next base: position 36,446,756 of record NC_052943.1, read on the forward strand.
CACATTTATGCAGTTCACCAACTTCCAATTAACCTCCTATACAAGACTGGGTTCTGTTGCCTTTCACGGGTGTTATTTTTGTTTGTTTTAAAACTCAAGATTTCTTTTAGCTTTGGCCTTAACCTCGGGTTATTCAAAGTAGGAGGCTTCCAAAGCTATCTGTTTGTTAATACTAACATTACAATGGTTTCCTATTCATTTCAATAGGAGGGGGCTAAATGAATCTGTGTAGGCAGAACCAGTAAGCCCTGAAATGCAGATTTAATATGTGCAAGCTATTTTGACAGTGTATTACTATTTGGGTAATCAATGTGGGACAAAGTATGAAAGAGTCAGCTAGAAACATGTTAAATGCATGTTTTCTTTTTATTTTGAAAGTCTAGCAAACTTCCTGTCAGTCATCAGAACTTTGAATGAAATTTAAAGGTGTTCATTGGCTGAGTGAGGGCCGTGCTTCAGTCTGAGTGGTTCTGATAAACATGCTCACACACCCAAAGGATCAGCCATGTTGACTTTCACACTTGTTGAGATATGTGACATTGCCACACACTGGTTGCTATGGCGACTAAAGGCTTTAAGAGGAGGGGTGAAAACCCTGCTGCATGAGTCATGCTTAATTTATGCTACTGCAGTTGATCCATGTGTGGAGGATTTGAGTTTGGAGAGCCTATGGAGAGAAGTTTGAACCACCACAAACCTCTAAAACTGTACGTGACTCAGTGTGAATGGCACTGTGCACAGGTCGGTCAGGTTCACCCGGAAGAGGAGAAGTGAAAAAACAATATCGAAGATCAAAAAATATGACATGAAAAGTAGAGAAAGCGGCTGCAGTGGACATCTTTCATTGTTTCTCTGCTTCACTGCTGCTCTTTGTGTGTCATTAACTTTGTTCTTGGCCAGCTGACGGACCAACAGCAGTACAGACCGGTTGTACCACGCACTGTGCACACAGATGCTATCTGTAGGCAGACGGGCAGTCTGAAGCTGCCCACGGACTGCCAATGCACTGCCAGCGCTCAACTATAATTTCCCCGTCAGTCAAATCCCCGGAGAAAGGGAGGCGCGCTGGGAGCTGACTTTTCATGTCTGCACGGTGTGTAATATGGATCTGGTCACAGCGTAACGGCGCCCTGTGCTCCTGATTTCCAAAAGACATTCAGGAGCTGTTTTATGATCATCGTCTGTGGATGAGGAGGTCGGAGTTAGGACAGAACTGTACATCCTATAGTAATATAATAGTAATAGTAATAGTAATATAATAATTTATTTTTTAACGTACATATTATGCATGTAGAGCAAAAGTAACATTTTATCAAAAAGAATAATAACATGTTGTAGTGCAGCATCATAGATAACCTGTTCATCTAAGAGGTCAGCGGTGTGAATCAATGCAGAGAAGATTTCTGATGTTCAGTATCTTGTTTGCTTTCTTCTAGTTGTCCCCGCCCCTCGCGGCGTTCCTCTCTACTGTCGTCTTTATGTTCCATCAGTGTGAATGTTTCTCCATTTTGCTGAACAGCACAGATGTGAACTCCGGACAAACATGTCTGCTGTGTGCTACTGTGTGTAATCCCCTCTTCTCTCTCAGCTCTTATTCCTTTCATCGCTCGCCTATTCCTCCCCTCCTCTGTCATCTCTTTGTGGTTTTGCATTTTAAGCCGTTTTGTCATTTGGGTCAGCGGTATGTTTTGGCGTCCTCTTCTTTGTGCGACTCTTCATCCTTTCTCTGGTGGAAGAGTGCAGGCCACGTGAGAGACGACTGACAGGCAGTGTTTTCATCTTCCACCATTTTTCAGGCAGACAGCGTCTGATTCATGTGCCCATCATCCTGTCTGCCCGAGGGCCATCGAGCCAGGGACAAAAGATGCAAGCAGTCGAGCATCTCTTTCTCTTCTCTCTCCTGTGTAGATGTTTTCATTACCCTCCTCTCTGACTTGTGTCTCCTTCTTTGCTTGTCACTCTGCTGTGCTTCTAGCGTCGGTCTTGCTCTGTCAGGTTTTCTCCTTTTGTCCATGATACAGCCACCATCCATCAGTCGCTCTGCTGTTTTCTCCCCTTTATCTTCTCCCATCATGACCTTCATCTCTCTCCTTTCTCTGCTCCCTCCTCTTCTCTGGGTTTCTGAGCTTGTTACTGGTTCATTTCATGGAGCAGAGAATGATGGGTGTGTTTTGGAAAATTATGTAGGACAGTGAATTTATTTGATCCAATCTCAGCCGGTGCATTTGATTGTTTAAACAGTGTGATTGTGGCTGGTGATGGATCCAGCTTCAGCTGGACAGCCACATGTCCCAGAGTGCTCACCAGTCACAGACTGAGCATCAGAAGGACTGAGCGACTGAGCTTCTTGCCACTGTGAGTGAATCAGAATCGATCTAAACCAACAGGCCAGTGCAATCTGCATGCGGACACACCCTCATTTCTATCTAAAAACGCAAACATTTGTATATAAGGAAACATGTTCACCTCCAGGTGAAGCAAAAAAAGCAGTGACGATGCTGTAAGGGAGTATCCTGCACAGGTTAAGGCACAAAGAAAATCCAACTGGCGTGGCGATGGTGTCGGATAACAACAAAAGAAAGACTCTCGCTGTGGTTCAAGTATGAAAGAGAAAAACCTGGACATCAAAGTTAATATGGAACAAAAAGCTAACAGACAGTAAAAGCAGTAAACAGGACGAGCAGGTAATGTGTCAGGGAGGAGAAAATGACTGCAATGGAAAAAAATCATTCCATACTGTCCATCATCCACGGAGCAGTGCCGAACATGAGTGTGTAAGTGACGACATGCAGAGGAAACATCCGAGAAATGTTTCAATGAAACGTTTGAAGCTTGAGCAGTTATGCTGAGACGCCTGAACACACAGGCTTTGGGTGCTGTGGCCCTCTGAGCAGGAAGGCTGGATGTTCTGACTCATGTGAAACACACGCACGTCCACCAACATCAGATTCACTTAAACTGAGTCTCAGTTAGCGATGTGTTAGCTCATCTGTGTTCCTATCTGTGACTCACCAGCCGTCTGTCTCTCTGCTCTTATTAAAACCATATACACCACTGCACGGTGCTTACTGTGTGTGTAATCACATTTACTTTCACTTTGGTATGGTCCTGGTACCGGGCCATATTGGTTATTAAAATATGAGCAACCAAGTGATGGTGGCACCCTCGGCTCTCCCAGTGGCAACGATGGAGCCGGGGCTTAAACTGCAGCAGCATTACGCTGGATTTCTGCTGCATCAGATCTGACAGGCTTGCACTTCAGACGTTTAAGAACACTTTCACGATCACTGTCACTGACTTTGTGTGAGAGACTGTTGGAATTATAAGCTCACTGGATGGTTTTCTGTGGTCCAGCAGACTTTGTGTATCCATGTATTTCATTAGCCTGGAGCTGAAGCTCTGAGTCTACAGAGGACCTCGAAGCAGCACATCAGGAAAGGCTTCCACTGGTTTGATAGCTGTCACTGATAAGGTAGAGTGCTCCTTTTCTTCTTTGTCTTTTTTCCATGTGTGTGTGTGTGTATGTGTGTGTCTGTGTGTGTGTACGCCGAGGTTATCGATCTGTGATGAGCGGTAGTTTGTTTTCTCCCTGGGGTTACGGATTAGCAACTCACACACTGGGATATTCATTTTCTAGTCTTTTCATCAGTGGTGAATATTTATGATTGTGTGTGTGTGTGTGTGTGTGTGTGTGTGTGTGTGTGTGTGTGTGTGTCATAGAGAGAGAGGGGCAGCTTCCTGACTCAGAATTATGATGAAAACATATAGTTATGCTAAATTGTTACTGCTGTCTTTTAGGCGTAAGCACAGAGTTCATTCCCAGTACAACGACCGCAGTAACACTCACATACAGTATTTGTGACAATGTGAAACCATTAGGTGGAGGGGTTACTACTGTCACCTGACAGCAGGAAGGTTCCTGATGAAAACACAAATACTTCAGTTACTTCAAAACCCTCTTTAATGCTAAATATTAGAACTGTTATTCATTTGAGACAACAAGCTGAATAACTGGAACTCTTATTAGTTACACTACTCTACTTGAAGTTGTTTTTGCAGATATCAACCTGACAATAATGTTAATATCAGTTCACCAAGTATCACAGAGTCTGCGGAGTAGCTTGTATTGGATGCATGTGCTGCAAAACTTTCAAAGTATATATCACCGAAAAGGATGCGCATTGCATCTCTTGTATACAGAAGAAAGACATTTGGAGCTATTCTTTGTAGATATTAGATCGTTTAGCTGTGTTTATGTGAGAGAAGGGAATACACTCACATCAGTAAAATATGAGGGGTTTTATTTTCCTGTTTAAAGGATCATTGGAACAAACAAACGTTTGTGGAGCTCTGAGTCAGAGAGCACACAGAGACAGTATGGGTCACACTGGGCTCTGTATGTTGGCCGGCTTCCAGTGGACCAAGCCAAGCAGATAATAAAGCAGCAGCACCTCACTGGCCAGCGGTTCAAAAACCCTCAGCGCTGTGTGAGTGTGTGTTTGCTTCCATATGTATGTGTGTGAGCGTTCTGCTAAATAGGCTGTGATATTACTCCTTCTGTTGTGTGGGGAGGTGAGAGGTGGCACTCGAATAGAAAGAAACTATATTGATTTTTGCTTTGCAAAGGCAAACGTGTGAAAACTCCTCACGACACCACCAAAATATGATCTGGGTATGCATTATGGGGATAATGGTACAGTTAGAAACCAAACAAATAAACAATTTACCACAACTTTAATCATCTCTGCAAATATACCACTGCATCATCTGTAGTAGTTGTTTGGTGGTCTGACCCACTATGTTCTTCAAATAGTTACGTCCATGAAACAGGTCAAAAACACGTCTGTGTATGGAAGCTATTCGATAAATAGAAGAAAAGCACAAATGGAAGATATTGTTGAAGTTCTGATGGCAAACCAAGCAAGCCATTGTCTAAGAAGATAAATGTGTGAATATCATGACGGTTCTCTTAATCTCAAATTCTGTCTAAATGTCAGTCCTCACATGAATTTATGAGAAAGTTTGCTCTCACTTCCTTTTTGGAAAACAGAATCAGTGTCCTTACCAGCAGGAGTCTCCTAACCAAAAGCAAAAACATAGGTGTAATAAACATATTGTTGCTATGAGGCAACAGTGCTATGCTACCCAGCTCTAATGATGGATCAGCATTCTGGCTTACAGAAACATGGTTATGGGAGGATGAATATGTTAGTTTAAACAAATGGCAGCAGTCTTATTCCAGGTTTAATCAACCATAGACCCACACAGAAAGCCTAACTCTTAGCCTTATGCACCCTAATGTCATCACCAACTACAGGAAGTCATCACCTGCCTGCGATGGTGAAGCCTCCCTACCAGATGTGCTGAACATGTATATGTATACATGGTTTGATGCTCAGAACAAGGTGATGGTGAGGAAGCCCACCCCACCTCACAATCACCAGGTTCTGTGTCTGACCTCGGCTGATGTGAGGAAAACTCTTTGCAGAGTTAACCCACAGAAAGCTGCTGGTCCAGATAACATCTTTGGGAGAGTGCTCAGAGAATGTGCAGACCAGCTGATGTCCTCACTGACATCTCCAACCTCTCCCTGAGCGCTGCTGTCGTCCCAACCTGCCTCAAGGCCACCACCATCATTCCTGTGCCAAAGAAGTCCTCAGTGTCCTGCCTCAAAGACTACCATCCCACTGCACTCACACCCATCATGATGAAGTGCTTCGAGAGGCTCGTCATGAGGCACATTAAGACTCTGCTGCCACCCACACTGTTCTCAAAAGCACAGAATTTCAATACATGGAAAAATACAGGCATTACCGAGCTCTAAGACATAATCACAGCTTTCATGATGAAGAATGGATCCATCACTATGGTTTGTAACACAAATGCTTTTCACAGTGCTCACAACGTGAATCAGTCACATGAGACAAACATAAAAAGCTAATCTGCAGACATGTGTTTTTAAAAAGAAGACATCACCAAGCTCAGGGCGTCTAATCAAACTCACTGCAGACTTAGAAAGACCCTCCCCATCTTAAAAGGCCAGAAGGACTTATAAATAAAATGAAAACCTTCTCTATGATAATAAAACCAAGCTCTATCTTAAATATTATATGATCAACCACAGCACTTGCATCACAGTCAGAAAACGAACAAAAAATCAGATGCTCACTCTTTCCTCTGACATTAGATTTAATCATCTAAGAGAGAGGCAATCTGGGGCTGCCCACCCATATAACAGTTTGGAACAAAAAAGTTAGCTATAAGTTTATAATTTCATTTTCCACTTCACTCATCTCTCTGCTCATTACAGCTGGCAACTTATCAGTTGGACACCACACCACAAAGGAGTTCTCATTTGTCTAACATCAGCAGGAATACTGTCCTTATAAAGTGTTTAATACTGCAACAGTAAACGGGCCCGAGGGCTGCACTGGCCGCTCTGGTCTGAGGGCGACCCACATTACAGAGTGGTCCTAACCAAACCCCCCTGTGTGATTACAAAGGACAAGAGAGGTGGGAACGAATGAGTGCTGAACCTTCTCTGGAGGTAAATATTGAATGGGCCAGTTCTTGTACAGTGCTTTTCTACTCTTCTGAGTACTCAAAGTACTTCATACAACACATCATATTTACAAATGCACACTCAGATGGATTTTCTTTTCCCCTCCTATGACAGGACGATATGTCGTCCTCCAATTGCTTCAGTCACCAATGAAGCTCTGGCTATGAGGACAGCTTTAATCTGCTGGAGTCGCACCAACAGACAAAAGATGAGTACGACTGCAAACTGAAGAACATGCCAAACTGTGTCTCTGCACTGTACCTGCAGTCTGAGCATCGTTAGTGGAGCTATTTCGCCGTGCTTGTGGGCTAATACTGCTCCAGTGCTATCATAAGCCAGTCCCCAAACAGCCCACTTCAAACCCCAACTCCCTCGAGTGCTTACACAGGCTGACTTAGCCTTGGCAGGATGTGACATGCCATTAAGCACCCACCATACCAAAACACTTATTTAGAGACATCTGTGCTTGAAAATATTTCATGACTTCTCTCAGGACCTCCATGGATTAAAATAAGGGGGCTGGTGTTTTTTTAAATACAGAGATACACAGAGGGAACACTGAGGACCCTGTGGAAGAGTCCACTGGGGTTGGTGCAGCCACAGCTAATGTGATTTCCCTGCCGTGACTCATTGAGGAGGTATATAAATACCCACACAGGCCCCTGTCACTGACACACATATGCTCCCCAACTTTCTTTAAATCCATGAGACACACAGACAGAATTTAAAGCCCACATATTTTTCTTTCCTCTCCAAAACTCTGAGCTGCTGTTTATCTGTGAGCAGGGTTACACTCGGGGAGTAAATGAGAAAAAACTGAGATGGGTGAGGGTGGGTGGCACCGAGTGCCCCGCATTTTCTCGTAGAGCACAGCGATGGGGTTTATTTCTGGCAGGTCTTCAGCTGCAGCTGTTAGCACACACAGAGAGGCGCAGAGTGATGTGGCGATGATGCCGCTCACATTTGGAGCTGCTAACCAAAGCTGCTCAGAGATAAAGAAGGATGTGTGTGTCCTCTGAGCTTCAGCAGAAGCAGCACCCTGCTGATTCATTTATTCATCGCTGAGACAATCACATAAAACAAAGTAAAGGTGTACTTCAGCTCAGTGACCGCATAGCCTGAAGAAAGCTCTGCTCTGATAGATACCTGTGTGTGGTTTGTGGCCGTCACAGGGCACGGTGCGGTTCAGGCAGAACGACGGGTTCTCCATGCAAGCTTGATGTTATCACATGACTGAAACAACCATGCTGCTGTTCACTGCATGCTGCACCAGCCTCACATGTTCCTTTCACTGTATCCGAAACAAGAACATCTTGAGCCAGCAGCAAACGCTCCAAACAGAACATGAAGCCGCATCATGACCACTGTAAATCCATCAGCTACCAAACAGCCCTGACTCAAAGCCAGTCCTTCTGAGGAGAGTTACAGGCTATTAGCTCAAGCAGCCGGCACGTTCCTGAGTGTGTGGACTACCTGTAAGAAGGACACGTAGAAACTTTCTGGGTTCATTGGCCCATCCAACAACATGAAGTGCTACATCTATTTAAAAGACTCCCCAGCTTCAAACATGTAATTAATATGACGTAAAACAAACGTGCACGCTCCTGAAGTGTGCGTGTCCAGTGGGCACTGAAGTCCTGAGAAACAGTGACACAGTAATGATCATTACGCTGGAAGTCAGTGACTTCATGCAGCTGCCTGATCTGCTGCCTTGTATAAAGATGAGAGCCCAGCATGAGTCACACACCAGCAGCAGTCAGGCTGGCTTCCACACACTCACTGAGTTTTTATCCTCTGCAGTATGACCTGAACAAAAAGTAGACTGACGCTCCGTCATCTTTCTCAATCATGTCTTCAGCCATCATGTGTGCACACTGCAGTGTTTCTTCATTTGTGTAATGCAGAGTGCAACACTCTGCCTGTCAGTCTGTCTGTCACACCCTCAGATCCTCCACTCATGAATATTCACACTCAGTGTGATTAAAACCCTAAAATCTAATCCAGGAGAACGAGTGGGACGACGGAGAGCCCCTCGAGTGCCACGCTGCTCCTCTCGCACTGAAATAAACAAACTGCACACATCCAGACAGCACGCTGCAGTCTCCTGACATGCAGTGCACAGACAGCCAATGTTGAAGCAGCAGGAGATGGAATTTGACCCAAGCACAGTGAGCACGAGCACAAAGAGAAAAAGGGCTTCTTTCTTGTAATTGCATCAGCACCTCGTTAACAATAATGCAATTAAAAGGAGGCTGCTGGAAGACAAGCAACTCAAAGGAATTTTTCCTCCTGCCCCTCGCTCCGTTTTCCCGCGTGAGGCTGAGGTATGTTAATGTCAATTGGATTTTGCTTGTTATCTCTCCAGCCGTCCTAATCCGATCCCTGGCAAAGTCAGGGAACGAGATGTCGAGTCAGTCAAAAAATTTGCTGGGCTGATAAGAGAGAATGGGGATTTGTCTTTCCACAATGCAGCCCTGCTGGAGTTTAGAAAGAATGAAAATAGTGTCATATGTCGGACTGTAAAGGGCAGAGTGTGAGCTGCTACAATCCATCCACAGGTTGTGTGGACACATGAAGAGTGAAAGGGAAAGCTGTGTGGGCAGTGTGACATGTGTGACGGTAACAGTTAGGTCAGGAGGGTCGTGTTTAAAATGCTCTCCATGCTGACCCTCTGCATCCCGGCTCCACACTCTAGGTCACCATGGTTCACAGTCACAACGAAACAGTGTCAGGACTGTCGGGGGCGGGGGGGCTAACCCAGCTCCTTCCAGCTACACCCACAGCCAAGGTTGGAGTATCAGCCTCATCCCATACTGCTGTTACATTAATATCATTCACTGTCATGTCTTTATGATCATCTGTCAGGAAAAATCAAGCTCAGCTTACACAGCTTTACGCTGTGATATCAAACTACCCGAGGATGTAAAGTTGCTGCTCGTTAGTGAAATAATAAATGAACAGACCTGGGATAAATACAGTGAAAGAATAAATGATGTCATTCAGACCAAAGTGAATCATTGGCCTGAGGCAGGCTGCTCTCACTCACACTCTGCACAGCCGAGCTTCCAGCACCTTGGATGAGGAGGACCGAGGTTCCTCACTGTGTTACTGCAGAGGAAACATCTGCTCTGACACCGTATTTCTCTGCCAAGCACGATAACCTCAGTTTTATCTTAACTTAGAAGCAGGAGATCATGTATTTAAATAGTTTATTTTATTGTACTACATATTTCATTTGACAGAGTTAGATAGTGAGAAATTTCTCAGCCTCAGTCTATATGAGTTATGTTTATCTTACATACTTTTATGGAGGATATTTGGTCTTATGCTGCTGTCTGTCTCACAGTTGGCTTGAACCCTGGCTAAGGCCTCCCTGTCGGGAGTTTCTCTCTGCGCCTGTTTGGGTTTTCTCAGGTTACTGTAGCTGGCTTATAGGCTCACGGGTCAGAGACATGTATGTCAGGTTAATACTTGATTCTAAACGGTAAAACAGGGGTGTCCAACTCCAGGCCTCGAGGGCCGCTGTCCTGCAGGTTTTAAATCTCACCCTGGGTCAACACACCTGAATCGCATGATTAGTTCATTACCAGGCCTCTGGAGAACTTCAGGACATGTTGAGGAGGTCATTTGACCATTTGAATCAGCTGTGTTGGATCAAGGACACATCTAAAACCTGCAGGACACCGGCCCTCGAGGCCTGGAGTTGGACACCCCTGCAGTAAAACAACCCTCTGTGTATAAATCTATGATCAAATGTAGCTTGTAGGCTGAAACCATTTGAGTGGTAAGTTGGATTAGCAGAGCACTATACAGCTACTGCTCCACAGTCCCGTCCACACCTGTGCCTACAGCCAAACCTGACAAACATTGAAACCCAGGAGATTTGACAGAAGTGGAGTGAACTCGTCCACAGATTTGTCCGTGCACGCTCTCATTGTAACTCAACATCAAACTCTCAGTAAAATGAATATTTTTATTTTAAGCCTGGGTGCTTCCCTGTAGTCTGACTGTTTACCAACCCAACACATAAACTGGTGTTTTGAGGAACCAGTGCAAAGTTTAACTGAACTAAGTTTAAAGTGGAGAATCCCTCTAAAGACACAGCTATTGGTCATCACTGGAGCATTTCAGGTTTTAGTCTCAGACAGCTTAGTCTGTTAAAAACATCTATGAGTCTCCAGTTTTAGAGCTCTCGCCCTGATCTTGGTAGAATGCTGGTGACTGTTAAAATGAACTGGCTGTGCTTGGCTTATAAAGTAGCACATCATTTATCTACAAACTGAAAGAAACTCTAGCATTAGCTGCTGTTTTTCACCTATCATGTGTCTTGTACACAGAGAATGTGTGCCTACAGCCAAATAGGCAATTTTATTCAACCATGTTAATGTTTTACAGGGAAATGAAAGAGGGGTGGAGAAACAAAAGGACAGACAGTCACCCACTCTTCCAAGAAGGCAGACGTTTGACCTAATTAGTATGCAAACATATGCACGGGAGAGGGAGGATGTTCAGCTGGATGTTGTTGGTAATTTAAGGCGAGAGAGGAGAGAGCGCTCCCTCCATTCATCCATCCACCTCTCCTGCCTTTTGTGCCCTGTAGCTCTGAATCCCTTCAGCCTACATTAATTCCCAGACAGCTCTGTGTTTGGTGGCTGGAGGACATGGTGGGAAGACCCAACATCCATAAATTAAGATGCAGGAAAGCAAAGAAAGCAGGGCACAAGGCTGTGCATTGTTTCTGTATTGTTCTTTGTGATGTGCAGAGAACAACAGTTGGTCAAAGTGCTTTGTTTGTGTTGTTAGCATTGTCTTAGACAATGTAGTTAGTCGAGACTGATACTCAGATGAACCATGGGCAGAATATTTCTCTGCAGCTGATTACCTCATTCCCCCGACAGGAGCCAGACATCACTGCAGTAATTATGATGATGTAAATCTGAAAACAAAAGACTGAAAGGAAAAGGCTGGGAAGGAGAAACTGCATGAGCATGTTGGCATTTGGTAAGAAGGGCACTCGGAAACCCCTGCTGCTTCATAGCATCATGCATCCCAGGCACACTTCCTCATCTCCTCTGGCCTTTGGTGCAAAAGACATTGCTGCTAATTGTCTGTGATGTTTTCAGTCCCAGGAATAAGACAAAGACTTGAAGAGGGGGATGAGAACAGAGATCAGACAAAGGTCGGGGTTATGGGGACGGACGGAGTAGTAGAGTGGAAGGAGGAGTAATGATGGAAGAGCTAAAATGAAATCAAGGTGAGCGTGTATGAGAAGGGTAAAGAGGGAGAAAACTGATGGTGGGCAAAGGAGACCACAAAGGCGATGAAGGCAGCGACTGATGAATACAAAGGAAGGGCAAAACAAAGAAGTTCAGAGATATGTCCAAGACTCATCGTCAGTCCACTGACAGAGACGTGTCACTGGGACAAAGTGAAGCTAACAGCTACACTAAAACCTGTCAGCATCCATCAGCTGAGTGATGAAGTCATGGTTGGTGCCAGTGGAGCTGGAAAGCAGCAATGAACAGGATGTTTTGGTGGTGTTGTTGATCACAGTCTGAGTGAGCGGCTGGAGTTTTCTCCGTCTCCTCCTGAGTTTTCCCAGATCTGCCTCTGGGTGGGGTCCTGGCCACTCAGACTCACTTGCCTTTCATCAACAGCAATCAGTTCAGCTGCATTTAGGCCCAGTGTCCGCTACCAATGGTAACAATTCGGCCTCAGCTCCTTGTGATTCCGTCGTCTTTACTTACCTCACTTCCTTGTGCCAACATCTTGCATAGTTTCCACCCTTAACTTACCCACAGCTTGCAGTCTTGAACCAGCTCCTCACTGCCTCAGGAAATTGGATTTAGTTCATCTCAGCTCCCTGTCCTCCTGCCCACCCTCGAATCACCTCCATCTCAGGTTGGAAAGGAAAATGGATTCACTCACGAGTACTCCCACCCACCACCCTGAAGCCAGAACTCACCCCACTTGCACGTAGCTCACCCCACAGTCTGCCTCTATGGGCTCAAAATGTGGTCATAAATATTTTGTACTTGTAAATCAGGATTTGTATGTGTAAAAAGAATTTGTGTGTGGACTTAGCCAAAAACCCCCCTGCAAGTTACAAGTACGAATTTTGACCCTATTTTTCTTCCTGTCATCTGATTGGTCAATGTCATGTCAATCACAAATGTAACAATCCAATCAGAGAACAGATGGGTTTGGCTGTCGGAGGGGCACTTTTTTGAACTGCAGGTCCTTGAAGGGTAATACAGTTTGAAGCTGGAGGATCTCTATATAAATATCCGATAGCAGCTAGGTCCCCTTACTTTCCCCTTCGATTCTTTTGTGTTAATATCAGCCTGATAACGAAAATACTGTCAATAACTGGACTGATCCACCCACCTCAGTGTGCTCCCAGCCACACAATGTCTTTTAAGGCCCTACATGCTTCAGTAAGACAATGTTGCACCTGAACTGGCCTGTCTACACTCCAGACCATTTACCAAGAGAAGGTTTGGCTCAACGTGAAACCAGAATTACCACAAAGAAGATTCAGAAGTGTCGATGATCTCGCAGCCATCACACAAAGATCTCAGACCTCTGTGGATCTGGATCTCAGGGCCTGTTCTTGTGTCGCTACGATGTGCTTGGGTTTGGGCTCATCACACATCATATTTAGAGTTGTAAATGGAACAAAAGACAGAAGTAATTTCATCTGATAATTTAGTGCAATGCTTGTAGACTCTGTGTTGTGTTACCAAGTCTTAGTGGAAGATTTATACTGTGATCAAACTCATGTGTGTACTTGCTTTTGTTTGACAACACAGCACGGCCCACAGAGAAAGCAGCAAAGCCAGAACTCTCAGCAGCTGGTTAACGAATTGGCTAATTAGTGCTGATCAACAGCCTCAATATGTACTGCATGTCAGCCACACTGTGCAATAGGACAGTAGTGATGAGAACTAGTGTGTTTCTGAGGTGCACTGCCACTGCAGGGTGCTTCTCCACCCTGCAGTGGCAGTGCACCTCAGTTCCAACATGTTCTTTCCTCTTTGGTCACAGTATCCTGAGGGAAAGACCCACTTACAGAAATATGCTAATGTCAATATTATTCTGCTGCACTTGTGTTATTCCATATTCATTCTTTTTTAAAATTCTTTAATGTGCAAATGAATGCAACACGACTCAAAGCTGTCCCACCTACAGCACATGTCACACAGTGAAAAGTTCCACTCTGTAGTTTATATTTGATCAGTGCTGACACAGGATGTTTCCATCTTTTAATATTATATTCTTTCTAAAATCACACTGTGTAAAATGTAAAGGGAACCCAAATGAGTGAGAAAATGAAGCATTTTAAGAAAAAGATCAATCACTTTGACTTTCACTGGAGCAACGTGTCTCTTCTCTTAACAACAGTTCATAAATGTCTGGAGCTGAGGAGAGCAGCTGTATTGTCTTAAATGTATTACAATTGATTCCATCACAAAACACACCCATGCACGGCCTCCCTTACATTTGTCAGCACATTAAGCCCGTGGCATTGGAGGCCTTCTTTTGCTACATGCAGACGAGGAGTTTGGACAACACAAGCTGCAGCAAAGCCACATCACCAGACAATGTGGCCATTGGAAGTGAATGCGCCCTGACACGCTCGGATGTATCAGAGGTTGGAGATGGAGGTTTGTGTGGGTCAAGCTGGCACGGGCAGAACTCGGGAAAAAGACTTTTTATTCTGTGATTTTAAGATCATTTTATTTTTAATTATCAGCACATCACATGAAAGGACAGGGGTTGGCAGTCAGCATATAATCTGGATGTGCCCCATGTTATCTATTCATGACTAGACTGGACTCTCTACAAGGCTTGCTCTCTGCTCTTGCTCTTGACGAAGGCGGTCGCATTTTTCTCCTCTCCTCCTCCTCCTCCTCTCCCTTAGCTTCCCTGCTTAGCCTCTTATGTCCTTGTCTAGTCTCGTGTTTTTTGTATTACTTTTCCCTGGAACACTCTCTCACAGTCTGTTTTCTAAAACCTAAAAGAGGAATTATGGATTTGATCAACTGGTCTCTGAATGCAATTGACACCCCTTTCTCAACGAGAAGTCTGGGCTTGGGTGAGCCTGACTGCTGAAGATTTCTACCTATTCGGAACCATGGTAACAGGGTTCTTGCTGATCGGAGCTGGCTTGGCCCTGGCTTATCGAAGAATTAAGAAAGCGGAACCGGCTGTTCAAACCCCCACAAGGCTGCCCGCTGGAATTGAAACGATGGGACGAGGCGTGAGTTTCTCAAAATGGGCTCATTGAGTGCAGCACAGATAAGATCTTGGAAAGGCTACGGCTGCTGTGAATACTCAGAATAAGATCTCTGAGTGCAGACTGGATTACATCTCGGAAGGGCTCGCTCGGCATAACATCTCTGAGCGTAAATTGGATGACATCTCGGGGAGGCACACTGTCGTGAGTTTTTCAGAATCGGCTCCTTGAGCACAAGAATGACAACATTACAGAACGCAAGTATGGTGAAGCTCGCGGCTCTCCATCGGGAGATTGAGAGACCAGTGTTGGACTGTAGAACTGCTTTGAAATTCATATAAGCTGTTCGCACTAAAGTAAAAAGCACCTTCACTTCATGCGGATACCTTCTCGGCGCCAGCTGCGGTTGCAAGGCTGGAGCTGCACAACAACACCCTGATTACAGACTGTGTTTAGTCTGTTCCTTCCTATTCTATGCAAGGCCACCTGGGTTGGCTGGAAGACTGTTTACTTAGCCTGGCAGGGCGAAGGACACTGTCTCAGCTGAACTCTGGACACGCACACACATACATATACACTGATATGCACACACTCATCCCCCCTCCCTTTCCAAACGCCTTCGACGCTTATTTCCTTCCGATGCTGACGGTGGATCATGGAGACCAGCGCATAGGCTGCAGGCCCGGATGTACTGTCTACATTGGCTGTCTCTCACCCTTTACCCGCCCCTGTTGCTTGTCATGTGTTTCTTTGGTGTATTAAGAGTTTTTTCATGTGCTATGTGCAGAGGTGTTTTTTTTCTGTTCCCAAACTGATCTCCTGTTGGAGCTCAGTCTGGGGAGTTATTTTTTCTCCTTATCTTTCCTCATGTTGTGCTTTTCCATGTTATACCCCTCTGACCTGTCTTCCCCATGTGATGTTTTGTGTAATGTATGTATGGTCGGAGGGTAAGATGGCGCCGCCATTGCGTGCAATAGGTCGGCAGCCTTATGAAATTTCCCCCTTGTGGGACTAATAAAGTTATATCAATCAATCAATCAAGGCTTAGGAGGTTGCTCTGATCACAGATCACATGTAAATCTTTAGGTAACACTGAGATCAGTGCACACAAGTTAAGAGAGGACAGGGTCAAATGTGGGAACTCTGACTGGTTTCTGCTGGTGGCCATGAAGCCTTTCTTTGCTTCCTGCCTGTCCTGGTGGTCTTAAATACTTGTTTGTCATGTGTCTGATGTTATATAAGTGACAATGAGAAACCTGAGCTGTAAGCAAAGATTAGAGTATCTTGTTTGGCGAAAACAAATAAACAGAATGTTTTAAAATACCAAATGATTCCAGTGCACAGACAGCCTCAGAACTGGGATGCAAATTAGACATGTGAAGTCACATGACTGCACTGGTTCTCCATGGAAACACAGTAGACAGCACAGTTTCTACAGTTCAGTCACCAGAAGGATCTCATCAAACTGATGTAACAGTGGTAGAAGTAGTTTTATTCTGTCTTTTATTGGTTTGGTTTTGTAGTGTGGTTTATATATTTTTTGCATGCTTTTATTTTGAAAAAGTTTTTACTTCCTACCCACGATTTAATCAAAGAAATTTTCCACACCTGCTCTCGCTCTGCAAAAACGAGGTGAGAGCAGTCAGGAGTCACAGAGTAGGTACAGCAGAGCACCAGGATGGATGTCAAGGAGCCTGGACCTGGAATTATCTGTGGAAGTGGTGTCCGACATGTTGGAGGAGGTTGACCCAGTAAGAAGGCTTTTCCAAGAGAGACACAACCAGTGAAAAGAATCATTGCTTTGATGGTAGCTGCTACTGGTACCACTGCCCTTTGATTGGTTGTAGCTGCTCTCCACCTGATCGAAAAGGACCTCCCTCTTCCTTCTCCTCTTCCGTCATTACAACAGCACCCTAGCTTCCCCCACAGAGTTCCAGATCACCTGACAGGAAACCCAGAGTGGCTGGGTTGAAGTAACGTGTACAACCCAGCCAGATAATTGGCAAACCTTCTGGAGGAAACCTGGTCTTGTTAGGAGAGACAGCATCCATCCCACTTTGGATGGAGCAGCTCTCACTTCTAGAAATATGGACCAATTTATTAAACCCCCCAAAATATGACTATCCAGAGTTGGGACCAGGAAGCAGAGTTGCAGTCTTACACGCCTCTCTGCAGCTTCTCTCCTCCTGCTACCCCCAAAACCCATCTCCATAGAGACTGTGTCAGCTCCCAAAAGACAAAAACAAACTAAAAACCAGCAATAAACAACTTAAACATAAAAATCACAAAGAAAGAACAATACAGTATCCACATCTGAACCAAAGAGTAAAACAGTGAAATGTGGATTATTAAATATTAGGTCTCTCTCCTCCAAGTCTCTGTTAGTACATGACTTAATAATTGATCAACAAATCGATTTACTCTGCCTTACAGAAACCTGGTTGCTGCAGGATGAGTATGTTAGTTTAAATGAATCAACACCCCCGAGTCATTCTAACTACCAGAAACCTCGAAGCACAGGCCGAGGGGGCGGTGTGGCAGCAATTTTTCACACCAGTCTATTAATCAACCAAAGACCAAGACAGACTTTTAATTCATTTGAAAGCCTGATGCTTAGCCTCGTCCACCCCAGCTGTAAAACTCAGAAACCAGTCTTACTTGTTATCATCTATCGTCCACCTGGGCCTTACACAGAGTTTCTGTCTGATTTCTCAGACTTTTATCTGATTTAGTGCTCAGCTCAGATAAAATAATTATTGTGGGTGATTTTAACATCCATGTAGATGCTAAAAATGACAGCCTCAACATCACATTTAATCTGTTATTAGACTCAATTGGCTTCTCTCAAAATGTAAAAGAACCCACCCACCACTTTAATCACACTCTAGATCTTGTTTTAACATATGGCATAGAAACTGAACATTTAACAGTGTTTCCTGAAAACCCTCTGCTGTCTGATCATTTCCTGATAACATTTACATTTACAATAATTGATTACACAGCAGTGGAGAGTAGACTTTATCACAGTAGATGTCTTTCTGAAAGTGCTGTAACTAAGTTTAAGAGATATAATCCACCCACTGTTATCATCTTCAATGCCCTGTACCAACATAGAGCAGAGCAGCTATCTGAACGCTACTCCAACAGAGGTCAATTATCTTGTTAATAATTTTACCTCCTCACTACGCACGACTCTGGATACTGTAGCTCCTGTGAAAACTAAGGCCTCAAATCCAAGTACCTGACTCCGTGGTATAATTCTCAAACACGTAGCCTAAAGCAGATAACTCGTAAGCTGGAGAGGAAATGGCGTGTCACAAATTTAGAGGATCATCATTTAGCCTGGAGAAATAGTTTGCTGCTTTATAAGAAAGCCCTCCCAAAGCCAGAACATCTTACTATTCGTCACTGATTGAAGAAAATAAGAACAACCCCAGGTTTCTCTTCAGCACTGTAGCCAGGCTGACAAACAGTCAGAGCTCTACTGAGCCAACAATCCCTTTAACGTTAACTAGTAATGACTTCATGAACTTCTTCACAAATAAAACTTTTATCATTAGAGAAAAAATTACCAATAATCATCCCACAGATGTAACATTATCTACAGCTACTTTTAGTACCATCGATGTTCATTTAGACTCTTTTTCTCCAATTGATCTTTCTGAGTTAACTTCAATAATTAATTCCTCCAAACCATCAACGTGTCTTTTAGACCCCATTCCTACAAAACTGCTCAAAGAAGTCCTGCCATTAATTAATTCTTCAATCTTATAATCAAAGTGTTTTTATTGAGTTTTCAAAAAGCATATCATCCATACAGAAAAACTCGAACTCAAGTCCTACAACACAATGTAAGACAAAACTGTACCCAGACAGAAAGAAAGGGGGGGAAAAAAAAAAAAAAAAAAGGAGGGGGGGGGGTAAAAGTTGCCAGTTATGGAGTAGATGGAAACTCATCTTCAAAATAGGAAATGAAAGGCTGCCAGACCTTAAAGAATTTCTTGGTGTTGCCCTGTATAGTAAATCTGAGATGTTCTAATTTGAGGTGTGCCATCACCTCTTCCACCCAGCGTTTATGGGATGGCGGTGTTGCCTTTATCCAGTTAAATAGAATCAGTCTCCTAGCCAACAATAAGGTGAATGCTATTGCCTTCCTCTGAAAGGCTGTTAGTTGAGTTTCCCTCGGTGCCACAGCAAAGATGGCTGTCAGAGGCAGTGGTTCCATATCTTTATTATAAATGAATGAGAATGTTCTAAAGATGTTAGCCCAAAAGTCTTTCAGCCTGGAACAAGACCAGAACATGTGGCATAAGTTGGCTGGCACCTGTTTACATCTGGGGCAGGTCGGATCGGCCCCCTGGTACATTCTTGCCAGTTTCTCCCTTGACCAGTGGAGTCTGTGTAACACCTTGAACTGTATCAATCCGTGTCGTACACATACAGAAGCAGAGTGTACTAGATCCACTGCCCCTCCCCAGTCAACCTCTGAAATGTCCAGCCCCAATTCTTCCTCCCATTTCCTTCTTACATTGTCCAGGGAGGGGGAAGCCACCTTCTGAATATTTGCATATAGCGTGGAGATTGTCCCCTTAGCAGTCGGATCTGTGTCCATCAGCTCGTCTATCCATCCGCTTTGTGGAAGCTCGAGGGAGGGGCTGAATGACTTTTTCACAAAGTCCCGAACCTGGAAATATCTAAAGTAATTAGTCTTGGAGGAGATTCCATAGTCCTTTTCCAGTTGAGCAGCAGACATAAAAGTACCATTTTTAAACAGATGTTTGACACATTCCACCCCAGCTCTATGCCATTCCCTAAAGGCTGTTCCCCCGAGGGCTGGGGAAAACAAGTGATTTCCATAGATGGGAGCAGATAGGAGGGCGTTTCTGTTTTTAAAATGTGATCTGAATTGAGTCCAAATTTTCAAAGAATTAGATACCACCGGGTTGTTTGTGTAAAGATGTTTGCTCAAGGGTAGAGAGGCGCAGACCAGGGGCGCAGGGACACTGGGCTAGAGACATACCTTTCCATATGAACCCATATTGGGGTTTCATCCTCATCTAACTCTCTGACCCAAAATAACAACTTATGTATATTGGCAGCAAAATAATAGTGCATATAGTTCGGCAGAGCCAGGCCTCCCTCTTCTTTCTGTCTCTCAAGAAACTCTCTTCTTATCCTGGGGACTGTTTTTTTTTCCAAATAAAGGCAGATGTACATTTGTTCAATTCCTTAAAAAATGATTTAGGAATGAAAATTGGTATCGTCTGAAATAAATAGAGGAACCGTGGCATTATATTCATTTTAACAGAATTTATCTTCCTGCTAATGATAAGGGGAGCGATGCCCACCTTTCCATATCTAATTTTGCTTTGTCCAGTGTGACTTTAAAGTTATTGTCCAGTAAATCTTTATATTTACTAGTTACATCAACACCTAAATATGTAAATTTATCCTTATGTATTGCAAAGGGATAGGCCCGAAAGAGAGTTTCCTCGCCTGTTTATTAATGGGGAAAAGAACACTTTTGTCTAAATTAATTTTATAGCCCGACACCCTCCCAAAATCTTTGATAATACCAAGGGCCACGGGATACTAATGGCAGGGTTTGACAGGAAAAGGAGGAGATCGTCAGCATATAAGGACAGCCTATGGTTTTGTGTCCCCTTTGTATCCCTACCAATTCAGCAGCCTGTCTTAGCATTATCGCAAGGGGTTCAATTGCCACATCAAAGAGCAGGGGTGACAAAGGGCACCCCTGTCTCGTTCCCCGGAATAGAGAGAAGGGTTCAGATATGATATTATTTGTTCTTACCATAGCCTGGGGGCTCGAATAAATTATTTTACTCCACGAGCAAAATGTTGGACCAAAGCCGAATCTCTCGAGGGCCATAAATAGATAGTAATACTCTATTCTATCGAAGGCTTTGTGGGCATCTAGGGATATCACAACCTCCGGCATAATGTTATCTTCAGCAGTATATACTACATTGAACAGACGGCGGAGACTGCTGGAGAGTTGTCTACCTGCAACAAACCCCGTCTGATCAGGATGTATTATCTTACTTATAACAAGCTCAATTCTAGCTGCCAGTACTTTGGTCAGTATTTTATAATCACATCCAAGTAAACTTACTGGGCGATATGACTCACATTTAAGTGGGTCCTTATTCTTCTTAAGGAGTACAGAGATCAAGGCCTGTGACATTGTTTGGGGCAGTGCTTTTTTATCAAGAACTTCCTTAAATACTCTGCAAAGCAAGGGTATCAGTTTGGGAGCAAATGTTTTATAAAACTCACTTGGGTACCCATCAGGGCCCGGCGCTTTTCCTGTCTTCATATTCCGAATTGCTTTGTCTATCTCCGTGGCAGATATGGGTCCCTCTAACCTATCTCTATCTGCTGCCTCTAGTGGTGGTATTTCAAGGTTGTCAAAAAAATTCTTCACTCAGTCCCTATCATTTATTTCTGAGGTATACAAGTCCTCATAAAAAGATTCAAATTGATTGTTAATACCCTTCTGATCTATAATTTTATTACCCACATTATCTCCTATCTCTACTATCATACCAGCAGCTGCTGATTGTTTTAGCTGGTAGCTCAGGAGTTTACCAGCGCGCTCACCATGTTCATAGAGATCTTGTCTTGACCTAAGATATAAATCCTCCTCACGCTGACTTGTCAGGATGTCATATTCAGTCTGAAGCAAAATCCTTTTTCTATACAACTCCTCAGATGGAGTCATAGAATTTGCCAGGTCAACTTCTTTTATTGCTTTCATTAATTCTATGGTACGTTTCATTTTTGGGGCGATCGCGGCTATGGGGCGATCGTGGCTCAAGAGTTGGGAGTTCGCCTTGTAATGGGAAGGTTACCGGTTCAAGCCCCGGCTCGGACAGTCTCGGTCGTTGTGTCCTTGGGCAAGACACTTCACCCGTTGCCTACTGGTGGTGGTCAGAGGGCCCGGTGGCGCCAGTGTCCGGCAGCCTCGCCTCTGTCAGTGCGCCCCAGGGTGGCTGTGGCTACAATGTAGCTTGCCATCACCAGTGTGTGAATGGGTGAATGACTGGATATGTAAAGCGCTTTGGGGTCCTTAGGGACTAGAAGGCGCTATATAAATACAGGCCATTTACCATTTTTCTTTTCCTTTCACCAGCACTGTATGAAATGATTTGTCCGCGTATATACGCTTTTAATGACTCCCATAAAGTGCCACTGCTTATATCAGGAGTATCATTAAGATCCAAGAAAAAAACTATTTATAATTAATGAATTCTTTAAAATCATCATCAGCCAATAATCTACTATTAAGACGCCACATCCTCTGAGGTGGTGTATAGTCAGGGAATTTAAGTTTCAGTGTGACCGGGCTATGGTCAGATAGTACTATACCAGGGTACTCTACATTCATTACCATAGGGGTCAATTTATTGTCTAACAAAAGATAATCAATTCTAGTATAAGTTTGGTGTGGCGGGGAATAAAAGGAGTACTGTCTGGTAGTCGGATTTGCATATCTCCATGGATCGAATATACCATATGTTTTACAAAAGGAGTTAACGCATTGAGCAGATTTACTTAGCACACTAGGTGTTGGGCTAGAGCGGTCCAGAGTTAAATCTAGGACACAATTCAAGTCTCCCCCCAAAATCAAATTATGTGTGTCCAAATTAGGTAGTAATGAAAACAAATCTTCAAAAAATTGAACATTATCCCAATTGGGTGCGTATACATTTGCCAACACCACTGGCATATTGAATAATTTCCCAGCTACAATAACGTATCGACCATGTTTGTCTTTTATGGCAGTTGTTTCTATGAATTGTACATTCCTGTGTATGAGGATGGCCACTCCTCGACTCTTACTATCAAAATTTGAATGATAGATCTGGTTGAATCCCCCCCTACACAGCTTGAGATGGTCCCTGTTTAACAAATGTGTCTCTTGCAAATATACTATCTCTGCTCCCTGGTCTCTTAAATGGGAAAAGATCTTACTCCGTTTAGCCGGTTTATTGATCGCCCTCACGTTCCAGCTCATCAAATTTGTGCCCATTCTGCTCACATCCATGTTTGGTGCCATGCCAGGAGTCCACAGCCCAACATGCCCACTACACTCCTATGCCGTCCACTATCTGAATCACACCCTGAAGATCTGGCAGCAAAACAGAAAAAATAAAGGGGGCGGTGTCTGGGAAAAAAAACGGGAAGCAACACACACACATACACAAGTAACACACAACACATTGCATATATGAACATGAACCCAAACACAGTGCTCTTTAACAAGCACTCTCGTGGCCAACCGGTCCACCACCTCCTACACGCCAAGCCTACCGTGTGCGGCTCCGTGCAAAATATCCCATGGTTCTAAAAATATAATATCACCCCTCCAATCTACTCACCTCCTAAAAGGAGGGAAAAAAAAACAAAAACAAAAAAAAAAACAGTAGGGGAAGCTTGTAGCAAAAAGATCTTTGAAAACAAAATACAGTAATACAAAAATAATGTGTAAGTAGTATGAAGCAGGGCCACAGTATTTCTTAAATAAAATATTCAAATATAAAACAATAAAATGAGATATTACTTTGTCAGTATTGTAAAATCCAATCAACAATATCTTTCCTGAGACATTTAAGTCCCTACACCAGTGTAGCCCTTTTACTTAGCCAAACTCAAACCAGTCCATATACTTCACCCGGGATTCAGTGTCTTCTTGATGAACTCCATGGCGTCCTTTGGGCTCTCGAAGGTTTTCGTTTGTCCTCCTTCTGGTGTAATCACCAGCGTTGCCGGCTAACGGAGCCCATATCTGACCCCCGCATGAGCACGCAGGGAGGCTCCTTGCTTCTTTGAAGGCTGCTCTCTTGTTGTTTACTTCCTGGGTGTAGTCTGGGAAGATGTGAATCCGTCCATTCCGACCTTCTGGCGTTCTCTCCATTTCCCTCGCCTTCTTCAGTATCTCCTCCTTCTCTGTATAGTAGTGGCATCTCACCACGAACGCTCTCGGTGGAGCCCCGGCTCCATCTCGTCTCGCGCCGAGTGTTCGGTGTGCTCGGTCAAGCGTCGGTGTCACTGATAGCCCCAGCTTTTCTTTCAGCAGTCCAGCTATGAACTCCGGCGGCTTCTTGCCTGTCTCAGCCCCTTCTCTTACCCCCACGATGCGTATGTTGTTGCGTCGTGATCTCGCCTCAAGGTCCTCACTCCATCTCCTCAGCTTCAGCATCTCCTTCTCCATTTCTTTCAATTTCGTCTCCATGCTGGTTATACTGTCAGACTGGTCGTTCAGCGTGTCATCCACTTCTTTTTTCCGCGCTTCCATCTCGTTAGCCAAACTGATGGTCGTCTCGCTTACCAGCCTCACCTCCTCACGTAGCAGCTCAAACTGAGCTTTAGTGTTATCTTCCACACTCTTAGCCCACTTCTCCATCTCGGCTTTGGACTCTTTTCTTCCTTTTTCTATTTCTTCTTTGCATCTCATGATCTCGGTTTTCGTCTCCTCTCTGTATTTTGTGATCCCAGCATTCGTTTTCTTGATCTCGGACATCATGTCTTGGGCCCACTGAGGTATGTTGTCGGCGTGTGCTGGGCTAGCATTAGCTTTGCTAGCTGCGGCGGCAGGGTTGCTATCCGCGTGCAACTTTTCTACGCCGGCACGAGTCTGTCGGTTGGACATTTTTGGTCATAAATTGCCCCGTGAGCACACTCGTTCACTCCAAAGCACGAATCATATTAAACGAGCTTCCTCAAAATGGTAGCAAACTGGAGATATTACTATTTTTGACTACTTTTACACGGAGCCTCCGCACGCACGTCTTCACACGGCGAAGCGCATCCGGAAGTCGCCATTAATTCTTCAATCTTAAATATGATCAACCTATCTCTAATAATTGGCTATGTACCACAGGCCTTCAAGGTGGCTGTAGTTAAACCTTTACTTAAAAAGCCATCTCTAGACCCAGCTGTCTTAGCTAATTATAGGCCAATCTCCAACCTTCCTTTCATATCAAACATCCTTGAAAGAGTAGTTGTCAAACAGCTAACAGATCATCTGCAGAGGGATGGCTTATTTGAAGAGTTTCAGTCAGGTTTCAGAGCTCATCACAGCACAGAAACAGCTTTAGTGAAGGTTACAAATGATCTTCTTATGGCCTCTGACAGTGGACTCATCTCTGTGCTTGTCCTGCTAGACCTCAGTGCTATGTTCGATACTGTCGACCATAAAATCCTATTAGAGCGATTAGAACATGCTGTAGGTATTACAGGTACTGCGCTGCAGTGGTTTGTATCATATCTATCCAATAGACTCCAATTTGTTCAAGTAAATGGAGAGTCCTCTTCACCCACTAAGGTCAATTATGGTGTTCCACAGGGTTCAGTGCTAGGACCAATTCTGTTTACATTATACATGCTTCCCTTAGGCAGCATCATTAGAAGACATAGCATAAATTTTCACTGCTATGCAGATGACACGCAGCTCTATCTATCCATGAAGCCAGGTAACACACACCAATTAGTTAAACTGCAGGAATGTCTTAAAGACATAAAGACCTGGATGGCCGCTAACTTTCTGCTTCTTAATTCAGATCAAACTGAGGTTATTGTACTCGGCCCTGAAAATCTTAGAAATATGGTATCTAACCAGATTCTTACTCTGGATGGCATTACCTTGGCCTCCAGTAATGCTGTGAGGAACCTTGGAGTCATTTTTGACCAGGACATGTCCTTCAATGCACATATTAAACAAATATGTAAGACTGCTTTCTTCCATTTGCGCAACATCTCTAAAATTAGAAATATCCTGTCTCAGAGTGACGCTGAAAAACTAGTTCATGCATTTATTACTTCCAGGCTGGACTACTGTCATTCATTATTATCAGGATGTCCTAAAAACTCCCTGAAAAGCCTTCAGCTAATCCAAAATGCTGCAGCAAGGGTACTGACAGGGACTAGAAAGAGAGAGCAGATTTCTCCTGTTTTGGCTTCCCTTCATTGGCTTCCTGTTAAATCCAGAATTGAATTCAAAATCCTGCTCCTCACATACAAGGTCTTAAATAATCAGGCCCCCTCTTATCTTAATGACCTTGTAGTACCATATCACCCTATTAGAGCACTTCGCTCTCGCTCTGCAGGCCTACTTGTTGTTCCTAGAGTATTTAAAAGTAGAATGGGAGGCAGAGCCTTCAGTTTTCAGGCCCCTCTTCTGTGGAACCAGCTTCCAGTTTGGATTCAGGAGACAGACACTATCTCTACTTTCAAGATTAGGCTTCAAACTTTCCTTTTTGCTAAAGCATATAGTTAGGGCTGGACCAGGTGACCCTGAATCCTCCCTTAGTTATGCTGCAATAGACGTAGGCTGCCGGGGATTCCCATGATGCATTGAGTTTTTCCTTTCCAGTCACCTTTCTCACTCACTATGTGCTAATAGACCTCTCTGCATTGAATCATATCTGTTATTAATCTCTGTCTAAAACAAGGAAAGAAACTGAAAGGATCCAATGTCTTCATGAATGAACATCTGATAAAAAGAAATGTGGACATCGCCAGGAAAGCACGTTTCTTGAAGAAACAGGGAAAAATTCAAAATACATGGACCACCAACTGTAAAGTATTCATTAAACTCAATGGAACAAGCCAAAGTGTTGGTCATCAGAAATATGGAGGAGCTGGACAAATACTGAGGTTCAACTTACACTGGAGGTATGAATACACATGTGACGTGACACACAACACAACACATGGCACAGTCTAAAAGAACTTCATCTGCATCCGGCAACAATATCAATATAACTCATTAGAATTCTGTTTATGATAATCTGGAACTGAGAACATTTCGATACACAGACCATAATGTTCTAGACTTAGAAAAGGATATAGACCCGGAAAATAATTTCTTCTACAACATCAGCAATAACTGCTGCTACTTCACTGATGAACAGTTTAAACACACCATCAACACGGAAAATAAATTATCAATAATCCGTTTTAATAGCAGAAGTCTGTATGCCAACTTCAACAATACAAAGGAATATCTAAATGAGTTGACAAACCCATTTGGAATTATTGCCATTTCTGAAACATGGATCAATGCTGAGAAAGGACTGGACTTTGGACTGGAGGGATATGATGTGAATTTTGTAAATAGAAGGAACAAAAATGGAGGGGGAGTGGCTGTGTATGTGGATAAAAACCTAAATTACAAGGCGGTGGAAAGTATGACAACTGCGATTGATAATTTATTAGAATGTATAACAATTGAAATTTATAAGGAAAAAGAGAAAAATGTAATAATTAGCTGTATATATAGAACACCTGGCTCTAGTATTCAAGTATTTAATGACTTCATAGAAGAAATATTCTCTAAAACAAATCAAAAAGTTATGTTTATCTGTGGTGATTTTAATATTGACCTGTTGAATCCAAAAAAGCATAAAATGACCGACGGATTTCTAAACACTACGTACAGTTTGAGTTTACATCCTAAAATAACCAGGCCTAGCAGAATTACACCACATTGTGCCACCTTACTTGACAATATTTTCACTAACAATATGGAAAACAACATTGTGAGCAGATTATTAATTAATGACATCAGTGATCACCTACCAGTTTTTGCAGTTTATGACACTAATTATAAGAGAAATCAGCATGAAGAACAACTGAGATACAGACGTGTAAGGACAGAATCAAACTATGAATGCACTTAAGAACGATCTATTAAATCAGGACTGGGACAATGTGTACAAAGAAACTGATATTGATATTGCATATGGCATATTTTTAAGAATATTCATGGAATTGTACAATAACAAAAGATTCTGAAAATAAATATAAAAAATACAAAAATAAGTTGACCAATATTATACGTGTATGTAGAAAGGAGTATTATAGTAAAACATTGAACAACAATAAACATAATATGAAGGGAATATGGGATGTTTTAAACGGTATCATTAAAAATAATTCTGGACAACAAAGTTATCCTCAATATTTTATTGACAATGGCAATATTATGGAAAACACTGCTGATGTGGTCAACAGCTTTAATCATTATTTTGTAAATATTGGACCAAATCTGGCAGAGTCACTGCCATCAGTAGACTGTAGTGAAAGCCTGATTGATAGGAACCCTAACTCAATGTTCCTCACAGCAGTGGAGGAAAAAGAAATAATTGACACTGTACACATGTGTAAATATAAAACATCTACTGATTGTAATGATATTGACATGAAAATCGTCA
Source organism: Oreochromis aureus (assembly GCF_013358895.1). Lineage (NCBI taxonomy): Eukaryota > Metazoa > Chordata > Actinopteri > Cichliformes > Cichlidae > Oreochromis > Oreochromis aureus. The sequence goes on from NC_052943.1 coordinate 36,474,795, forward strand.
AGAAGGTCATTGAAGGAATTGTAGGACCTCTAACATACATCTGCAACTTATCATTTCAGACTGGAAAAGTTCCAAACAAAATGAAAATGGCTAAAGTTGTGCCACTGTATAAAACTGGGGATAGACACCACTTCACAAATTACAGGCCTGTTTCTTTATTACCACAATTCTCCAAAATCCTACAAAACCTGTTTAATAAACGATTAGACAAATTCTTAGATAAATATAAATTACTCTCTGACAGTCAATATGGATTCAGATCAAAAAGATCAACATCTCTGGCATTAATCGAATCAATTGAGGAGATTACAAATGCTATAGATCAGAAACAGTATGCAGCTGGACTATTTCTGGATCTCAAGAAAGCATTCGACACAATCAATCATGACATATTAATTAATAAACTAGAACGGTACGGGATCAGGGGGGTTGTACTGCACTGGGTGAAAAATTATTTAAGGGACAGGAAACAATTTGTGAAGCTGGGTGTCCACTCCTCATCATGCTTGGACATTGCTTGTGTTGTTCCACAAGGCTCTGTACTGGGTCCAAAATTATTTATTATTTATATAAATGATATTTGTAAGGCATCTGATATATTAAAATTAGTATTATTTGCAGACGACACAAATATTTTTTGTTCTGGGGGGAATCTAAAGGAGCTGCTGGATACAATTACTTCAGAAATGTGCAAAATTAAAAAGTAGTTTAAGGAACAAACTATTGTTAAATCTAAGTAAAACTAAAATAATCTTATTTGGGAATTCCCTTAGAAATGCACAAGCGCAGATTCATAGATGGTATGGAAATTGAAAGAGTACTTGAACATAAGTTTCTTGGTGTGATAAATTAAACTGGAAGTCTCATATAAATCATATACATAACACAATTTCAAGAAGTGTTTCAATCTTGAGTAAAGTAAAACACATTCTGGACCACAAATCACTCCACATTCTCTATTGTTCCCTGATTCCACTGTATTTGCATTACTGTGCTGAGGTTTGGGCCAATACTTACAAATGTTCGCTATCATCAATCTTTATATTACAAAAAAGGACCATAAGGTTAATCCATAAAACTGGTTACAGAGATCATACAAATCCACTATTCTTAAAATCAAAAATTCTAAAATTCACAGATCTGGTTCATTTTCTCACTGCACAAATTATGTATAAAGCAATAAATAACCTGCTTCCTGACAATATTCTAAAACAGTTTTGTAAAAGGGAACGGGGATACAATTTGAGGGGGGAATTACATTTAAAACATCCTTGTATCCGTACAACATTAAAACGTTTTTGCATCTCTGTGTGTGGAGTGAAGCTGTGGAACAGACTAAGTACAGATATGAAACAATGTCCGAGCATGGTTCAGTTTAAAAAGGATTTGATTTTTGCAGGGTACAGGGAGGAGGCAGAGATTTGATAGGGTGTTCTTGTCCTATATTTTCATGTATGTGGGGGTGCACGGGTATGTTGGTATGGGTATATATATCTGTAGGTTGTGTATCCTTTGAGGTGTTACTGGGGTTATTGAAAATGTGTATATGTGTGTATGTGTATATATATGTATGATATGGATATATATATATATATATATATATATATATATATATATATATATATATATATATATATATATATATATGTATATAAAATTAATAAATAAATTTAAAAATACACATAACATATAATGTAATTAGGTATTTCTGTAGTCTATTGATTACTACATAGTGGAAAAGGGGTGGGATTAAATAAGCTTATGCTTCTTCCTGCTCCTTTTTGAACATGAAAGTTATTTGTAGTTGTGGTTGTTCGTTTTCCTTTTGTTTTGTTTTGCTTTCTTTATTTGTCTCTTTTTAATTCTATGTTGTTGTACTTTTTCAACATGTTCAAAATAAAGATTCAATCAATCAATCAATTGTGCTGATTTTTACCACCATTTCAATAATATTGAACTGATCTGGAGGGCCAGCTCTGTTCTGGGATGCCCTCTGGACCCAGTGGAGGTGGTGAGTGACAGGAGAATGGTGGCTAAGCTGTCATCCCTGTTGGACAACATCTCCCACCCCATGCAGGAGACTCTGACAGCACTGAGCAGCTCCTTCAGTGGCTGCGGCAGCCACGGTGTGGGATGGAGAGACTGCAGGTCTTTCCTTCCAGCTGCTGTCAGACTCTACAACATGGTCTCTGCAGAGGACCACACATGTGAGGACAGACACACACATCTCATACACAAAGTATTTTATTCTATTTGTATACTTATTCTATTGTATATAGTATTCTTTCTTTTTTGTATGTTATATTATTCCATTTATCTTGTTCTATTCTGTTTTTCTTTTTCTCTTAATTTTTTACTGCTCTTGTATTTTCTGCTGTGACCAAAAATTTCCCACGTGTGGGACTAATAGCGTATTATCTTATTTTATCTTAATACAACATTTGGGGGGAGAAAGCTATTGATTTGCTTCCAGTGTTTACTTCTATTCCTATGCCAGTGTGGGGTGTGGACACCTATTGTTCAGGAGAGTTACGCAGTGAGCCTGGGGTGCTCTCAGTGCCAGTATAAACCTTGATGTGGTGATGTCACTGTTGTAACACAACCAGTATGGTGACCATAATGGGCCTTGACTGTCAGGGAGACTTTGGGGTTGGCATGAGTCAAGCGTCCAGCCTTCAGAAAAGCTTTACAGTGAGGATGAAGATCAGACAGAAGCCAGCAGCCAGTGTGTGAGGCTTCTCATCTTTGTCTTCTACTGGACTGCAGACAGATGCTAGCAGCAGAACTGCAGTATGACCAAGGTGTTATGGCCAGAACGACTCTGGTCATGCTTACATTTAAGTGATTATGCAATAAACATTCGTATGCTGTGTATCACTTTGTATTCTGTTTCATTTTTCTGTTGTGAAGATAGCTGAGACTTGAATTTGAAAGCCTTACCGAGCATTTTAAATGAAACTGTAAAGTGTACATGTTCCTCGCTTTAGATGAGCTCACACAAAATACTTAACTAGCAACTGCTAATCAAGAAAACTGTGAATTACAAGAGGAAAGAAGTTTTCATAAAAACAAACAACTGCCTCATTTCATTATCTGTATATGTATAAATAGGGATCTAAAATATATGCATATTGCACATTAGCACTGCTGCAATTAGTATGTTAATGAAGAAGTAGCAACATTGTAAATGCTGAAGTTCAAAAATGAAAAAATAATATCAACAGATTTATTTCTAACTCTCCAACCCTCTTACAGTAACATACTTTTGTTGCCAGTGGTGCAGTTAAGCCACTTATAATTTAATCCTTGAATTTAAAATTGTCTTTAACACTGAACTAATATAGGAGTTCATTTGTGTTGAACCAAGGCAAAATATAGAAGAAACACATAAATAGGATAGGTCGCTCCCTCTTCAACGTCATAGCCTCCTCGCCTTCCTCAGATGCGTCTCTGGACATGTGTGAACAGACCAGTGAGTCCCGGCCTGATGAGGTAGCTCTTCTGTTGTGTCATCTGCTCAGCCAGAGGTTGTTTGGGTTCCCCAAAGTTGGGTTCCACATTCCTGGGATGAGGAAGGATTTTGGCCTGGTGTTCGCTCTGTTGTCCCATCCAACACAGAGGAACAGCAACCAGACAGACACAGCAGCCGTGAAGCAGAAGATCAAATCAAATGAGATTTCTTTCTTGATGTTGCACTGATTTGTTTTGCGCTCACATACACACTATGTGGTACTCGGCTCCTCATTACTGCTGATGTATCTGCTCTGAAAGCAACAGAAGCTGCAGTTTGATTTTCTCTTGTTTCCATTTCATTATTGTCCTGTTGTTTTCAGATTTTCTTGCTGTGTGCATTATGAATATACGTGGCTTGAAAGGATTTACTACAATATATTTAATATTCTAAATGGACCGTGTGGTGATACCCTTAGTCCCAACGTTTGGCTTTATTTCACCTGAAATTCATGTGAATTCTGTTTCAGCGGAAACATACGACTCAAAGAAAGCTGACCTTTGGTCAAAGAGAAACTGACACTAACAAACAGTGCCAACCTACAAACCGTGCACTATTTCTATTTTTACAGCACTTCTAAACCATTTGTACCCCATATTTCTGTGGTTCTGACATTTAAGCACATTAGTTACCCACACTCCATTTTGTTGGGTTGATTCAGCACCATGGCCTCGAGCTTCCTGAAAACATTTTAGTAGATAATATTCAATAAGACCAGTCATCAGTCTGATCATTTTAAAAGTAACTCTGGACATTTTTCTAGCACAATGACTGATTTTTCATTGGCTGCTCACCTTTAAAGGTGCTGTTGATGATCAGTGACTTCACCTGTCAGGGCAGGAAGTCCACCTGCGCAGAGGCTAAGGCTAATGATCTGTTGAGTCAGGCAGCAGAGGATTATTCTTTGATTTCTTTTCATCAGAGGCACAATGTGGCTAAAGAGTGATGGCAAGGCGCAGGACCCGTCGACACTTGTTCAGTCAACACTAGAACCGTTTCCTTTCCTCTGTTCTGTGCATTGTGTTTTTACTGTGACCAAGGGAAGACAAAAAGAAACCACTGTTTGCCTGGCTAACACTGAAGGGGAGAGACGGAATTATTGTTAGAGAAATGGCTTTGGAGGGAATAAAGGCGAGCAAACACAAGATTACAATGAGACAGAGCGACAGCAAGACGCTTCTGGGGAGAAAAGGAAGAAAAACAAGAGGAGGAGGCGAACAGGCGAACGAATAGAAGAAAGAGAGTTAAGCCAGATTGAGTGTGTCTGCCTCGGGTGGCACTAGTCACCCTGAATTATAAATGGTCTCTCACTTTCCGAGCCAAAACACACAACTACAATATAATACCCATGATGCATTGCCCCTGGCAGGCCACTCCACCGTCCCCTGGGTTCGCCCTCCCCGCTAATCTCTGCTCTGTGCTTTCCTTTCCCTCCATCACGCTCTCTCCATCTTCTCAGTCACTGAAGTGGAGTATTTTGTGAACTTTGCCCTCCTTCGCTCTCTCCATCTTCCTCGCCTGGCCACTAAGCAGTAATACTGTGTCACTGTGAGCTGCTGTCTCCCTGCAACACCCCCAACCCCATCAGCCTTCCCTCTATCTGGTTCTTTGTGCAAAAGAAAGTATCCATCTGCCATCCCTGAACACTGTCCTCACTCGGCTGTCCCACTTTCCTTTGCAGCGAGCTTTTCACATTTTGTCCTTTCTGCTGCTCACATCCAGCCTATCAGATTCTCTGCCCTGCTCTTTCTGCAGTGACCCTATATACCATCCAGCCTGGTCACTAGCCTTCATACTTTTCTCTAAAGTTGATAACCAAACAAACCAAATCCACAGCATGACTGCAGCACAGTGCAGTGTGTTATGTCACATTGCTGAGGTGCAGATGTTAGTGGGCTGAGTGAGAACTCTGGTAATGCATACAAACATGGCTGAACTTGGATAACATGAGTGACTTATTTTCTTTTCCTCTGACCATCGTGAATGGATCACCAGAAAACACCAAAAGACAACAGCTCATACAGCTCGGTATAGCTGGAGTCCACAGCTGGTGGTTTGGGTTTTTAGACTTTTTCCTGAATACTGTACAGTTACTTAATAACATGTTGTTATTTGTTTGTTACTCCATATTGCCTACTTCCAGTGACATTACCAAAACCAGGAAAAAGGATTATTCTGTCTTTATTTAGAAGTGGCGAACTTAAATGCAGAGAAATAACCTTTAAGACCCCCTGGGGTTGGCAAAGCAGACGTAACATGGCTTAGGTGAGAATCACAGTGGATGGCTACCCCAGAACCTGGTACTGCCAGAGGGAGTTCTTCCTCCCCACTGTTGCTCATATGATGATGTTCTTGTTGGGGTCTTCTCTGTAAAGTCGAATGGTTTTTACCTTGCAGTATGAAGCACCTGGGGGCAGCTGATATTGTGAAATAAACTTTTATAAATGAGCTGAGAAACATGCCAAGTTACAACAGCTTGGTGAGAAACATTTTCAGCTGGAGGGCTGGAGCCTATCCCGGGCAATCACTAATTAACCGAACCACACTAACTGTATGTCTTTGGACTGTGGGAGGAAGCCAGCGTACTGAGAGAGAAACCATGCTAACACAGGGAGAACATGCAAACAGAAGTTCTCTCAAGTTCTTGTTGCTGTGAGGCATCAGTGCTAACCACTGCACCACCACACTGCCCTCATTTTGGCACTTGTTTATATTTACGTGTAAAGAGTTTCAAAATTCAGTTCCTTGTTGGATCTGAATCTACATGAAAGCATTTGCTCGTACTGTTTTTAGAGTCCAACAGTTCAGCTGTCTGTTCTTTGAAGAACATGAACGTAAAGAGTTCTTAAAGAGTCCACATGTAATGTCACAGAGAGAAACCATTCTGAGGTGTCGCTTTGTTAAAAGTATTCTGATGAATGGTACTGAGACCCTGGTAGTCGTGTGGGCACATGTAAAAGAAGACTCTGCTCAGGCTATTTTCTTGAGTCAACAGTATATTTAAAATTCATTCAGGTGAACAAGACAAAGACATTATAGTACTTATATGTTGATATATAAACGCCTGGTATTTATATATCATCTTTTTTACTCCTGTCAGTCACTCAGCATGACTCCACAACCACATTCATCAGTTCACATACCTGTTCACTAAAGGCTGGCTGTGCCTCAGGAGGTTGGGCAGGTTATTTATTGGCAAATCACAAACTAAATTCTTGCTTTTATGCTCACATTTGATTTGGCACATTAATCCAGTATTCTATTCAGGAAGTAAATAATCAGAATTTGGCATCTGAATAAAAAATAATAATGTTCTTGACTATCTTTTCAGCACATTTACAAATTCATGGATAACAACAATAATGATATGCTAGCACCAATTAAACCAATTTGAATTAAGGGGCTTGCACATGACTGATTACAAAAACATGAAAAAATATTTTGGTCAATGCCAATGGTGTTAATGTGAGGCAGCCGTGGCATAGACTTGAGACTGGTTGGTTGTTAGCCTGAATGATGGTGACTGGCTCTTGCTGTGGTCTGCTCGTCCATCAGCCATGGTGTTGTCCTCTTTCTCCCAGTACTGCTCAGTTCCAGCTCTCAGTGGATCTGCCCTTGCATTATTGTTCCCTTGCAGCCGCAGAGTGCACCCTTGATGGGTCTTTGGAGAACAGAGTATTTATTCTCTTGAACTATGGTTCTCTGCTACATCTCTTTGGCCTCGTGGCCACAGCCGTCTGTCGATAGAGAGCTTGTTGTAATCTGCAAGCATCTCCACACACAAATATCACCTCCCCCAGGGGTATGAGAGGGATATCATTTATTTCATTAATTATATATACAGAAATCCTCCAATGGTGTTGCAGTGCTTTGCTGTATTAGAAGAGGAGTACAGAGCACTAGTCAGTGAGAGGAATGGCATGGTCTGAGATGAATCGTATGCTTATGAATTTAAATAAGACCAGAGAGATGATCGACTTCATGTTGGAAGAGTGCTGATATGATGGAGAACTGGGAGTATCTGGACATCCACCTCAGCAGGAGGCTGACATTAAAGACCAACCCAGAGTCTCCACCCAAAAAAAAGGATGAGCAGTCAGTATAGAGATTGACAGACCATGTGACTTTCGCGCATTGCATTGTGGGTACGAATGGCAACAAAATCAAAACACTTCATCAAGCGCTAGCATTTCCAGCACCGGCATTAATTAATTCTGCGGTTTTAATCCCTACTTGCATTTTATTTGCCCCAAAAACAGTTATGTATAAAACGACTGAGAACACAGCAGGTCCGTACAAAGACAGACTTGACGAAAAGGCAAAAAAAAAAAGGACGAGGAAAAACTCAAAGGAGTGAAAGGGTCAGACCCATACGAGCGTACAGAGTGGAGTAAGGACATCAGCGTGCTGCCCAACTTTCATCACGCACATATTTATTATTATATGGTCCTAAGTGTGAGTGCATACACTCACAAAGTGTTTATTAACTTCAGATCCCTGCAACAAGCCCAGGTCCAGTTTACTTTGGTGATTTGGACTATTTCATTTCACAGCTGTTGTTTTTTTCCTTTGAGTTGGCCTGTACACAAGATAATCTATTTGTTGTTTCAGGTTGTAGTATTACACAACATTTTCAGATAGAAATAAAATGAGTGTTTCGTAATTCATTCAATTTATTGTCTTTATTTATAACTGGCATTATTGTTTCATTTTATTATAGAATCTTACAAGAAGGAGGCAAAATTGTATTCCATTATGCTTTATTAGCTGCTTCGGTGAAAAACAAATCAACAATGCAAAAAAAAAAAAAAAAAAAAAAAAAAAAACATTGCAAAACAACATACTGGAAAACAGTTATTCGTCACTTGATTGCTTCAATACAACCCTTGGGCACATATATGCGGGACGTTTCGTGGCTGTTTTGATGTCGCTCTCTCTCTTAACCGATCAAATCTGGCTGTGGTAGCAGCTTTAAACTCAGTCTGACCCAGGCTGATAGAGGTGCCCAGTCTGGATCGCATTCCAGCATTTTGTAGGCTGGTTTTCCTACAGAACACAACAAACATTAGCCTGCAAAGCCACCGTGAACAAAGCAGCACAGCGCAACGAATTCAATTCAAATCAATATAAGACTTATTTGTAACCTACATCAACAATTATGTTATGATAAATTACGTAATAACTACAACAGAAGACTTACCTTTGTGGAAATGCTTGGAGCAGACTAACATGTGAGCTGGAGTGTTCTGGGACGTTATATTTGCTCTGCAATCCAGGCCATCCATCGGCTCTTTGTTACTTCGGAAACATGGCTTGAACAATTTCTCTTCCACGACGTAATCTGATAAAAACCGATCTCTTTACCCGTCGGCTTCCCGTGGCTGTCATGCGACCGGCTATTGCAGTTAATGATACAACAGCTTCTTGCCATTCTTTGTGTTTCTTTTTATCGCTGTGTGACTGTTTTCATGTGAAAGCCTGCGTGCACTAGTACTGCTTGCCACTCATACCCAAAATCCTTTGCGGTTTTACCTCGGAATGACGTCACATTTTCAATCTCTATTTCCTAAGGAAGCCAAGCTCCATCAACTGTACAACAAAATGATGCAGATTTTTTTTATCTCTTGTTTGTGGTAAACATAGTGCACTTTGTATTTAGGAAGGCTGGCTCTAGCTGAAGCAGTGCCCAGTTTGCAGCTATGCTAACACACTGACAGGTAGTTGTGGTGCAAACCAAAGGATGTCATCTCATCCATCAATACTCACTGGCTGTGTTACTAGAAACACCTATTCAGTCGTTTGTTAGTGCAAAAATCTAATGTAATTATATAACAGCAGCTCAGTCCATGTAGTCGTAGCCAAGATAGCCTGTAGATGTTTAAACTGAGCATCAAAATATGGACAAAGGTGATTGGCCAGGACATCTGAATATGGTCATTTAAGTAAGTAGAGATGGTTGTGCAGAAAAATCCAAGAGAATAGAAACAGAGAAACAGTAACTAACAGATGTGAAATGTGAAATCAGAGGACAGTGACCAGACTACTTCAAGCTGATAGGAGGACAAGAGTAACTCAAATAACCTCTCATTAAAACCTCTAATTATTTAAGTTCTCCAAATATTGAGAGGTTATTTGAGTGTGATCAAACCTGGAAGCAGATGGGCTAGAACAGCAGAAAACAAACCAGGTGCCACTCTTCGAAACTTGGACACCAGACAGAATGAGAAAACTGAGAAGTTGTCTAATGAGTCTCAGCTTTGAATGCTACGTTCAGAATGTGGCATAAACGACATGTCATTGATCCATCCTGTCGTGTATCAAGGGTTCAGTCTGATGGTGCGGGGGATATTCATCTCCTTTCAAACTAGTTTATAAAAATATGACAGGAAGTGTACTGTACTCAAATCCAACAGAGCCTCTTTGGGTGTCATGGATGTGCAGTCAACAAATGTGCAGAAACTGTGTGATGTTATCATGTAAAAAAGAATTAAAGCACTTCTAAAGGCAAAGACATTGGACCCAGTAAAAGCAGCAAGTACCTTATAAAGTTTCTGGTGAGTGTATGCCCTTTTTACAAGCACGACCAGCCTGAGATAACCTGGAAGACATATCTAGATTCAAAATTCAAAGTGTTTATCGTCATGTGTCACAAGAGAAAAGGCATTTCTCTGTGCAATGAAATTCTTTCTTTGCTGTCCACCCAGAGATGCTGATTAATATATACAATAGAAATAGAACATATAAATAAATGAAGACAGAGAAGGAGACAAAATATGGAGATTTGAAACAGAGATGTGTGCAAAAGAGCTATAGCTGATAGCAGTGGGGAAGGAGTAGCTAAGGCGAGATGTTCTGGATTTCACACTTCTGAACTTCCGTGTGAACAGTCCGTGTTGGGGCTGTGTGGGGTCTTTGAGGATGGAGGCAGCTCTCCTCTGGACTCTGCGATGGTAGATGCTCTGCAGAGAGGAGTCCTGATGATCTTCTCCGCAGTTGTTATCACTCTCTGCAGGCGTTTGCGATCCAAAGCAGTAGTGCTGCCGTACCATGCAGTGCTGCAGCTGGTTAGTGTGCTCTCCACAGTGCAGCTGTAGAAGCTGCTAAGGATCTTGGCCGACATACCAAATTTCCTCAGCCTCCTCAGGAAATACAGCCGCTGCTGAGCCTTCTTGACCTGCTGTGTGGTCTTCAGTGTCCAGGTGAGGTCTTCACTGATGTGGACGCCCAGGTACTGGTGCTTACCCTCTCCACTTCAAGGCCCCGAACAAACAGTGGCTGGTGAGGCCTCCTCTTCTTGCTCGTGTCCACTATCATCTCCTTTGTCTTGTCAGTATTGAGGGTGAGGTTGTTGTCCCCGCACCATGACACCAGACCGGCCACCTCTCTCCTGTAAGCCCCCTCGTCTCCTCCAGTGATGCGACCGATCACTGCAGTGTCATCCGCGAACTTCAAAATGATGTTATTTTTGTTGGAGGCAACACAGTCGTGAGTGAACAGGGTGTAGAGGACGGGGCTGAGGACGCAACCTTGTGGGACGCCAGTGTTTGTAATAATGCTGGCTGAAGTCCTGTTGCCGATCCTGACAGACTGGGGCCTGCAAGTCAAAAAGTCCTGTAGCCAGTCACATACGGTGGGGTGCAGGCCGAATGTTGCCAGCTTGTGAGTGAGTTTGTGAGGGATCACAGTATTGAAAGCGGAGCTGTAATCAACAAAAAGTACCCTGATGTATGAGTCTTTGTTTTCCAGGTGGAAGAGTGAATAGTGAAGGCAGCAGCAATGGTGTTTGACGTGGACCTACTGGACCGGTAGGCATACTGCAGGGGGTCCAGAGTGTCTGTGATGTTGCTCTGGATGTAGGTCAGCACCACTCTCTCAAAGCACTTCGCAATGATTGGAGTGAGTGCAACTGGTCTATAGTCGTTCAGGCAGGTGGCTGGGCTTTTCTTGCGGAGAATGATAATGGTTGTGGTCTTGAAGCATGTGGGGACAGTGATCTGGCTGAAGCTGGAGGTAAGAACCTCCGCCAGCTCATTAGCACCTGCTTTAAGAGCCCGTCCCAGGATGTTGTCTGGACCTGTTGCCTTGCAGGGGTTGATCCTCCTCAGGGCTTTGTGCACCTGGTCTATCGAGACCGCTAGCAGGGGTGGGAGTGGGGGTTGGCTGGTCTGGGGGTTCTGTTGCCTTGCGGGGGTTGATCCTCCTCAGGGCTTTGTGCACCTGGTCTATTGAGACCTCTGGCAGGGGTGGGGGTTGGGTGGTTTGGGGGTTCTGGCAGGTCCGGGTGATCTGGGGGATCTGGAGGGTCTGGGAGGTCTGGGGGGTCTGGGAGATCTCTAAGCGGGTGTAAAATGTATTGAGATCATCCAGAAGACCGCCTGCAGAGCTGATGGTGCTGGTGGTGGCCCTATACTCTGCTGCAGGCCTTGCCACATCTGCCTGGGGTCAGCAGAAGAATAGAAGCCATCCAGCTTCTCTCTGTACTGCCTCTCAGCCGCTGTGATGGCTTTCCTCAGTCCATACTTCGCAGCTTTGTACTCCCTCTCATTGCCTGATCTAAATGCAAGAGAGTGAGTACGCAGCATGTGTCCTACCTGGCTGTTGATCCAGGGATTCTAGTTGAGGAACTTTCTGACTTGTGTGGTGGGCACAATATTGTCAACACAGGTGCTGATGTACCCAGTCACATATTCAGCACAGTCCTGTATGTTGACAGAGCAGTTTTCCTTGGTGGCTCCAGTTTGAAACACATCCAAGTCTGTTTGGGCAAAGCAGTCCTGTAGGATGCTCACCCTCTGTGGTCCACAGTTTAACAGGTCTGATGACACAGTTGGATTGTTTCAGTTTCTGCCTGTAAGCCGAGTACATGAACAGAAAGATGTGGTCGGACTGTCCAAAATGGGGACATGGTGCAGCCCTATATGCCCCGTGTATGTTGGTGTCGACATGATCCAGGGTGTTCTTGTCACAGGTGGGAATGGCCACGTGTTGGTGGTATTTTGGGAGTACAGTCCGTAAGTTGCACTTATTAAAGTCACCAGTAGTCTCTAATGCGCTGATGACGTCATGGAGTTTCCTGAGCGCTGCCGCGGAGTCAGCTCGCGGCGGGATGTAAACAATGGCCAAAAACACAGCTGAGAACTCCCACGGCAGATAGTAGGGGTGGCATTTCAGCATTAAAAACCCCAGCCAACATGAGGGAATCTGGCCACAATCATAAGGAATGCAAACGGATGAAACAGGGAATACTCATACACACACACACACGTGCACGCACACATGCACACACACACACACACACACACACACGTGCGCGCGCACACACACACACACACACACACGCACACGCACACATATACACACACACACAGAGCTTTGACGCCTTTCGAGCTGCTTTGTCTGCTCTGCTATAAACTCATATGTAAGACTGATGAGAAATGTGACAGAAGCTATTCTCTGGCTGAGCTGTGTGAAGTGCTTAATGCAGCAAACACATTAGAGAGCTCACACCTCTGTGTCATGAAATAATATTTGCATAACTGTGTAAAAATGGAGCCATCCAGTGTGTTGCAGTAATGAGGAGAGGAAATGAGCCCCACATGCACAGGTCCAGATGACTGTGTGTGTGTGTGCGTGTCTGTGTCTCTGTGTGTGTGTGTGTGTGCGTGTCTGTGTCTGTGTGTGTGTGTGTGTGTGTGTGTGTGTGCGTATCATGTGTTCTGTTTCAAATTTACACACCTGGCGTTCACATGAGAGCAGTCTTGGAGGGGGCCGGCACGCCTCCAGGCTCACCACAACAAGGCAGCACTTCCTGTTTGATCTGTGTCTGAGATCAGTGTATCATAGCATCTCCTCCATCTCCCTGCAGGCCAGCTGACTCTGTAACAGACTCCAGGACGAGCAGCTTTGTGATAAATGATCCCGGCCACTAATGTAAAAGCAAAACTTTTTTCATTCTTTTATCTTTTTGTGTCACAATTGCAAAATTCTTGTTGTACATGTCATGATCCTGGGTCCGTTTGACCCAGCGTTTTGTGTTTTTTCTATTATTGTAATTTTGGTTCTGTTCTTCCTCGGTTAGTGTTCATTCTTTTCCACCCGTGTATCCCTGTGTTTAGTCTGCGTTTTGAGTCTGTGTCATTACGTGTATGTGTTTCCTGTTTTACTTTAAAAGTCTCTGTCTTATCTCAGTGTGTTCAGTTTACTTTTCCCCTGTCTCGTGTGAAGAGTAGAAAGATATTTTACTGCTATTATTTGTTGCTATTTTTATAATCAGTATTACCATTCCATTAATTATTCATAGTGATATTGCATTCAAATGTTCAAATATACTGGTATCATATCAGTCTTTATTACAGGTGCAGTTATAACCACTTTAAACTGTTGAGTTGAATTTATAATCTTAAATGTTTGTATGCAGATGGCATGGTGAAAGAAAAGGCCCCACGTAGAGTAACTCTGTGCCAAAATGAGACAGTTTGGCTCGCTCTCTCCAACCATTCAGGCCTTCCTTCAGCGCACACCTCACCTGCTCTCTGCCACTCCTGCCTCGCTGCCCGACTCGCCGGATGTGATCTTGCTTGGCCCGTCGGAGCCGTCGGCGGGGAGGAAATGTCGATCGCGCCGCCGGCGCGCCACCCCACAGCCGGACATCCGGACTTTTAATTCGCCGGCTGTGGTGAGTGAGGACTCTTTTTCGGACTGTGTGACTGTTCATTCTGGGGCTGTCTTCTGTGCGGCAGATGATTATGAGAACAGCTCATCGCCTGCTCAGCAGCCGCTCTCAGCTCAGTTTCCTGGTGTCACTCCCTCGCTGCTTTCAGAAGCCAGGCCCTGCAGGAGGAGCAAGCAGCGGCGAAAGAAGGATTATGTGGTGGAAGACACTGGGCTTACTCTGCTGCAATCCTTTGCTTTGTTTTTGGGACTTCCACATTCGGAGCTACACAAACTTCCCACCTCCTCGTCCCAGCCTCGCTCCGCCACTCCTCCCCAGCCTCCAGTAGCTGCCCAGCCTCCAGTAGTTCAGTTAGCGTCCCCGCAGCAGTCTCCAGTGCTCCCAGCTTCACCCTCAGTGCAGTCTCCAGTGCTCCCAGCTTCACCCTTAGTGCAGTCTCCAGTGCTCCCAGCTTCACCCTCAGTGCAGTCTCCAGTGCTCCCAGCTTCACCCTCAGTGCAGTCTCCAGTGCTCCCAGCTTCACCCTCAGTGCAGTCTCCAGTGCTCCCAGCTTCACCCTCAGTGCAGTCTCCAGTGCTCCCAGCTTCACCCTCAGTGCAGTCTCCAGTGCTCCCAGCTTCACCCTCAGTGCAGTCCCCAGTGCTCCCAGCTTCACCCTCAGTGCAGTCTCCAGTGCTCCCAGCTTCACCCTCAGTGCAGGCCCCAGTGCCGCCTGTAGTCCAGGCCCCAGTGCCGCCTATAGTCCAGGCCCCAGTGCCGCCTATAGTCCAGGCCCCAGTGCCGCCTGTAGTCCAGGCCCCAGTGCCGCCTGTAGTCCAGGCCCCAGTGCCTCCAGTGTCGCTTTCAGTTCAGTCTCCAGTGCCGCCTGTAGGTCAGGCCCCTGTGCCTCCAGTGTCACCGTTACTTGCAGTTCAGGTTCCAGTATTACCAGATTCACCCGTTCACTCCATGCAGGGAGAAGGCTTTATGTCTACGCAGTTTACTTTTCAGGGTTTAGCCGCCGTTGGCACAGTTAGCCACTCCAGGGCTTCCCCAGAGGCTGGGTCTCGGTCCCCAGCCGATTCTGGACCCCTGAGGATTGAGCAGCCCCCTGGGAACCACTTCATGTCAGCGTGGCCTGGGCAGAGCCAGTGCTCAGTGCATTGTCAGTCGCCACCGTGTCAGCTAGTAGCCTCCATGACTGCTGGCTTAGTTATGGCTTCTGCTGGAGGGTCCGTGGGACCGCTCCGGCCTTCGTCTCCTGTCTCCGCTGGAGGGTCCAAGGGATCCGTCCAGCCAGCTGCAGCCCCTCCGTCTCCGGCTTCCACGCCGCCGCCAGCTGCAGCCCCTCCGTCTCCGGCTTCCACGCCGCCGCCAGCTGCAGCCTCACCGTCCACGTCATCGCCTGCAGCGCTTCCGTCTCCGGCTTCCATGCCAGCTGCAGCCTCTTCATTCTCGCCAGCTGCAGCGCCTCCATCTCCGGCTTCCACGCCGTCGCCTGCAGCCTCGTGGTCCACGCCAGCTGCAGCCTCATCAGCTACGCCAGCTGCATCCTCCGGGTCTTCACCCTCGCCTGCTTCCGCCCCGTCTGGTCCAGCCTCTGAGTCTTCAGCCTCGTCTGGCCCAGCCTCGGTGCCTTCAGCCTCGTCTGGCCCAGCCTCGGTGCCTTCGCCTTCGGCGTCACTTCGCCCAGCCTCGTCTGGCGCCGCAGCTAACCGGCCACTTTCCAGGCCACTGGCCAGGCGGCGCCGTCGTGGGCGGCCCCCGGACCACCTTCGCCTGAGTCGCCGCTGTTGCCTTCCGCACGGCCGGCCGGCCCCCGGACCACCTTCGCCTGAGTCGCCGCCGTTGCCTTCCGCACGGCCGGCCCCCTGACCTGTTTCCACGTCGCCGCCGTTGCCGTCCTCACGGTCGGCCCCCTGAACTGCTTCCACGTGGCCGCCGCTGCCTTCCGCACGGCCGGCCCCCTGAACTGTCTGGGCTCCGGTACTGTCGGCCCCCTGGCCGCCCCCCTGAACTGTGTCCACGTTGCCGTCCTCATGGCCGGCCCCCTGAGGTGTTCTGTTTTGGACTGTTTTCCTGTGCTCTGGTGTGTTTCTTTTCTTTTGGTTTTGGACTCGTGTTTTGTTTTTGTGCTTCTGTTTTTTTGCTTTTGTTTGCTTCGAGCCCTCCTTCTGGGCCCCCGCCGCCCGCCCTGGTCGGGTTGGTTTTCTGTTTTTCTGGCTGTTTTGTTTTCTTGTGTTGGGCTGTCTGGGGCCAGCCCTTGCCGGGGGGGTACTGTCATGATCCTGGGTCCGTTTGACCCAGCATTTTGTGTTTTTTCTATTATTGTAATTTTGGTTCTGTTCTTCCTCGGTTAGTGTTCATTCTTTTCCACCCGTGTATCCCTGTGTTTAGTCTGCGTTTTGAGTCTGTGTCATTACGTGTATGTGTTTCCTGTTTTACTTTAAAAGTCTCTGTCTTATCTCAGTGTGTTCAGTTTACTTTTCCCCTGTCTCGTCAGGTCGGATTACTCCCAGCTGTGCCCTCCTTTTGTGTCTCATTCCCTCGTTATCCTTCTGTGTATTTAAACCTCGTGTCTGCCTCTGTTAGTTGCTGGTTCGTCTGTGTTGTTTCCCTTTGGTGTCCCTGCGTCTCTCCATGTGTGTTTCCTCGGACCTCCCTGCATCTCCGTTTCTGGTTTGCTTTGTTAGTTTTCCCAGTTTAGGTTTACCTGTTAGTGTCACCCGCCATTTCTGTTTATTTGTATCACTGTTAATAAATTCTCACCTGCACTTGAGCTGCTGCTGCCTGGTCCCAATTAATTCCCACACGGCTTGCACCCGCAAACCGTGACAGTACATCCTTAACTCTTTAACTTCACTTTAAGGAGACCCGGTTAGATACCAGAGTGATTCACGGTGTTGAACTGAGTATTTACTCTGGCACAAAAACGTGCATTACAGGTGTGTTCCAAGTTTATCATGTTAACTGATGATTTGGAAAGAAAAACCCGTCTTCCAGATGTTTACACATGTATTCCTTTAGCACAACAGTGACACTTGTAATTAGACCCACAAAGACCGACACACTTAAAATGAATCTGTAAAAAATGAACAAGGAGAAAAAAAAGTGCATGAAAAGGGAAAAGTCAGAGTGTTAAAGAGCGAGATGTTCAAACCTAAAACCATTTCTCTTTGTGTATGCTGCTGAAAAGCTCGTCACCTCTAAAGGAAAATAATGTGTACCAGTCTGTTGATCCTGCTGGAAGCATCAGTGGCAAGAAGTCAGTGAGGGTCAGAGGTCACTGAACAAACTGAGGCAGCAGAGCTCCTCTTTTCCCTCAGACTGATCAAAAAGACGTCAGGAAATCATTAATAACTCTCTGTTCTGTGACAGGTGAACACAGCTGTCAGTCACATAGATTTGGTTACCTTATACCTTATGGTATAAAGCGCCATGAGCTGGCTGTTGTTATCATACTGCAAAAACACATTTTCAAGAAAGTTAAAAAAAAAAATTTGTTTATGGACATTTTGTATTCTTTTTTTGTCTACAAAGTAAACAAAACCAAGCAAAGGTTGCTTGGCTAGATTCCCTAAAACTAGCAAATAAATCTAAGCTTCCTGTTGAAGTAAGAAAAAGAATCTGATTCTAATTCTGGTAGAATAAGATTCTTATTTCAAGAATAACTTAAACATCTTTTCCATTTCTGAAACCTGTTTAATGGGCACCAGTTTAGCTCCCCCATTGAGCAGCCGCCCACAAGCTGCGTGGCTGAGAGCATGGCCCACGTGTCTTCCCCTCTGTTTTCCTGTTAATTCTTCACTGTCCCTATCGATAAAGGGCAAAAATAAAATATATTTTAAAAAGCAATGTAGGCTTTTTCTTGTTTACGTGAAAATCTAAATTAAGGTGGAAAATCTTAGAGTAAGCAAATGATTATTGAAAACAGCTTGAACAGCTTAATACCTTTAGGTAAAGATGTTAAAGATTTCTGAAATTAAGCAAAACATTTTAGACAGTTTTGCGCAGTTAGAAGGCACACTGCACATTCATTTGTCAGATTTAAGAATATTTGGCTTATTTCAGGTAGAGCTGTTTTTGCATTTGCTGCTAAACAAATAAAACTGAACTGATGTGACAAACTTTCTTTTTATACTTTATTGCTGTTGTTTCTCAGACTTATTGTGTACACATTATTTATTATTGTGTGGATGCCTAAAGCATCCACACTATTGAGTTCCTGTTTCTCTTTATTCTTTATACTTTATTGTGTGGATGCTTTAGGCATCCACACTATTGAGTTCCTGTTTCTCTTTATTGTGTGGATGCTTTATGCATCCACACTATTGAGTTCCTGTTTCTCTTTATTCTTTATCCTACTTTATTATTCTAGTTGCCAATTTTTGCACTTTTTTTGGCACTTTTCTACTTCCACAATTTTCAGCCGATTTTCACCGTTCAAATTTTAAACTATTCTGCTATTTCTGCTAATGTGCGCTATGACTTTTGGTATTTTTTGCTGTTATACTTTTTAAAATATTACGCTTTTTTCCTTTAATTTGTCCCATTGAAATGAATGGGAAACTTCCGCAATTCTGCTAAAATTTGCTTGTTTTTGAAACTTAACTACTTTTTCCTACTTTCACGTAGAACAACCATTCAAACTTTAAAATGTTCACAAATTATTGGGCTATTCAGGAATAAATCAGCTTTTTCAAATCTTTCACCGTTTTACTTTTATGCCTCTTAAAGTTTTGAGTTGCAAAATTGTGATTTTTCACAAAATACATGCGTTGTTATGGTTGCTATGCACTTGGCTTCCAGTGTGCCACTGAAGGTTTTGCAGTCTTCTCTTCATGTCCGAACAACTTCTTGCTACTTGCTCAATTTTCACTCAACTTCCACAAATTATACATCAAAACGTAGGTATTTTTGCTGGCTTTCAGAAAATGTCACTATCATGGTTGTGAGATTTATAGAATTTTGGCAAATCTCCTCAGACCAACACAAAGTCTCAAAACTCTCCATAGAAAGTCAATGGAGAGCTTGTTCAAAATCACCGCTTGATTTCTGTAATGAGAGGCATATTCGAATCGTCATATCTCCTTAACGAAGCAAAGTTAAGACATAAGGCTTGTCCCAGTATATCTTCAGACACTCCTGACGCTCACAATTCAAGAATTTCTTTCTCACCTATTACCGTTCTGAAATGAGTTAGACTTGTTTGAGGGTAGGAAATTCGTTGTTTGCTCAGATTTCTTCAGATTTCAAACTCTGGAAATGAACCACTTTTTCTCTCGTCATATCTTTTAATGGATTTCCACAGAGACCTGAAAATTTCCATGACTGTTCACCAAAGCCTGCTGTCTCTTACGGTGAAAGAATGATATCGATACTCCAAATAGATTTAGAGTTAGAAAGCGTTGTTTGAGGGGAAGTCAAGGCAGTTTTTGCTGCGCCTCTACTCAGTTATTGTGCATTAGAAGTCAAATATCTTCAATAATTCATATTTTAATGATAAATTGTCAATACTGTAAGATTCCCCCATCTCTTCTGAACAAAACGGTGTAAGAATGACCGTTCTAGCCCCTACGGTTAGGAAATTATGGCCATTTGTTTGAGAGGAATCCTCACTATGAGAAATTCACTGCAGAAATCCTGTCTCTGTGCTCTGTGTGTGTAAAAACGGCTGCACCTGTTTTGGCGGGAAAAAGTACACAGCCTCTCTGATTGGTGGATTCAAATTTAGCAGCTCCCAGGCTGCTTGAATGACCTAGCAAGTTGCTCCTCTCTCCTGTGTGTGTGTGTGTGTGTGTGTGTGTGTGTGTGTGTGTGTGTGTGTGTGTGAGAGAGAGAGAAAGAGAGGCGAGACAGAGTTTTTATGGGAGCATCTTATTGTAAGATTTAAATTCAATATATTTAGACTGGTTGACTGAATTTGATCCTGTGTGTCTCTCTGTGCATGTGTGTTTCCATATGTTTCCATATTTGTGATTGTGTGACTGTTACACTTTTTGCTGAGTTTTTTTTTCATTTAACAAGTACATTTGAAGGACCCTTAGCATGTTCAGCATTTTTTCAGCTGTCCATTTTGCTTTTCCAATTTTTCTGTTTAAGTTATTACTATTGTGCTGAATCATACTATTTCTGCTATTTTATAAGATTTGTGCTAAATATAGTATTTCTGCCCAATATAGTATTTCTGATTAATTATAGTTTTTCTACCAAATCATAGTACAGTATTTTTTGCTTTTTATAGGATTTTTATAGGATATTTATATTGCTTAATATAGTATTTCTGCTTTTATAGCATTTGTGCTTAATATAGTATTTCTGCTTTTTATAGGATTTGTGCTTAATACAGTATTTCTGCTAAATGTAGTATTTATGCTTAATCACACTATTACTATATATTTCTGCCAGCTTCCCAGCCAGCCAATCATATCTGAGGTCTGCCGTTTCTTCTCTCGTCATATCTCAGCGACGGATGTAGAAAGAGCAATGAAAATCGCAGTCAAAGTACACCAAAGTCCGCTGATTCACCCAGTACAAGAATTATGCTTCTAGTCCACCTAGTTTTTGAGTTACATGACGTTTTGTAACTCCAAAAACGGCGCTCTTTGCCTCTCACCACGATCTAATTCTGACTGCTCATCACCCTGTTTCCCAAGAGCTCACTGTCTTTCCCAGTGGCGCAGCTGGTAATGACACAGGGCTGCTACCCAAAGGTTGTGGGTTCAACTCCACCTTGAACAACATGTTTTTGCCCTACAAATTAATACACTATCACAGACCACTAATTCATATTCATCATTTATTACAATTCTGAAAACTTTTACCAGCTTTTCTAATATGGACCTCAGATTCTTCTTAACACTCCATGGCACAAATACTCTTCCCTTTAGGCTCTGTGAATGTGTGTGTGTATCAATATTTCTCCCATTTTAAAGTATTACTCCTCCATAATTGTATTTCTGTTAAATCAAAGTACTTTTACTACATCTTAGTACTTCTGCTCAATCATAGTATTTCTGCTAAATCATAGTATTTTTGCCAAATCATGGTTTTGTGCCAAATCATCAGAATCGTGTTTATTGGCCAAGTATATGTGCATACAAATACAAGGAATTTGGTTCCGGTAGATGGTGGCTCTCGATCACAGCAATGTAAAAACACACACACACACACACACACACACACACACACACACACACACACACACACACACGTATCTATATATACATTACACATGCATACACATACATACACAAAGCTGTGTAAACCAACTATAAATAACTAATCTAAACGTATATACATAAAATACAGAAATGAAATGAGGTGGAATGAATACTACAGAATGTACATAAGGTGCAGTTGCAGTCTGGCAGTGGGAGCAGTGTGACAGTTCAACTGTTTAGAAGGGAGATGGCGAGGGAAAGAAACTGTTCCTGTGTCGGGTGGTCCTGGTCTGCAGGCTTCTGTACCGTCTGCCAGAGGGCAGCAGATCAAAAAGTCTGTGTCCAGGGTGTGAGGGGTCTGTGATGATTTTCCCTGCCCGTTTCCTGGTTCTTGAGAGGTACAGATCCTGGATGGAGGGCAGGGGGCGCCGATGATCCTTTCTGCTGCCCGTACAGTCCGCTGCAGTCTGCACCTGTCCTGTTTAGTGGCTGCACCATACCAGACTGTGATGGAGGAGCACAGGACAGACTCAATGACTGCAGTGTAGAACTGGATCAGCAGCTCCTGTGGAAGACTGTACTTCCCCAGTTGTCTCAGGAAGTACATCCTCTGCTGGGTCTTTTGAGGATGGAGTTGATGTTGGTCTCCCACTTCAGGTCCTGGGAGATGGTGGTACCCAGCAACTTGAAGATCTCCACAGTCGACACAGGGCTGTCTGATATGATGAGGGGGGCAGAGTTGAGGGATGTCTCCTGAAGTCCACTGTCATCTCTACAGTTTTAAGAGTGTTCAGCTCCAGATTGTGCTGACTGCACCAGAGTACCAGCCGCTCAACTCATCATAACATTTGTGTTATGTTATAGTATTACTACTAAGTGGAGAAATTTCTAAAATGTTACAGTATATGTGCTGATTACAGTATTTCTGTATAATAGAATTTTGGCAAATCTCCTCACACCAACACAAAGTCTGAAAACTGCATAGAAAGTCAATGGAGAGCTTGTTCAAAATCACCGCTGGATTTCTCTAATGAGAGGCATTTTCAAATCGTCATATCTCCTTAACGCAGCAAAGTTAAGACATGAGGCTTGTGCCAATATATTTTCAGACACTCCTGACGCTCACAATTCAAGAATTTCTTTCTCACCTATTACCATTTGGCCATGAATTGGGTTTGTTTGAGGGTAGGAAATTCATCCCTCGCTCAGATTTCTTCAGATTTCAAACTCTGGAAATGAGGCACTTTTTCTCTCGTCATATCTTTTTGATGGATTTCACACAGACCTGAAAATTTCCATGACTGTTCACCAAAGCCTGCTGTCTCTTACGGTGAAATAATGATATCGATACTCCAAATAGATTTAGAGTTAGAAAGCATTGTTTGAGGGCAAGTCAAGGCAGTTTTCGCTTTGCCTCTACTCAGTTATGGTGCATTAGAAGTCAAATATCTTCAATAATTCACATTTTAATGATAAATTGTCAACACTTTAAGATTCCCCATCTCTTCTGAACAAAACGGTGTGAGAATGACTGTTCTAACCCCTACGGTTAGGAAATTATAGCCATTTGTTTGAGGGGAGTCCTGACTATGAAAAATAGACAGCACAAATCCTGTCTCTGTGCTGCATGTGTGTAAAAGAGGTGCACCTGTTTTGGCGGGAAAAACTACACAGCCTGTCTGATTGGTGGATTCAAATTTAGCAGCTCCCATGCTGCTTGACTGACCTAGAAACTTGCTTGTCTCTCCCTGTGTGTGTGTGTGTGTGTGTGTGTGTGTGTGTGTGTGTGTGTGTGTGAGAGAGAGAGAGAAAGGGAGGCGAGAGAGTTTTTATGGGAGCATCTTATTGTATGATTTAAATTCAATATATTTAGACTGGTTGACTGAATTTGATCCTGTGTGTCTCTCTGTGCTTGTGTGTTTCCATATGTGTCCATATTTGTGATTGCGTGACTGTTATACTTTTTTTTGCTGATTTTTTTTTTTCATTTAACAATCACATTTGAGGGACCCTTAGCATGTTCAGCATTTTTCAGCTGTTCATTTTGCTTTTCCAATTTTTCTATGTAAGTTATTACTATTGTGCTAAGTCATAGCATTTCTGCTGCTTTTCAGTATTTGTGCTAAATACAGCATTTCTGCTAAATCATACTATTTCTGCTATTTCATAAGATTTGTGCTAATTATAGTGTTTCTGCCAAAAATTGATTTCTGCCAAATATAGTATTTTTGATTAATTATAGTTTTTCTACCAAATCATAGTACAATTTTATTGCTTTTTATATGGCTTCTAAGACAACCAATCATATCTGAGGGCTTGCACATTCAAATTTGCATATTGTTGCCCTCATGGCTTCCCAGCCAGCCAATCATATCTGAGACCTTACACATTCAAATTTGCATATTGGGGCATTCATGGCTTCTAAAATAACCAATCATGTCTGAGGGCTGGCACATTAAAATTTGCATATTGTTGCCTTCATGGCTTCCCAGCCAGCCAATCATATCTGAGGGCTGGCACATTCAAATTTGCATATTGGGGCCTTCATGGCTTCCCAGGCAACCAATCATCTATGTCATATAGCTATAATATTTCATATTTTTATTTTAAATGGTCAACATTTCAAGATTCCCCATGTCGTCTGAACAAAACGGTCTAAGAATGATCGTTTTAGCCCCTCACTGTTAGGAATTTATGGCTGTTTGTTTGAGGGGAGTCCTGACTATGAGAAATAGACTGCAAAATCCTGTCTCTCTCTGTGCTGCATGTGTAAAAGCCTGCACTTGGTGCACCAGTTTTGGCGGGAAAAAGCACACAGCCTCTCGGATTGGTGGATTCAAATTGAGAAGCTCACAGCTGTTTGACTGACCTAGAAACATGCTGTTAACAGCCCCTGTTCACTTGCTGATGCTGCTGTGTGTGTGTGTGTGTGTGTGTGTGTGTGTGTGTGTGTGTGTGTGTGTGAGAGAGAGAGAGAGAAAGAAAGACACACACAAAGACCCTTTTTAGGGCAGCATCTCATTGTTGGATAAAAATATTATATATTCAGACTGGTTGACTGGCATAGACTCTGTCTGTGTGTGTCTCTCTCTGTACATTTGTGTATCCATATTTGATTTCTTGTGTATTTGTTGATTTGTGTATCCATATTTGATTTTGTGTGTATCTGTTGGCTTTTCTTATTTGTTTTTTTTTTGAAATATATTTTTATTTTATTTTTTCACAGGTGAACAACAATTGGTTTTCAGCGAACTTAACCATGTTCCTTTTATTCAGCTTATCATTTTACCTTTCCAATATTTTCACTTAAGTTATTACTATTCTGCTCAATCATAGTATCTGTTCCATATTAAGCTATATTGTAGGATTTCTGCTAAATCATAGTATTTCTACTATATTATATTTTTCTTTCTAAATATAGCATTTCTGCTATAGAATAGTATTTCTGCTATGTTATAATATTTGTGCTAAACTGGAGTATTTTTGCTAATACATAGTATTTATTTAAAATTACAATATTCATAGTATATTACAGTGTCTCTTAAATCACAGCATTTCTGCTATGTTGTACTGTTTTTCTAAATCATAGTATTTCTGTAATGTTTAAGAATGTTTGGCTAAATATATTCTTTCTGTTATCTTATACTATTTCTCCTAAATTCTTGTATTTTTGAGAAGTTATCGTGTTTCTGTTAAGTTACAATATTTCTGCTAAGTTCTGCTATGCTCTTGTATTTCTGCCAAGTATTATGTTTCCTCTAAGATATTACTGTTCTGCTAAGTTACTACATGTTAGCAAAGTTCCTTTGCTTCTGCAAAGTTTTTACAATTTCTGCAGCTTTTCAGCTTTTTCAGCTAATTTTAGCAGACAGCTTCAGTGTTACAGCATCCACACTGCATTTTCGCAGGAAATGCAAATTTTTCTAGTTCTTTATACTTTATTCTAGTTGCTTCCGTACGTTTTTTGGCACTTAACTAGTCCCACAATTTTCAGCCGATTTTCACCGTTCAAATTTTAAACTATTCTGCTATTTCTGCTAATGTGCGCTATGACTTTTGGTATTTTTTGCTGTTATACTTTTTAAAATATTACGCTTTTTTCCTTTAATTTGTCCCATTGAAATGAATGGGAAATTTACAAAATTCTACTAAAACTTGCTTGTTTTTGAAACTTAACTACTTCCTCAAACTTTCGCCTAGAACAACCATTCAAATTATAAAATGTTCACAAATTATTGGGCTATTCATGTCTGATTCAGCTTTTTCATATCTGTTACCGTTTTCATCTTATCCCTCTTTAAGTTTTGAGTTTCATCTTTGTGATTTTTCACAAATTACATGCGTTGTTATGGTTGCTATGCATTTGGTTTCAGTGTGCTACTGTAGGTTTTGCAGTCTTCTCTTCATGTCCGAACAACTTCTTGCTACTTGCTCAATTTTCACTCAACTTCCACAAATTATACATCAAAACGTAGGTATTTTTGCTGGCTTTCAGAAAATGTTACTATCATTGTTGTGGGATTTATAGGATTTTGGCAAATCTCCTCAGACCAACACAAAGTCTGAAAACTCTCCATAGAAAGTCAATGGAGAGTTTGTTCAAAATCACCGCTTGATTTCTGTAATGAGAGTCATATTCGAATCGTCATATCTCCCTAACAAAGCGACGTTAAGACATGAGGCTTGTCCCGGTACATCTTCAGACACTCCTGACGCTCACAATTCAAGAATTTTTTTCTCACCTATTACCATTTGGCCATGAATTGGGTTTGTTTGAGGGTAGGAAATTCATCCCTCGCTCAGATTTCTTCAGATTTCAAACTCTGGAAATGAGGCACTTTTTCTCTCGTCATATCTTTTGATGGATTTCCACAGAGACCTGAAAATTTCCATGATTGTTCACCAAAGCCTGCTGTCTCTTACGGTGAAAAAATGATATTGATACTCCAAATAGATTTAGAGTTAGAAAGCGTTGTTTGCGGGCAAGTCAAGGCAGTTTTTGCTTTGTTCTACTCAGTTATGGTGCATTAGAAGTCAAATATCTTTAATAATTCATATTTTAATGATAAATTGTCAACACTTTAAGATTCCCGATCTCTTCTGAACAAAACGGTGTAAGAATGACCGTTCTAGCCCCCCTCGGTTAGGAAATTATGGTCATTTGTTTGAGGGGAGTTGTCATTATGAGAAATAGACTGCAAAAATCCTGTGTCTCTCTGTGCTGCGTGCACCTGTTTTGGCGGGAAAAAGTGCACAGGCTCTCTGATTGGTGGATTCAAATTCAGCAGCTCCCAGGCTGCTTGACTGAGCTAGAAACTTACTTCTCTCTCCTGTGTGTGTGTGTGTGTGTGTGTGTGTGTGTGTGTGTGTGTGTGTGTGTGTGTGACACAGAGAGAGAGAGAGAGAGAGCCTTTTATGGGATGATCTTATTGTAAGATTCAAATTGAATATATTTTGACTGGTTGACTGAATTGGATCTGTGTGTGTGTGTGTGTGTGTGTGTGTGTGTGTGTGTGTGTGTGTGTGTGTGTGTGTGACAGAGAGAGAGAGAGAGGACAGAGAAAGGCTTTTTATGGGATGATGTCATTGTAAGATTTAAATTCAATATATTTAGACTGGTTGACTGAATTGGATCTGTGTGTGTGTGTGTGTGAGAGAGAGAGAGAGAGAGAGAGAGAGAGAGACTTTTATGGGATGATCTCATTGTAAGATTCAAAATCAATATATTCAGACTGGTTGACTGAATTGGATCTGTGTGTGTGTGTGTGTGTGTGTGTGTGTGTGTGTGTGTGTGTGTGTGAGAGAGAGAGAGAGACAGAGACAGAAAGGCTTTTTATGGGATGATCTCATTGTAAGATTTAAATTCAATATATTTAGACTGGTTGACTGAATTGGATCTTGTGTGTGTGTGTGTGTGTGAGAGAGAGAGAGAGAGAGAGAGAGAGAGAGAGAGAGAGAGACTTTTATGGGATGATCTCATTGTAAGATTCAAAATCAATATATTCAGACTGGTTGACTGAATTGGATCTTGTGTGTGTGTGTGTGTGTGTGACAGAGAGAGAGAGAGAGAGAGAGAGAGAGAGAGAGACAGAGAAAGGCTTTTATGGGATGATCTCATTGTAAGATTTAAATTCAATATATTTAGACTGGTTGACTGAATTGGATCTTGTGTGTGTGTGTGTGTGTGTGTGTGTGTGTGTGTGTGTGTGTGTGTGTGTGTGTGTGTGTGTGTGTGTGAGAGAGAGGGAGGGAGAGAGAGAGAGAGAGAGAGAGAGAGAGAGCCTTTTTATGGGATGATCTCATTGTAAGATTTAAATTCAATATATTTAGACTGGTTGACTGAATTGGATCTTGTGTGTGTGTGTGTGTGTGTGTGTGTGAGTGTGTGATTTAAATTCAATATATTTAGACTGGTTGACTGAATTTGATCCTGTGTGTGTCTGTCTGTGCATGTGTGTTACCATATGTGTACATATTTGTGGTTGTGACTGTTATACTTTTTTTTCCTGTTTTTTTTTTCATTTAACAATTACATTTGAGGGACCCTTAGCATGTTCAGCATTTTTTCAGCTGTCCATTTTGCTTTTCCAATTTTTCTATTTAAGTTATTACTATTGTGCTAAGTCATAGCATTTCTGCTGCTTTTCAGTATTTGTGCTAAATACAGCATTTCTGCTAAATCATACTATTTCTGCTATTTTATAAGATTTGTGCTAAATATAGTATTTCTGCCAAATATAGTATTTCTGTCAAATTACAGCATTTCTGCTATGTTGTACTGTTTCTCTAAATCATAGTATTTCTGTAATGTTCAAGAATGTTTGGCTAAATATATTCTTTCTGTTATCTTATACTATTTCTCCTAAATTCTTGTATTTTTCGAGAAGTTATCATGTTTCTGGTAAGTTACAATATTTCTGCTAAGTTCTGCTATGCTATTATATTTCTGCCAAGTATTATGTTTCCTCTAAGATATTACAGTTCTGCTAAGTTACTACATTTTAGCAAAGTTCCTTTGCTTCTGCAAAGTTTTTACAATTTCTGCAACTTTTCAGCTTTTTCAGCTAGTTTCAGCAGACAGCTTCAGCTTTAAAGCATCCACACTGCATTTTTGCAGGAAATGCAAATTTTTCTAGTTGCAGTTTGGACTACAATGGGCAATTTCAATCTTATTTTTTTATTAATGTTTTTATATGATATATCTGTCTTATCACATTTTGAAACAAAGCTGCATGATTGGTGTGTGAGTGACAAAGCAGCTGAAAAGATAACTCGAAATTTTGAGTTATCTTTCTCAAAATCTTGAGAAAAGTAACTCAAAATTTCGAGTTAGCTCTGCCAATCAGTAATCTATGTGAATGATGTCATTTCCTTGTTACCTGGAAGCCCTCAGCCCTCAGCTACAGATGCTACAGCTAAGCTACCGGGATTACAGCCAGTCATGAATGCACAAATTGCTGAGTATTTTCAGCGCCGCATCACAAATAATGAAATCTTTGTGTTAGCTGAATCACATGGTGTTAATATCAGCAAACATACTCTGGAAAGCGCCAGTTTGTTGCGAGACATTAGTAGCTCTGGTTTTGAGTGCGCATTCCTCTGCGCCATATCCTTCCAGGTAACAAGAAAATGATGTCATTCACGTAGGTTACTGATTGAAAGAGCTAACTCAAAATTTTGACTCATTAACTCGAAATTTTGAGTTTCTCATAATTTCGAGAAAGATACTTTTTGGGGGGGGCGGAAACGGGCTTCCATAACCAGTGTTGGAAAGTAATGGAATACATGTACCGGCGTTACTATTTAAAATACAAAATATGTGTAGCTGTATTCCGTTACCGTTACTGTTTAAAAAGGTGGTATTGTTGGGAAATCAGTTTTACCCCGGTTCTTTATTATTCCTCGGGCCTTCAGAGATGGCATCGGACCCAGTAGTCATTTTTACAAAATCTTTATTCATCTTTATTCATCTTCATTCATCTTCATTTAAGCATGCACTTCTAGAGGGGAAGACGAGGCCGGTGTCCCTCTGAAACAATCTTCACCCCTTTGTTAGTCACAGCCAGCTTTATAGGAGCGACCCCATCATAAATCCCCCATGGTGTGCTGGAAACTCTGTCTCTGTGTGTATGCATGAGCACGTGAGTGCCTGTGTGTGCGCGTACCCACGTGTCTATGTGAGTGCACGTGAGTGAGTGTGCATGTGGATGTGTGAGTTAAAACAGTTAAAACACTGTGGGTGTGTGTCTCTTCCTAGGGGCCATAAAAACCATCTCCCTTCCAGACCACAGTTATCAAGTTACATGTTGAGACCCCCACACAGGTATCCTCTGGGGAATTTCCACTCAGCATTAACTCCTCTTTGTCTTACTTTCACAGTTCAACTGGGGAGGGTCTCCTAAGATCTACTCCTAAGTTCATGACACAGTCAGGCCTTTATTTATATCCAGGGCAGTGTCAGTGTCTCTACCATAATTCTACATTCTATCTTAACACATTTCTAAACTCTAAAATAAGCTAAACATTCCTACAGTATTCAGAATACAATTACTTTGTTGAAATAAATGGATCACACGGTGGTCTTTTCCTGTTTCATATGTCAGGCCGTGCCTTCTCTATTTTTGGTAATTCTACGCCGGTGGAAACCCAAACACAACACGCGGCCCATGTCACCCCTACTTACAGCCCGCATAATGATGTGAAGAAATGTTTTTAAAAATTATTATTCAAAAAATGATTTAATATGAAGGCAATAGGCAGAGTGTTACAGGCATAGCCCCAAAGAATGTAGCCTCATGGGCAGCGTAGTCCGTGCTGCAGGGAGAATGGACTGCCATCCCCATTATGTGTCTGAGAGGGAGGGAGAAAAAGGAAAAGTATGAGCTGTCACCGAACAGAAACGGGAAATGGAAGCATGTAAATATAATAATAACCACTGCAACCAAAAAGAGTGCCTGATGAGCCCAGCTGTAAGTAAGACTCAACTGTACACTGTGTTCGTGTTTTCCTCTGAAATAATAAGTTCTGTTGGAGCAGCCTTTCAACGCCTCTCTCTGTCTCTCGCTAGCAAAGTTGACCCAGACAACAAAGTAAAGCTAGTTTTCAGCTACGAGCCCGACATGAACCCGACGTATTAGCCGGAGGTCCCTTTACTATGGTTCGGAGCTGCAGACCTGTTTTATATACGCGTGGAATAGTTTTCTATATGAGATCGCTGCAAAAAGTGCAGCCTTACCTAATGTCCACCTACTGTTACTCATTTATATTAAGATTTAATAATCTAGTTGGTGTTGGTATGGCGAGTAGCCTTCAGTAATAGTCATAAATCACACAGCAATAGTACATTCATGTAGTTGTGAAAAGCATGATAATATATTGTAGGGGGTCAGGGCTGTTTGGGTTTTGTTTGACAGCTGTGTTCTGTTGTTTCAGGTGGCAGCCTTATGTTGCCATGGTTACCATGTGACGCTCTCTCTGCGACTGTGTGTTTTCTGGGTGAGAGAGCTTTTTCTTGTTGTTGTTATGCTAGAGCTATGCCAAGCAGTTGGGTTAGGAGCGTTGTTTTTGTGTTGAAAATAAACGGCTGTGCTCCCTGGCAATACGGGGAGGCAAGACCAATGACACCTCTGTCTTCTCCTTGTCTGAACTCGCCACAATATTAAGTAATCCAAAGTATTCAGAATACGTTACTCTCATTGAGTAACGTAATGGAATACATTACAAAGTACATTTTGAGGCATGTATTATGTAATCTGTAGTGGAATACATTTTAAAAGTAACCTTCCCAACACTGTCCATAACACTATGACTCCTATGACTATGACTGTCCCTTAAAGAAACGGCGCCGTTCTCTGGCCAAGCAAACTTTGTTTTACAGTGATGTGAAAAAGTATTTCCCATTTTCCCGATTTTTTTTAAGTCACACTTAAATGTTTCACCAGAAATATTTTATATCAGACAAATAAACCAACTTCATACAAAGTTTTTAAATGATTTTGTTTTTTGATTTTTAAGGGAAAAAACCCTCTCCAAACTGCCCAGGCTCTATGTGAAACTGTAATTTTGTCCCTTGTAAAATCATGGATTAATTGAATGCCACACTCTGGCCTGTTCACTGCCACACCTGGTGAGACAGGTTCTAATGAAGTGATGTCTTTAATCACTCCATTAGAACCTGTCCAACAAAGTGAAGCAGAAAAACAAAGTCATTGATATGTATCAGTCTAGAAAGGCTCATGAAGTGAACCACAGTGAGAGCCATTATGGACAAACAGAGAAAAGCTTTCAAAGGTCCCCCCCCAATCAAAATTACTCCAAGAACACAATTCATCTGAGGACACAGAAGAAGAACTACAGCACCACAGGAGATTGATCTGGAGGTGATGTTGGTCGCTCACCTCAGCTAAGGTCAGAGTTAAACGACTGCTGACCACAAAGAAGGCAAAGGCTCATCTCACATTTGCCAAAAAACATCTTTCCTGAGACACACTAGCAGTGAGACATGGTGATGGGTTAGTTAACGCTGTCCTGAGGATTACGGAGGACTTTGTAAGGAATGAGGTACCAGCCCAAAATAAAAGAGAGTGCACAGGCTGAGAAACTGAGAGAGTCTTTCCATTTTAGCAGCAGCTGCATGAGTTGTTGACGTGCGCTAACAGCACCATGTCTGATTTGAGCATTTGAGCTTGATTATTATCCTCCGAGGAAAAAAAGAGACCTGCCGTTACCGACGATGCTCCTGTTCATCATTGTTCCTTTTGCCAGATGTGGAATTCTGAATGGATTTGCTTTAATTCTGCTTTCACAGTATCAAACGTGTGAGAGGCTTTCATAAGTGTGAAGCTACAGAGAGCCCACACATATGAAAGCAACATTAAACCTCAGCGGAGTTTGGGAGAGCAAAGAGGGAGTCATCGCTTACCCTCCAAATGTGTTGGTTTCATCCTGCAAAGCATGCTGGGAGCCAGCTCTCATCTGCCTTGTCCACAACAGAACTGTGGTTCTCTGGAAGACCATCAAACCTTAGAGGGGTTTCCATTTTCTTTTCTTTGTTTTAGTACTGTGGATAGAAACTTTCTCATTTTATGGACTGTATTCAAACTTTTGGGTTGTGTTAGAGTGTTTTGTGTCTACTCGCTGTACAATGTGCAGAAGTGATGTGAGTGATTGATTAACATGAGGTAAAACATAAATGAAGTATTGTGGGATGTACCTGGGGACAGAGAAAATAAAGAATGCACAACAATAAATGAATCAATAAAAGAAAAAATGAAGGATAGCAGACCAAATGACAGAAGGAGGAGAGAGGAAGACAAAAGCATGACGGAGCAGCTGTGACACAAAGGCTGATTGTTTGGCTGGAAAGAGCTTTAGCTGACATGCGAGTCTGTGCCCAGATTATTTTATAAGTCCTGTTTTTCCCACCAGCAGTTTTAGGCCTCTCAATAACAAAGTCAAGGAAGGACATCAGGAAGACAAGGACGCGAAGCAGACAGGGAGAAAGGAGGCTTAGGCTAATTAGTGATGGGATGGAATAAAATAGAGGAGAAGCAAAGGTTGGAAGAGTGTCCACCAAACGCTGGAGGACGAGGTGGGAATGAAATCATAAAGGTGAAGCTGAAACACTGTGTGGAGCCACACAGTGTTACACAAATACATGAATCTTTCTTCACTTTTATTTCATGACAGTTTACATGTTAGCCCTGTTGCCATCCTTGTACTTTTTTAGCAACCTCAACATTTGGTGGATTTATCCAACCACAGAGAAGCTGTTCATGTAAATACAGAGCAAACCATGGCATGTGAAGTGACTTTACAGTGCATTAAGACCAAGGGTCAAATTACTAAGGGGAAATGAGCATGGTGCTGACAGGGCAAAGTGGCAAACTGTCCCCAGCTTCAGTTGGACCAGCCTTCTACCAAAAGCAGTGCAAAATATGAACAGTTCCAAAAATGACACAGTGTGAACGCAGGCTACAAAGTCAGATCAGTGACGAGCAGCTGAAGGAGAATCAGCTCAGCTGTCAGCGTGAAGCAGATAGCCGCACTGGTACAGCCATTGCTCCATGTAAACAGTGAAGTCCCTTCCTGATTTCTTAGTGTTTTCTATATTTGTCATACTTATGTGTTTCAGATCTGGAAACAAATTTTACTATTAGAGAAAGATAACCAGAGCAAATACAAAGTGTTTAAAAGAAGTGCTCATTTATTAACAGGAAAGTTGTCCAAACCTGCTTGCCCTGTGTGAGAGTCACTGGCACTGAATAAAACAGCCTGTCTTCAGTCTGCATTTGGATTCTGATCCAGGACTTCATGACTTCCTCATCCAGGATTAGGGTTAGGACTCGAGTCACTTATACCCAGACTGAAGTCTATCGCCTGAATAAATCAGTAACAAACTAGTAGATTAAAATAATGAGGACAGATCTGTCAGACAGTGAGCTGTGGTACCAGCACTCGTCTCCATCACTGCTTTCTCTGTGCTCCTGTTTTTTCTTCCACATTATCAGCTCTGCCTGTCAGCACACAGGAATAACACTGTACAGCGTGCAGCGTGCAGTTCTAGCTCTATCCCACTCAAACACAGTAAAAACTGATCTGTGTCCTTATTTAAGAACTTGAACTTGCTCAGATTTCATCATGTTGTGTGTGTGTGTGTGTGTGTGTGTGTTGTAATAGAAGCTGATGCAACACAGTAACACAAGTGAAAGTGAAGAAGCCAGGCGCTGTTGAACTCTGCTGGTGCTCTGCTTATGCCGTCTGTCATTGTCTATCAAAGCACATGTGTGCAAGTGTGGGGCACAGCAGACACACACACACACACACACACACACACACGGGTCTATGTGGTATGGAGGGACTATACTACGTCAATCCGCCCGGCAGTGGTTTAAGGGGACTACCGTTTCCAGAGGACTTAGAGCCAAGGGAGCGAGGTTAAAGTGTTCGAAAAAATCTGAAAAAAATTTGGGTCACTTCAGACCTAATACACTCCCTATAGAAGTCTAGATACACTGATACACACCAACCAGACTCTATTGTGTTTTCTGGAGACATTGTCCACTTGACAACGATGTGTTCTATGAGGTCCAAAAAAAACAATATCAGGACTTTAAAGGGACAATGATGTCATTATTAAATAGCTCATCATTACCATGAATACACATCTGACAGGACACAGGATTACTGGGACATTATTTTATTAGTGTTCTTGGATCTGAACATTAATTTTAACCATAAATAAAAAAGAAATCTATGGACAAAAATGCCCACGCTAACCACAGAGAAATAAAAATATAGAAAACAGAAAAATTAAAAACATTTAAAATGAATTTTAATAGTTTAAAGGTAAATATTAAGGGAGAAAATATGCATTTATATTTTTTTATTTTCAATATAACCTGTCAAAAATATATATTAAAGAACCTGTCAAAAAAAAAAAAAAACTAAATAAATTAAATTTAAAAGTTATGAAATACAAACTACTTCTGTAATTAACAAGAACTTTTTCTTTAAACAGAACATCAGTGAGGCAGCCTGCTGCACAATAAGTCAGTTTTAACAACAGTTCGGCAATCTGACCAAGATGTAAAACCACATCTGGCTAAACAGTTATTTTAGTTCATTTTTTTCTGCCTTTTTGCAGTTAATCCTCTGTTTCTTACAAAATCTCTTATGTTTTGAACTGTTCTTCCTGCCAACACCGGATCTTCTACCAATTTGCAATGACTGCATTCATTTTGGTGGCCAGTTTCCCTTCGTTTATGTGGTCTTTAAAATGCCTCATCACTGCAGCAACCTCAGCCTTGGACCACATGTTTTTGGGAGCTCTTCGGGAATTGTGGGATTGAGCAGCATTTTTATCTGGAAGATATATAAAGTAGTAGTAGTTAAAACAAACAAACCAAACAAAAAAAAAAAAACCAAAAATCATTTGCTTTTTAAAAGAATGGATGTTACCCTGTCCTAACTTCTGAAATGTGTTGGTACCATCAATATCAAAACGAGCTAAAATTCTCTTTGAAAATTTATCAAATTTCTAAAATGAGACAACATTTAGTGTTCCACTGTGAATAAAAGACTGAATAAAACATTGAATAAAAGTCTCTTGATGCATGCTCAATCATCCAGGTAAGTAAATCCCAAAACGTTGATTCTGTTAATCTGGACGTAGCGTTTTCAGTGGAGAAACATTTTGTCACTCATCCAAGTGACTTCTTGCCACCACTCTGCAGTTTGCCATATGTTGCAAAGTGATGAAACAATAGATGATGAACAATTCAAGAACCTTAAGCACAAACATCTAAGTGACGAAACATTTGAGAGCCATTGAGAGCATCCTCACTGGATGCATCACCACCTGGTATGGCAACAGCACCGCTTACAACCGCAAAGCTCTCCAGAGAGTAGTGCGGTGTGCTGAACGGATAATTGGAGGTGAGCTTCCCTCCTCCAAGACATCTACAGGAAGCGGTGCCTGAGGAAAGCGGGAGGATCATCAAGGACTCCAGTCACCCCAGCCATAAACTCTTCAGACTACTTCCATCAGGAAGGAGGTTCTGCAGCATCCGGTCCCGTACCAGCAGACTGAGAGACAGCTTTTTCCACCAGGCCATCAGACTGCTGAACACTTCATAGACACCTCACCCTCACTACTGGAACTTCAACATTATGCACTCCATACTGTATATAAATGCCACTGTTTTGCACATACCAACCTCTGTATATTTTATATATCTTATTTTATTGTTTACTTTATTTCATTTGTAAAACATGTATATACACACTATATACACACACACACACACACGTGAAAAACATATTTAGTACACACATTCAGTAATGTATATACCTTTATATATTGTACATATATTTATTACTTTTTAGATTAGCCATTTTATATTTTGCTTGTTTTACGTTATTGTATTTTTGCACAACTCTGTTGCTTGTGAAGCTTGCACACAAGAATTTCACTCACATGTACTGTACTAGTTTACCTGCACATGTGACGTGACAATAAAAGTGATTTGACTTGATTTCTCCCACTGAAAAAACTACGTTCAGATGAACAGAATCAACCTTTTTACTTACTTAACTGGATAATGAGAATGCATCATGCAAGCACCATAGTATGTCACATGAAGTAGTCTGTAGACAGGCCTCACCCAGTCATTAAATTTTTGGCAGCTATACAATTACCCTTGAGCTTCTAAGAATAATAGACTATGCATAATGGTTGTGATGTGATGATTCCGTCAAATCCCTAGAATTAAAGCAGGAAGTCTACTTTAACACATATGGATATTGTTTGATTTTAAAATCCATTGTGGTGGTGTAGAGAGACAGAATTGCAACGCAATTACAAAGAACGTGTCCATAAGCTTAGAGAACCAACTGCACCCCTTACCTTCAGAGGGAGCAGCAGTCTCACTTGCTGCAGGCATTATGAGTGGTTCTTCATCTGCTGATTACACAATTTGATTAAGTTTTAATATTTGTTACAAACATTTTATCCACAGAAATCAAGCTAGTGGTAACTTACCACAATCTACAGTGTCTTGTAGCTGCGCTGTGTTTGTGGAATCAGCTACTGCATGTACAGGCTCACTGGTGCCACACGCTGACATTGTGAGTGCTGTGTCATCATCATCTGATTCACTCTCACTGTCCTTTGTTTCAGCATCACTTAATGCAATTTCATCTGAGAAATTGTGGGAAAAAACAAAAAAACCCCCAACACAAACACAAACCCCCCAAAAACCTCACATTAACAACGACATATGACAAAATACAGAACAAATACTGGAAATTATACTTTTTCCACAGTACATAGTTTTACTATTTAAGGCCACCACTCTGCAGTTTGCCAAATGTTGCAAAGTGATGAAACAACAGACTTCAAGAACCTTAAATTAGAGATGGCACGATACCACGTTTTTATGTCCGATACCGATACCAATATCATAAATTTGGATATCTGCCGATACCGATATTAATCCGATATAGTGTGTTTTTTAATCAATAAAACTGTTTCTTTAATATCTTGCTGCATTTTGTATAAATTCATACTCAAGTTTAAATAAACAACAACACTAAAGCTACTCTGTTATACCTGTATGTAAAAAATACACTGCACCCAAAATATTTCATAGTTCAGCAACACTGATCAATCTAATAAACTTAAACCTACTCCATCCTTCCTATTCTGGTATTTTAAAGAGTACTTAGCAGAAATATTAAGCAACCTAACTAATAGGGTTGCAAACTCCCAGCAAAAAAAAAAAATAGGGAACCACCGCCCACCCTCCATCTCATGATGCTTAATCGACATAATCAACTTTAATTTGATGCAGTGTGAAAAAAAATGCACAGAAATAAATTATTTTTCAAGAATAAGTAAATAGATTCAACATCTTTCTACTACAGAATTGCAGAATTCACAGATGGTACCTTCCCAAAGGAAAAAGTACTATAGCTTACTGGGGTATATTAGACATTTAACAGTTACTATATACAGTAATGGACTTCTATACATTTTACATCAGATTAAAACTTTGGGTGTAAGATTCAGATAATTATTTATTACAAGCTAGACATTTTAAATGAGAATAAGAAAGAAAAGTATGCCTTTGTGCCCACCTTTTCCCTGTTAATGCCCTATCGGCCCCCCTGGCTAAACTTTGCTAGACCCGCCCCTGCACAGTTACGTCAGCTACGTAGAAAAGGATCCTGGTCTAGAAAGTAATATTAAATAAATTCTAACAACAGCTTATCAAGGTTAAACGTGCTGCTGTTGTTCAGCCGCTGGTTTCCTCTTTCTGGTGCAAAGTGGGCCAAAAACAAAGAAGAGAGACGGACTGGCGACAGAAAAGCCAATCAGCTGATCATTAAGGAGTTTCATGAAGTAGCGGCAGGAGAGGGAGAGAGAGAAGAGGCAGACGCTCCATATATCGGTGGTTAAGCTTAACGCAGGTACGCTTTACAAACATTCAGAGATGAACTTACACACTTGCTTTACTTCTCTCTGGGATAACTTCCTCGGAGATGAAATGCTGGTTTGCTAGCGAGGCTACAAATACACACAGCCGCTCTATCACGTGACGCACACTGCTCCGACTGCTACGGTTATGAGCCGAGTTACGCCGTGTCACAAGTTTTGTGAGGTGCTTTTTTGATATTTAATGGATCGGATTACATTTATTTCTCGCCGATATCCGATCCAGTAATTTACGTCAGTATCGGACCGATACCGATACCTAATATCGGATCGGTCCATCTCTACCTTAAATCATGGACATTTAACAGAATGGTCTGTGCTTTTAGGTTTTAATTCTGTTGATAAAGCATAATATTCAACTACTGCCCTAATATTTGCTCCTTTCAATACAAACCTTCAATTTCGATCTCATCCAGTGATTTCCCCTGGATCTGGGAAAGATGTCCTTTTTCCAGTGTTAAAAGCAGTTTGGAAATCTTGGCCAGCTGTGTTGTGGGAACTGGTAATCTGTAGAATTCGCGGTGAATGCGAATATCATGACCCAGGAAATCTGCAACCTGATCAAGTTCATTGTTTTTCAAATTAAGGACTTGTGAGAGTGTGGCAACATGTTTTCTGAGCTGTGTCGATCTTAGATACTCAGGGTGCTTTGCTCCACACTGGTATGCATGAACACGCAAGGAGTCCATTCCTCTGTAATGACTCATTGATCGGGGTCTTGCAAAGAGGTAGATATTAGTGGCACAAATACCACAGTCAGGCCTCCTACTAACCAGTAGTGACAGAGCATCCAGCATGCTTGGTGTTAGCAGAACTGGAACATTTCTGTCCCTTTTTCCCATTATTTCTATTCTACAGAAATAGTTACAGAGTCTCTGTTCCATTTCAGAAAGCCCCATGGCAACATCTGTGTTGAGTGCTGTTTTGTCTCTTTCAAGAAAACTTTTGAGGCGCATCTTTGAAACCTCTCCAGAACGTCTTCGATTGAACACAATGATCTGTGAGAGTGTAACTTGTGCAAGTTGGGCATAATTCTGAGCTGTGGCTTCGTTCTCCAAGCTGCAAAAGGCACTTTCTGCAGATTTTTGAAGGTAGTGATGGAGAATCCGAACATCTTCTGTAAAGGGCAATGTTGATGGCTTGTTAAACTTTGCCTCGCTCAGTGTGTTCAAGGCACGGTGAGACACCATCTCGGACCATTTGGAGACATACAACTTCTTGAACGCATCAGTGGACTTGATTAGGGCTTCATCCTCTGTCATGAGGGCACGACAATGGATAATGTCAGACATTTTATGCAGTGTATGTCCCAGTTTCAGCGCAAGGCTTGGAGTTTTGTATGACAGTGTCTCTTCATCAAAACCTGAAACTTTCTTTACTGCTTGCACAACTCTCTGGAAGTTAGCAGGCTTAATAGCTTCTTCCATGTTATGCACTGAGAATTCTGCACGCAGACACAACAACAAACGCCCCGCTTTCACGAAGCTTCTGTCGTATATAATCATACTTTGTAGGGTCTTGTCCATGTTTATTGTAGAGGGACTGGGCAAACTGAATAACAGTAAAGTCCTTTCGCACAGCTGAGGCAATCTCATCTTGTTTCATAACAGCAAGAACCTTCCACACTCCACTTGACACCTGCGGATAACACTGAGACTCCAGAGTTAAAGCCAGGCCGAGTACTTTGGTTCTTCCAGGTTCTTTATCTGTGTCATCTTTTGGTTTGTTAGGACATCTGCGGACATGTCTCCAAAGATCCTTGCGAACATACATCCCTTGACAATAAAAGCAATGAGCAAACTTTCCCTCTACTGCTTTAATCTTGGGTCTTCTCTTCACTTTCAGTGGTCCCACTCCACCATGCAAAACTGCAGCATTATGCTTAAAATTTCCCTTATTTCTCAATTTCTCTAACAGGCTTTTACGCTCGTTTGAGTCTCTAGGCAGGGAAAATGCATGCACAACATCAGGAGCTGTTTTGTGCGTTTTCAGGTGGCGGAAATTTTAGCTTGTGGTTTGCCACAAAAATAGCAGTAATTTCTTTTACTTAAAGTCATTTTTCTGATTCAGTTTCAAAGCTCGCTTTTATCTTCTGGCTTGTCTTTTGTCAAGTTGTGGATTAAATTTGTTGAATCTGATTGTTCATGCACTTTGGAGATGTCATCTTGGCATAGCAGACCTTTTGATGTGCTTGGCAATAATGAGATGTCTTTATCTGAATCTTCATCATATGACTCTGAATCTGGCACATATTCTTCTTCTGATATGCTGTGGTTGCCATCATCATCGCTTGATATTTGATCCAGAACTGAATGTGGCAATCCATCCTCCCCTGAATATTCAGAAATTTCTTCTTTCTGGAATGTAAGAATAAAAGTTATTTGAATTGATCAATACTTTAGACAGGTAAAAAAATAAACTGAAAAAAGTCAAGCCAAATATGAATGGGATACACACCTGTGTTGACTGGTGACAATTCTGATTTACCAATTCTGCAAGGCAGGATTTGTGCCAGACCCCTAAACAAACTGAAACACATTTTGATAGACTTAATTTAGCTTTGCAGTTCTATTTAAGTGAAGTAGTTTTTTGTCAAAGCATTGCAGTAATGTCAAATGCTGAAAAAAACAAAACAAACTGTTCACACTTAAGGATATTTTAATGACTACACATACTGCTAACCCCCCCCCCCCCCGCCCAAAAAAAAGGACATCCCAGATATGAATGAATGAACTCTTCTTATTAAATACTTTGTTCTTTAGGTAGTTGAATGGCATGAAAATGTGTAGTTGAATGTGTGTGGCCTCCAGATGCCTGTATGACTTCCCTACAATGCCTGGGCATGCTCGGGATGAGGTGGCGGACGGTCTCCTGAAGGATCTCCTCCAAGACCCGGACTAAAGCATCCACCAACCCCTGGACAGTTTGTGGTGGATGGAGTGAGACATGATGTCCCAGATGTGCTCAATTGGATTCAGGTCTGGGGAAGAGGCGGGCCAGTACATAGCATCAATGCCTTTGTCATGGAGGAACTGCTGACATACTCCAGCCACATGAGGTCCAGTGTCCTCTCACATTAGGTGGACCCCAGGGCCAAATACACCAGCATGTGGTCTCACAAAGGGTCCGAGGATCTTATCTTGTTACCTAATGACAGTCAGGCTCTCTGGCAGGCACAGAAATGCCACCCCACACCATTACTGACCCACTGCCAATATGATCATGCTGGAGGATGTTGCAGGCAGCAGAACGTTCCCCACGGCATCTCCAGACTGTCACATGTGCTCAGTTTGAACCTCCTTTCAGCTGTGAGGAGCATAGGGTGCCAGTACCAGAGTTGCCAAACTTTGTGTTTTCTGGCAAATGACAAACGTCCTGCATGGTGTTGGGCTGCAAGCTCAATCCCCACTTGTGGACGCTGGACCCTCAAGCCATCTGACCATTTGAGCAGACAGATGCACATTTGTGGCCTGTTTGAGGTCATTTTGCAGGGCTCCTCTTGTTCCTCCTTGCACAAAGGTGGAGGTAGCGGTCATGCTGCTGGGTTGTTGCCCTCCTATGGCCTACTCCACATCCAGGTAGCACCTCCATGCTCTGGACACTACACTAACAGACACAGCAAACCTTCTTGCCACAGCTCACATTGATGTGCTACGCTAGATGAGCTGCACTACCTGAGCCACTTGTGTGGGTTGTAGACTCTGTCTCATGCTACTACTAAAATGAAATCACCACCAGCATTCAAAAGTGACCATAACATCAGCCAGAAAGCATAGGTGCTGAGAAGTGGTCTGTGTTCAACACCTGCAGAACCAGTCCTTTATTATGGTGAATTGACTATAATTTCCACTTGTTGTCTACTCTATTTGCAAAACAGCATGTGAAACTGGTTGTCAGTGTTACTTCCTAAGTGAACAGTTTGATTTCACAGAAGTGTGAATGACTTGGAGTTACATCGGATTGTTTAAGTGTTCCCTTTATTATTTTGAGCAGTTTATGTTATGGAATGGGGAATTGAGGACAATCCCAAGTATACCATTTTACAAGGTCCTGCAACAAAGAGGTAATACTACATTTCTTTAATTAGACGTGACCACCCACTGATTAAAAAGGGAGCAGTGTTCATTTCAGGTAGTCTTAACTTGTTGAACTCTATTAATGCTTTTACTATATACTGTGCCTATTCACTACATGTCTCACCTTTGCACTTATAGCCAAGCCACTTGAGGGAGGAAACCGGTCCCACACACTGAATGCACTTGTCCAAAGATGATATTGTTGTGCACACCAGACGATGACTGTGACACTGTTAGCAAAATATTGCAACATTTATTTGTTTTGGACAGTTGGAAAGGTGAGGTGTTTTCAGTTCAGTTGCAGATATCAACTAATACACTTCATCCCAGTATAAAATTTGAACGCAATCAACCTCTTCACTTTTTTCTACTGGAACCATTTTACTGGGATTAGGGGAATTGTTGTCATCTAGAATAGTTAATTGACTTAAAACACTGCAACTTCTTAAAAATGGCACATGCATTCTTATCTGTGTGGAGTGGGTCAGAGTAAAAAAAAAAAAACAACAACAAAATTTATAAAAACAATCCTTCCTTATTTGCTTATCCTTGCGGCTGGAACCTCTATTCCAAATATGGTGGGTGCACAATGCCTCTCACCCAACTTGTATCTGCCAACTACAACTTCCGCCCAAAGACATGCAGTTAGTGGGGTTTGCTGGACTGGTAATTCTAAATTGCCCACAGGTGTGACTGTGTTAGAGTCTGTCAATGTGATACCTTGCGACAGCCTCTCACTCCAATTAACAACTGATTCCGTGGCAATCATCCATCCTCTTTCACTTATCCTTATCAGGATTGTGGGGTAGCAGGTTTGGGGCCTATACCAGCTACCAAAGGGCAGTACAACCTGGACAGATCACCAGTCTAACATGGAAGGACAGGCATTTGCATCCACACCAAAGGGTAGTTTTGAATCATCAGTTAACCTAACCCCATAAGCTACATCTTTGGACTGTGGGAAGAAGCCAGAGTACACAGCCAGGGAGAACCCATGCACTACAGCAGTAAAAAGTGCCTAAAACAAGTTAAGCAGTTGTATAGTACTATCTTAATGTTCAAGCCTGAGTTTCAAACCATTTCAACATAGAAACAAAGCACATGCAGTCAGTTCTACGTGCTGTAGGTCAAACTGTCAAAAATAAGAGAAGACCCTCCTAAAACCAGAGTGATGTCACCATGAAGCAAACTTTGACGGAGTCCCCAATAACAGTGTGGTCCTCCTAAGTCACATTTGGGTGGTTACACACACACACACACACACACACACACACACACACACACACACACACACACACACACACGTTATCCAGACTTGCACTTTGAAACAATGAAAAGGACCTACAAGCCATGGTCCATGTAAATCACATTACACCCAGGTGACTGCCAAACACACACACACACAGCATCCATAGAGAATGATGATAGATTAAATTATTAGCTCATTAAGTGGTACACTGGATTATATTTACCCTTTCAGGCTCTGGATGTTTCAGGTCCAGATCATTGTTTGGAATGCAGTTTGGTTTATGACTTTAGGCAGCTCACAGTCTTCTCAATCTGGCTGGTCTCAGCCTTCGTGTGTAACAGATAGAGAATGAAAATACATTTATATCACTGGATGCTCGGCTGCATTGCTATAGTGACCAAAGGCACAGTAGGTGATACTCAATTTCAATGGAAAACTAGATGCCCTAAGTCACGTTAAGCCAATTTGAGTTGGTACAAATGTAAAAATGGCTTACGGTATGCAATTTATCAGTTCCAAAAAGTACAATTGTAGAAATACCTTGCATCTCCAGGGCCAATCCGAGTCACCATAATTATAGTCTATTTCTTCGCCTGGACTTATGTCTCTGCTTGCAAATAAGCATAGATGGGGCTTTCCATTGATATTTAATATTTTCATTTTAGCACTTGGACTGATGTGGTTGTCGTTGACAAGTCTGCCTAATGACCCATCTTCTTGAGATGCATCCACACTGTGGGGTTAGGCAAAAAAGTATTAGCTTAACTAGTTTTTGTTAGGAAGCTTTTTTTTTTCATAAATCAAAAGCAATGTGTAATTTAATCTTAATCAAACTACACTGATATAATACGCACCACCAGAGTTTTCCATCAAACTTGAATTCAAACATGAACACCTTCAGGCTGTCATGATAAACTCTGTGTCTCCGCTCACATTCTTCTTTTGGTATGAGTTTACCTCTGTATTCCAAAAGGAAGTCTCCTTTTTGGAATGGAACAGTCATGAAAATGCCCCGACCTGAATTGCAGAGGCATACCAAGTGAGTGACAAAAGACAAAGTGACAAACTCCAAATCTAATCCAAACTAAAGACCAACTTACCTTTGAAGGCATTTATGTAGTGGATATCAAGTCCCAGTTTGTCCCTTCCAGCAGAAACATGACAGACTGCATCCTCC
The DNA here is from genome assembly GCF_013358895.1 of Oreochromis aureus. Taxonomy (NCBI): domain Eukaryota; kingdom Metazoa; phylum Chordata; class Actinopteri; order Cichliformes; family Cichlidae; genus Oreochromis; species Oreochromis aureus. The sequence goes on from NC_052943.1 coordinate 36,519,618, forward strand.
CGTGGAGGAATGCGTCTCCTTCGCATGTTCTCCTGTACGTTTTGATTGCCTGTATTACCAAAGCATATAAAGTATCATCAGTAGTAGTGGAACTAGCAGTAGTGTAGTTTACAGCATAAACACAGCTGACTTATTCATAGTCCTAATTTATGCCTTCTTTTAAAATGTTAAAAGCCAAGTTCTCAAAATGGCAACATGTGACATTTCTGTAATGGCGACTGCAGAGAGTGATACAAGTACTGAGAAAGCTTAGGCATCAAAACTGTAAGAAGTTTTTTCTTCAGGCATATAAATAAATACACGATTAAATACACTTATACCCCTTGCTTTTATTTTAGGGCTGTCAGCAGAATGGACAGACATTGGACAAACTGCCCGAAATTAGCTGACAGCGACATCAGGGATTTTGACTCAGACTGCGCTGGTTTAATTGTTAATCACGTTAGTCGCGATGTCGGCATTAACATGTTTAAGCCACATTAATGCTTTAACACCGAGTAAATCCTAACACGGGTTAGCCCGCTTTATCGCGTTGACGCGGTTAGTCATCAGCCCTATTTTATTTACTCAATGACAAACGCTGAGGCAGTTTTACTTCTTCAAAAACTAGCTAACAGTCCATAAAGCATATATTAAACCAGTTTAATATAAGCCTGTGCACCTATAATTTCATATAGTATTAAAGTCATGGTGCATTTTACATTAAAAAGGCTTACCTTTGTGCTTTTAATCAGTCTTCGTATTGCCGTCGACATGTACTTGTTAAAGGGCACGCTTGTACAAATCGTATCCGGTAGGTACCGCCCATATATATAGCCTACCAATCACAATGACTTCCGCCGTGTGTATTGAAAGTGTGTATTAAATTGTAGTACTTACACACATCCACTCTAACTCTCAAACGTCGCTGTGCAATAAACTGGAATACACAAAAATCAGGTGAGTGGTATAGGTGGACTTTTAAGAAAATCAGAAAATCTTTTAATTATAGTTTAATAAATAAATTTACACTAGAGTTTAAGCAAATACAGGTCAAAAGATAAATAATGACCTCATAAGAAGTAGAAAAAATTATTATTTAGACACTTAAAATGCATTTACAATTCATGTTTTAGAGGGACACATGAATACACAGCAAAAGTCGAAATGTCCCTGTAGCCCAGGTACAGCGTCAGGTCAAATGTCCATCCATCCATACCACACACACACACACACACACACACACACACACACACACACACACACACACACACACACACACACACACACACACACAGCAACACCCAGTGTAATTATCCAGGAGTGAAATGAACTGTGAGAGCAGAGGAACTGTGTGTGTGTGTGTGTGTGTGTGTGTGTGTGTGTGTGTGTGTGTGTGTTTTCCAGTAGTACAGAAGCAGCTCTGGGTCCAACCTGCAGTGATCCAGCCTTGTCAGGAGATGCTGCTAACTCTTACTTAAAGACTTTCATTGAGCCTATTATGATTTTCCACTATATTATTTATGATGATGAGTGTGGGTGTGTGTACTTGTTCTGTTTAATTATTTAATAGTTTGGGAGTTTTCCACGATGGGACTTTTGATAGCTTCACACTGGTGTGTTTGGTTTAGGGTTAGGATGACCAAGAACAGCTGACAGATTTCATTTATCACCAGGCTCAGTGCTCCTGTTCACTGTTGTTCCTGAAATGTTTAAAAAGAAATCAAAGAAATAATCCCAGAAAAATGTTTGGGACTAATTTTAGTCTTGATTTAGCTTAAACACTAACTATACTAACTAATGCATTTCATTGAACTTTGACAGACACCTGACTTCTTACAGGTATAGCCCAAGTAAAAATACAGCAGTCATCCAATCAAAGAAAATGTGGTGGACACAAAGTGCTGCTGGGTCCAGACCAGTGGGTGTTTTTAATCACAGATCCAGCTCACAGCCTCCACCTCGGGATGGCATGGTTCTTTAAGTTTTCCTCTGTCCCCCTCTCTTCTTTAATGCTTTTGATTTGTGATTATTTTGTTCCTTTTGGAGTCATTTGTGGATTATTCACTCACTGCTGCTAATATCTCAGTGATGTCACCTGCACTTTATTACTACATTCAGTCTGTCATAGTTTTGGCACTGGTAGGATAAGCCACACAATGACCTCTTACCTCCTTTACTTTATTACGTTAACTTGACCTGTCAGTGCAAACTGTCATCAGGTGTGAAGGAAAATGGATCTGTCACAAAAATGAGCATTTACACAAGGCTGATGGTTGTTGGACTGGGTACACTACACACTACAGAAGTGGGAAAAAGTCTGGAGCTGCCTTTCAAGACATTTGCAATGTTGTGATTTATTGAAAACCAGGCAAGCATAAATGTCGATAGGCGATAACAACCTTGAAAGTCAGCCTTCAGCTGTCCAGGTGTCCTGAAGGTCATTCAGTGCTCCTCTATGGATCTTTTGCTCTCTTTTCTTTGCCTCAACAATGTGGAGCTCCAGGCTGTTGGGAGGCCAATCCATGACTGAGCAGGGAGTGAAGGAGGCCATGTACACGAAAGGGGATGACCATCTCTGAGCTGATGAGGGGGCTACGAGAACATCTTCTAATGCTGTGATTGCAGCCACTCCTCAGCTCTCTGTGAGTGTTCATCACAGCTTCATGAAACTGACCTGACAGCCCATTCTTAGTCAGTTTCAGTCATTGTGCAAAGTTTCTGTTTATAAGGTCAGAAACCTGCTCGAAACGTTTCTCCCACTGACAACAGAATCAGCTTTTGGGATTTCCTTACCCGGATGACTGGGCGTGCATCAAGACATTATATTCTTTTTAAAAAAGATAATACAATTTTAGAAAGAGAATTCCTTTCAATGGCAGACATATGCTGATATATATTTACTCAAAAATCCTGCAGGTTAAACTACAACACTGATTGACTTAAAGGGCTAAAGACTCCAGATTCCCCTTCAGTGCAGCATATTCTTTCAATGCCAAACACAGAAAGCCTGAGCTTTTCTTCTGGCTGTGGCATTAAGTGTCAGAATGAGCAGCTGGGGGAGTCTCAGAGGGGGAGCATCCTCTCAGTATGTTCAAAGACTCAGCTAGTCACGCTCTCAACGTGATTTGAAGATTATTTTTTCGAGCATTTTCATATAAGCGTTTCTTGCCAACAGGCTGTTGCTCTACATCTAAATATAACATCTCTGTCATCTTATAGCGCCACGGGAGATTCATCTGGAGGTAGTGTTGGTTAGATGAGAGATACGGAACAAGTGAAATTTTCAATTAACCTACTTTGATCATCCTCCTAAGTGTTTTTTTTTAGGTGGGAGGAGATGTGGAGCCCTCTGTGGATAACACTATGTGTCTTTTCCAATTTGCCGTTCTGTTATCACGCAGGATCATCTCACACACACTCCTCCACTGTGCTGGGATTAAGACACTGTCAGCCTACACGGCGGATTAGCAACCCCAGGTTGTTGCTTTCATTTTCTCCTCTCTTAATTTCCTTCACACTCATTCTATCATAGCCTCCTTCTCTACGAAATTAGCCTCTTCAAGAGGATGGGCCCAGCTTGTAGCTGAAAATCATCACAGTTATGTGCTGTACAGAACGTGTGACCCAAAAAAGTTGCTTTGCATTTTTGGTTTAACTGGGAATTTAACAGACTTCCTGCACTGTACACTCAAAAGGTGGATGGGAGGGGCTTATTTGTATTCAGATTATTTGATTATATCCAGAATGGAAATTTAAACTCTTCTCCTCACATACAAGGTCCCAGCTTATCCTAAAGAGCCATGGAACCAGCTCCTCATTTGGGTTTGGGAAACTTTCTTTTTTGATAAAACATATAGTTGGATCAGGTGACCCTGAATCCTCCCTTGGTTACGCTCCAAAAGGCTTAGGCTGCTGGGGGATTCCCATGATGCACTGGTTGTCTCTTACTTTGTGCTTACACACCACTCCACATCATGTCTTTGTCCATCTGCCCCTCCCAGATTCTGGAAGTTAAAAGGGAGTTCTTCCTTCCCACTGTCACCAAAGCTCTTGTTCATAAAGAGCCATCTGAGGTTTTTCCTGTTTTCTCTGTATGATTGCAGGGTTTCTACCTTACAATATAAAACACCTTGAGGCGATTGTTGTTGTGATTTGATGCTATATAAATAACACAGAATTGGAATTGAATTGAATTATTGGTCACATGCTTAGACACAGTCATATTACATCATAGTTTCACATCATTATTTGATTAGGGCGTATGGATGTTACTGTGTCAAACACGGTTTGGTGTTTGGTTAACAGTCCAGTACACAGCCTGATTTAGAGAGGTGTTCTGTACTTACTGCAACAGGAATCAATACTAAGCACTTCAGAAATTCAAGCCGAGGAAGAAGGCAGCCAAAGCCTTGTGGCCATAGATATATTTACTGTAAGGCCATAGCAGACGATTATCTACCTACTGACCTTAATCAACTTTAGAGCCATTAAAGCAGCTGGGCAGGAGACAGATTGAAAGTAGAGGTCATAAAGCAACTTTGAAATGAGTGTGGTCAGGTGTAATGCAGGAGTGAGTCAGTGCTGCCTGCTAATGATAAGATGAAGGCTGATGTTCCTGCTGGTCGATGAAAGCTTTGAATGGATGCCAATTTCTGCCAGCAAAAGAGGAAAAGATACATTATGACATTAAAAGTTGTCATAATCAGTCAAATGCATTCCATTCACACCACTGAGAAAAAAAATCTATTTGCTAATTAAATCCTTATCACTAGCAGTAATTGACAGATATGTGTTTCCGTGCATTTCAGAGGACTTCCCTCATCAGCCGATAGAAGAGCTTTGGTATGTCGTAGATGTCACAGATGCAAACGTGCAGCAATGATGTGATGCAATCATGTCAACATGGGACGAATTTCAAGACTTTGTGTTCTGTACTTGGAATGTTGATCACAAACATGTTTCTGAAATGCTCGGGGTGGCTGTAGCTCAGGAAGTAGAGCCAGTCATCTACTGAACGGAGGGTTGGTGGTTTGATTCCTGGCTCTTTCCCAAGTTGCTCTCCGATGCATCCGTCAAAGTATGAATGTTAGGTAGAAAGCACTTAAACATAGAAACAAGTGTTTGCATGAATGGGTGAATCAGGTTGTATACAGTGCTATATAATAATAACTGTGACAGTAACAATTCGTCCCTCACCAAACTAGCTCTGCTTTTCTAAAGTGCTCACAAATCAAACAAATTGACTATTTGCTAAGATGTTTATGCCTGTGCAGCTGTTCTCATCAACCTCCAGCCAATGTTGGCAATTCCCAGGGGGCCAGACAGAAACATATTCCCAATGAAATTCAATAAAATGAGCATGGACAAGCATCTCCAGTTCAGCTTTGGAGACAATAGTCCGAAGTTTGGCAATATTTCTTAGATGAAAGAAGCAGGAGCGGGTCACAGATTTAATATGACTACTTGACTACTGCTTGACTACTGACTAATATGACTACTGCAAGTAGTTTAGAGAAATAAGTGGCTTCACCATGTCATTAAACGTAGATAATAGTTCTTTTAAGTGTCGCTTATGAACTCAAGTTTTGTGGTTTTCCACAGGCGCTCAGTTTTGCAGAACATTCGCCTAAAGCTGCAGATAGCTTCTGTGAACCAGGGATTTAACAGTGCTGCCTTTCCTGATTTTAAGAGGAGCCACTTTATCTAGAATTTTTTTACACTGCGAGTTGAAGGAGGCCACATGCCGTTCTATATCATCAGTTTCAGGTAAATTGTTAATTGTTAAATTGTTAACAATTCCACAGAATTGTGGGAGAAGAGAAACCAGAGACTCAGCAAAGTCACAATACAATAATAAAGACATAAAAGAGTAATCCACTTCTGTCCTAATGCTAGGACAGAGAACCTACACAGAAAGAAGAGCAAACAGATTTGGGACGGGGATCACATCTTGTTCAAATAAACACAAGAGAAAACCAGAGGTGTGACCTGTTTCAGGGGAGGTGTGGGAGTCCTGAACGTGCTAATAGCTAATAGCTGGTGATAGGTTTGTAGCATAAACCTATTCGCTGGAATGTTCAAGACAATTCAACTACACAGCAAAGCAAGGCACGATTAGGCAAAGTTCTTTATGATTCTCGTATACGAGGAAGACCAACTGGACAAACGCCATTCCTTCGCTTGACCCCAGTTGCTCTCGTCCGCTCCCCCATAACACTGATCTTTTATTGAGGTCACATGACGTATACATACAAACAAAGAGTACCTTGTCTGTGCAGTGTGTGTGTATATGTGTGTGTGTGTGTGTGTGTATGTGTGTGTATATGTCTGTATGTGTGTGTGTGTGTGTGTGGGGGGGGGTCAGAATGTGACCCCATAAATGACTTCCCTAAACCTGCTGGTCTGGAAGTCCAGCAGTTCATCTAAACAAAAGGCACTTAGACTAAAACAGATATACGTGTGTTTGCTATACCATATATCAGAAGAGAAGATACAACCTTGCTCATGGTCCCAAGAGGTGTGTGATCTATGCCAGAACATTCTGGAGAGGAGTGAACGCACTCCCCTCTTCATGCTACACAGAGTTGTTACAGACCTCCTGAGATGAGACATTCTTTCAATCTATAAATGATTATATACTTCTAAGCATATATAAATATATATTTCTATATTTTATTCTATTTTATTTTACTGTATATAGTATTTTATTTTATTCTATTCTGTACAGTTGTGTACTGTATTTATTCTTATTTTTGCTTCATTACTTTTGCACTGTCCACTTCCTGCTGTGACAAAACAAATTTCCCACGTGTGGGACTACTAAAGGTTATCTTATCTTATCTTAATCCAACAATATAAATCTAACAGCTGGTAAAGAGGGAAGTAAATGGTTTGGTTTCATGTTAAGGGACACCTATTCTGCTCTTTACCAAACCCAACACTACTGAACTCTAACCGATTGTCCTACATCGAGCTTCAGTGGCCATTAATCTGTTCTCTGTTTTATCTCCGCCTCCCTTTGAGCCACTTTTCTTGTCACTGGCTCCACCTCACATGACCATATCAAGCTTTTTCTCGTACACTTCAAGGACCAGTGTTAAATCCATGCAGATCAATATTACTTCTAATCACACATGTTCAGTTCCCATCTCTCAGCTCCTGTGTACTTATGAACATGCACATTCTGTGTGTACCACTTTGACTGTGAACCCAGTGAAACTGTATAAATCATGTTTATTGAAGCATGTTGATGCCCACTGTTTCAGCACTTCTTCTGCATACCTTTGGGCCTTTCTCCTTCACTTTCGTCTTATCTCTACCTCCTCTTCCACAGCGCTCCCAACCCATCATGAAAGCTCAATGTCAGCCAATTAGGAGACACGGTGACACCTCTCCGCCTCAAGCTGAAGAAACGAGGGCTTCTTGTTTCTTTGAAAGACGAGCCACAAAAGGCTCGCTCTCAAACCTACTGTAGCACAAAAAGGATCACGCTTCCATAATTGGATGTCTCGGATGATGTTCAAAAGGCATCCTCTTCTCCTCAGATTGGAAGCAATAAACAATAGAGCATGAATAAAACATTCATCACAATTATTCACGTCAGGGACACAAACAAATGGTTGCCTTTTGTAAATATTTCACCCACTGTGTCTCTTCCCGCGACGTTGCTTTGTGTGGTCCTGAGAGGGCTTGAAAAGAATCACGGGACGGGAGATATCTTTTCCGAGCTCGGGCGTTTTGTTAAACATTAACGGGGCCAATACGGTGCGGAAGTGGCTTTAATCTTCTCTCCGCAGAGCCGCTATCTCCTTCACCCGCCTCCCTCTCCTCTCATCTTCACTCTCCATTCTCACCACTCACCTCTACACCTCTCCACCCCTCTCATCCTGATCCCCTCTCCCTCCTTTCATCTCTTTGCCCTATTCTGTCCTCTTTAAGCCCCCCTTCCCTTCCCTCGGATTGACGGATTGGGCTATCAACACTCTGTACTCTGCAGTATATCATCTTAGATCTGGGTTATTCAAATTAGGTTAAACTCTCATATTTTTTCTTCCTCCCCTCTCAGTGCTGGTTCCAGTTTAGACCCATTTGTCATTTTCCCCTTCCTCTGAGAGCGAGAAGGCAGAGCCAAAATGTCTTAATAGTGTTTAGATTGGATTTCAAATGAGGAAGGTGTAAGCATAATTACACTATATGAGCACTGAAGCTGGTCAAGTCTTTGGTGTTTGTCAGTAGCACAAAAGGAGCAGCAATAGTGTCACAGCCAGGATGTGTAACAGCAGGTGGACAGTGCTTCTACCTGACAGAGAACAGTGTCACATCTCTGCATCCTCGTATACATCAAATGCAGTTTAGATATGTGGAGTACTTTACCCTGCACTATTAAAGCTTTGCTTGCAACACACTGACTAAGAGCTCCAGCTGTGTTTCTGTGGGATTTGACACCATGTAGATTCTCACATGTGTAGTGTTTCCAGTGACGCAACAATTATTCATCGCACACTGGATGAGCACAACTAGGGTGTTAATGCTTTAACACCCAAGACTGGCAGTTCTTAGTTCATTCAACCTTTTCTCTTATTTCATCAGCAGCACATTCTCATTTACCTTTCTCTCCTCTCGCTCGATAGACCGGGTATGCTGATAGGCCGGTCTTCTCCCTCGCTCGCAGCCCCCTAAAGCGCTGTTTCTTTTTCCATCATATCTCTTCTCTCTTCAAGCATCTGAATTTTGTGTTGCATATTTATTCCTGCAGAATTAGCATCACAAACACTCTTCCCAAGCTCTTTGTTATACTTTAGAGTAGGGAGAGAGAGGGAAAGTAGATTATGCTTTACATTTCTCCCAGGCACACTAAAAGCAGGCTTTCTAGGCTTCCTCGTGCTTTTGAGCAGAGCTCAGGGCTTATGGAGACATACTCTGTCGACTTAAAGTAAAGAAGACTTAAAATAATGTTGCTTCTCTGGCATTCCCACTCACCCCCCCTTTCCTTAGGTCTTATTTAGAATTTGTCATCCATCCCTCAACTTCTCCTGCCTCATACAGGCATACAAAAATGACTTGAGTAAAGCTTCAGCTTTTGCTTAACATCAGATTTAATGTGAAATGTGGAGGAGATTTAGTGTTTGGAAATGGAAATGGTATGTGCAATCTTACTGACAAAAGTCCAATCACATTTAGCCACATGGATGTATAGTTGTTACACGCATGTCTTAGGACTGTATGTTAGCATATGCAGTGAAGTCTACAATGCTCATCCCAAATGTACAAACAAAATGAATAATGTGGGTTAGCTTGGAATGATGAATGTCATTACAAGTGTTGGCAGGTAAATACAGTCCTGTTCTATGTCTTATATCAGCATTAAATACAGTGATAACAGCCAGCCTATGGTGGAGTAGCTAGTAGCTAGCAACAAACAACAAGCTACTCTAGACCAGCATCTCCTGGTGTAAATGTCCCATAGGGAGGGGAGAGCAGTCCTGTGCAGGCGTTCTGCCATATGGATCACTCTCTGAAGAGCTTTTCGATCCTTGGCACAGCTGTTCCCATGCCACGATGCAATGTTCTGTGTGAGGATGCTCTCCACAGCACCTAAATAGAAAGTTCTGAGGATCACTGGAGAGACCCTGAACTTCCTCAGTAGTAGGAGGTGATACAGGCACTGCCTAGCCTTTTTGGTCTGGACCTGAATGTGGGCAGACCATGTCAGGTCTGAGGAGATGTGGAAATTGAGATACTTGAAGGACTGCACCCTCTCCACTGGAGCTCCATTGATGATAATGGGCTTGTAGTCTCTGTGCTGACTCCTTCTGAAGTCCACCACCAGCTCCTTGGTCTTGCAGATGTTCAGCTGGAGGTGGTTGTCCTGGCTGTATAAGCTGTATGGCACTGGCAGAGGAGATTTGCCAAAATTTTCATGGATGCATCCGACATATTCAACTCTGCTGCTCTCGACTACTAAATGGTAAATGGATTGATTCTTATATAGCGCTTTTCTACTCTCCCAGAGTACTCAAAGAGCTCTATACAACATGCCACATTCACCCAATCATACCCATTCTCACAAGCACTTTCTCTATACTTACTAACTACATTCACACACATTCATACTCTGATGGATGCATCAGAGAGCCACTTGGGGTTAGTATCTTGGCCAAGGATACTTGACCAAGGTTGTTTTCCTTCTCTCACCCCAACCGGTCGCAGCAGATGGCCGCCCCTCCCTGAGCCTGGTTCTGCCGGAGGTTTCTTCCTGTTAAAAGGGAGTTTTTCCTTCCCACTGTCGCCAAAGTGCTTGCTCATAGGGGGTCATATGATTGTTGGGTTTTTCTCTGTATGTATTATTGTGCAATCTACTGTACAATATAAAGCGCCTTGAGACGACTTCTGTTGTGATTTGGCGCTATATAAATAAAATTGAATTGAATTGACATGCAGATTGGAGGAGCCAGGGATCGAACCACCAACCTTGCGATAAGTAGGTGACCTGCTCTACCTCCTGAGCTACAGCCACCCCCAACTACTATGGTTCCGTTGGTTGCTCTTCACTAGTTTATCTATCTGTATCGAAAAGTCCCACAAGATCTTAGCTTGGTCGTTCTCGACCACCTGCTAGCATCTTGCATACTGCTGTTATATGCTGGATTGTCTCAGGGGCATCTTTACACAGCCTGCACCTGTGGTCTTGCCTGGTGTGATAGACCCCAGCCTCTATGGATCTCATGCTTAGAGCTTGTTCCTGTGCTGCCATGGTTAGTGCCTCTGTGCTGTCTTTCAGTCCAGCTTGGTCCAGCCACCGGTAGGACTTCTGCATGTAATCCACTCAAGGGCCTTTCCTTCCATGAGGTTCTTCTCCTTGCTCGTCTTTTTTTTGATGGTTCTGCTGCCTAAGGTATTCACTAAGGATGAGGCCATTTGTGGCCATCTAATCATGGATGTCTGTTGTCTCATCCTGGATAGTGGTTCTTACACTCACTAGTCCTTGCCCTCCATCCTTTTACTTAGCGTATTTAACAGATTCCCAGGTACTTGTAGCTGTCCTCGATGTTCCCTTCTGCTAGTACAATCCTCTCTATTCTGACTACCTTCCCTCTCCTTGTTACCATCCGACTACACTTCTCCAGTTTGAATGACATTCTGATGCTGTATATCCTGGTGGTGTAGATCAGTGAATTAACGTCTTGTTCACACTTGGCATACAGCTTGATGTCATCCATGTACAGGAGGTGGCTGACAACTGCTCCACTCTGTAGTCGTTATCCGTAACCTGTCTTGTCAATGATCTCACTGAGGGCCTATGCAGAACAGCAGTGGGGACAGAGCATCTCCTTAGGAAATCCTGCACTTGATGGTGACTTGTGCTATTGGTGTCTACTATTGTGATCCACACCTTGATGTGATGCAGGCCAGGTGAAGGAAGTGTGAAATGAAGTCTACAGAGGACTCGTTCTTCTTCTTAGCATAGTGATGGAGATCACTCCTTGTTTCATGCCCAGAAACTCAAAGCACTTCGTGACTGTAGAAGTTAATGCTATTGGCCAGTAGTCATTTTGGCATGATATGAAACAAGGAAAGGAAGGAAGGAAGGAAAGCTCTGATAGCTGGCTAACTTCCCTCCTCACTGGCTTGATCTGCTGTAGTCTCCTTCTCCATGGAGGGTACTGCTCCTCATGGCCTTTCATCTTATACCCAAGTTTGTCTGTGATCAGCTGATTAGTTTCGGTGATGTAGGGATACTCTGTAATGCTACATTCATATCTTCTAGTAGACCTTCAGATTGTACTTCATGTAGTCTTGGTAATCAGTCACAGAGGGTCCAGGTTTGCAGCTTCGCCATGATCCTATCTCTCAGGTCTGCTGCTCTTGCACTCAACACATCCTCAGTTGCACTTGGGGCTTGGTGCCCAATCTCGTGTCGGGGTGATAATATCTCCCCTGTGGCGTGGCTCCTCCTTGCTGTAGCATTTGTATTGTACCTCATCGATCTACAGTTGTGATAGCAGTTGCTTCTTCGAATGTTGGAACACTGTGTCACAGTGAACAAGCAGGCTCAGCTGCAGGACTCTGTTGATGGTTGAGAATAAACAGTTTTTTTTACACAATCACCAGGTGCTATATACAGAGGATGTCAGGTTCCAGATGTGAACACTGCCCTATGCACCATCCCCAATACCAGCATCACTGAAATGAATATATGTCACTGCCACACGAATCCTAGAAGTACTTGGATATCAATCAAGTATACAAGTACAGCAAGTCCCCTTTGGAGAAGAAGGCTGAAAGTCAAAATCAGGGAAGGATGTTAGTTGGTTAATTGCACAGCTGCAGAAGGGTGTCATGAGTAACAGGTCCCGGATGAACAAAAGGTACGGCAAGGTGCAGATTCAAACTGTGGCTCTAGAAAGTACCAAATAAATACTCAGGACTCTTGCTACTAGACTGAAGATAATACAGTGGCTTGCAAAAGTATTCGGCCCCCTTGAACTTTCCCACATTTTGTCACATTACAGCCACAAACATGAATCAATTTTATTGGAATTCAAGGTGAAAGACCAATACAAAGTGGTGCACACGTGAGAAGTGGAACGGAAATCATACATGATTCCAAACATTTTTTACAAATAAATAACTGCAAAGTGGGGTGTGCGTAATTATTCAGCCCCCTGAGTCAATACTTTGTAGAACCACCTTTTGCTGCAATTCCAGCTGCCAGTCTTTTAGGGTATGTCTCTACCAGCTTTGCACATCTACAGACTGAAATTCTTGCCCATTCTTCTTTGCAAAACAGCTCCAGCTCAATCAGATTAGATGGACAGCGTTTGTGAACAGCAGTTTTCAGATCTTGCCACAGATTCTGGATTGGATTTAGACACCAGACAGGTCAGGGATAAAGTTATTGAGAAATTTAAAGCAGGCTTAGGCTACAAAAAGATTTCCCAAGCCTTGAACATCCCATGGAGCACTGTTCAAGCGATCATTCAGAAATGGAAGGAGTATGGCACGACTGTAAACCTACCAAGACAAGGCCGTCCACCTAAACTCACAGGCCGAACAAGGAGAGCGCTGATCAGAAATGCAGCCAAGAGGCCCATGGTGACTCTGGACGAGCTGCAGAGATCTACAGCTCAGGTGGGGGAATCTGTCCATAGGACAACTATTAGTTGTGCACTGCACAAAGTTGGCCTTTATGGAAGAGTGGCAAGAAGAAAGCCATTTTTAACAGAAAACCATAAGAAGTCCCGTTTGCAGTTTGCCACAAGCCATGTGGGGGACACAGCAAACATGTGGAAGAAGGTGCTCTGGTCAGATGAGACCAAAATGGAACTTTTTGGCCAAAATGCAAAACGCTATGTGTGGTGGAAAACTAACACTGCACACATCACTCTGAACACACCATCCCCACTGTCAAATATGGTGGTGGCAGCATCATGCTCTGGGGGTGCTTCTCTTCAGCAGGGACAGGGAAGCTGGTCAGAGTTGATGAGAAGATGGATGGAGCCAAATACAGGGCAATATTGGAAGAAAACCTCTTGGAGTCTGCAAAAGACTTGAGACTGGGGCGGAGGTTCACCTTCCAGCAGGACAACGACCCTAAACATAAAGCCAGAGCAACAATGGAACGGTTTAAAACAAAACATATCCATGTGTTAGAATGGCCCAGTCAAAGTCCAGATCTAAATCCAATCCAGAATCTGTGGCAAGATCTGAAAACTGCTGTTCACAAACGCTGTCCATCTAATCTGACTGAGATGGAGCTGTTTTGCAAAGAAGAATGGGCAAGGATTTCAGTCTGTAGATGTGCAAAGCTGGTAGAGACATACCCTAAAAGACTGGCAGGTGTAATTGCAGCAAAAGGTGGTTCTACAAAGTATTGACTCAGGGGGCTGAATAATTACACACACCCCACTTTGCAGTTATTTATTTGTAAAAAATGTTTGGAATCATGTATGATTTTCGTTCCACTTCTCACGTGTACACCACTTTGTATTGGTCTTTCACCTGGAATTACAATAAAATTGATTCATGTTTGTGGCTGTAATGTGACAAAATGTGGGAAAGTTCAAGGGGGCCGAATACTTTTGCAAGCCACTGTAAATAGCCTGTTCTCCAAAGACCCATCAAGCGTGTACTCTCAGCTGCTACAAGCTGTTATGATTCAATGAAGTGTTGTGGTTTGTGATCACATGCTGCCTGTTTTGATATGTGGCTCCTCCCATTGGTGCGAGTGGATGTGTGCATCTCCTCCCTCCAGTCTGGGTGTGTGGCTGTGTCTGTGATTGGCTGATTCAAACAAGCTCCCGAAGCCTGGATTGGATGATTGCCTGGACAGCAGCCTCTTAACCTCCAGCTGACAGCCACCTCACCCTCTCCTTGTCTCCTCTACCACCAACAAAGCGCAGCTAGTTGTTTGTACTTCTGAGCATTTCTGTGAGAATCCTGAGCGATGGTCTTGTTTGTAAGCTGAAAGCCATTTGTAATTGAGAGATCTTGTTTGAGCTACAAGTGTTTGTAAATAGTTGTTGTAAACACTTCTTCTGATTTCTTATTCACTGTATCTATTGAGCACTGCAGCAGGTCAGTAGGAGTGGGAAGCCCTTTTTGTTTTTTGGATAGGAGCTTAAGTTAGAGAATTGTCTTTTGTTTTCTATTATTTTTTTTGATAGGGAAGAATAGGGAAAACTAGAAACCTTTTTGTTTGTTATTTTGGGCACTGCTCACATCCAAAGAAAATAAACTGCTGCTTAGCACCTTTAGTTGCTTTGTTGCTGGCTTTTCTGGGGAGTGGTTGGAGTGGGGAGATGCACCTGCACATTGGGTGCTGGTTACCCAATAGGCCGGGTCGTAACAAAGGGAACAATAACACAAGGGCAGATCCACCCAGAGCTGGAACTGAGCACTACTAGGAGAATGAGGACAACACCAACACAACACCGCCAAGTGGCTAATGGACATAAGAGCAGAAGATAGCAACCTGTCAGACAGCAAGAGCCAGTCATTGTTAGGGTGAAATTGTTAAATGTTGCCATTATTGTACTTAAATTTGTAAGTCTTGGTTCAAGCTGTATGATCAAAGACATTCTTCTGTTTCTTTTCCCCTTCTGGGGTTACAATGGATGTTTGTGTAAACTGTGTGTCACACAATAAAAGGCTGCAAGCGGGGGCTGGTTCTTTGGAGTCGTCTGAGACCAAGGGCAGAAGGGCTGCTCTGAGATGCTCCCCTTGCTTTAGCATGGGAAAACTGATCGATCGCTGTTCTGTCTTGTTTTCTTCACGGGAATAAGTCTGAACTAGCGGGTCTGCTATTGCACAGACCCAACAGTCATCATCACAAAGGCAAAAATCCAAAACTGAGTCTCAGGCATGAAGAGCTGGACATCACCAGGACATGATGTGATCCATGACCACTCGCTGAAGAAGCTAGCAACACTCCATGATCACTTGGCAAAAAAAAAGTGGGGCCTGCCAACAGCAGGTAGTTATCCAGACTGGTTAACAGAACTCAGGAGAATTCTGATCGTGAAGGATCCCCACAAGGGTACAACACCATCTAACTACCAGCCGATTATCTGCCTCTTTCATAACATGGAGGAATAAATGAAAATGATTTAGTATTCAGCTGTTATTGGCATAATGTTCCAGAATGTTGTAAACCCATTAGAAGCAAAGATGAACTTTTCTCATATTATAAGCATAGGAAAAGTGTTTCAAAATTATATTAATATACAATTAGGGCGACTGCTGCAAAAGAATTAAAAAATTCACTGTGTGTACATCATTCTCAGGGTTTGTACGCTTTTTTCAGGGTCAAATTCAAGCACTTTTTAAGCACTTTCAAGGTCCCTTTTAAGCTTTTCCAGCACCCCCCCCCGCCCCTGCCCCCATGTTTCAATTTGCATCACCTAAGTTCAATTTATCTAAATTCAGACAAAATTTAAAATACAAGTAGAAAGTGATATTTTTGACTGTAAAAACAACAAGCATGTTTAACGAATCATTTTCATAACTTGCAATGCAAATAGAAATTGGACATTTAAAAAAAAAAAAAAATGTGAACAAGTTTTGCAAACAACAAAGTTATATGTTACTATTTACCTAAAAATGCAGCCAAGGATCAGTCGTTTTTTTATATAACCATTCAAAACTATTTATAGAACAATCAGGTGCTCTTTGTCAAATAAGAAGGCACACAAATTATTTATGCAACTCCAAAAAATAGTTAGTGTCCACTATAACAGATGAGAACAGCACAGGGATCAATCCTGCAGGTCTGACAGCAGGTGTGTCACTCAGCGTTTACACGGCAACCTGCCTTTGGTGGCTTTTTTGCAGTAACTGTGACGTTCACTAGTAGAACTGACACACAAAACAAAATGACTACACTACACACTAACTACACAAGACAACACACTAACTTGAGACTCCAAACACGATAAACATCACAAATCTCTCACGTATCAAAACTCTCTCTCTCTTTTTCGCTCACTCGCTCTCTCTTCCCAACAACCAAATACCACATGTTGCCGTATCATTTTTTTGATTGGTCGACATGGTACATTTTTCCACCAATAGGGAAGGAGTGTTTTTTCTTTTTTCACTCACTAGCAAAGCATGTTTGCTAGCGCTCTCCATAAAAAACGCTGTTTTTACCGTTTCTTCCTGTAGTAAACGCCACTGTTTTATTCAGAATATACCCCCCAAAACATCGGTTTTACGTGACCTATCAACACAATTTAAAAACTGGTATATAGTTTGAAGTCCGCACGTTCGACCCAAGTTGAAATGGAGACTCTGGGTCCGTCGACCACAGAGGGTTAATCAGAAAGCCTTAAGTTAGCTAGTTATGTATCGGGCTAATGTTTAAAGCTTTCACTTGAGTAAATTAACTCATATTACTGCTAAGTAATGTTAGCTAAAACGTCTTGATGCATTCTCAATCATCCAGGAAAGTAAATCTCCAAAAGTTGAATCTGTTCATCTGGACGTAGCGTTTTGTGGGAGAAACGTTTCGTCACTCATCCAAGTGACTTCTTCAGTCTCAGCTGACTGCAGGTTTCCCCAAACCTTATAAACAGTACGTTTGCATAATGACTGAAACCAGCCCACTGAGGGAACAATGGGCTGTGAGGTCAGTTCCTTAATCATAATTATGCAAATTCCATGACCATTGATCAACAACCACTGACCAAAACCCACTGATCAAAGTGGGTTTGATCAGTGGATGACTCTCATCATCCACTGGAGCACAAACTGGGTGTCATCAGGACGCTACAACACAGAGCGAACACCATCCCCACTGACACAGCGGCCAGGGAGGCAGAAGAACAGCACATCAAGAAGGCCCTGAGTAAATGTGGTTAGACCAGCTGGACTTTTGTCAAAGCTGGGAAGGCACCTAAAGAAAGCTCCAGCCGATCCAGGAGAGAAGGACAACCGCTGCCCAGGCGAAAACCTGTAGTGATCCCATATGTGTCAGGAGTTATCGGAACAGTTGAGATGCATTTTTTCTAAACACCGGGTCTCTGTGGCTTTTAAACCCCAAAATACGCTGCGCCAAAAACTGGTCCACCCAAGGATCGGGTCCCCGACACAAACAGAGTAACATAGTGTACGCTGTTAAGTGCCAGGAGGATTGCCAGGATTTATACATCGGGAAACCAAACAACCTCTAGCGAAGCGGATGGCACAACACAGAAGAGCAACCTCATCAGGCCAGGACTCTGCAGTTTATTTACACCTACAGGCCAGTGGACACTCTTTCAACGATGAGGATGTACACATCCTGGACAGGGAAGAACGCTGGTTTGAGCGCGGAGTCAAGGAGGCCATTTACGTGAAAAGGGAAAGACCATCTCTGAATCGAGAAGGGGGCCTAAGGGTACATCTTTCGCCATCTTACAATGCTGTGATTGCAGCCATTGCCAAACTCTCTGTGAATGGTACTCATGGCCATTGATCAGTGTTCTTTGATCAGTGGGTTTTGGTCAGTGATTGTTGATCAATGGTCATGGAATCTGCATAATTATGATTAAGGAACTGACCTCACAGCCCATTGTTCCCTCAGTGGGCTGGTTTCAGTCATTATGCAAACGTACTGTTTATAAGGTTTGGGGAAACCTGCAGTCAGCTGAGACTGAAGAAGTCACTTGGATGAGTGACGAAACGTTTCTCCCACAAAACGCTATGTCCAGATGAACAGATTCAACTTTTGGAGAATGTTAGCTAAGTTCACAGCATATTCCGTAATAGCGCTGCCATACTGCATCACACTCAGTGCATTTCAATCATTTCTCCAGCGAGTTTGATAGCTAGCAAAATAATAATCAGAATTTTTTTTAAAAATAGCATGTGTAATGTACACATGCTGGAAAATTATTTACTAGCACTCACCTATCATGCGACTGGAGAACGCAAACTCTGCCATTGTTGTTTTCCATCAAACACTCATTAAAACAGCAACCTACAGGTATGTTAGCTCACTCATCTCCGACTGTCCGAGGGAGGGGCGGGGTCACATATTGAAACAGACGCAAGGCAGCCCAGGCGGGGAAATTTTGCTTTTGCTTTCTGCGACTCATTTTATTTCTCTATTTGATAAGAAAACAATTCAATCAGATAACTATTTATTGTGAATGAAATACAGTTACATTTTCAAGCACTTTTAAGCACCACATCTGAAATTCAAGCACTTTTCAAACCTTGAAAAGACGACATAGGATTTCAAGCACCCGTACGAACCCTGCAATCTAATTATTATGTGCTGACAGTATGCTTGAAATGCACCTGGAATGAGCTTTGTACTAAAAATCTGGATAAACCTTGACCTACAGTGAATGTGTGGGATTTCCACTTACTCCAAATGAAACATCACAGTACATAATACTTCAAATTTTTAGGTGAATTTGAGATGTATTAAAAAACAATTAAAAAAAATAGAAAAAGTAAATAATAAGAACAACTTTATTTATCCCGAGGGAAATTCTTTTGTCATGTACATGCTCAAAGCAGCAGGAGAGACAGAGAAACAGATGAAATAGATATAAGATATACAATATGTACAATAAGAATAGTGTACAGTAATATACAGTAGGATAGAGTTATCCGATACTATGTCTTGCACTATCAAAGTAATATATATAACTATATCCTGGTGAATAAATAACTTAACTATCAGTGCAGGCGGTTCTAGAAAGTGACAAAGTATTGTGCAATAGAATAAAGGGAGTAGCAGCATATGATGGGGGGGATGAAAACAAATATTCAATAAGTACTCTTGGGTAATATTGCACGGTCTGGGAGGGAACAGAATAACATAGGTAATAGTCTCAGGAGAATCACCTACAGAGTGAGGAAGAGTTATACAGTCTTCTTGCCACTGGTAAATAAGAAAAACTGCACCTTAGACACTGAGGTTGTCATGGTCCCTGTGCCTGCTCAGCTGACTCAGTATGGCTACAAGTGTTTTTGTTTATTAATAAACTGTGAACTTTTGAGCCCAGTCTGCCTACGAGTCCCTCCTGAGCCGTGACAGAAAAATCCAGCCAGCGCTATGGACTCGGCAGACCCAGCCCCTGCAGCGGCAGCCTCAATATCTTTGGAGGAGCTTTTGCACCGACATCAACAAATGTTAGTGCGGCTCAGTGGAGAGGTGGCATCGCTAACTCAGGCATTTGCCCAACGGATCCCACTGGCAGACAACCCGCTCCCCGCTCCCCCCCCCCAGGTAACACACGCTCCTGTCGCCACAACGGCAGCTGCAGCTACTCCGGCTGCTAGCGCCGTAGCCTCAGTAGCCTCCGCTGTGTCTCTAGATAAACTCTTGACTACACCTGAGGCTTTTTCTGGGGAAACGGGGAGATGTGCCGGACTTTTGTTGCAGTGCTCCATGCAGTTCCAACTGTTGCCTAATGTATTTGCTAATGACGGGGTTAAGATCGCTTACTTTACCCAGTTACTGCGGGATCGAGCCTTGGCTTGGGCTCAGGCCCAGCTGCAGGCCTGCCCCGGAATGTCTTACGATGACTTCCTGTCTCGATTCAAGGCTGTGTTCGATAAAGGCTGCCGGCTATCGTTTGATTGATTTTAAACAAGGTAGGCGAAGCATGGCCGACTTGTCTGTTGATTTCTGGACTCTAGCTGCACACACCAAGTCGGGGCTTGAAGCTCTGAGAACCACCTTGTTAAATAATATCCGTGAAGAGCTAAAGGATGAAATAATGATGTGCGAACTCCCCACCTCTCTTAATGCACTCATGTCCTTATGCATCCAGGTGGACGACTGCCTGCGGGCACGCCAGAGCTCACGAAGGCAGCCATTTCAGGAGCCTCTGGCACCTAGGGAGGCCCAGCCTGAGGCACGAGAGGCCCGAGCTCTTGGAACGGAGGAGGAGCAGCCAACGCAGCTGGGGCGTTCGCGACTCTCGCCTGCGGAGCGACAACGCCGTTTTTCCGCGTGTGAGTGCCTTTATTGCGGCCGTAAAGGGCATTTCATCTCCGCCTGCCCGGCGCTGGCAAAGACTGGGGGACCCACCAGTAATTTAGAGGGTACTGGTGGGTGATCTGTCTTGCAAAAACCCTCTTCCCCGTCTCTTGTTGACTGCTAAACTCACCATCCAGACCACGTCTCATTCTCTTTCTGTATTAATTGACTCTGGTGCGGAACAGAATTTCATTGATGCTTCGCTAGTTGCTAAGTTTAGCATTGGCACTCGGGCGCTACCTCATCCTCTCCGTGTGTCGGCCCTGTCCGGTCAACGTTTTCCAGACATAACGCTCGTGACTTTACCTGTTAGACTAACCCTCTCCGGTAACCACGTTGAGAACATTAGCTTCTGTGTGTTTAAGGCACCGGTGACCCCGCTCGTGCTAGGCTATCCATGGCTTACACAACAGAACCCACACATTGATTGGAAGAAGGAGCAAATTATGGGATGGAGCACAGACTGTCATATCAACTGCCTTCGGGCTCCCACTCCATCTGTCCCCTCATCCCTCTCTCCCAGAGAGGGATGAGCACCAGATTTGTTGTCAGTTCCCCACGTCTACCATGACCTTGCAGCAGTATTCAGTAAGGATGAAGCATGCTCACTTCCGGCCCTACGACTGCGCCATCGACCTTCTCCCTGGGGCCCCACTGCCCTCTGGTCGACTCAACATCACCGACTCTTTGGCGGCTGGCATCATCCGTCCGTCATCTTCTCCAGTGGGGGCAGGCTTCTTTTTTGTTGACAAGAAAGACAAGACGCTCCGTATTGATTACCGCGGCCTCAACAAGATCACTGTAAAAAACAAGTACCCTCTTCCCCTCCTGAATTCCGCTTTCGAACTGCTCCAGGGAGCCACTGTGTTTAGCAAACTAGACCTTCGAAACGCTTACCATCTAGTGAGAATTCGAGAAGGGGATGAGTGGAAGACCGCATTCAACACACACATTGGACACTTCGAATACCTCGTCATGCCCTTCGGATTAACCAATGCTCCTGCTGTTTTTCAAGCCCTAGTAAATGATGTGTTGAGAGATTTCATTAACCGGTGTGCATTTGTGTACCTTGATGACATTCTCATTTTTTCTAAGTCCCAGGCTGAGCACGAGAATCATGTGAGGCAGATCCTGCAGCGCCTCCTGGAGAACAGACTGTTTGTGAAGAGTGAGAAATGTGAATTTCATGTTGAGATGGTGGCTTTCTTAGGTTACATCATCTCTCGTGGGGATTTAAAACCTGACCCGGAAAAGGTCCGAGCCGTGGTGGACTGGCCTCAATCTCCTAACCGTCAGGAACTCCAGCGGTTTCTAGGATTTGCCAACTTTTATCGACGCTTCATCAAAGACTACAGTAAGATCGCTTCACCACTCATCAAACTAACCTCTCCAAAGGTTCCTTTTCAGTGGGATCCGCCCGCTAAGGAGGCTTTTTCCCTGCTAAAAGAGTAGTTCGCCACAGCTCCCATCCTCTGTCAGCCTAACCTCAAATAACAGTTCTTGGTGGAAGTGGACGCATCGGACACTGGAGTGGGAGCAGTACTATCTCAGTGATTTGAAGGTAAAGTTCACCCGTGTGCTTTCTTTTCTCGTCGTCTCTCGTCCGCAGAACAAAATTATGGCATTGGAGACAGGGAGTTGCTAGCAGTGAAACTGGCCCTAGAGGAATGGAGGCACTGGCTAGAAGGTGCAGAACATCCTTTCATCGCGTGGACCGACCATAAAAACCTGGAGTACATCCGATCCGCCATACGCCTAAATTCCCGGCAAGCCAGGTGGGCCCTCTTCTTCACTAGATTCAATTTCACTATTACCTACAGACCAGGGTCCCGCAACGTGAAACCCGACACGATCTCCCGCCATTTTACTAGCACTGAGGGATGCTCCGATCCTGGCGATTCTTCAACCTGTGTTGTTGGAGCGTTCACATGGGAAATCGAAACCCTCATTCGGGAAGCCCAGGACACTGAGCCTGATCCGGGCATGGCCCACCCCCCGGTCGTTTGTTTGTTCCTGCTTCCGTCCAAGCTCAGGTTCTTCAATGGGGCCACACCGCCCGGTTCACCTGCCATCCCGGGGTCCACCGCACCGTCACCTTTCTCCGGCGTTACTTTTGGTGGCCCTCGTTGGACAAGGATGCCAGGGAATATGTCATGGCCTGTGCCACGTGCGCCCGGAACAAACGTTCCAACCGACCGCCATCTGGACTCCTTCAACTGCTCCCCACGCCTGGGCAGCCGTGGTCCCACATAGCTCTGGACTTTGTTACGGGGCTTCCACCGTCTTCAGGTAACACCACAATCCTAACTGTTGTTGATCGTTTCTCCAAGGCAGCTCATTTTGTCGCCCTCCCGAAGCTCCCTACGGCCTTGGAGACTGCCCAGTTACTTACCACCCAGGTTTTCAGACTCCACGGCATTCCAGCGGATATCGTCTCGGATAGAGGACCCCAATTCACCTCCGGGTTTGGAAGGAGTTCTGCACACAGATTGGCACCAAGGTTAGTCTGTCCTCTGGCTTTCATCCTCAGAGTAACGGACAGACAGAGCGGACCAACCAGGAGCTTGAAGTGGCACTCCGTTGCATCGTCTCCTACAACCAGACCACTTGGAGTGAGCAACTCCCCTGGATTGAATACACCCATAATAGCGTGACCTCATCTGCCACTGGACTGTCTCCATTCGAAGCCTCGGTGGGCTACCAACCACCTCTGTTCCCCACCGTGGAGGGTGAGCATACCATCGCTTCAGTACAACATAATTTTCGCAGGTGCAGGCGGGCCTGGCGTGCGACTCAAGCTGCTTTGCTGCGGACAGCGGAACGTAACAAGTCTCTTCCTGACCGCCACCGGGTGTCCGCCCCAGAATTCGCTGCTGGACAAAAGGTATGGCTCTCCTCTCACTTCGTACCCATTCGTGCAGAATCTAAGAAACTTACTCCTGCATTCATTGGTCCATTTGAAATTGAAGCCTTGGTCAACCCAGTGTCTGTCCATCTAAAGCTGCCCCGCAACAGGCACATCCATAATGTTTTCCATGTCTCCCAGGTTAAACCCGTGCTCTCCAGCCCGTTGTGCCCTCCTTCCAGGCCCCCTCTGCCCGCCCGGCTCGTGGATGGGCAGGAAGTGTTTAACATCACTCGCATTATGGACTCTCGACCGTGGGGGAGGAGTGTCCAGTACCTGGTGGACTGGGAGGGCTACGGGCCAGAGGAACGTTCCTGGGTGCCCTGGTCAGCTGTTCTGGCTACAGGTCTGCTCCGTGAGTTCCACCGTCGACATCCAGGTAAGCCAGGTGGGTCGCCGAGAGGCTCCCGTTGAGGGGGTACTGTCATGGTCCCTGTGCCTGCTCAGCTGACTTGGTATGGCTACAAGTGTTTTTGTTTATTTTTGCTCCCCTCGCTCCCCTCCCGCGCCCTGCGCTCTACCGGGGCGGAGTCATGGTGACTCCTGCCTCTGGGTCCCGCACCTGCGAACGATCATCTAATCAATGCTCTCACTACTTAAGCCGGCCGCTGGGAATGCTTCATCGCTGGATTATTGCGTAAACACTCGTCAGTGTCATCACTAGTCTCATGCGTCCTTCTGAGCTTCCTTCGTGCCTTGACTTAACCTGCTCTCTTCTCCCTGTGTCATACTCCACCTGCCAGCTTGAGGATCGCCGCTACTGTGAGCGTAAGGCCTGTGTGAAAGAGCTAAGCCAGAGCGCTTGGAGGAGGATTGCTGTAAATAGCCCGCTTGTGTTTCCCTCCCTGTGCCTGTGTTCCCCTGGAGACCCCTACCTGCTACCTTCACTTGTATATAGTTGCACTTGGTGTTTTGTGTATTAATAAACTGTGAAGTTTCGAGCCCAGTCTGCCTACGAGTCCTACGAGCTCCCCCTGAGCCGTGACAGAGGTGCAGTAAAATACAGTGCAGTACTGACAGCTTTCACTTCATGTCATGGCCAAGACTGTGAATACTTATGTGCATGAGTAAGTTTTAACTCCCTCTGCCATTATACTCAGAACTGAGCTCAGGTGCTTCAACTGGTAATCTGTCAGATGTTTCGACAACTTGATTGGAGTAATTTCCAACCACTTTTAATTTCAGTTGGTTGGACCTGGAAAGGCAAACACCTGCTTATGTAACGTCCCATAGTAGACAATGCACGTCAGAGCACAAACTTCATTTCAGTTCAGTTTTATTTATATTGCGCCAAATCACAACAACAGTTACTTCAAGTAGCTTTATATTGTAAGGTGAAGATCCTAGAATAATACAAAGAAAACTATCATATGACCCCCCAATGAGCAAGTGCTTTGGCGACAGTGGGAAAAAAAACTCCCTTTTAACAAGAAAAAACCCAGCAGAACCAGGGAGGGGCAGCCATCTGCTGCCACTGGTTGTGGGTAAGGGGGATAGACAGACAGGACAAAGACACACATCTGGTTAGATACTGTCGCGAAATCAATCAATGCAGAGCAGTGAAACAAACCACAGAGGCCCCAGAAGAGTGCAATCAAACGATTAGTTTATTAACACAGGAGAAGAAATATCAGCATATGTCTTCTGACAAAAATACACTGGATCATGATTTTATGACATCGGGGTTTACGCCCCCTCGTGCGTCAATTACAGATTAAAATACATCGATTACAATCAATGATACATCTTAAAAGTCTAAAAACAAACATAGTACTTCTCATTTCTATAACACCTTCCATACAAGGCAATAAATTTCAAGCTTCAGGGCCTCTAAGGGCTAATTATTGACTCTGGTCATCAGTCACCAAGTAGACTAAAATGCAACAGGTTACAACAAGAAGCTGAATGAGTTAGGGCCTCAGGCCTGTCACCTTTCTAGATTATACGTGTATTGTATGTGTATGTGTTTTGTAAGAGTGTATGCAGTTATCCCTCTATGTTCTTGGTCACCCACACCATGGATTGTGAAATCATAACGCCTCACAAAGTTCAAGACCTTCAATAGACCTCACATCAACTCTAAGCACAAATATGCAATGTGTATGAAATGATCATAACTGCACCTGTAATAGAAAAGGTTAATATGATGACAAACATCTTTAATACAATATCAGTCCTGTAAGAAATATTATTAATAGAATAATGCTGTAAAGAATGTTATTAATGCAATTAGCATAATGCAGGTTATATGACAGCAATAAAAGAATTTCTGGATCTCCACAATACCATGTTTGTAAGATCTAAATAAACAAACCAAGCCATGGAGTTGTCTGCAGACCCTTTGAGATAGGATTATATTATTATTAAGGCACAGATCTGTGGAAGGGTAGAGAATAATTTCTCAATTATTAATTTCTAAGGTTCCAATGAGCACCGTGGCCTCCATCATTTGTAAATAGAAGAAATTTGGAACCACCAAGATTTTTCCTAGAGTAGGCTGCCTGGCCAGTCTGAAAAAATGGGTAGGAAGGCCTCTGGGTTCTTGGTCACCCTCCTGTCTGAGTTCCAGCCTTGCTCTGTGTAGAGACAGAAGGAGGACAGTCATTTCTGCAGTGCTCCCCAAATGGTTATTTAAGAGTAGCCTTAGTACAACTCTGTCAATGTCTTTGAATGAGCTAGCTAGAGCCTAGACTTAACCTGGCTGAGCATCTCAGCAGAGATCTGAAAAAGGCTATGCACTGATGCTTTCCATCCAACCCGATGGAGCTTAAGAGGTTCTACAAAGAAAAATGGGACAAACTGTCCCAAATAGGTGTGCCAAAGCTCTAGCATCATACTAACAAAGACTTAAGGCTGTAATTGGTGCCAAAGGTGCTTCCACAACAGTTTGAACAGAGGCTGTGAACAATGGTGTACATACTACATTTTTTAAAAATACATTTGCAAGAATTTCAAGCTTTTGTCAAGTGTTTTTCACTTTGTCATTATGGGGTTTTGTGTGCAGAATTTTGAGGTGGAAAATGAATACAATTCATTCTGGGATAAGGCTATAATAGGACAAAATGTGGAACGAGCAAAACGCTCTGAATACTTATGGAAAAAAGTATTCCAAAGACATTTGATGGGGAAAAACTCAAACACTCTTCCTGAGTTACAGTCTTCCTGTATGTCTTTATCCAAACTTAAAAATGAGGAGTGCCTACACTAAAACCCAGGTCTTACTAAGGAAAGTGACTGGATTTATACTACCTACAAAAAAATGTAATGTGCCAAATCCATCTTTGCTGGTGCCCTACTGGTTGGCGTGTATGCCGTTTTAAACTGGTTATTTAAAAAAATACTTGTATGTATACTATTCAAAACATTGTCTGCAATTTGTTCTGTGATGAAGACTAGAAGTTAAGGTGCATCAACCAAGCAATAGCTGTCTTTCTATCACAAGTGTTGGTGCTTTCACCTCTTCGGACTGTACAAAAGGTTCCCACAGCTCTGGCTTTAAGCCTGTTGGCCACAAAGACAAGAATAGAATAGAATAGAATTCAACTTTATTGTCACTGCACGTGTGACAGGTGCAAGGCAACGAAATGCAGTTTGCATCCATCCAGAAAGTGCTTTAGCAATAATATAGATATATTACAGAATATAGATCTATTATAGGTATGTTACAATGTACACAGTACACACAACCAAAGTAGGTTTGAAAAAAACAACCTGAATGACAAATGATGAAGAAAAATGAATGTATCATAAAAGCATTATTGATATTTAAGAGCCAACACATTCTGACCACCTGGCTGTTGGTCTGACAGATTTCATCAAAACATCATTTGGACATTTGAAGCCAGAGTTGGAGCCATTGTCACGGCCTCACAGATTCAGATTTAAAGTTTAAAAGTAAAAATTAAAATAACGAAAAATATTGACAGAAATACTGCACTTGCAGAAACAGTCATCAACTGCAAGCGGTAATTATCTGTTATCTGACTTCAAGCAGTCATCCAAGTATTATTTCGACTCTCAGGACTGTGATTGATGACTGTAAACAGTTAAACAGTTAATGCAGAACATGTGTTAAACCTTTTGAATTCAAGTGAAAGTTAGATTTATACTGTGGTGTACAGAAGCAATGCTAATTGATGCCTCTACATTCTGGTGTCATAAATGCATTCAGTATTTAAAGTGAGAGCCGCGGTGCAATGATGAGCACAGGTGACACAAGTCTCAGTAGTTAGTCATGTTTTAGAAGGTGCAGTGCTGGTAGTTTGTGTACTGTGAGGCCTGTTCTACAGAAGCCTGTCCCCAGCTCTGATGAAAACTGCAGGGGGAAAGCTTGCAGCCAATCCAGGCTAAATGCTCATGACAGCGCAGAAGCCCATGGGTCAATGAGATCTGTCCCTAAACTCACACAGGCAGGCACGTGCCCTCACGTCTACACACCCATGCACAGCTAAGCTGCCTTGGGTGTCCCTCTATGTCAAATCTGAAATTCTCCTTCCTCCGACTAACACTTAATTGATGTGCCCCGGGCAAACTCTCATCCTTCCATACCTTTATCCAGTGTGACTCAGTGACCCTCTCCTCAGACCCTAACCCTCCTGTCTTTTTCAGTTAAACACTGTGCAGCACTAGCAGCTAGGTCACATTCTCACTTTCTCTTCCACTCTACTTCACTCTATTCAGGTAAGTGGAAGGCACGACTGACACGATGAGTCAATCTGAAATCCAGTAATAGTAATATCATGCAGTTGAAGGCAATAATTATTCAAATATTTTGGTTTAGCTTAGTTTACTATGGAAATACAAATAATATGTACGTCATGATATTAAACTCAACAGTTAACTCAAGTGATTTTATTTATTGAAGTAGCTCGTAATGAAATTTACAATATGACATGCTGTGCTTTAAAATATCTGCAAAGATGAGCAGAATTTGCATGATTCATTCACAAAGATGATGAAAATGACATAACACTTCACCAAGTATTTTGATTAAGATATTCTTTTGTAAGAAACAGACTTAACATGATTATATTAAATTATAGTACATGAGTCATAACCAACACTAAGTAAGAATAAAGGTGAGAGAAATGACTTCCTAACACCGAACAGAACTACTGTTGAGGTCTTTTATAAAAGAAGAGTTCTGGTTTTCTTGCAGCAGACTCTTTGATATGTTAACCTTGTTGCTCACTTATGCACCGTGGCCTACTGAGCATTATAAACCTCCAACATGGAGGTTGGGACACATGGAGGGATTGTTAGAATGGTCTGCCAATGCAGATATTAATTTTAGTGATTCCATTAAACATTGATCGTCATTTCAAATGGAACCTGTAGCCATTTTAATAAAAAACAAAGTCAAGAAAACAAAGTGTCCTGGTACAGTATGTAAATGACGCTCTATACACTGTGTGAGCTTTTTAAACATGAACATGAATCACTTTGCATTTCATTTCATTTCCATCTCACAGAGTGTGTACATGCTGCTCACCAGTAGAAGCAACCTCAGTATCTCCTGCAGTGTTTGTCTTTCAGTAGTACCTGTCTGTATTTTCAGTATTTGCTTATGTATTTGCCTTGAAAATAATGAATATTCATTCTTTTTTTAGCAGCACATGCAAAAGTTACGGAAAGCAGCTGCGAGCTTGGCCATGAGCACAAATGAGCTGCTTTTGTACAAATGTAAAGTGAAACAAACACATTTGATGGAAAAAGATTCTTCAATAAAAAAATACTTAACATAACATGAATAAAATAATGATTTTACATTTTGATGAAACTGTCATGTAGACAAACATTTCTGTCTACATGTGTGGTCTGTCTGTAAATGTAAGGTTTCTGCTCACACACACTATAAAGCTCTTGATTATACCTGCATCACGGCTGCTCTGTTAACAAATCAGAACTTGTAGGCATAACACTATTAACTGTGGCATTTCTCGATGTCACTGTATTGCTGCATGCTCACTGTGAGTACTAAACAAACAAAGGCGTCTTCTTGTCTCTGTGTCTGTGCAAACATGGAGATGGAGAATTAATGTAGCATACAGCCTCACAGCCAGACAAGAACCAAACACAAAACTATTTCCTTTTACTGTGTAAACTATGTTACACTGAAAAGGCCAAATTACAAACATCACTTGGATGCAAATAAAAACTTGCAAAACACAATGAAAATGTAGTAAGTGGGAAGGCTCAGGGAGGGGCAGCCATCTGCTGCAACTGTCAACACTCAACAGAAGCTAGAAAGCTTCACCCTGGACAAAGGATGTTTCTGGTCCAAGCATGGAGGCGGTGTGCCAAAGATTCCCACCCATCTGAGTGTTATTCTAAGTGCTCTACTTACCAGATGATTTCTATTCTCTCTGATGCTTGTGATGTACCAGCTGCCTCACAGCGAGTACTGTGGTTTTTAGAAATCCTTAGTATCTCTACTTTAGAAGCAGTTACATCAAGTGCAAGAATCAGACTCAGAGTCATTTGGATTACTCCAAATTCCCTTTATACCACAACTTATTCAAAGTCCTTTCACAAAGTGTCCTTTGATTAAAAGTGTATGTGTGGCATTCAAAAAGAGTGTGCAAAACTTTTCCTCTGCACGGTACTGAAGAGGCAGCTAAACTAATGGTGACGCTCTTCGTTTCTCTGTTGAACTGCACTCCAACCTGAGATCCAGTCAGCATCCACCAACACCCAACTAGGTCTTAAGGAGAGCTGCTCTGTGCTCGTCTAACTACAGTCCCCTCTACATGTATTTATCACTCAGAGCTGGCTGCTTATCTTACAGCAGCCTTCATATCATAATTTATGTAATCAGTGCTGCTAGGCAACCAAGCACTCCTCAGTTGTTGTTGTTTATTTCTGTGGGGTCTTAATAACATCCTCACTTGTGCTGTAAGTAATCTTCTTTGTTTTTCCTCTTTTTATTCCACACAACCCAAAGTTCACTCTATAACAGATAAAGCCATTTTAGAAAAGGTCACAACTGGGTTTATTCCATTTTTGATCCCCATCGATTACAACACCAACAGGCATCAATATAACCTGAGATCATATTAATATTATGATCTCAATATGCTTCGATCACTACAGGCTTTAGAAGATGGCAGTTACCTTCATATGATGGAATTTTCTCAGTTATTTAAACTGCAGGAATGTCTTAAAGACTCAGACGATGTCTAACTTTTAAATTCAGATCAAACTGAGGTTATTGTATTTGTCCCTAAAAATGTTAGAAACATGGTGTCTGATCAGATACTTCAAATTTAACCAAAGTAATGCTGTGTAGACTGACTGGACTGGGCTGGGGTTTTGTTTTTCTTCCTGTCTTTTAACTACAGGGTGGGCCATTTATATGGATACACCGTAATGACATGGGAATGGTTGGTGATATTAAAGTCCTGTTTGTGGCACATTAGTATATGTGAGGGGGCAAACTCCTCAAGATGGGTGGTGACCATGGTGGCCATTTAGAAGTCGGCCATCTTGGATACAACTTTTGTTTTTTCGGTGGTACGGTGGTTAGCAATGTTGCCGCACAGCAAGAAGATCCTGAGTTCAATTCCACCATCAGGCCGGAGTCTTTCTGTGTGGAGTTTGCATGTTCTCCCCGTGTTTCCGGGAGTTCCCTCCAGGTACTCCGGCTTCCTCCCACCATCCAAAGACATGCAGTTTGTGGGGATAGGTTCATTGATTAATCCAAATTGCCCATAGGTGTGAATGTGAGCACGAATGGTTGTCTGTGTGTTAGCCCTGCGACAGACTGGCGACCTGTCCAAGGTTTACCCTGCCTCTTGCCCTATGACAGCTGGGATAGGCTCCAGCGCCCCTGAAAAGGATAAGCGGAAGCGAATGGATGGGTGGATTAATAAAACCCTCTCCCTGTTATTATGCTATTCTTAGGCCTATTATACTCTCAGGCACACTTTTTAGGATCTATTTTGGAAATACTTGTAACCTAATTCATAGTTTCTCCTCACTTTACATCCTCACACCTGGAAGTCCTCCTCAGCTTCAATCAGATCAGATTTCTCCACAATCCTGTGCACCACAAAAAGCTCTAGCTGCTCTACATACCCTTGGACTCACTGTCCTGGTTGGAGATCACTGGTTTCAGTCCTCTGCCTGCCTGCCAGCTCTCTGCCTGTGGAACCTCATTGGCTAACCCAGGGGTCTGCAACCTTTAACACCCAAAGAGCCACTTGGACCCGGTTTCCACGCAAAAGAAAACACTGGGAGCCGCAAATACTTTTTGAAATCTAAAATGAAGATAACACTGTATATATTGTTTTTTACCTTTGTGCTTTGTGTGAACAACTAAAGTAAGTAAGTAAAGTTTATTTATTAAGCGCTTTTCACAGACAGGCAGTCACAAAGCGCTGTACACAAATATTAAAATAAACAATACAATCAATAGACATTATACACAATGTAAAAGATCAAATGTAAATAATGTAAAGAATATAAAATATGTAGCTCAACAATAGGCTTGTATGAACAGAAAAGTTTTTAACTGCTTTTTAAAAGAATCCACAGAGCAAAAAATCCATGAAGAGAGAAAATTACATTTTATTTATGTAATTAACACATTTTGAACTCTTAAAGAAATATAACAAAAGGAAAGACACCCAGCTGAACTAAAATGATCCATGTAGCAAACAAAAACTGTTGTCAGCCGCCACCCTTTTAAAAAGTAATTGGAAAAAAAGCACTATGCCGCTAAAAAAAAAAAATAGATATTTGCAAAATTCTGCCTAAATATCTATTTTACCTTGTTAATGTGTGTGGCGGGGCGTGGTTTGCAGTGCCGCTGAATGGGAGTCGGACGCACCTGAGCAGCACCCGCAATCACGCCTCGCCGCCTTAAAGTCTGTGCTCTCTCTGCTGTTGTGTTGTCGGGCTGTGAGCTGAAAAGCTACAGCCGGCTGTATGCGTACAGCAACCGTGTGTGAAAAGTGGTCAGTAAAGAGATGCTGAAAAGCATGTTCATGTAAACATCGTCGGGTCTGCCGTGATATGTTTACAATGAGACTTCTGGTCCCAAACCTCTGCGCACAGCGTCTGCAAATCGGGGCTTTCATCTTTACGCGGGACTGTAAGCTGTCATCTGTGAGGCATGAGCAGTGTTTGTCTTTAACATAGTTCACGGTGGAGAACAGCTGCCGACACAATGTGGATCTGAAGATCCATAATTGGCCTATCTGGGGTTGAAAGTCTCGATAAATGCACGGCGTTTCGGCAGGTATACCGGCTTCCCCGAGTGTGACGCTTATTTTGAGCTATGAAAAAAATAATAAAATATAATTTTATTTTTATATTTCAAAATCACAACAATCTTCCAATATAGAACTACAAGTTAAGAACTAAACACAAATAAAATGCACTTCAGTTCAATACTTCTAATTTATTTTCCCAAACCACGCGGAGCCGCAGTACAAGGACTAAAGAGCCGCATGTGGCTCCGAAGTCGCGGGTTGCCGACCCCTGGGCTAACCTGATGCTTCATCCCCACTAAGCTGAAAGTAAGCTCTCCCAGTTTCATTCCCACTCATGTCTGATTCATTTCTTGGACAATAGTTCCTCTTCTCTTCTCTGGCAGAGCTCCTGAGACCTCGCCTGATTCAAAGTTGCTCCCTCACCTTCACTCTAAACTCTCCACCAAATTTGTGGTCCCAATAAACTTTGTACCACAGAGTGCTGTCATGTGAGCATGCTCTTTGTGTCCTGCCAGAACTGGACCTTGACAATACTATGAGAACACTTGAAGGATTTTTGACCCTGTCCTTCTATAGGTATATTAAATCAAATGTGGGACTGTTTTCTTGCAGTTGCACAGTATCTCTAAATTCAGAATTATCCAAGTTTACTGAAAGGTGTGAGTATTTATGTATGCAAGGTGTGACGGCCCTAGCAGGGCCTCCTCCTGAACTTGCCTGTGTGGGCGTGTCCTACCATCTCTCCTGCCTTAGGTGCCACCTTCTTCTTTTGTACAGCTGACTCACATCAGCAAGTAAAAGTATTTAAGGGCAGAGAAAGGTGAGCTCTGGTGCCAGAGAGCCATGTTGGTGGTTGCAGCTAGTGAGCTGTATTTTGTGATTGTTTGCTCCTGCTTGGTGGAGAGCAGTGTGTTTGGTTACTAACCTTTTTTTGACTTACTTTTCAGTTTACTGACCGATGCTTGAGTTTTGTTTTGTTTCTTTAAATGGTGATAGCGGCTTGTCCGTCCCTTTTAGTTGAGTTATAAATAGAAACTTTAATAAAACTCTTTTAAACATTTTGCCTCTGTCTCGTTTTTCTGACCCGGACACTTTTTGTTACTTTCCCTCATCGCCTGGACCCTTTTAGGGGAACGTAACAAAGGTAAAAACAGATATGTTTCAATTCACTGTGATTTGCATGCCAAAAAGCTCTGCCAGCTACAAACTGAACAGGAGGAAACATTACAAATAATCTTAAACATCTCATTTATGTTAAGAAAAATCTGTCTCATTAACAAAGGAAACTATTTGTGTTGTTTTCCTTTTCTGTTACCACATGGAAAACCGGCTCATTGCAGTGGACCTGCAGTCTTTCTTTAGAGGTGGAACCAGTAACGAGGAGCAGAGTCTGATAACTCCACAGTAGAGCTGGGCGATAAAACGATAACGATATGTATTGCGAAATAACTTTGTCTCGATAGAAAAATTAAACTATTGCGATAGACCTCATCTCTCTCTCTTCCTCTCTTAAAAAAAAAAGAACAGCCAATCCAAATTAAGTAACGCAGAGCCGAACCAATCACAGCCACAGCGTCAGATCACGTGACTTGTTACGTACAGCACAAGTGCCAAGCCGCACATGTGTATTTGTTTGGGAAGCAGCCAGCCGCCGTGCCGGCCGGGTAATGGAGGAAATGCGTGTGCCGACTAAAGAAAAATCAGCCGAGAGCTTGGGTGACCAGGTTATTGAAGACAACACAGATGACGGTTCCAGTGCCGGAGAGATTGAGAGTGTGGAGGTATTTCGGCTATTTGAAGTCTGACAAAAAACAGAGTAGCGCGTTTTTTCCCAAGAGTTAGCTGCCTGGCAAAGCGCTACCTGTGCATCGCCGCAACCAGTACAGGGGGTAATATTGTGACTTGCCACAGGGCCGCTTTAAAGCCTGAAGCAGTGGAAAGACTTGTCTTCCTGTCCCGCAACCTGTAGGCTTTTGTCAGACTAAAGTTATATATGTGTGTATATGTATATATATATATATATATATATATATATATATATATATATATATATATATAGTTGCACCTTGGATGTGTGCACCTAGTAGTTAAAGAATGTTCTGTTAGCATCTTTATTTGAAAACTGTTTGAAAAGCTAAGCTATACAACAAGGAGAGATTGAGAATTTCCTTTTAGTTCTCAGTTTATTTGATATTGACAAAAGTTAGTCAATTTTGTCTGTTCTTCTGTAAAACGACCTAAGATTTATTTTTAGAATTAATATTTTGTTTCTAAGTGGAATTGACAATTTAGTCTGTTTTGTTTGTTCTGTTTTGAAACTTAAATGCTTTAGCGGCTGCCTTTTGTGTAGTTTGCAATATTTGCCTTTATTTATCTGAAACTGAAGTCTCATGTTCCTTAAGTACATCTATCCTGTTGAACTTATTATGGGAAATAAATATTTAAATCAAAACAAGCTGCTGATTATTTCACATTTTACTTGTGAGCAACAGCACATTTAAATCTTACAAATATAGTTATTTGGCTTATATCCTGATATATATCGTTATCGCCTGAAATGAAAAAAACATATCGTGATATGAAAAAATCTTATATCGCCCAGCTCTACTCCACAGTCATTTATTTACTCTTATGAGTTTACTCTGTGTCAAAAGGAGGCGGATTCAGCCTGTGTAGGTTAATAGGTGTCAAACAATTAGTTAATGAATGAACAAGGCCACATTTTAGAATTGGGAACATATGCTGAGTTTTTTGGACACTGTGAATACTTACTTTGTGATTTTCTTGAATGACGGAATATTTATAAAGATATGAATAAAGTTTTTTAAGCTCATGTACCATAACTACCTACATTATTATTATTACATTTACTCCGTTACATTTACTTGAGTAAGTTTTTGAAAAAAAAATGTACTTTTAAAGTACCTTTTTTGCACAATACTTTTTACTTTTACTTGAGTACATTTGTGAAGAAGAAAGGGTACTTTTACTCCGCTACATTTGCAAAATTCAACTCGTTACTTTTTAAAAAATAATTAGTTTAACACATTAGATAACATGCCACCAGTGGAGTTACCGGTAACTTTTTTACCAATCAGATGTGGCCGTGCACTCACATGACCAGTTTGAAACTGTGGCGGCCAGAGCGGCCCAAGCGTTTCAAAGTAGCGGACACACAGAAAGAAGAAACACATGAAAACATGGCAGAGCCAGTTGTCTATGCTAGAGCTGAAGAGGATGAACAGCCTTGGCCTCATATACAAAGAATGTTTCGCATAAAAGCAGTACAAAACAACAGCTATTAAAGACTCTGGCAGCACAAATAAATCAACTGCAGGTCAATGACACCCAAAATGGCTGACTGAAGGCCACACAGTCCTGATCCCCAAGGATCTTTAGAAGAGACTGGTCCCATCCAACTACTGACCAATAACCTGCCTCAGCATCACCTGCCTGAAGCTCCTGTCAAGCATCATAGCGGTTAAGATGAATAGGTATATGTCCCTCCCTGGACTTAATTGCCAGCTCAAGATGTCTCTCCAGAGCCAGGGCAATTATAAAGGACCACCTCCATCCTAACCACCACCTCTTCAACATCCTGCCCTCTGGAAAAAGGCTCAGATCCATCAGGTGCAAAACCAACAGACTAAAGAACAGCTTCTTCCCGTGGGCTGTCAGAACTATTAATGGAAACTAAGAGTGTGTAAAGACTTCCCCAACACATCCACCCTGACACTGCTGTTGATCATCTATGTGCAATATCTCAGTCTTTCCATGTTCTGTGCAATATTTTTGGCTCAAGTGCAATTATTTTGGTCCCAGTCTGTTTCAATGTTTCCTACACATACACCATGTATATAGTTCCACTCACACATGTATATATATACACTGCTTTTTAT
The DNA here is from genome assembly GCF_013358895.1 of Oreochromis aureus. Taxonomy (NCBI): domain Eukaryota; kingdom Metazoa; phylum Chordata; class Actinopteri; order Cichliformes; family Cichlidae; genus Oreochromis; species Oreochromis aureus. The sequence continues at coordinate 36,556,098 of NC_052943.1, forward strand.
TCTATTCTATTTATTTATTTATTTATTTTCCACCTTTGATGTATATTGGTTTCTCTTTTTCTTACTTTAGCACCTTTGTGGTCCAGCTACCCAATTTCGCTGTGCAAGAAACTGCACAATGACAATAAAAAGCTCTAAGTCTCTAAGTCTAAGTCTAAATAACTGGAATAACTACAAGAAAGCCTACGACTCAGTGCTTCACACATAGATCCTGTAATACTTAGAACTGTACAGGATCAATAGGACCCTAAGAGAGAGAGAGAGAGATGGTAAATGAACTGATTCTTATATAGTGTGGAGATACAGAAATTATTTTACTGCAACAATATAACCTGCATTATTAACATTGCATTAACAATATACCCTACAGCACTGATATTGCAGTGAAGATGTTTGCCACCGTATTAACCTTTCCTTTACAGGTGCAGCCATAATTATTTTATACACACATTGCATTTTTGTGTTCACTTAGAGTTGATGCTCAGTCTATTGAAGGTTTCGAGCTTTGTGAAGCGTTATGTCTTCACAATCTATTATGTAAGTGACTTAAGAGCATAGAAGGCCGCATACATGCTTACAAAACACATATAATCCAGAAATCTGCCAGGCCAAGGGCCTGAAGTTCATTTAGCTTCTAACTGCATTTTAGTTTCCCTGTTAACAGATGACAGATGAAACGTCAAGAGAAGTACCAGTCCCAAGACCCTTCTAGACTTCAAACTTATTGCCTTACATGGAAGGTGCTACTTAAAGAGGAACTCTTGTATCTGCTTTTAGCCATTTAAGATGTACCAGTTACTGTAATCAACGTCTTTGATCTGTAATCGACGCCATGAAGGGGGCGTTATTATCCCTGATGCTTTAAAAGTATTCTCAAAATGTATTTTTGGCAGAGGACGTGTGCTGATGTGATGCTGCATACTTCTTCTCCTGTGTGTGTTTCAATAAACTCATCGTTTGATTGCACTCTTCTGGGCCTCTGTTGGTTTGTTTCATTGCTCAACATTGCTTGAACTCGCAACAATAGCGCTTATTACACTATTTGAGGAAAGTGTTTGTGAATATATATTTTTATCCTTTCTAAGTCTATCCCACAATATATCAGCTAAATTTACACTGAACAAAAATATAAACGCAACACTTTTGTTTTTGCTCCCATTTTTCACGAGCTGAACTTAAAGATCTGAAACATTTTCTAGATACACAAAGGACCCATTACTATCAAATATTGTTCACAAATCTGTCTAAATCTGTGTTAGTGAGAACTTCTCCTTTGCCGAGATAATCCATCCCACCTCACAGGTGTGGCATGTCAAGGTGCGGCTTAGACAGCATGAATATTGCACAGGTGTGCCTTAGACTGCCCACAATAAAAGGCCACTCTGAAATATGCAGTTTGATCACCCAGCACAATGCTACAGATGTCGCAAAACAAGTCAGTATCTGGTGTGGCCACCATTTGCCTCACGCAGTGCAAAACATAGATGTGTTGCACTGCGTGAGGCAAATGGTGTGCAATGGGCATAGAGTTGATCGGGTTGTTGATTGTGGGCTGTGGAATGTTGGTCCACTCCTCTTCAATACTTGTGCAAAGTTGCTGAATATTGGCAGGAACTGGAACACACTGTCCTATATGCCGAGCTGAGCATCCCAAACATGCTCAATGGGTGACATGTCTGGTGAGTATGCTGGCCATGCAAGAACTGGGATGTTTTCAGCTTCCAAGGAATTGTGTACAGATCCTTGCAATATGGGGCCGTGCATTATCATGCTGTAACATGAGCTTATGGTCATGGATAAATGTCACAACAATGGTCCTCAGGATCTCAACACGGTATCTCTGTGCATTCAAAATGCCAACAATAAAATGCACTCGTATTCATTGTCCATAACCCCACCGCCACCATGGGCCACTCAATCCACAACGTTGACGTCAGCAAACTGCTCATCCACACGATGCAAAACAAGCTGTCTGCCATCTGCCCTGAACGGTAAAAACATCTGTCAACAGAACACCTGTCCAACGTGCCAGACGCCATCGAATGGGAGCATTTGCCCACCGAAGTTAATTAAAGAGACAAACTGCAGTCAGGTCCAGACCCCGATGAGGACCACGAGCATGCAGAATAGCTTCCCTGAGACGCTTTCTGACAGTTTTTGCAGAAATTCTTTGGTTATTGAAATTGATTGTTGCTGCAGCTGTCCGGGTGATTGGTCTCCACCTGGTCAACCATCCTGGAGGTGAACATGCTAGATGTGGAGGTCCTGGGCTGGTGTGGTTACATGTGGTCTGCGATTGTGAGGCCGGTTGGATGTACTGCCAAATTCTCTGAAACACCTTTGAAGATGGCTTATGGCAGAGAAATGAACATTCATTTCACAGGCAACAGTTCTGGTAGAAATTCCTGCAGTCAGCATGCCAATTGCACGCTCCCTCAAAACCTGCGACATCTGTAGCATTGTGCTGTGTGATCAAACTGCATATTTCAGAGTGGCCTTTTATTGTGGGCAGTCTAAGGCACACCTGTGCAATATTCATGCTGTCTAATCAGCACCTTGACATGCCACACCTGTGAGGTGGGATGGATTATCTCGGCAAAGGAGAAGTTCTCACTAACAAAGATTTAGACAGATTTGTGAACAATATTTGATAGTAATGGGTCCTTTGTGTATGTAGAAAATGTTTCAGATCTTTAGGTTCAGCTCATGAAAAATGGGAGCAAAAACAAAAGTGTTGCATTTATATTTTTGATCAGTGTATTTAGTATACTGCATATGATTCTGGATATTGAGTACTTTAGGTGTTTCAGTATATTTTTATGTTAATCTGTTAATTTTTGTTTTGTCATTTCTTTATGGGTTTTGTGATTGATTGTGTTTTTAAGGATCTCTTGTCTTTCAGTTGGGTTCTCTTTGTATATTAGTATGGTTGATTGTTTCATTTAGCATTTATTTTATCCTCTGTAGCCTGTTTATATCTAGTTCATCTTCTTTTGGTAATCCCTTTCTGCCTCTCTTCCTGTTCTCTGTGCCTTTATGTCTCTGTGTGTTAGTTCTTGTTTTATTTTGATAGTTTCATGTGTTTCCAGTTGAGTTTGACTTCCCCTGTCTCATTGATCCTGTGTATATATATTGTCTCAACCTTCCCTCGTCCTTTGTCGCATCCTCCCACCAGGTACTGTTGTTTGCTTTCCTTGCTCCATATCCTCCTGTTATTCCTAATTTTGATTATTTAGCTTTAGCTCAGCTGACACCTTTGTTTTGTTTTTGTTGATGAAGAGTTCTTTAATAAATCTACCCTTCAAGTTTAAACTCTGTATCCTGAGTTTTGTACAGGTGTCTAGTTCCTGCCTTCAACACTGCTGAACCATGACAAAATCTTACGCTATTGAGGTAGGATTATAAGTTTTACTTCAGTTAACAGTCAGCATAGTTATGATTATTAATGGAGATCAAATTTCTCTTGTATAGCGCTAAATGTCATAGAATCCATCTGTACAAGCAGCCAGAGCTCCACACAAGCCTGAAAAATCTACAAGATTACATACAAAGTAACAGAAACCTGGTTAAACCCTGCGATGAAGAGTACTGGACAATGCACACAACATCTTCCTTTCTTTGCCTCACAAGAAGATGTATGCAACACAATGTGACTTTGGTAAGAGATTAAGGTGTCCTCTTTCTGGGGTCCTTTAAAGACTATGGTTTTGTTAACCTTTTTATCTGAACATCTCTGTGCTGAAGCAGCAGGTGAATAGCAAAGAGTCATCTGCTCTTCTGAAAAACTTCCCACTGTTTCTTCAAGTGTCAGAATGCTCACAGCTGTTTGATTTTCTCAGAGGGGCCTATGACTACTGTGTTACCAGAATACTCTGTGTGTTGCACAAGAGGCTACAAGAGGCTAAAATGACAGCAACAAGCACATGCTTGCTGCTCGTTGTCTGCTTTAACCGAGTAAACAACATTGCTCTAATAAGAATATCTGAGCATGTTTATATACAGGATCAAAAGAAAATGCATTTTTCTCGTATTGTCAAGTTTCATATCATCATGACGCTGACAACAAAACAGCTTCTAACACTGCCCATGGGATTTGAGCACACTTTGCAGCAGGAGATTAGAAGCCCTGAAACCTTACACCACTCAGCCATTTTGACAGCCAGTATATAAGAGAAACAGAGGGATACATCAGGTCTCACCTGTCAGTCTGATTCCAGCACTTTTGTCAGTAACTGAACCAATGTATATGTAACCTGTGTGTGTTACATGTGATGTTGGCAGTGTTGTGTCATGGCATGAATTTATGAGACAGAAAGCTCGATCTGTATTTAGTATGAACCAACTGAAACACGAAAATACAGAAAACCATGAGCTGTGTATGCTAATGCAAAAAGTAACAAAATTAGCACAATGCAAAAAACTAAACAAAAAAAGAAAATGAGATATATAAGAGATCACTGGAAATACTTTTAAACACAGGCAAAAAAAAAGTCATATTAATTAATGCAATTATTGGTGTCTATAATTCAGGGGTCGTACGCTTTTTTCAGGGTCAAATTCAAGCACCTTTTAAGCACTTTCAAGGTCCCTTTTTAAGCTTTTCCAGCACCCCCCCCCCATGTTTCAATTTGCATCACCTGAGTTCAATTTATCTAAATTCAGACAAAATTTAAAATACAAGTAGAAAGTGATATTTTTGACTGTAAAAACCACAAGCATGTTTAACAAATCATTTTCATAACTTGCAATACAAATAGAAATTGGACATGTTTAAAAAAAAAAATATGAACAAGTTTTGCAAACAACAAAGTTACATGGTACTATTTACCTAAAAATGCAGCGAAGGCTCAGACATTTTTTTTATATAACCATTCAAAACTATTTACAGAACAATCAGGTGCTCTTTGTCAAATAAGAAGGCACAAATTATTTATGCAACTCCAAAAGATAGTTAGTGTCCACTATAACACAAATGAGAACAGCACAGGGATAAACCTGCAGGTCTGACAGCAGGTGTGTCACTCAGCGTTTACACTGCAATCTGCCTTTGGTGGCTTTTTTGCAGCAACTGTGACGTTCACTAGTAGAACTGACACACAAAACAAAACACGACTACACTACACACTAACTACACAAGACAACACACTAACTTGAGACTCCAGACATGATAAACATCACAAATCTCTCACGTATCAAAACTCTCTCTCTCTTTTTCGCTCACTCGCTCTCTCTTCCCAACAACCAAATACCACATGTTGCCGTATCATTTTTTGATTGGTTGACATGGTACATTTTTCCACCAATAGGGAAGGAGTGTTTTTTCTTTTTTCACTCACAGGCAAAGCGTGTTTGCTAGCGCTCTCCATAAAAACGCCGTTTTACCGTTTCTTCCGGAGTCGCGCCACTGTTTTATTCAGAAACCCCCCAAAAACATCGGTTTTACGTGGCCTATCAACACAATTTAAAAACTGGTATACAGTTTGAAGTCCGCACGTTCGACCCAAGTTGAAATGGAGACTCTGGGTCGACCCCAGAGGGTTAATCAGAAAGCCTTAAGTTAGCTAGTTATGTATCGGGCTAATGTTTAAAGCTTTCACTTGAGTAAATTAACTCATATTACTGCTAAGTAATGTTAGCTAAGTTCACAGCATATTCCGTAATAGCGCTGCCATACTGCATCACACTCAGTGCATTTCAATGGTTTCTCCAGTGAGTTTGATAGCTAGCAAAATAATAACCATAATTTAAAAGAAATAGCATGTGTAACGTACGCGTACTGGAAAATTATTTACTAGGACTCACCTATCATGCGACAGGAGAACGCAAACTCTGCCATTGTTGTTTTCCATCAAACACTCATTAAAACAGCAACCTACAGGTATGTTAGCGCACTCATCCCCGACTGTCCGAGGGAGGGGCGGGGTCACATATTGAAACAGACGCAAGGCAGCCCAGGCGGGGAAATTTTGCTTTTGCTTTTTGTGACTCATTTTATTTCTCTATCTGATAAGACAACAATTCAATCAGATAGCTATTTATTGTGAATGAAATACAGTTACATTTTCAAGCACTTTTAAGCACCACATCTGAAATTCAAGCACTTTTCAAACCTTGAAAAGACGACATAGGATTTCAAGCATTTTCAAGGATTTCAAGCACCCGTACGAGCCCTGATAATTCTGTTTAGCAGTCTCAGCTAACTACAGCAGCCCATCCTACTGCAGATAGCATTAGGATGGGTTGCTATGTGCAAACAAACGGCTGTGGTCTTGGATCATTTGACCCAGCCTTTTGGAATCAGTGCTTTCTGATTTCTTTGTGTCTAATATTTAGGTTTTCTGTTTTGGAGTATCTCTTTGGGCTGCTTTCTTTAGTTTCCATGTTGAGCCAAACTTCTAAAAAACAACCCCAAACTTTTCTTCAGTGGGCAGCCATCCACTTCTGCCCCCCAGCCATAAACGTGTTAAGCAGAAGGTAATAGATGGATGGATGGACCAAACTTTACACTGTGCACAATACAGTCAGACAAATACTGTTCTGCCGACAATCACTGGATTACCAGGTGGAGACTCATGATTAGCCAAATCACAACAACAGTAGACTCAAGGTACTTTATATTATAAGGTAAAGATGAGACTGTAATGCACAGAAAACCCCAAAGATGAAACAAGCAAGCACTTGGGAATAATGGGAAGGAAAAACTCGCTGTTAACAAGATGAAACCTCGAGCAGAACCAGCCTCAGATCCCAAATACAATACTGAAATAAACCCAGTAAACACCAGTGTGTCCTGAGTCTATCCAGGGTCTCTCCCTGGTACTTCACACCTGTCTGACCTAGGAGGGTGCATGAGGCAGCCGGCTCAGATAACTGAACCACCTCAGCTGGCTCCTTTCATAAAGAAGAGTAGAGGTTCTACACTGAGTCCCTCCTGAATGACCAAGCTCTGCAGCCTATCTCTTAGGCCGAGCCCAGACATCTCTCAGAGGAAACTCATTTTCACTCCTTGTATCTGAAATCTTATTCTTTCAGTCACTACTCACAGCTCGTGACCACTGATGAGGGTAGGAATGTAAATCAGTAGCTTTACACTCAGCTCTCTCTCCACAACAGACCGGTCCAACATCCATGTCAGTATGTCTGTGTCTCGCTCCCTTTTCCTCTTGCTTGTGAAAAAGACCCAGGTGAAGTATTTTATCATCTGCAGGACTGCTTCTAATTGGAACCTGTTCTAACTAAGATAAAGTAACTTTAACCTATACGATACCTATATGGGAAGCTGAATTTAAAATGTCACCATTAACAAACCATGGATGTCATACCTGTGTGCAGTAACCTGAGGAATGTCTTGATGCATTCTCAATCATCCAGGAAAGTAAATCTCCAAAAGTTGAATCTGTTCATCTGGACGTAGCGTTTTGTGGGAGAAACGTTTCGTCACTCATCCAAGTGACTTCTTCAGTCTCAGCTGACTGCAGGTTTCCCCAAACCTTATAAACAGTACATTTGCATAATGACTGAAACCAGCCCACTGAAGGAACAATGGGCTGTGAGGTCAGTTCCTTAATCATAATTATGCAAATTCCCATGACCATTGATCAACAATCACTGACCAAAACCCACTGATCAAAGAACACTGATCAATGGCCATGAGTACCATTCACAGAGAGTTGGGGAATGGCTGCAATCACAGCATTGTAAGATGGCGAAAGATGTACCCTTAGGCCCCCTCCTCGATTCAGAGATGGTCTTTCGCATCTTTCGCCATCTTACAATGCTGTGATTGCAGCCATTCCCCAACTGAAGAAGTCACTTGGATGAGTGACGAAACGTTTCTCCCACAAAACGCTACGTCCAGATGAACAGATTCAACTTTTGGAGATAATCTGAGGAATGTTCATTTATATGATGCTGTACTGTGTGTTTCCTATGTGTAACTACATATTGTTATCTGGAGTGATTGCACATGCATAAGATAATAATGTAATTTTTATTGTGGTCTGTTATTATCTATGAGGAGTGTGTGTGTGTGTGTGTGTGTGTGTGTGTATCACTAATGTCCACAGCAAATTTCTTGAATGTTCTGTGGGTGCAATGACAGTGAAGCCTTTATCTGAAAAGGCGTTCTTATATACCTGAACTTTGGTCTTTATACATGTAACTCACAGCAGATGACCTCTTTCATACAAACGAAATTAAAGAAACAGGATTTCAGACTATGGTCATTTCAGTGTGAGTGTTTGGAGACATGAGAACATTTTATATTTTAAAATACTGATGACTGCAAATACTGATGACTCGAGTGTCTTGATGTTTTGGTACCAAAGAGCAGTCTAAGACCCCTACTGAAAGCTTCAAAAGATTTCCTTACAGACAACCAGACCGAGTGTCAGGTTGTGGAGTGTTTTTCCATTCCTGCCCCTGAATCAAGCTTCTGCCCTCCTGGACAAGGTTCTAGTGTTCCTGCTCTTGCCATATCTCACCTTCAGGTCATCATCATTGTACTGTTATCACTACGTGTTGGATACATTGTGTATGTTAACGCAGGTCAACAGCAAGCCAAACTCAATTTTCATGAGCCAGGAAACTGAGCGTCTTGCTCCTTTATTACGGTCTTCTCGACAGCTTACAATCTTTTACAACTGTGGCTTGAACAGCTCGATGAAAGTGCTGAGTGAAACTAAAAATAAACCAGAAAATAAAATATCCTTTAGCTCTTTGACATTGTGAAATAAATGCACAAAAGAAATAGTTAGTGACAGAAAACATGAATCAAAGTTAGTCTTAGCTGCTAAGTAATGATAAACAGTAGTTTCAGCAATCCTCTGATATGCAAATTAGATCGGTAGCATCATTGCTATGTTAATAGACCATGCTCTAAGCAAAATCCGCTTCTGGGATAAGGCTAATTCCTGGTACAAACACATTCACAAAACGATCTCTAAATCAGCTGTTATAAACATATAAAACAAACCAGAACATGTAATAAACTTACAGCCATTGCTTTCGATGGTGTATATAAAGATTCAGGCCACAGGAGATGAAGTTTAAACACAGATAGGCAGGTTTTCTGTACAATGTTTTTTCCCAACTGACTGCAGCTTCTGCTTCCCACAATGCATTGCGAACAATAAGATACAGAAAAACTAATGCTGACTGTATAGAACATATTTTTAACTAAATGACTCTCTTTTTTAACATAAATTACCACAGATGAAATGTGACATTTTTATCACTAAATTATTATGAACCATTTTTAATCTTTTACTTGGGACAGAACAATCATCATCAATCACCATCAGTCAGCATTTAAAGACCAGCTGAAGCCTTTACTCTCCAGCAGGTTGTCTGCTACCCTCTGGTAGTAAATTGGCTTTCATGGTGCTGCTTGGTATTTTTGCTTCTCACATGAATTCTCTGTGTCTTCGATTATCTACACCCTGGGCTCACTGTTCGTCACTCATCTGTTTACTTACCTGGTCTCGTGATGCTTGTCCACTCTTTTTCACAGATCCTGTTTAACACTCACCTGCCTGCCCTCCTGCTCTCACCAATCCTCTGGTCTCCAGAAAGGAGTGACAACTTGGCTTCTTTAAACACTCACTTGGGGACCTCCAATCACTGCTCTGTGCTTGTCCATGTAAGTCTGCCATAATCACTCCTCAGAGAATATCTTCTCAACTTACCTGCTCAAATTCAGTGGGGTAACTCACTTGTTAACCTAATGTCCTGTGTTTAATAAAATATTCATTCAGAGGTATCAGCTCTCTATTATATCTGCACTTGAATCCAAAACTTGGTATCTGCCTTCACAAAACTTGTAGAAGGTGGGCAGGCAAAAGTGGTTTGCTGGAGAGTGGGCAGGCAGGTGAGGTACAGGTAAGTCCATAGATCCACAGAAAGTGATTTGCTGTGAGCAGCAGAGAGCACTGGACTCCTCACAGAAAAACAGATAAGTTATTTTTAAATGAGGAACTGGGAGAGAAACAAAGGCACAAGATTACAGGATTAATTACTCCAGAATAAACGCTAAACTAATTGAACCAAATTCCTACCATGGTGGATTCAACAGTCAGTCTCTGCCACCCATAAATACACAGCTATAATGAGGTGCACTGCAGGTGTGAGAGTTCAAGGAAAGCAGCTCCGCCAATCACTGTCATGATAAAAAACAAATCAGATGCGAAGGTATTGCATGTGAAACCAAATTTTGATACAATTCCTAACACTGGCTGAACTTCACACCCAAACCATGACAGAGCCTCCATCGTGCATCACAGATGGCTGTAGACACTCATTGCTGCACCTGTCTCCTGGTGTCCTGCATACATACTGACAGCAATTTGCATAATCTATCCATCCATCCATTTACATGTCAGAACCCCAGCCCACGATAGCAGCTGTAACACCCCCATACCCCAAGAATTAACATTTCACCACGTTTAATTCAAGGAGAAAACTACAGGGCTCTAGACAAAGCATCCGCTAGCACATTATCTTTACCTTTCTTGTAGTGGAACTGCAAGTTAAAATCTTGCAGCAGCAGTGACCAACGCATCAATCGCTGGTTGGAATTACGTATCTGAGCCAGAAACACCAGTGGATTGTGATCAGTAAATACCTGTACTGGTAGCACTGTCGATCCAACATACACCTCAAAGTGTTGTAGAGCCAGTAACAGGGCAAGAGCTTCTTTCTCGTTGGTGCTGTAATGACTGTGATGTTTCTGAAACTTCTTAGGGAAGTAGCAAACAGGATGGTAGATCCTCTGCTCATTTTCCTGCAGCAAGACAGACTCGCTGGCGTCCACTTCCAGTTTGAATCGGCGACCGAAATCAGGAGCTGCGAGCACCGGCGCACTACACAACAATGCTTTGATCGACCTGAACGCTGTTTGACATGCAGCAGACCACACAAAAGGCTTCGAGGGGCTAATGAGGTCGGTTAAAGGGCTTACCACATCCAAAAAGTGGTCAGCCAATTTTTCGGCAACCGCGGACAAACAGCGACTTTCACATAGCCCGAAACTAAAGGCGAATGTAAATACACCATGTGCAAAGGGGTGCTTGTGACACTCATTTTTATCCCCCACACTAATTTGTTTGAGCCACACGACGACCACTCTGACAGGGGCAACACAGACTCCAACAGGAAAGAATGATATGCAGTTATCCCTCAAAATGGTCACCGGCACTCGATCTGCTTCCTTACCCGTTAAGGAAACAAACCAGCGGGAAACAGGGAAAATTGCGGGTCACTGTCAACCACCTCATTCCCACCCACATCAGGGGGTAACACTGACGAAGGCGAAGTTTTAATCAGCCCCACCCCGCCAGAAGCCACCGCACCCCAGGCTTCCTTTCTCTTTAGTGCCTGACACGCGGCGATCAAGTGCCCGAACCCATGACAATCATTTAAATAAGTCACAATGCGCTCGGGCAGGCACTTCTTAAATTCCTCTAACAAAATCAGAGTTCTTAACTTGGCCAAAATCTTAACTTTACATGAGCCACACCACTTATCAAATAACCCACTCTTTTCCTGAGCAAATTCCATGAAAGTCTGGTCAGCAGCTTTACAGAAATTTCTGAATTTCTGGCGATATGCCTCCAGAACGAGTTCATAAGCCTGCAGCACACTTTTCTTTTGGGTTTCATAATCTAGACTTTTGTCAATAGATAAACTTGAGCATACCTCTTGCGCCTTCCTGACTAGTTTGCATTGGAGCAAGAGAGACCAAAGCTCCTTCGGCCACTTCAAAGTGCCGACCATGCACTCAAATGCATTGAAGTAAGACTCCACCTCCCACTCACGAAATGGAGGGACCAACGAGATGTGCTTGCTGATATCGAAATTACTAGGAGTGGAGACACTTGTGCTTGGTGACGCTGGGGGCCCTGGGCGGGAGCCTTCCTCAAACTCCAGTGCCCTCATGCGGAAATGCAAAGCCTGGAACTCCAGTGCCTTATGACGGTTTTCCACATGCTTTATACGGAGTGTGAGGCACAAATCCGCGGTCGCCGTACCTTCACCCGGGTCAGAAACCTAATCAGTCTCCCCACTCGTATTAACCGCACCCATAGCAACCGCCCCCGCTGCATCAGCACTAGCCTCAACCGCTGTGCCCTCCGCCTTCTTCACAGCAGGCCCTTTCAGCACCCCTTTCTCCACGAGCTTCCCCATCAAAGCATCTCTTAACTCTGCCTTATGAGCACTGCCAGACACTACCACACCGTAGTAATCAGCCACAAGAAGCAAATCTGCTTTCCGACACCTCTCTATCTTACTCCACAAAGGAGTCTCCACAAAATCATCCAGCGAAAAATCCATTCCCACCCCACTTCACTTCATTACCAAAAAAGAAAACACTAACGAACTAACGTCTAGGGAACCCGACCACAACAAGAGGAATGATCCACTCCCAGTTCGACCCCAAGCAACACATCACACCATTAGGTAAAATAAGAAATGGAGCGACTGCTTGCGTAGCCCCAAAGAAACATAACCAAACGACAATCACTTACCTCCCTGACTAACAAAACATGAAAAAACTGTGCCCAACTGAAAAGGCGATCCACCCCTACGTCCTCCTGGATTCACAAAACAACACAGGGCATGTTGCAGCCCCAACCAGTTGGGGTAAAACCGAGGATGGCTCAAGCACGCCATCTTATACTCCGCCTCCAGAGCATCATCCATCTTGGGGATCCAACACTCCTAGAGGCGCACCTGCACACTCACATTTACATGTCAGAACCCCAGCCCATGACGGCAGCCTTAACACCGAGGCATTCCCAGGCCAGCCGAGAGATATAATCCCAAATATGATTCAGATTCAAACTTATATGCACATTTATGTTTATTTATTTCTATTATTTATTATTATGTCAAAAGATTAAATAAACACTCAATTTTCAAAGAATATGAATTTTCTAGCACTTATTTCATGGTTCAGACTTTAAAGAATTAAAGACATGACTTCCACATGGAGCTCACCTGCTACAAAGGGTTTTTAGACCTACTCCCTGTTTATCCAGTTTCTCTACATGTTTAAGGACTCACTGCACACCATGCCTAGATATACCAAGTCTTTAACCAATGGTTTTTTGTTTAAAACTGTTGGTGCAAATATACTATTAATGCCTGTAAAACTCTGCAAATGAAATGCGAACGTGTTTTAGCAACAGGCTGATAGGAAGAGCCAAAAGAGATCATTTTAAAACTTGTTCTTTGCCAGGTTGTCTGTTATGTGTCGAAATAACACTTGTTCATCATTTGTGTGACCATTTGAACACTTTAACAATGACAAGAACATCTGGCTCCTCAGAGACAAATATAGAGAAATGGATGTGGCCCAAAACCTCTGCACAGTATGTTGACTCAATACGACAAATTCCCACATTAAGACCCTGGAACCATGGAATATAATGACCAGCAATTAGTATCCATTAAGCTTCAGCAGCTCTGTCGTCGGGGAGCTCTGCTGAGACTGAATGAGAACCAGAGTATTTTCTCTGTTAACAGTCATCTGTGAAGGTCACGCTGCTGCTTTAATCCTATTGGCTCCAATCAGTGGTCGTCTCTCTCTGTTTGTCCGTCCCTGAGGCTAGCTTTCTGTTGTGTCCTTGTCTGCTGTGCTCACATCTCACAGCCCACATTAGTGCCATACACACACATATGGCAGCATGTGCACTTAGACACACATGCATATCCACACACAGATCAGTTGTGGCCCCGGGGAGTGAGGGGTGTGACCCAGAGGCATTTCTATTTAATACAGATCTAACAGCTACTGTGTTTATTCTTGGCTCAATTTAACACCTTCTGCATACTTCCCACTCTCTACCAATCCCTCGCTCCCTGGGAGTGAAAAGGCAAAAGGCTGGTAGTAGTGTGAAAACACTGAGCATGTTTTATGACACATATGCTTGCTGGTGTCAGTCAGTGTGTGTGTGTTTGTGTGTCAGTGTGCAGCTCCCTGGGAACAGAGTCGGGAGTTTGAACCCCTCCAAGATTACTGGATGCTATTTCTATCTCAGCAGTCAGGATAAAGGGGGATTGCTTGCCTATTGTCACAACAAAGAGGCTCCTGATTGGTTGTCAAGCATGATAGCACCCCCCTCCCCATCCATGACACATACAAACACACACACCGCCATCACAACTCCCAGGCTGGATTTTTTTGTGGTACCACTGTTTTGCTTATTTGTGTTGGTATTTGTCTATACAGAGCCCACAGACAGGGGTTTTCCACTCCCACAAACGTGCTCCATGCATTCCTCCAAAATCCCAACAACATATAGCTTGGCTGGTCGTCGGTCCAATGTCGATTGGTTGACAAGTGGGCCTATCAGACGAGGGAACAATGCCCGTTCTCCCCAACAAACATCCAAACATGAGAAGCACAGACAGTAGCTGCAGTGTGTTTAACACTTTGTTATATGTTAGAACTTCACTCTTCTCTTCAGACTTCCATGAACCACAACAGCACAAGCAAACCCAGAGGCCAGTGGTCCCGCATACTTTGAACTCCTTCTACCACAGGTCGATGTAGATGGGCTGTCTGTAGCTCCCTGCCGTCTGCCAAAGCACTGCCCACAGAGTACCATGCTGAGCACACTAGTCTCACACTTTCTCTGGCTTCCAGCAATATAGGCTGTAGAACCTTTGGGCTAAAAAATATCCAGAGTTGTACGCAACCAAGACACTTCTTTTTTATTCAGTGATCAGGAAGGAGATGACTAATATCCCCAAAAATTAAAAACATGCTGGACTTTTATTCCCAGAAGATATCTCAAAGCAGAAATCCACAAATAGAATAGAATAGAATAGAATAGAATAGAATAGAATAATCCTTTAATTGTCCCACAAGGGGAAATTTAGTTGTAACAGCAGCCAAAAAGACACATATACAAACAAACAGTACACAGGACACAGAACAGAAACATACACAATTTTTCTTACATATTTACATATTTAGGGGTTAGGGTTTATTAGGGTTTATTAGGGTTAAATGAGATATCTGTGACACTGCAGGCATTTTCACAAGCCCACATTGTTGTGTAATGTAATGTTCATGTAGCAATGGTAAATGTAAAGTAAGACATTGGTTGTAAATTGAGTTTGCAGTCCAGTGCTAGGTAGCATTAGCCACTATAACGTATTGGTCCAGGAGAATTAATAGCAGCAAACCCTGGAGAGCATTAAACTGATAAAGCTTAATGCTTAAGATGGTTCATTGGGCTTTTCTTTACTATATTCTTCCTGGGCCTCCTCAGGTTATGCAGTTCACTGAATATTCATTTAACACTTTGGCTAAATTGGTTTAAGGTGTGAATGTGGAAGTGAAAGTATGCCTCTCTCTCTGTGTTAGCCCTGTAGGGACGCAATGGGCAATGGATTCTTTGAATTGCCCTCCAGCATTTGCAGGATGATGAGACCGGGATCTGGGATCTGTGTCATTATCTTCAAGATTTTCTTGATGGTTTGATTGTTGTAGCCTTTTGATGGTTTTGTCGAGCCAGTGAGCACTGACCAGAAGTAAAAAAAAAACAACAACAACAACAAAAAACTACAAAATAAACCACATCAAAGTATAAATAGCTCTTTCTAGCAGAATGTTTGCAAAAACAGTACTATTTCACTTCTTGTTTATTTGATCATAAGTCAGAGCCTCTAGATACTCATCAGTCTAAAACATATTTGGAATTGAAGGAAAAACAAGTGAGACATCACTGACTGCAGTATGTTCTCCATATGTGGACAAAAACTCTCGGACTTTGTTTTCATTGGTTGATGACCAAGAGCTGAAGGCTGACCAAAATACCAATATATTTCCACTGAGCTGTTTCATTTGGATGTTACCCACTGCACGAGGATTATTGATAGATAAGGACCGACCCTATCATTCTCCCTCTCTTTCTATCCTTTGGCTTTATAATGATGACCCAACCAATGTCCAGTACATGAGTTCTTGATTATTATGGGCCATCAGTGGTAGTGCAGGTTGGGTCACGTAAAACGTAAATGGGTTAGCATTAAGATCCTTTCTAGAGCTATATTTCATTCATTCATGCTCATTCATTCACATTGTGGGCTTAACAGAGAAAACAAGACAAACTTATCGAGCTCAGAAAAAATGAATATGTTAAAATATGAAATCGATTGCCAGCATTGCAACACTCCAAACATTCATTAAAGTATAGTATCCCCTTTATTTCTAATCATGAGTACAGTAAGATGCATGTAACAGGAATGACTGACCCAACCACATAGTTCGCACTTTACACACTTTCTTTTTTCCAGTTGTTCTTGCCTTCATACACGGCCGCACCTTTTCAGCTGCTTCCTACACACAACAGTAGAGTCAACCTCAGGTCCCAGGACGTTTAATACATGGGAGGCGTGATGAGCTGATGGAGCTCCGGCATGTTAGCCTCCCCTGCAGCCGCACCACAAACCACTCCCCGCCACAATGTCTTAAACATGTTCAGTCAAAATGAAAACTAATGGAGTATGAAAATCATCAAAAATGTGCACGTCATCCCGAAGGCCATCTGAAAGGTTGCAGCTGCTGTTTTACACTGAACAGCAAGCATTCCTTATTGTAAAGGATCAGATGTTGGGTTCCTAAGACTCACCAATACGTGAGGTCGAGACATCTGCACTGGAAACTGAAACATTTAACTTCAGTTGAAAGTTTGTGTTTTACAGGACTTCATGCTTGTTTTAACAATTTGTGGCTGATTTTTCAGGATGATACTGCACTGACTCACTGTTCATCTTTCATTTTGAAGCTATAAAGATGATCACAATTTCAGTTGTGTTTTTACCCAGACCTGCAACATGCTGGCCCATGACAAGGCTCTGGTCATCAGCTATAATGATGGGTCCTCAGAGGCTTACACAATATTTAAGGCAGTAATTAAGTTATGGGGTGTGTTATCACAGGTCAACTCTCGAGGTCTTGCACACTCCATGCCTCTGTAAGTGGACCCAAAAACACTCAGTGACAGAAAATACGAATGTTTCATATATTTTTTTTTCACATTTCTTTCAGGGACATCATGAGATTCATTAGAAGTCGCTGGACAATGTGGACCCTTAACATCAACACAATAATCATGAACAAATTAAAGAAATGGTTTGAACACGATTGTGCTCAGGGTGCAGAGAAACATATTTACATGCTTTTCATAAATGCCAAAATAATACTGTTCTCTCCAAATAAGCACGCACGCAGCACATTCCTTCCACTGTGTAGTTCTAGTAAATCCAGATGTGTTTGTGACTGCAAGACAAAGGCAGGCTACACATGAATATGTCAGGGAGCGTGTGTCTCCTGCTCGTACAGCGGGCACAGCTTACACAGTCATATTCTCAAGACTCTTGTGACAAAATGCAAGTTCCCACAAACGCATTGACTTTACAGATCTAGTCTAAAGCTGAGGAAAGTTAGCATCAGGTCCAGACTTCAGCAAGTAGTTGTTGGGTCATTTCTCCTGGAACTGACTCGTTTGCTTTGAAGGACACTGCAATGAAAAATCCAATAATTTGGTTCATCCGTGTGCTTAATGTGAGCATAGGTTCCAACCTTCAGACTGCCTGTAACGTTAACCCAAAAGTTGGTTTACTCTTCCTGTTCAGAAAGCACTCACAATCATATGCTAACATAAAATGTGCGATTTTTAGTTTTGCAGGTCTGCCAGAAGTTTTTCTGCCGACTGTGGCGACACCGTAAAGCCGCATGGAGCTTGGAGTGTCACTTAAAGTTCCAAGATCCAGGAGAACTCTGGGAGACTCAGAGGAGAGGAAAATGATTGAAAGAAAAGAAAAGAAATAGGTCACAGCTGTTCTCAATCTCCCCCCACCCCCACCACACCAAGCACTCCAGCCAACCCACCTCCTCAGTGCACACACACACACACACACACACACACACACACACACACGCAAATTGGAACCATCTGCTTAGCCCTAGACATCATGTTTCATATGTTTATTTTCTCAGTCCAGGGGGAGAACAGAAAAAAAGAAACTCCACATTCCAGAAGACACATGATCCACCGGTCGGTGAAGGAGGAGGAGGAAGGACAACATTAGATTTTTAGTCCTGCGTGCAGTGCTGGGAGGTAGTGTCACCATGTGGAAACTGTTGAACTGCATTTACTGTAGCGTAGCTCAAACAAAAGTAAGGCAGGCAACTTTTGTGTACATTTGCAATGGTATATTTTTATTTTTCAGAACTTTCCAAAACAAAAAAGTGAAACTCAATGCAGACCTACAATCTGCATTTGAGTAGGCAACTCTAGGCTTCAAGGGCCCCATCATCACAAAAAAGTATTAAATAAAGAACCCTGTCCACTTAAGACTGGCTCTAGAAGCAATACAGCACCCATAAACTGCCCTGTTGAAACTGTTATTTAAACTAGGTTTGTGTATTCACCTGGAATGGCTGCAGGGTGTTGACAGAGAAGGCAAAGAAACTGTTCTCCTCCCCACACTCCCACTCTTCAGCCACCATATGGGTCCTTGGCCCTTCAACTGGGGACAGAGCCTAACTATTTTCAAGTGGGATTTACTGCAGCACATCATTCCATCTGTCCTCCATGTCTATGCCCTGCCTCATTGCACACATTTGTGTGCTGTAACTTCAATATGTATGCATGCAAGCATTATATAGATACTGTGTTTATTTTCAATATTGCAGCTTTACTGATGCAACTAATGCAGCTTACACTAGAATAGTGTACGTGTCATTCAACAAAGGGAAAACATCCACAGTCTCTAAGTCCAGTATCCAAGCTGACGGTCCGATAGACTCCACTCCGTATTTAGACTTGATAGTGAAACAGACTCACAAATCGTCCTCGAGTAAAACAGGGGAGGCTATTGGACAGAAGAATGGTGAGTGGCGCACACATGGAAACAGGTAAACAGAGGGCAGGTGAGCATCTGCCACAACTGGTCTAACACTCAAGTGCTGACTGAAGGAATGTCCTCCATATGTGAAGGGAGCCAACTAATCAGCAGATGAGGAGCACTGGGGGTTGATTGTTGCAGGTATGCCAGAGACCAAGGAGACCAAGACAACCCCGCCTCTTAACAATTATGGTGCGGTTACCACTCATACCAATGCCAACACACACACACACACACACACACACACACAGAAACAAAGACACAAAGGGAACTGAACAACAACAAACAAGAAACCCTCACCCAGGACCGTTGATAAACTCAGAGACACTAAAATAAAGAAACTGTACAAAGCTTAAACTTAAATCATCTTCTTAATGCAAAGGAAAGAATAATGAATCCACAAAAAGTCAAAACACTGACGCCTGAAGCAGACCTTTGACCTCCGTCAACTTCAGTGCAGCTGATCCCAAATTTGGACCCTTCTGTGCAGAGTTGAAAGTATCTCCTCCCATGAGGAGATCATGGGAGAAAGACATGCTTTTACTTTTATCTCACTTAGGAAAAAGTAAATAGTGTGTTAATGCGGTTAATAGATTTTTATCTTTTAAGCTAATTTTTCAAGCCGGAGGTTTTTGAATTTATATTTTACTAAATATTTCCAATATAACTAACTTATATTTTTCATCTAAAGATAATTTAGTTTGTACTTTTAACAAATGAAAGATACTCTATCTATTTAATTTCATTATCTAGCACCAACAAGAACAGCAGCATCAAGAAAGCATGGAGCCCAGTGTGGCAAACACGCTGGGCTCCATGCTACTACACACAGTGGGATTTAGGGACTGTTGGGTCTTTTTCAGGTTCAGTGACAGGGTTCCAGATGCCGCCATTTTGCTACACGGGTCACCTCTTTTCATGCTGACTTGGTCACACGGTAAGACTTGCGGTGGTGGCTTGTGTGTCTACATCAACATGGAATGTTGTGCTAGTTTCCAATTACTGCTCATCGCTGGTAGAGTTTATGACTGTTAGATGCACACCTTTTTATTTACCCCGAGAATTCACTGCTGTGCTCGCAGTGCACATCCTACCCAGCGCTAACAATAAAGAGGCGCTCTGCAAACTGTACAGGGTGATCAGTGAGCTGCAGGACTCACACCCCGATTTCACAGACTGGGACATGTTCAGGGAGGCTGCAACAAATGGCAACCACATTATGTCTGTGAAGGTTCTCAGTCATCCAGGTCATCGTAGTCTAAGGAGCTTGGAAAGAAAAGCGTCTGGACTTCTTTGAGTTGTGAAGACGTTTCACCTCTCGAGAAAGCTTCTTCAGTTCTAAGGGTCAATGGTGGAGAGTCCCAGATTTAAACCCAGTGGGAGTTTCCCCCCAAAGAGGGACAAAGGACCCCCTGATGAGGGGCGTTAAGGCCCCTTCCCAGATGCCTTAACGCCCACTCACATCCTCAGCCATCTGACCTCAGGAAATCACATGATAGGGTGGGGCCAAGTTTCACAATGAGCTCACCCGAAACCCTGGCTGATTGGGACCCACACCCATTTTCACACCTTGGCTCATGTGATTAGGTAGAGTATCATCAGGGGGTCCTTTGTCCCTCTTTGGGGGGAAACTCCCACTGGGTTTAAATCTGGGACTCTCCACCATTGACCCTTAGAACTGAAGAAGCTTCTCGGATGAGAGGTGAAACGTCTTCAAGCAACTCAAAGAAGTCCAGACGCTTTTCTTTGCAAGCTCCTTAGACAATGGCAACCACACCAACTTTTGAGGACCAGCTACATCAGTAAGTGGATCAATGATGTCAATGTCTCCAAGACATCATAACACGGTCCAACCAGAAACTGTGGATGACTGCAGAAGTGCGTGAGCTGCTAAAGACTCGAGACTCCGCCTTCAGAGCAGGCTACAAGGTGGCCCTGGGAACAGCGAGGGCCAAATTGTCTCGAGCCATCAGAGCAGCGAAGCAAGCGCATGGCAGAAGAATCCACAGCCACTTCCAGGACAGCGGTGACATGCAGCGCATGTGACAGGTCATCCAGGCCATCACCAACTACAGGAAGACGACACCTGCCTACGATGATGACGCCTCCATACCCGATGCGTTGAAACAACTTCTATGCACGGTTTGACGCTCAGAACATTGTGTTGGTGAGGAAGCCCATCCCCCTCACAACGACAAGTTTCTGTGTCTGACTACAGAAACTTTTTTGTGCTAGATTAGGTTGGCTTTGTGTCTCTCCAACCAAATCTGACTGAACGAGCAGCAAAAGAAGATCCAAACTCTGCTTTACATTTGGCTTCACATAAACTCCCTCTGACTTTTGCTGTTTTGCTTCCACTACAATGAAATCACATTTCCTGCACAGCTCTCCCTCTCTCTCTGTGTGTGTGTGTGTACTTCAAGAACAGTTTCCCATCTAAAAAATCTGTTTTCTGCATTATTCGCTTGCTTATTGCGCACAAGTCTACCGTTGTGTGCAGCACTGTGGGTCTTTTTTTATTTAACTGACTTCCGAAAAGAAAGTGTAATTTCTGCTGTTCAATACTGAAGAAATGTAAACTTCTTATAATTATGCGAAATTGCAAAACGCTCAGCTGTGTCTGTAATCAAACCTCTGTGACTTTGCTCTACTTCACTTCAGCAGCATCAGGTCATGTTCACATGTTGATTCATGGTCTTCTTCTGTTTTTGTTCTACTGCAGAATATTTTTAAGGTTATCTGCTATAAAAAGTCAGGGCAGGAAATTCTCCTTTGTGTTTTTCTGTTTTATCCTCAGTTACTTTGACACAAAGGCATCTGCTGTGCTTACACCTCTGATGAAGTCTCACAAGTGTCAGCTTTCTTTTTGTAGATATAAAAATATGGATATGTGCTGATAAATGATCAGAATTATAATATTTCTGACTGTCTGAGGCAAAATTTCCCTGATTCAAATCGAATCGAATCGTGGATCGTGGATCGAATTAAATCGGGACCTTGTGAATCAGAATCGAATCGATTCTAGAAATCAGTGACGATACCCAGCCCTAGACCCCACACTCACCTCACACACACTCGTCACCCTGCTGCCTTCTGAAAGAGGTACCAGAGTATTCTTGCCCTGACTGCCAGACTGTGGAACAGTTTCTTCCCCCAAGCCGTCAGACTCCTGAACACTCAGTGACTGGACTGACACACACACACCTTCGTACATGTCACTACCAAGCACTTATCTGCAGTATCTCATACACACCCACACGCACACACACACACACACACACACACACACACCCTCATACACCAAGTTACTTTTTGCAAAATGCTCAGTGCAGACACAACAGTGCAATAGAAAAGTGCAACAATAACAGTTGGTTGTGCAAAAGACTGTCTTGTGTCTCTATTGTTCCATTTTGGCTTTGTTTTGGGGGTTTTTGCAATATTTGCAAAAAAAACCGCCGAAACTATGTATTCATGTGTTGATTGTCTGTCATATGTAGCACCATGGACTTGGAGGAACGTTGTCTCACTTCACTGTGTACTGTATCACTGCACATGGCTGAAATGACAATAAACCCACTTGACTTTATATTGTGAGCTAAAGACCCCACAATAATACAGAGAAAACCCCAACAATCAGCAACAACTGGCGAACAATTCTCTTTTAATGGAAAGAAACTTCCAGCAGAACCACGCTCCGGGAGGGGTGGTGATCAGGTGCAACTGGTTGGGGTGAGACGTGGAAAACCGGAAAAAAGACACAGACGCTGTCAAAGAGAGATAGAGATTAATAAAAATAATAATAATTAAATTGCAAATGGTGTATAAACACAGTGAGTGAAAAGATGTGAGGGAAGATGAAACACCCAGTGCATCATGGGAAGCTCCCAGCATCCTGGACCTTTGAAAATATAAATATGGGAGGATTCAGGGTCACCTGGTCCAGCCCTAACTATATGCTTTAGCAAAAAGGAAAGTTTGAAGCCTAATCTTGAAAGTAGAGATAGTGTCTGTCTCCTGAATCCAAACTGGAAGCTGGTTCCACAGAAGAGGGGCCTGAAAACTGAAGGCTCTGCCTCCCATTCTACTTTTAAATACTCTCGGAACAACAAGTAAGCCTGCAGTGTGAGAGCGAAGTGCTCTAATAGGGTGATATGGTACTACAAGGTCATTAAGATAAGATGGGGCCTGATTACTCAAGAAACTACCTCATGAAACAAAGAGAAAAAGGCCAAATTCCAGCTCACTTTACAAATTCACAATAATCTTTCCTCCTTTCTTTTGCCTTCTACTCTGTCTTGTTTTGCCTTTCTTTGCATACCATTTCATTTTCAGGCAGGAGTGGATATATGAGATGGCACCAGTAACTCTAATCCAGAAACTGAAATTTGCATCTATGTTTCTGTCCACATGTATATTTGCAGAGACACACCTGCATATTTTTACATCAGTGGTTAATGTTGGAGGTTTCAAAATAGCTCACTCATAATCTCATGCAAAGATGGCTGTGCTTATGTTGTGCACAGAAAACAGAGAAAACAGGAAATTGGTGGCAGCTCATTCCCTCCTGCCAAGCTTCAGCTGCTAACTGAGCATATGCTTTCCCTCCACAGTACCTCATTAGAGAGAGAGAAGGGAAGAAAATGGAGGGGAACGGAGGCTGAGGTGAGACACGAAGAAAGAAGTGATTGAAAGATGGAGTAAAAGGAAAAAAAACTAAGTCATGACAGGAGAATGAGTAAGACAGAGACGATGTCAAATGACCTTCAGGCAGTGAGCTGTGCTGGGACTGAAAAGCCCTGTGGTGTTAGGGAGAAGTCCCTCCCACAAGTCAAACTGACTCGAACCTCGGGATACCACACACACACACACACACACACACACACACACACACACACACATGTAAGCGCACACACACACACTTCCAAAAACACACACATGTGATAATCAAAGAGGTCGAGCTTCAAACAAAACAAATAGTTTTCATACACGACCTGTTATGTTATTTGATGACTGGTCTATAAAAAATTTTGTTTGTTTGGTTGGTTGTTTTCTTGTGTTAATTACTGAAGCAGCTTCCTGATAGCCCTACACAGCTGCAGTGATGAGATGTTGTCATTTGTAGTTTGACCCAATAGCATGAGAGTTTCCCATCAGAATATCTAATCCCAGTGACACAGTGCCCAGTACCCAGTGCGTGTGGTCTTCCTCCCACAGTATAAAAAATATAAAGATGCATTTTTTTAGGTTTTAGCTCGAGATGTGGTGTGGATAAAGCACTTCCATGCATAGAATAAAGCACTGCACGAATACATGGATAAATGTGTCTCGTAGTCTTTGTGTCTGTGTGGACAGGATAAGCTGCACTGTCTTGGAGAAACTGGAGCTCCTGGAGAACAAACTCTCTTTGAAATATCTGCTCTAACAAGATGTCACAACTCCCCTAACCATGTCTTCACACAGTATGCCAACACATCCTCGATCACCTGTCTCTGTGTCCTCCTCTCTGCCTGGCTCTGCCTTGTTGTTGTCTCTTGTTCTTATTGGTTGTCCTCTGTGGGATGTTTAACCTGCTTTATCTGATTTTCTAAATCTGATGGAGAGAGAAAGTTCTCTCCATCTCATTCCTGTCATCTCTCTTCCAACCCTGTCAAAAAGGCATACCAAAGGTGATCTGAAGGCTCTCCAATTGAATCTTAAATCACCTCATAACACAGAAGACTTGAGGATTGTTAAACTCAGTAGAGACAGCCACATCAGGTGTCCTAGGTGAGGTGGTTTTGGTGATTTTGACGTGATTATGTCTCTCTGTGCTCCACAGGACCAGACATTAGTGGTTTGGAGGGGTGGGTGGATACATGTTCAACAACCAATGACAGCCTCTAATTTGAGGCTTGCCTGTAAATGTGTCGGCTCTGTAACAATTTCAGTAACTGTTCAAATATTTGGTTTTTATGTTGATTCAGACTCTTTTTAGATTCTTAGAAGAGTGCATTTGTTGTGGCTTCAGATAGCATCACATTTTTTTCTCTGTGACCTCTTGATTAGCTGAAGTGTAGGTACTATGTGGCTGACCTAGATTTTCTTCATCTGACCAAACCCCTCGTCTCCTTCGAAGCCTGCTTTTCCTCCATCATTCCATGTGTCAAGTGAAGCTAAGTCCCATGGCTGAATGTCCGTGTGCTCTAATTGGTCTGTAGCATCTGTCCTCACACATATGCACGTACTCCCCAAATCCCACACAAACACACACACAGGTGTAACTGTGCATCTGTCTGACAATAAGAGGGAATACACAAAAAAAGCTTTCCAGGTTGCCACTCAAATTCTGAGCTCCATGTGCATGTGTGCCAACTGTTGTTAAAGCATAAAAGCCAGGTGTTTATGACAGGAACACCGTGTTTGGGTTTAGGGGGTTATTAAAAGCACTATTTTACTTGTTTGCATTTTGCACAACATAAGCACACGCTGTGTGATTTTTAAAAACTCTGGAGGAACATCTTTAATGACACACAGTGACCTGAAACTGCAGGCAGGAATGTATGCATAACTTAATGCCTTATTTTGTTTTTCACAGGGATATTAAAAGCATATGTGCTGCTGCTTGTTTTTACATCAGCTATAAAAGGATGCTTTCTTGACTTCCAGGGGCCGCTGGCAAGTTGACTTGCTCAGAAAGGATCAAGCATGAGAAACAGAAGAGGAGTTTGCATCATTCCTTTAATCTGAGTGTTAAAAGAAGGGGATGGAGGGAAGGCGTGGGGGGAGGTGGGGGGGATAAGCCAACAGCAAAGAGCAAAAATGACAGAAGGAAGAAAAGACAAGACAAAACAAGAGAATAACAAAGGGAGAAAAATACTCAACAGTTTTAAAGTGCTCCTGGAGGAACAGCCAAATGTATGAGCATCCACCCTCAGACAGGACACACACACAGTGCAAAGGCACTGATGACACACAGCACATATGCCTTCTGAGAGAAAGTATTCTTCCTGAGACTGACTTGCAGGCCTTTAGCTTTTATTATACTGTGACAATGTTGGAAGAAAACTGTTGTTTTCCACACAAAAACCCCAACAACACATCCTCCTTTCTTTCCTCTCTATCACTTCACCCTCTTCAGCTATGGTTCCCTGAGGAGCAGCATTTTGATGCTAATTGTAAACTCCAAAGTTAAGAAACAGCTGGCTCTCAAAGAAGACACAACAGGCGTCAGAAGAGAAGGGGAAGCAGCAAAGAGACAGAGGCGATGTCAGAGGGCAGGCAGATATGATGCCACGGTTATGACTTTCTGTGCTTTCACTATCAGAAGCCAGCAGCATACACACTACTGACTACACATAACATTTCCTTTGTGCAGAATTTAAGTGCACAAAAATTTGATTGTGAGTTGTGTAAAAGTGGTGTTTCACATTTCTGCATTAAAATGTCTCCTCCAGTATATTTCCTGTCATGTCATTAGATTTATCCAACACTCTGAAGGAGGGGAGAAATAACTAAAGCTGGGTGTTGGCCGCCATCTGCCAAGGTCAGTTTGGACCGCTTCCTTTCTCGTGCTTTCCATCCTGAATCCTGATCAAAAAGAAAATAAATGGGCTGAACCCTCCGGAAGCACCAAATCCATTCAATCCAAGTGTTCTAGGAGGCATGTTCCAACTTCCAGAGACGTCCCACCAAAAGTCAGGATTATTTGGGGATGGCTGTATTCCTGACTGTGATCCTTCCTCCTGATACTGTCATGGGTCAGCTGTGTGGAAAGATGATGACGAGCTAAATGCAGACACTTGAAGGCGAGAAGTCGGCAGTTTAAAGGCTGAACGAAAATACAACCAAGGGGCAAAACAGGCTTAACTAATAAAACTAGACTGGGCAAACTATAACTAAATACTAAATACTGAACACAGAACATGGGGAACATGAAACATGGAACATGAAACCTGAAGAGAGACAAAAATCCCCCAAATAAACTCAAACACCTAGGTCGCAGACTTTCGACCACGACAGGTACACATGGAAATTTAAGAGTCTACTGCTTCTTTTCCTGCTAATTTTCTCTTGAAACTATGGTAGAGCCCAGCCTCTACCAGTCTTGTACTTAGAGCTTGGTCCTGTGCTGCCATGAGCAAACCATGAGGAAAAGTTGCTCTCAGAGCCTTTTCCTCCCAACCCACCTCTTTTGCAACTCTGCACTTACATAAGGAAGTTTTTGAGCAGCTGTGTTGGGGCTCAACACAGCTGCTAAATTTGATAATGGCATAATTATAAGAGAGTTTAGGGTGAGTCTTCAAAACAGCATGCACCGATCTCAACATACAATTATGTAATAATGTTACTAAAAAAAGCTATCTTGGTGTTTTCAGAAGCAAAAGTGTGAGGTTGTTGTCTGAATACCAGAAAACACTGGTTCAAACAGAAACTCTTTTCCAACTGACTAGAGAATCCTCAGAGAGGCTTGGTGAGCTTTCTCTGGAGGCTCTGGACGTGGTATTGGTGAAGTGAGTGGCAAAGGCTTGTCCACCACTACTATATCTGGTTGGGTAACAATGATGAGTTTTGCTCGTTTGCATCTGGAAGTCCCAAAAGTCCTTAGTTTGGTCATACTCAATCACCTTGGTGGCCATTTTGACCTTGAGACTTCCAGACCATACTAGGCACAAACATTCTGTTGTACTATACCGGCCACTTGGTTATGGCGTTCCATGGATGCCCTGCCTGTTAGCATGTTGCATCCTCCTGTTATGTGCTGAATTCTCTCATGGCCATCATTGCACAGCCTGCACCTGGGGTCTTGCTCGTGTAACCCAGTGAGTTTACACAGCTCAGTAATGCAATACAACATTGTTATTGTTAATTGTGATTCATCGTTACTCTGTTAACCACTGAGTTGAGCTAAAGCAAATCAATAATAATTTATGGCAAAGGGGTGGGATTAAATAAGTGTTTTCTTCTTCCCACTCCATTTCAACATGTAAATTAATCAGAACGGCAGCTATATTGTGTCAGGGTTTCTGGGTCGTTGACCCAGTATTTTCAGTTCACGTTCACTGTTTATCTACTGCCTGTTCCACTTCCTGTTTTATTGTGTTAACCTTGGTCTGTGTGCATTATGTTCAGCCCTCTTCCCATTTATCAGTAGTTCATTATGTTCAGCTGTTTCACTCACCTGTCACCTATCAGTCATTATTCAGCCAGCATATTTAAGTCCTCAGTTCTCTCCTGGTCTTTGTCGTGTCATTGATGTTATGTTGTCGTTCCCGTTAGTGCTCCGTTATTCAGCCAGCCACTCAGTCTTTCAGTCAGCTAGTCAGTCCTACCATTCCTGCTTTGTTCATTCACCTGCTCCAATAAACCCTCATCATTTCTGCACCGTGAGTCCTGCGTTTGGGTCATCTCTTCCATGCCTCCACACACAAAACCTGACATATTGAAATGTATTGAATTTTTTTGTATAGTATTTTTTTTCTCTCTCTTATTTTCTTTTTTAAATGTACCTGTATATTGTTTACATGTTTGAAATAAATTACCAATCAATCAATCAATCAATCAATAACAAAAGATAAATAATATAAATATTAGAATAAAACCCCAAAGAGTATATTTAACACTCCTACTGGTTAGGAAGGAACAAGCCCCGCCTTCCTCTGCTCTGTGCCGTCACATGTGCTCAGACACAGAGAGAGACGGAGGTGCACGACACCATCGCTGATTTTCACCACCAAGCTTGTTGCTGGAAAATAACTATAAACTTGATAAATTGAGCAAATATCCATACCGGAGATCTGCATGGACCTTGGAGAAACGGGCCTGATTTGTTGAGAACGTTTTGGACTTTGGAACCATCGCGGTGAGTCAGAAGCTGTTAAGCTAACCTTGAAGCTAAAAAGCTAACAAGAAGTTAACGGGGAATATAATGGCCCAATTTCAATGTTGTAGATCTGCACGGGTGCAGATGAAGCGGAGAAGATCCTCTCTGAGAGTTGAACATTAGAAGCGTGCTGGTGAGTTAAACTGGGACTGGGCGAATCAGGCTAATTGAAAAGCTAACTAGCCTAACGCTCATAGCTGCAGCTGGAGCCAACCAAGTTTTCACTGTGGGAGGACACACGGGGTTTCTCACGGAGTTCAGCTACTCTGAGCACTCAGCTGTGTGCTGATGATGTTTTAGTATTACATGTTTAATATTAAATGCACTAAAATAAGATGATTGTTCATAAGTTCATTTTGATCTTAAAGGTCATGAATCTATTTTATTTTTTTGTTACATTTGATGCTCAATCGGCACTGTATAGATGTCTCTGCGTATTCTTACTGTGCTGATACATTACCACACACTGTAAAACTACAGCCTGTGGACTTTGGTATATTTTTTGGTAATTTTATTTTGTACATTTGAATGTAATTAACATATTGCTTCATTGCTATGCAGTGCAAAGCAATGCTCCTGTAATTCAGTTAAAGGGGCAGTACTGTAAAAAATAATTTACCATAGTTCATGGTTTATTTAGGATTTCTGATAGAAATGTGCACCTTGATGATAGAATAAGCTGATTCTGATTTAAAGATTACATTCATGATTAAGATGCACTGTAAAGACTATGATTAGAAATGAAACTTAATGTTTTGTGCTTGTTTTGTTATAGCACTTGCATTATTTACTTATGGCCATATATATCATTAGATTGTGAACTGAATTAGTAATAGCCCTGTTGTTTACAGGCTAGTTTTTTTGTGGGATCGTGAGACTTGGATTTCTTCCTGACGAGGAAGATGGCGAGCCTTTCCCTTTGAACCGAACCACAGCCATTCCGAGTTGGCCCAGAAGGGCAGGTTGCTCTTCTCTCACGAACAATTGCAACAGTGCGGTAGGATGATATCGCACCAATCACAGACTTTTGACCTTTGGATTTGACTTGACTGAACACTATTAAGCTGGCAAGACTGACATATCTGAGCTCAGAGAGGATTCTGGGTATTATTATTATTGCTGTTACTGTATTTTATTTTATGTTTTCATTCCTGTTTAGGAAGTGCTGTTAAATTGTTGCTACATAGTTCAATACAATTCAAAGCAACTTTACCTGTGGCTCCAGTCATTCCTCTGCACGCAGCTCACTTTATCCCTCCTACGAATCTAGCTATTGGCCCATTCTCTCCATCTTACTTTAACTTCCCCTACCCTATCCTGTACTTGGCTACACTCGGTATGGTAGAGCCCAGCCTCTATCAGTCTTGTACTTAGAGCTTGGTCCTGTGCTGCCATGATTAGTGCCTCTGTGCTGTCAGCCCACCTTTGTCCAGCCATTGGTAGGATTTTCTTGATACCCGCCACGTCTTCTATCTGCTAGAGGTATATGCCATGCATGGGGCCTGTCCTTCCATCTTAGTTTCTCTTTTTGTTCCTCTTCATTCTATGAAGGTATTCACTAAACCCATCTTTCTTATGTACTAATGGATCTTTGTTGGTTCATCCTGGAGAGTGGTTCTGACATTCACTAGTCCTTCTCAGGACTTGCCTTACTCTCTGCAGGTATTTGCTGGTTGGTGCTTTCCTAGCAGCACATTAATGGTTCCCATTTGCCTGTGGGATTCCAAAGTACTTATAGCTACCTCGATGTCTGCAATGTGGCCTTCTGGTAGTGCTGTCTCCTCAGTTCTAACTTTCCTCTCTTTGTTACAATCCAACAATATTTTTCCTGTCCTGTTGATACCCTGATGTCATTGCTGTAGATCCTAGTGGTGTGGATCAGTGAATCAATTCACTCCTGGCATTCAGTTTCATGTCATCCATATAGAGGAAGTGGTCAACAATTGCTTCATTCTCTAGTTGGTCTCTGTAACCAGTCTTGAGTGAGTGCAATGAGTGTAGTAAGCTTTTATTAGCTAGCAGGAATGAATCATGTCAGGGCCTGGTACTGTCTAATGCTTCACATTGGTGCTGTTCTCATATTGTTCCCCTGCCACTGAGAGTACATCTTGGATCTGGTTTATTTTCTTGGTTTCTATCTTCTTGGTATACCTCTTCAAGCAGTTTTTCCAAGGCTGTGAGCCTTTGCTTGACAGTTTCCTAAGAGTGCAGTTATGGTAATCTGTTCTTAGGCACCCCTTTCTTCATCATACCTTTCTGCAATTTCAATAGTTGACTATCTTCCCTCCATGCTATCTTGTTCTTGGCATACAGTCACTTTCTCTTTAGAGTTGTTCTGGTCCTAGTGGCTTTTCATCTTGTAGCCAAGCATGTTAAGGATCACTGGTGTAGATCACCTGGTCCATTTCAATGAGGGTCGCAGTAGTGATCATCCGTAAAGCTGCCTTCACATATCACAAAGGGTACTTCAGATAATATTGGCAATTGATCACAGATGGTCCAGGTTTCCACCTTAGCCATGATACTCTCTTTCAGTTCAGCTGCTGTCACTTTCAATGGTGTCAGTGCACCAGTTGTTCTTGGGGCTTGGTACCCAATCTCGAGGGTGGGATTGATGATATCGCCCTCCTGACTTGACATCCTGGTTCCCGTTGCTATAGCATTTATGTTGTACCTTGTCAGTCTCCAGTTGTCATAGCAGTTGTTTCTTCCAGATGTAAGAACAAAGAGCCACTAGTTGTTTCAATATTGGTCTAGATGCACAGTGATGAAGAATTTATAGGGTCCTCATTCTCCTCATATAAACCCTTTTGCTGGAATTATATGTGTAGTGGCATTGCAACAGCCCCCTCTTCTTATCCCTTGTCCACTTATGCCTCCTTGTCCAGTAGTCCATTTCTCATCAGTGTGTCCTGGTTCCTCAACACCTGACGCAGGCCTTGTTAATGAGCTCTTGCAAGTGCAGCATCCCTACATGACAAAGATTAATGTTTCTCTCTGAATGTGTTTAACTGGATTCCATTCAATGACCAGGCAATTTTTCCTTTCCCTTATTCTTTAATCAACAGCCATTTAATTCCACAATCCACTTAGATGAGCCCATTTGTTCAGGTTGCTTCTTCTGACATTATACAGTCATTGAAGTATTCAGTCTTAGGTTACTTATGTTAATTAAGACCTTTTAATTAAAAACCCAGAAATAAAAGGAGGCAAATAAATAAATGTAAATACAATCAACAAATCTTTATTTCAAATATAAAAGTAACAAGCGTACATCTTTATAAATTGATCTATTATTATTTAACAGCTATCTGAAAGTATTGCACTTTAAATATTTCCTTTCTATACTATTATACATTTTTAATGTATAATACAGCCATATAAGTAGTTAATCCTATCTCATCCAAATGCTGCTATATATGTGGTTATATTTTGCCGGCTCGGACGTCGCCTGGATCAACAAGGTCCGCGTCAGGTGTTGAGGAACCAGGGCACCCTGACGAGAAGTGGGCTACTGGAACAAGAAGGCATCGGTGGGCAAGAGACGAAAACAGGGCATTGTTGGAATCCTACTACGCAAGTAACCCTGGCGGAAGGGGTTACATGAATAGGATGAGGGACCTATGGATTCTTCGATACCCAACGTCCACAATGACGGCGAAACAACTAGTAGCTCAGTGTTCCAACATTCGAAAGAAGGGGGGAGATATCATCACCCCCACCTGAGATTGGGTACAAAGCCCCAAGTGCGATAGGAGAAGGATCGTTGAGTGCGAGAGGAACTGACCTGAAAGATAGGATCATGGCCAAGCTTGGAACCTGGATCCCCCATAGCCGGTTACCAAGATTACGTGAAGTACCCTCAGAAGGTCTGCTAGATGATGTTAATGCAGCACTACGGATGATACCTACAACCACGATTACCGACACTAACAAGCTGATCTACAATATGGCAGCAGTGATCAGTGAGATGCTTGGCTATAAGTTGAACAGCCACAAGGAGCAGTACCCTCCATGGAGAAGGACGCTAGAGGGCAAGATCAAAGGAGCATGGAGGGAGGTTAGCCAACTAACGGAGTTGCAGAAAGGTGCGACAAAGAAGGTGCATAAAAAATACAGCAAGCTGTCCATACCTGAGGCCTTGGAAACTGCCAAGCAAAGACTCATAGCCTTGGCCAGCCGCTTGAGGAGGTACACCAGAGAGATAGAAGGCAGCTGTTCTCCACAGAACCAGCAAAGGTGTACTCTCAGTGGCAAGGGAACAATAAGAGAACAGCACCACCAAGGCTGGAGACGGAGCAATACTGGAAAAGCATATGGGAGAAGGACGCAAAGCATAACGGCAATGCTCAGTGGCTAGTCGATCTGAGGGCAGACCATAGCAACCTCCCTGAACAGGGTCCAGTAACCATCAAGGTGGTAGACATCCAAGCAAGGGCCTCTAGTATGAAGAGTTGGACAGCACCAGGCCCCGACATGGTTCACGCCTACTGGCTAAAGAAGCTGACTGCAGTCCGGGAGCGTCTGGCAGCACAAATGAACCAGCTGCTAGTTGATGAGAGACACCCGGAATGGCTAACCGAAGGTCGGACGGTCCTGATCCCCAAGGACCCCAAGAAGGGACCGGTCCCATCCAACTATCGACCAATAACCTGCCTCAGTACTACATGGAAGCTCCTGTCAGGTATCATATCGGCTAAGATGAACAGGCACATGGGTCAATACATGAGCGGGGCACAGAAAGGGATTGGCAAGAATACCAGAGGCGCAAAACACCAGCTACTGGTAGACAGGACAGTCAGCCGAGACTGCAAGACCAGGCTGACCAACCTGTGCACTGCCTGGATTGATTACAAGAAGGCCTATGACTCGATGCCCTACAGCTGGATACTGGAATGCCTAGAATTGTACAAGATCAACAGGACCCTAAGAGCCTTCATCAGGAACTCAATGGGGATGTGGCGTACAACACTAGAGGCCAACTCCAAGCCCATAGCACAAGTCACCATCAAGTGCGGGATCTACCAAGGCGATGCTCTGTCCCCACTGCTGTTCTGCATAGGCCTGAACCCCCTCAGTGAGATCATTAACAAGACTGGCTACGGATACCGACTACGGAACGGAGCAGTTGTCAGCCACCTCCTGTACATGGATGACATCAAGCTGTATGCCAAGAGTGAACGAGACATCAATTCACTGATCCACACTACCAGGATATACAGCAATGACATCGGGATGTCATTCGGTCTGGAGAAGTGTAGTCGGATGATAACAAAGAGAGGGAAGGTAGTCAGAACTGAAGGGATCGAGCTACCAGAAGGCAACATTGCAGACATAGAGGACAGTTAGAAGTACCTGGGGATCCCGCAGGCGAATGGAAACAATGAAGAGGCAGCTAGGAAAGCTGCAACCACCAAGTACCTGCAGAGGGTCAGGCAAGTCCTGAGGAGTCAGCTGAACGGTAAGAACAAGATCCGGGCTATCAACACCTACACCTGCCCGTGATCAGGTATCCAGCGGGTATAATAAGTAGAGATGGCACGATACCACTTTTTTATGTCCGATACCGATACCGATATCATAAATTTGGATGTCTGCCGATACTGATATGAATCCGATATAGTGTTTTTTTAATCAATAAAACTGTTTTTTTAATATCTTGCTGCATTTTGTATTAAGTTCATACTCAAGTTTAAAAAAAAAAACAACACTAAAGCTATTCTGTTATACCTGTATGCAAAAAAATACACTGCACCCAAAATATTTCATAGTTCAGCAATACAGATCAATCTAATAAACTTAAACCTACTCCATCCTCCCTATTCTGGTATTTTAAAGAGTACTTAGCAGAAATATTAAGCAACCTAACTAATAGGGTTGCAAACTCCCAGCAAAAAAAAAAAAAAAAAAATAGGGAACCACCCCCCACCCTCCACCTCATGATGCTTAATCAATGTCATCAACTTTAATTTGATGCAGGGTGAAAAAAATGCACAGAAATAAATTATTTTTCAAGAATAATTAAATAGATTCAACATCTTTCTTCTACAGAATTGCAGAATTCACAAATGGTTCTTTCCCAAAGGAAAAAGTAGTAGCTTACTAGGGTATATTAGACTTAACAGTTACTATATACAGTAATGGACTTCTATACATTTTACATCAGGTTAAAACTTTGGGTGTAAGATTCAGATAATTATTTATTAAAAGCTAGGCATTTTAAATGAGAATAAGAAAGAAAAGTATGTCTTTGTGCCCCCTTTTCCCTGTTCATGCCCTATCGGCCCCCCTGGCTAAACTTTGCTAGATCCGCCCCTGCACAGTTACCAGCCGTCAGCTAGAAAACGATCCTGGTGTAGAAAGTAATATTAAATAAATTGTAACAACAGCTTATCAAGCTTAAACGTGCTGCTGTTGTTCAGCCGCTGGTTTCCTCTTTCTGGTGCAAAGTGGGCCAAAAACAAAGAAGAGAGATGGACTCTCGACAGAAAAGCCGATCAGCTGATCATTAAGCAGTTTCATGATTGAAGTAGCAGCAGCAGAGGGAGAGAGAAGAGGCAGTCGCTCCATATATCGGTTGTTAAGCTTAACGTGGGAACGCTTTAGAAACATTCAGAGATTAACTTACACACTCTCTTTACTTCTCTGTGGGATAACTTCCTCGGAGATGAAATGCTGGTTAGGTAGCGAGGCTACAAATACACACAGCCGCTCTATTACGTGACCACACTGCTCCGACGTGCTACGGTTATGAGCCGAGTTACGCCGTGTAGCAAGTTTTGTGAGGTGTTTTTTTATATTTAATGGATCGGATTACATTTTTTATTTCTCGCCGATATCCGATCCAGTAATTTAGGTCAGTATCGGACCGATACCGATACGTAATATCGGATCGGTCCATCTCTAATAATAAGTTGGCCAAAGGAGGAGATAGAAGCCACTGACAAAGACAAGAAAGCTCCTTACTATGCATGGAGGGTTTCACCCCAAGTCCAGCACCCTGAGGCTGTACACTAAGCGGAAGGAAGGGGGCCGGGGACTGGTGAGTGTCAGCACCACAGTCCAGGATGAGACAACGAACATCCAAGAATACATTGGGAAGATGGCCCCAACTGACTGAGTGCTCAGGGAGTAGTAGTGGAGAATGACCGAGCTAAGATCCTGAGGGACTTCCAGATACAGATGGACAAAATGGTGGTGGCTAACCAACCGGACATAGTGGTGGTAGACAAACAGAAGAAGACGGCCGTAGTGATCGATGTAGTGGTTCCAAATGACAGCAACAGAAAGAAGGAACACGAGAAGCTGGAGAAATACCAAGGGCTCAGAGAAGAGCTCGAGAGGATGTGGAGGGTGAAGGTAACGGTGGTCCCCATGGTAATCGGAGCACGTTTTCAAGAACAATAATTGTTCCTTTGTTTGAGTGTTGAGTGTAATTTATTCATGGTCACAAAAGCAACAGAGCTTACAGCTTCATTAGGGTTTTGACCAGTGAACTGCCAAACAAACATTTGTATGACTTTTTGATAGTTAGATATATTTTATTAACATTATTCATGCAACTTACCTCAGCTTCTTTTCCATTCTCAGGGGTTATCACGAATACTTCCACCTTTTACCGCAGCAACCTCCCGTAGCAAATAGCAAGGGAATTAACAACACAAAGGGAAACATCCAGCAACAAGTCTCCAGAATGAAGAGATGAATCACACCAGGGCCTGACACCATTCAAGGGTGCTGGCTGAAGAAGCTAGCAGCTTCACCTGGCAGCACAAATAAGGAGGCTGCAAACTGCAAGCACTCATCTGAAATGGCTAACACTGGGCAGAACAATCCTGATAAAGAAGGATCCCCACAAACTAAAACACCATCAAAATACTGGTTGATAACCTGCATCTGAGTAGGCATTGGTAAGACATTGGAAAAAAAACATCACAATGCCTAAGTACCAACTTCTGGTTGATAGAGCAGTACACCAGAAGTCAAAGACTAGTGAGACCAACCCAAGGACTACCTGGATTGACTACAAGAAAGCTTATGACTCAATGTCCCACAAATGATTACTACTGTGTTTGGCACTGTACAGTAATGCACTAACTCAAAGCCAACCAAACAAGGCTCCATGAAGTGTGAAATATATGAAGGTCATGCACTGTCCCCACTGTTGTTCTACACAGGCCTCAAACCCCTAACAGCCATTACTGATGAACTTTATATATAGATTCAGGAGTGGGGTGACCATCAACCACTTCATGTACACAGTTCACATCAAAGTGTATTCCAGGAGAGAGCAGGGCATTGGCTCACTGATCCATCTCACCAGTATCTACAGTGAAGACATTTCATTTGGGATGTCATGTTGTCAGGAGTTTTCCTGTATTGCAACTCAGGTCAGAATAAAGACGCTCAGACAGATTAACATGTACACGGGTGAGCCTGAGGGAGACTCGTACCGTGCAATAGTTGTCAGCCTTTTTATTCATAGCATTCTCAGAGACGTACAGGAAGAGATAAAATAGAACTGTGCAGGCTTCCTGTTAAGTCTGCACTTCCCCATTTAAGTGTAACTTCCCCATTTAAGCTTAATACTGAAAGAGCAAACACATTTAGATAAAAAAACGTACTTTTAAGCATAACATAATAAAAATCCTAGAATCCTAAAAAATCTCTTAACATTCCCTCCTGTTGTACATATGTATATGTACAGTTCATAGCTTATTGTATCAGTCTATGGCCACTTGTAAACATTTTTAGCCAAAACATCATAAAATAGTGGGTTTTGTGAGTATGTTATATCCAAGTGTCTATCTCACCATCATCTTCTTCATTCTGTGATAGGGTGATGCAAGCATGAATTGAAGCAGTTACCATTTTTGATACCATGTTCTTCAAACAAGGTATGACACATGAAGTGAAAAGACACAATAACAGTATTATAACACCAACAAAAACAAGTCCTTTAATCAGCAGGGACTTCCAAGAGCCGCTTAAAAGCCACGTAAGCCAGTCTTCTGTATTTGTGGCATAGTCTCGTTGTTGTGCATCCCGAAGTTGTCTGAGTGTTTTCAGAGCATCAGTCATGTTCGGTGAGTGCACATTATCTGGAATGTATGTGCAACATGTGTTGTTAAAGAGGACACCTTTCTCCTTTCTCGGCGAGAATCATGTCCAACGCTACCCTGTGTTGCATTACTGCAATGCGCAGAGCGTCAATTTCCTGATCCTGTTCGTCGTCGATTTTACATGAAGTATTCAGAACCTTTTGTCTTTCAGTCCAAAGTTTAAATCCCTCTGGGACAATGGAACCCCATATGGAATCATGCTGCTTGAGGTCTGGGGTGCTTCGTCTTTTCCTTGTTGTTGACGTTGATGTTGACGTGGCGTCCATGGTTATCTTGAAAGTGTGGTCAGATATGAAAATGGGAGCGCACTGACCTGTCCAATTCCCAGGAAGGATATCCCAGGCCATCCCTTGCACCCAGAAGGTGCCATTTGAGATGTTGCTGCTCTTCACGGGCCCTCCAGGAGCGTGTGTCTGTACTGCTTTGCAGTTGGTGGTGGTGTTTCCCATTGGCGTGGATCCGTTCTCTTGGCGGTAGCATAGGCTGTGGTTCAAATTCCCATTGTTTCCAAGAAAGACTGGGAATGATTTAGCCTTACTTCTGTGCTTCACTTTCAGGTCAACCCAGAACCATTCGTCACATACACCATTTCGCAGTCCTATCTGGAGAGGTTCCTCATGGTTGACCACGATTCCCTGGAATTGATACCCACGGCTGGCGTAGCTTGCGGCACACTTTGCTTGAATTATGTCCATTCCCTTCGCATACAAGGTGGCGTATTGTGTCGTTGGGGGCATATAGGAGCAAACATAGCAGTCTTTTCTGGGTGTGCTATCAACATTCACACCATTTTAACCCTCATGAAATTAGCAGGCTGATTTAATTACGTATGTTTGTGTTCTTAGCCAGGTTTTAAATCATTATCTGTTCATTAATCTTCATGAGCTTGTCTCTGTAAGGTTAGTGCATTTTCTGTTTGTATGTGTGATTCTTATAAATGTCTCTTTACGATCTTTGTGATCTTGTAAATGTTTCTTTTCCAGTGTTCCAAACTCCTTTTGACAGGGTGTGTTTTCTCTCTTTGGCTCATCACTAGTCATTGTGAATGACATTTCCCCTTCGTCTGTGCCCAGTGGCCTTACCTGTTAAATCCCGTCTCCTCCAGTGACTCCAAGGTCACTCCGGGACTTAGGTTCGAGCAATCGTGACTGCGCCTTGCCTTAGGTTGTCCCAGGGTTTCGAGGTGGGATCTTACCCGTCATGGGCTGTCCAGCCTTCCATGCCCGCCTACTACAGGAGCCAACTGGGCAAGGGTGTTATCAGATCTAGGGGACACACTGGTTCTGGAAATTAAAGGAGTGTAAACTGCTTTCTTTATTAAACTTTCAACAATAATTTCACATGTAACAGTTTGTGTATGTGCATTTTCAATTCATTAATGTAATTGTTAGTTCCTGTATTTATTTCTCTCAGTCTGTCTCTTTTCTAAAACCTGTAATTAATATAATTTTATTACTTTATTACTTTTTCTTAAAACATGCATCCGCTTCATCTTCTTAGAATTTAACTCTGTCTATTTCTCTGGGTGCTCCCCTGACATCATCAGTCACACACACCTTCCTCTCACACACACTTTTAAATATTCTAACCTCTTTCAGACGCCATGACTCGTCTCACCCACACTGCCTCTCTCTCTCTCAAACTTCCATTTTCCACTCACTCAGACAAATCATGCAGCGTCACTCAAATCAAATACTGACAGCATTCACACGGTTAAAATCACACAAAATACGCTTTCATACGAGTATTTTGGGCATGCCTTCCATGATCAGAAAGAGCAAGTCAAAAGAAAAAAGAAAAAGAAAACTGAAACCTCTCATCGTCTCGCAGCTTCTCCCCACACACATAACTGAAAATAAACCACACCAACATTTATGGCTCACGAACTATACATCTATCAAAATTCAGTCATTTACTATACATCCACACTAATATATTCACACTGTATTTACACTCTCATAATAAGCAAAACCAACCTCTTATATACAGGCATTTAGCAAAACGCTCAGTCCTCTCGAGAACTGAAACCACCCTCTCTGCGCGTCTCCGCTGCTCATTTGCATTTACACACCATCCGTGCACATCCGGCTGTGCATTACTGACACAGAGACTGATCTTACTCATAGATCTCATATTCTATATTACAGACGTCTTATTAATTACAACTGCACAGATTTTTTAGGCCTTTTCAACTCCTATGTAATTTCGATAATAGAACATAACGGCTCCAACCGATCAGTCCCAGACTTTTTGTGCTCAATTCACCAGGGCGGTCCCAGACTGTCCTGTCCAGATCTCTAAACCTAACTTAATTTGCCAGCATACCCAATAAGCGCAAAAATAGGAGACTCTAACTCCTAGCAATTTTGAAGATTCCCCAGTCCTTCCCGGCTCGTCGTGTCGCACTAACCCTACTCTTCAGGGTAGGTCAAGGATAAACGTCTTTATCCAGGAGGGGCGTTACCTCCGAGAAAATGCGCTTCTTAACAGGCGCCGCTGTCGTCCTAGAAAAATTTATAATAATTTGAAACAACAATACACCGAAGCAGGATTAAGATTGAGGACAACCCTCAACAGTTTTAGAGATTCCCAGTCCTCTTCGGATGTTGCCCGAAACTATCCCTACTCTTCAGGGTAGGTGAAGGATAAACGTCTTTACCCAGCAGGGGCGTCACCTCCGAGAAAGTTCTTAAGGGTTGCATAACCAATGGGACTTGAACCCACAAAATGACCAAATTCCCTATCATTCTAAGAGTTCACTCAGCAGTCCAACTGCTTTAATTCTCTTTTCATTCCTTTATTCTCATTACTCAGTACTGTCACTTATACTTCCTTATCATTACTTCAACCGGTAAACTTCATGAAAACTTCACCAAAATTAAAAACAGACATTCACCAGTAATTTTCAGTGAGTAGACTTTTAATTTGACATGCCCAATGTGACACCTTTTGGAAATATATTTCAACAGGCAGTGTCTTACCTTTAAATGCCCCGGGGAATGCCTACTCACTTTCACCACTGATTACCGTCTGCCCGTCCAATTACCACGGACCCTGGATCTCTCCATCTACACCAAAATTAATTCCCTCTCTTCACCGGAACGAGCCCCCAAATGTTAAGGGTTCAATGTTGAGAGAAGAATCCATAAAAACCACAGATCCAGGCGTGTGCAATTTAGACGGCATTTTAATGAACACATGTGTGAGTTCAACAACCCAATCAGTGTTGAACTGAACTTACAATCATGAGACAAGGTTTTATATGGGTACAATAACAAAGCCCCCCTCTTTTACAAAAATAGACAATAGTACAGCTTACGTCAATCCAAACCACAAAATGTTCCATGACCTTTAACATTGCTCTAAAAAACATTGTCTTCGGGTCGGTGCTTCCCCTCTTCGCTGTCGCTCGTCGGGTGCACTTCCTCTAAGTACTTCGGCACACTTCTGCATTTCTGCCCTACCAAAATAGATCTGTTATGGTGTGTGTGTGAGTGCGTACACGTGCAAGGGCGCGTGCATGTTGTGTACTGCGTACGTGTCATGACCTCTCACTATTTGTCTGTCTGTACTGCATCTGCTTTTCTGAACCTTAGTTGACCTTAACTTAAGCAACTTGAACTTTCCCCTATCAGTGATCCCTATAGGTGTACTCTACTGAATTAATGTTTTGATCAAAAGCCTCTACTAAAAGCTTAAATCAAAGATAAATGCATACTAACTCTTTGGCTCTTTGGCTTGCACTCGCTCTGCTTTCGGTTTCACTTCTGCAAAACATGCTCTGCAGACGCGTTTCGTTTCCTGTCTCATTTTGGCACAGAGAGTATTTTCCTGTCTCTGCCCTCTACACAGAGATCATAAAAGCATTAATAACTTTTAAATTATAGATTCAACTCAACCCTTTAAAATGGTTCTTCTTTGGACCTGTAATAAAGACTAATATAATACCAATATATTTGAACATCTGAATGCATCTGAATGCAACATCACATGAAATGGTAATGATGATTATAAAATAGCAGCAAATAATAGCAATAAAATATTTCTATTCCCCACAATATCGATACCATGCGTTGTTCATCCATGGATGAATGTGGTCTTGTGTCATGTCACGAAGATGTGAGTTGTCATGTGACCATCTTGTCTGCAGGTGGTGTTGTTCATCTTTTTTTCTTTCGGGTGAGTGTTAATAAACACACCAGGAGTGCAACATTAGCCACTAGGAGGACGAGTGTCTTCATGATGACCAGACACACCTGTGACCTCTGATGAGTAGACTACCGGCAAGAAGAAGAAGGCGGGGTATACCCGATCAGCCCTCCCTCCACCAATAGATCACCATACAGGATTTAGGGGTGTCGGCGTCTAAACGTTTAGGTTGTCACTCACTTTTTTGCAGTGGCTTTGATGGATCCAGGACTGTCTTTCTGCTATTTTGCAGGCAGTAGGTGTGGTGAGTAGCACTTGATAAGGACCTTCCCACCTTGGTGAACTCCAATTTTTCCTTTGGAGTACTTTGATCAGGATCCAATGACCTGGTTTCAACCTGCAAGATACTGGAGAGTTGTTTAGAACAATCTCTTTATTTTCAAGTAATTTAGTCATCCATTCGGCTAGTGTAGTTTCTCTTATTGACTTATCTATAGGCTCACTTGTAATTGGTAGTGGAAATGGTCTACCGTGAATGATTTCAAAAGGTGTGAGTTTCTGAGAACTTTGTGTCAGTCTCATCCACATTTTTACCAGGCCTATACACTCAGGCCATGGTCTCCCTGTTTCTTCCATGCATTTTCTCAGTCTCTGTTTTATTGCCGTTAGTTCTTTCCACCAGTCCGGCACTTTGTGGTCCACGGGTGTTTGATGCTAAATCCTAGTGCTTCAGAGACCTTACTGATTACTTATCACGTCTATGATCACTAGCGCGTATTCTGAGCCTTGGCATTCATTTAGCTCAATAAAACCCATGTGGATTGTATGAAAAGGATGAGGTGGTGTGCATTATGTGCATCATGTGCATTATGTTTTTGGCAAATCATGCATGTTCCGACAAATTTCTGAAATCTTATCTACCACTTCTACCCCCCCTCCTGTTGACAATAATGCTGCTGATTTGTGTAGGGACTTTGGTAGTATTGGTTTGCCATTACAAGTCATCAAACCACTTTCTAGCTGTGCTCCACAGTTTAACCATTTCCTTTGTTCTGTAGTTGGTGCGGCTTTTCGTTCATTCATAAGCACATCAAGTGGTATTTGCATTGAGGAGTCAGACTAATATGTCTATAGTTTGTTGTGCTGCTGCTTTTGCTGCTTGATCTGCAAAGTTATTGCCTTTAGTGACCTCTGAGTAGCCTTTCTGGTGTGTAGCACATTTACCTAATGCTAACTGT
The DNA here is from genome assembly GCF_013358895.1 of Oreochromis aureus. Classification (NCBI taxonomy): domain Eukaryota; kingdom Metazoa; phylum Chordata; class Actinopteri; order Cichliformes; family Cichlidae; genus Oreochromis; species Oreochromis aureus. The sequence continues at coordinate 36,599,387 of NC_052943.1, forward strand.
TTTGGCAATATCAACATTTCCAACAGTGCCTTCAAAAGATTTCCATGTTGCACTGGGTTGCCAGTAGAGGTAACCATCCCCCTATTCTGCCAGATTTTTGCAAAATGATGCACAGCAGCAAAGACATACTGGCTGTCAGTGTATATGTTTATGTCTCGGTCTTCATGCAGTTGACAGGCACGTATGTAATGTCGTGAGTTCTGCACTCTGTGCAGAGTGTGAGGAAGTTAGTGCTTTTGCTTCTAAAATCGTGTCTACTGTGGTTACCGCATAACCTACACAGTTCCGCCCAAGGCTACTTTGTTGATATCTACAAAGATATCAACAACACCAGCCTGTGGGGTGCTGTGAAGGTCAGCGCGTGATACAGCATACAGCAATTCTGATGTGTGACAGTGTAAGCTCATAGCTCACAGCTCTAAAACTAGGCATCAGCAAATCATATGCCCAAATCATTATGTGTCACTGTGATCCACAAGTATGATCACAAATTTGTTTTCCAAACTTACTAAGCAAACAAACAAAAACAAAACAAATTGCCTATGGCATCAAGGCTTTGCGTTCATATTAATTGAGTGTAAGCTGCTTTCTTCATTGCAAGTATTTATTACAATACGGTTTAATTCATGCATCTTATCACTGAGTTCTAAATTCAACCTATCTCCTCTGACCCTTTCCAAAAATAATTTCACATATAACAACTTGAGTATGTGTTGTCTATTCATTAATATAGTTGTCAATTATTTCTGTCATTATTTTGCCTTCTTTTGTTTATGACATGGCGGACATCTGTCAGGAGTAGTAAAATATTATGCTGCTATTATTTGCTGCTATTTTTTATGATCATTATTACTATTCCATTAATTATTAATATTGATATTGCATTTAGATGTTTAAATATATTGGCACCCAATTAAGCTTTTATTACAGGTCCAGTAAGAACCACTTTAAACTGTTGAGTCGAATCTATAATTCTAAATGCTTTTCAATGCTCCTATAATCTTAGATGTTTCTGTGCAAAAGGAGACAGGAAACGCCATGCTTTGCAAAAGTGAAACTGAAAGCAGAGTCTGAGTGCAAGCTAAGAGCAGGTTATTTTATTATGCATTTATATCTTTGATTAAGCTTTGATTAAGTTTTAAGTAGTTGTATTAGATTGAAAGATTTGTTTTATATATTTTACATATAAGTCAAGATCAGTACACACCGGATGGCCTTAGCCTGGGTGCCTAAGCTGAGGTCAATTAAAGTGCAGCGTGAGGATCACACATGCACAGACATACACACACATACAGACACATATAGTTAGAGAGGTCAAATAAGGTGCAGAGCGAGGGCAACACAGCACATACACCCACACTAGTAGACTCATTTAGTAGGTAAGAAGTTGAGATGTGTTTTGCTGTAATTGCAAATTGTGCCGAGACTGTCAGTTTGTTCCAGGAAGACACCAGATGTCCTAGAGATAAGAGCGAGCTTGTGGGGCGACACCTGGATGGAGACGAGACGCGATGTTCTTTTAAACTGTGTCAAAAGTTAACTGAACAGTTGTGGTTTTGGATTGACGTAGGAGATATTGAGTCTGCTTGGCAACAGAAGGGGGGCTGTACTATTTTACCCCTATAAAGTCTTTGTTCTGACGATTGTAAGACAGTTCAATGCTGAATCTGCACAGTGTTGAACTCCATGCATGTAACCAATAAATCTTCGCTTTGATCATACCTCGTGGACCAGAGTTGTTATTTGCTTGAGAGCCCTCCGTACTCCTTTTCTCCAATTTTTGAATCTTAACACATCGCTAAACAATCATGAGCTCAGCCTTCAATTTCAACCCAATTATACCCTGTATTCTTGCACTCGCACTTTCCCAATTAATCTATGCTTTTGACGCTGTACTCAAGGTTCCAGGTTGAGAGAAATCCACCTGTATTGACGCACTAAAGCATACAATTAATATCCTTTTCACTTCTTCTTCTTTTCTTTTTTAAAAGCCTCCATTTGCTACATATGCCTAGAGTTTAACTCATCTCTCTCTGTGTTCTTTCTTTACACACTCAGTTCCTTTTATGGGCATGCATTTCCTGTCACAGACACACACACACGGTTTCCTGTCACCGACAGGCACACATTTCCTGTTTCTGCAGACTCTGTCTTTCATTGTATTTATAGTCTAAAAACCCTCTTTAATTCTACTAAAAACAATCTAAATCTCTTGATCTAAAAACGATACACCTTTATTTCACACACACTTTTAAATTGAGCTCTTTCAGACATCAGGAATCATCACACACACTGCCTTTTCTCTCAAACTTCCACTTGTTCCCTCACTCTACTATGAACCTTTGTACTATTATACTTACTAATTCTTTATTATTTTTGTACAGATCACACCCAATCACTCAAAACCTACTACTCACAGCATTTACACAGTTAGAATCAGTCAAAATATGCTTTCATATTGTAATGAATTCAAACTCTATTTATACGATTGTAGTGAGCAAGACCAGCATCTCCATGCGCGTCACCGCTCCTCATTAGCTTGGTAGTGTCCACATATTTAATTCAGCTTCTCATTAGTTGTTAGTATAGGTTTGCTCTTCATCCTAACAAAGTCTCATCTAAGATGACAGGTTTACAAGCAGGTCAAGTGTCTCTATGCATCTGATTAGTGTAGTTATTTCCTTATTTTCTTATTTCCTTATTTCTCATCTCATATATCATTGTACTGAGTTTGAGCAAACCTTAAGCTTGATTTAGACTACTTTTAACAATCATTCACCTCATATCATAACTGACTGAGGTGCCTCTTCTTATTAATAGTATGTCATTATTAATGTTATCATTGTATTGTTTTTCCTTCTTTATAACAGCAATAGTATATTACAATACACTACTTCACTACTAATATACAATAGTATGTTAGTTTATATTTTATTATGTATCCATCACGGGTCTGTGCGAATCTGCAGCTTCACACCTTCCCAAGCTGGAGACATTTGCTTTTCCTTGGCTGAACAATGACACAGCCTTAATATACCTTATGCATCTCTCTTTTTATTTGATATATTTTCGTGTGAATTATCTGGTTTCATGCATTCTATTCATTCTAGGCACGGTCGTCATGCCAACTATGTTTCATTGTTAATACCAGTTTACAGGTTGTTAACCTTCCTATTATCTCCTATTATCATGCTTATCGCAGATAAGCTCTGCTTTAATTTAAGTTAACCTTAATTTAACCTTTTGTTTATTCCACTTCATTCCTCTTTCCATGCTTTAAAATATTACAACTCTTGTGTACGCTTTGTTTTCTTTTTAGCTTCCTTTATTTATTTCTGCTTGGAGGGTTTCTTATAATTTAGTCAATGCATTTTCCCTCCCACGTGGGACATTTAGGTTTTCTTTGGATTTCTCCATCTATATGCACTAATTTGTCCGGCACCTGGACATTTCTTTTCTAACCACTGCTCGTCAGCAGTGAGTTACCCATTTTAATCCTCTTAATTTTAATACTTTACAACTACACAACTGCGGCACCTTCTCTGGCACGAGAATCGAGAGAGGTGGTTGACACGGCCTTCTACTTTCAAGCTATTCTTGAAAGCGGTGTCATCTTTATGTGATGAAACACGACCTGTTTCTCTCTTTTCACCAGTACTTGGGTGGCCAACAGCAAACAAATTAGTGGAATAGTTCAGCCTCCTTATTGTGCTGTAAAACCAACTTATTCCACCAACAAAAATAAAACAATACAAAAACAAAACAGTACTTTTATACGCGCGCTACCTTTACCCACTACGGGGGAGCTACCAGTCCCAGACGAGCTCTATTTTATTTTAAAATGCTACCAGCCCCTCTGGGCGAGCCTATACATTTTACGCGAGGTGTCTGAGTGTTAATATTCACCTGGTTGCTGATTCACTGCCGGTCTCTCAGGTCTGCCTCATCGACCCCCACCGCCGTGGACCACTTATAAGAACGCCGGCCAGAACCCGAATTCACGTCTCTGGTCTTTATCCTGTACCTGGACAGGAGCTGTCGACAGACTTCAGCGTGGGCTTCTCACGACGTCAGGACTCGATGAGGCTTTCCTGTGGGGTCACACAAAAGTGCTGTGTCCCATCCGGCTCGAAGGACCAAGAAATGTCAGGAGTTTTCCTGTATTGCAACTCAGGTCAGAATAAAGACGCTCAGACAGGTTAACGTGTACACGGGTGAGCCTGAGGGAGACTCGCACCGTGCAATAGTTGTCAGCCTTTTTATTCATAGCATTCTCAGAGACGTACAGGAAGAGATAAAATAGAACTGTGCAGGCTTCCTGTTGAGTCTGCACTTCCCCATTTAAGTGTAACTTCCCCATTTAAGCTTAATACTGAAAGAGCAAACACATTTAGATAAAGAAACGTACTTTTAAGCATAACATAATAAAAATCCTAGAATCCTAAAAAATCTCTTAACACATGTGGACTGGATAAGTGGAGCTGAATAGTTGCAAAGAAAGGGACGATGATTTAGACTAAAGGGTTGGAGTTGCCAGAAAACAGAATATTGAATATACAGAACAGAGATAAGTAGGTGGGTGTCCCACAGGCTAACAGGGACAACATGAATGACAAGGAATGAAGAACAGGAAGAGGAACCAAACCAAGCCCCTACATGGGATGTACCGTCAACAGATGGAGGAAGTGGCTGACATCAGAAAATCCTACATGTAGCTAGAAAAAGTCATAGTCAAGTCTGTATGAAGTGCCTTTGAGCATAAACTTAAAAGCACATCCAAATATGAAGGAAATATAAAGGAACAACTGACTCCTATGAACCCAGCTTTAGACAGCCTGTGCAGAAACAGGAACGCTGGACTCTTGAAATTTCACTCAAATTTCACTTTCACTTTCAAAGAGCCTGTTTGACTGTCAGCTTGTCAGAGTTACATTTGGTGTTGGCTTGGTGAAGCACACTAAATAAAACCAGAATCCCTGAAGAGAAGAGGAAAAACATAGCTGTCACTGCAATATTTCTAGTAGTGTGAAGTCAAATTTGCCGACTACAGCCTGGACATTGACTTACCCGCTAGAGAGCAGGGTGAGTTGATGGGTGGGTGGGTGACAGAGGACAGTTTGGGGGAGCATCTGAGAGAAGTGTTTTATGCCTTAGGAGATGCCATTCTGTGTGCAGCTGGTGCATTGACAGGATTAGATACAGAGGAGAAGCCACGCTGACAGAGAAAGATGGAGGGCATCAAACACCCACACCGTCAACCCCAACCACTCCCACTTCTCTCTCTCACAGGGTAAAATATGAAGCCAAGCCTAAGGCCCACCAACCATCTGATATTGACAAAACAACTCAGCTCACACTGAGATTTCATGGAGACGCTTAGTGGTTGGCTCTGTGGAAATGAGAGAAATGTTTACAATGAGGGGGTGCTGCATTAGCCTGAAACTGAAAAACTGTAGATAGGAACCAGTGTTACTCTATTACATCAGTCCTTTGTAATGAAATACATCACAACAACTGTGATCATTTTAGTGGTCATTTTTCTGGACTGGTCAGTGAACAACTGGAAAATGCATTTTGATTGATCAAAATCACCACCCTTTCAGCTTGTTCGTGGCCAAAAGTGGCCACCTACAGATTAGGTCTGTAATTTTTTATTATTTTTGGTTTTTTGCCATTTTTTTCTGCATAAAGCTTTTAAGTAACTTCAGTTCTTTCCATACATATAAAATAATTATTACCTTTTTATTTTTTAACCCTTTAAACACCAGTTTGTTTATCCACTGCACCAGCTGGACGACAACCTCAAATCTCGCAATTTTATATAATTGCATTGCTACTGAAATTTCTTGTATTATTATTATTATTTATTATTTTTTTTTTTTTTGCCTGTCCCATTTGGTTCTTTAGCCGTCAGAATTGTTGTCTCAAGACCAACAAGGATACCAAATGGATTTATTTTGCCAAATGGATCATCATGGCATTGCCGTATTGGTCCATTTGATCAAACTTTGTTGTTATTATTTACTTTATTTTCAGTTGTTACAGATGGGACAGACATGACTGGGGGATAGGAAAGGGAGAAAGAAAGAGAGGAAGGAAAAGAAAACAGAAGGAAAAGGGACAGTGAGAAAGGGCACTTACAAAGACAAAGAAAAAAATCTCCTGGATTACCTGTTGAGAGAAAAGAAGAAAACAAGCAAAAAAAAACAAAAAAAACAAAGCAACATACTAAACACAACACCATCACGTTAATCTAGCTAAGTGTGAACAGCAGTAAATACTAAATATTGAATGTTGTTGTGCAGCACACAGGACAGACAGCGCACAATGTGCTTTGAAGTAGCAGCTAAGAAAGTTGTAGTTTATGTCTATGAACAGTGAACACCCGTGTGCACACCTGTGTGGATCAACGCGCTTGTATACAAAAGGTTTCCCCATGTAACGGTCTGCTAGAGGGTGTGGAGGGCCATAGCCCCGTCCCCCAGGGCATGAAGCAGGCATGGAGGAGATCCAGGCTCCAGACATCCAGAGGCCCCAGAGTGCGAGAGCCTAAGGAGTACCACCGGAGGGGCATCCGTGCCACCCTCCTGGGAAGGGCTGAGGAGATCCCCAGACGAGGGGTCACCCAGTAGCCACGGAGCAGAAGCCAGAGGGGGCTGCACCGGCGTACCCGCCGGCTCTGGCGGCAGCCCGAGGGCCCCCTTTGCCCCAGAAGAGGCCTGACCGAGCGACAGGCACCAGGCCCCGCCAAGTAGCCACTGGGAGTGAGCTGGTGCATACCTGAGCTCCCAGCCCCGGACACCAAGAACCACCGATGCACCAACCCCTGAGGGCATCAGTTACCGGCAGGGAGTGTGGTGAGGGGAGATAGGCCTCTTGTATTATTAATAGTAGAGTCTGGGGCATATGATTGATTCACATCAACATTGATTATAATGCATTGTTATTTTAGTGCAGAGAGAGCAAAAACATAAAAACTCCCTCTCAGCTTGTTCGTGGCCAAAAATGGCCACCCCTTGTTTACATTTACAAAATGCTATAAAATTCATATATATTAAGAAAAATGTCCAGGTTTTTTTACATGATTTTTTAGATTAGCATCAGGGCTGTTCATGAAAATCAAAATTTCATTAAAATTCTGAAATTTAACCCTTTAAATACCAGTTAGAGCACATAATCATAACAACTCATAAATAGACAAAATCATAAAATCCCAGTTTTTTTTCTAAATAATACATGCCATCTGATTTATTTGCTAACCATGATGAAGGTTAGATGCATAGCAATAATTAACAGCATCAATGACATTTATGCATCTTTGTTTTTTTGTGCAGTGACAGAAAAACAAAAAAACTCCCTCTCAGCTTGTTCGTGGCCAAAAATGGCCACCCACTGTTTACATTTACAAAATGCTATAAAATTCATATATATTAAGAAAAATCTCCACTTTTTTTGACTTGACTTTTTAGATTAGTATCAGTGCTGTTCATCAAGACCAAAATTTCAATCAAATTCATAATTTTAATCCTTTAAATACCAGTTAAATCACATAATTTTAATGATTTACATAGGGATAAAAGCATAAAATCTCCATTTTTTTTTCTAAATAATACATGCAAACTGATTTATTTTCAAACCATGATGGAGGTTAGATGCATAGCAATAATTAAAAGTATCAATGAGTTTTATGTTTTGTGCAGTGACAGAAAAACAAAAAAAAAATCCCTCTCAGCTTGTTCGTGGCCCAAAATGGCCACCCCCTGTTTACATTTACAAAATGCTATAAAATTCATATATATTAAAACATTTTTCTACTTTCATTGACTTGATTTTTTAAATTAGCACCGATTCTAGTCATAAAAACCAAAATATAATTCAAATTCTGATATTATACCCTTTGAATACCAGTCAGATTATGTATTATTATAGTAAAAATAGTAATAAAGTTCACATCTTTTAGCATATAAATGGTGAAACCTAATATGGTTTTTATCATCATTGCAGGTCAGTAACAGTAACTGTTACAATGATTTATTTTTACTTTATTTATTTATTTATTTATTCTTTCTTTTTTTGCGCGGGGGGGAATGAATAGCCAAAAGCAATGTCACACATGGTGTGTTAGTGGCCAGAAAGGCAATTTAATGACCAAATAATCCCTGCAATCACCAATAAAATGATCAAAATTTATATTCCAGTATCTGTGTGCTTCTGTGTGCATCATCATTAGCGGCAAGATGTACTAACCACATTAGAGTGGTTTTTGTAGGCACACTTTCTACACCTGGTTCAAGGGGCTGCTGTTCCGTTCCTTTCACGCATCCTTTATTCCCCATCACCGACTGCTGGTTCCTTGTGTGTTGCTGTCAAAAGAAGCACATTCCTCCGTTGCTTTGGCATGTGGGATATTGCTGTGGTAGTTTTGGTGAAGCCAAAGACAGACAACAAAATCTTCCTCTGTTGCAACTGGAGGAGCTGAGGAGGAAGCTCTGGGTTGTTTCCCCTGTGCCGGTTTTCATCTGAGGAGTTCCTCTGCCAATGTGACCGAAGGAAAGACGTTGTCCTCGGAGCTCCTCCGTCAGTTGGAGTCTGAACCCCATGCCTTTTTTACTTCCTGAGAACTTCCAGTGTTTTCATCCAACATGCTATGTATTGGCCAAAGGAGTTTGCAAAGAAAAGCGTCTGGACTTCTTTAAGTTGCTTGAAGACGTTTCACCTCTCATCCGAGAAGCTTCTTCAGTTCTAAGGTCAAATGGCCGAGAGTCCCAGATTTAAACCCAGTGGGAGAATCCCCCCAAGGAGGGACAAAGGACCCCCTGGTGATCCTCTAATCACATGCGCCAAAGTGTGAAAGCGGGTGTGGGACCTAATCAGCCAGGGTTTCGGGTGAGCTCATTGTGAAACCTGGCCCCACCTTGTCATGTGAATTCCTGAGGTCAGATGGCCCAGGATGTGAGTGGGCGTTAAGGCGTCTGGGGAGGGAACTCAAAACTGGATTATAGATGGCAGACAGTTGGTGTCGTAAACCACCGCCTCTGTTCAAAGATGGTCGCTCACAGTGGACATAGATGGCCTCTTTCACTCCTCTTTCAAACCATCTGTCCTCTCTGTCCAATATGTGAACATTGGCATCCTCGAAAGAGTGACCTTTATCCTTAAGATGCAGATGGACTGCTGAGTCTTGTCCTGTGGAGGTGGCTCTTCTATGCTGTGCCATGCGCTTGTGAAGTGGCTGTTTGGTCTCTCCAATGTAGAGGTCTGGGCATTCCTCGCTGCACTGTACCGCATACACCACGTTGTTCAGTCTGTGTGTTTGAGTTTTGTCTTTCGGGTGAACCAGTTTGTGTCTGAGTGTGTTGCTGGGTCTGAAGTACACTGGGATGTCGTGTTTGGAGAAAACTCTCCTGAGTTTCTCTGATACACCGGCTACATAGGGGATGACAACGTTGTTGCGTCTGTCTTTCTTATCCTCCCTCGCTGGTGTCTGATCTTCTTTTCTGTGCATCTTTGCTGACTTTATGAACGCCCAGTTAGGATAACCGCATGTTTTCAGTGCTTCCTTTACATGTGTGTGTTCCTTCTTTTTTCCCTCAGGCTTAGAGGGAACATGTTCTTCCCAGTGGTGTAGGGTCCTGATTACTCCAAGTTTGTGTTCCAGAGGGTGATGGGAGTCAAAGAGGAGGTACTGGTCTGTGTGTGTGAGCTTCCGGTAAACTTCAATGTTGAGGTTGCCATTCTCTTCAATGTGCACTGGCGCAGTCCAGGAAAGGCAAGCAGTTATCCTTTGTGTCTTCTCTGGTGAACTTGATGTTTTTATCCACAGCGTTAATGTGCGCAGTGAAGGAATCCACTTCTTGTGTCTTGATTTTGACCCAGGTGTCGTCTACATATCTGTACCAGTGGCTGGGTACTCTTCCTTTGAAAGAGCCAAGAGCCTTTCTTTCCACTTCCTCCATGTAAAGGTTGGCTACAATAGGTGACACAGGGGAGCCCATGGCACAGCCATGTTTTTGTCTGTAGAAGCCCTCGTTGTATTTGAAGTATGTAGTGGTGAAGCAGAGGTCTAACAGTGTGCAAATCTGATCGGGTGTGAAGTTGGTCCTGTCTTCCAAGGAGCTGTCTTCTTGTAATCGTTTTCTGACAGTCTCCACTGCTTCCGTGGTGGGTATGCAAGTGAAGAGAGAGACTACATCAAAGGACACCATGGTTTCATCTGGATCCAGGGTAAGTTTCTGGACCTTGTCGGTGAAGTCGGTGGAGTTCTTGATGTGATGTGGGGTGTTCCCCACGAGAGGTGCAAGGATGGTAGCAAGGTGTTTTGCAATGTTATAAGTGGCTGAGTTTATGCTACTGACTATGGGTCTGAGTGGGACCCCTTCCTTGTGGATTTTAGGAAGTCCATAAATGCAGGGTATGGCATCCCCTGGATAAAGGTGGTGATATGTGAGGCGGTCAATGATTTTGTCCTTTTCAAGGTCTTGAAGGCAAGCTATAACTTTCTTTTTGTAGCTGCTTGTGGGGTCTCGTTTTAAAGCTTCGTAGGTGTTGTTGTCACTGAGGAGAGTAGTGATCTTCGTGTGGTAATCTGTTGTGTTTAGGACCACGGTGCACCTTCCCTTATCCGCTGGTAATATAGTGATGTTGTGGTCTTTGCTCAGGGAAGTGACGGCCTTCAAGGACAGATGGTTTGAAAGAGGAGTGAAAGAGGCCATCTATGTCCACTGTGAGCGACCATCTTTGAACAGAGGCGGTGGTTTACGACACCAACTGTCTGCCATCTATAATCCAGTTTTGAGTTCCCTCCCCAGACGCCTTAACGCCCACTCACATCCTGGGCCATCTGACCTCAGGAATTCACATGACAAGGTGGGGCCAGGTTTCACAATGAGCTCACCCGAAACCCTGGCTGATTAGGTCCCACACCCGCTTTCACACTTTGGCGCATGTGATTAGAGGATCACCAGGGGGTCCTTTGTCCCTCCTTGGGGGGATTCTCCCACTGGGTTTAAATCTGGGACTCTCGGCCATTTGACCTTAGAACTGAAGAAGCTTCTCGGATGAGAGGTGAAACGTCTTCAAGCAACTTAAAGAAGTCCAGACGCTTTTCTTTGCAAACTCCTTTGACTACGATGACCTGGATGACTGAGAACATTCACAGACATGCTATGTATTGCTTTGTTCTGGTGTAGGCTCACATCTCCACTTCATCTATAGTCCTCCAATCCTCACACCTTGGCCTCCCGTGCAGGTTTCTAAGGGTGCACAGCAGCTAAAAGATCTCCTTTGTTATAAAAAAAGTCAAAAGTAGATCTCAGGCTGCTAATGCAGGACTAGGGTGACCCCTAGTGGGTACTGGATTGTGGTGCAGTCTCTCTTCAGTAGTGGGAGCCACATGGTTTTCCTTTCATGGCGGATCCAATGAGTCACCGGCTCGTCGGTCTCAGAAAATGCTCCTATGTTCTTTTTTGGGGGGGGGATCCACCTCCATGCCCCCCAACCCCAATCCTCCCCCAAAGAAGAGGATTCGGGCACTGGCTAGAACTCAACATCAGTGGTGATGCAGTCAGCCTCTTTGAAGATTGTCCCCTCATCTTCTGGAGAGGAGGTTTCTTCATCTTGGGCAGATGTCTTTTCTTCAAGGGCAGAGGACTGCTTGCTGTCCTTGCTCTCTGACCAGATCATATAGACAGTGCTTGAAGCAGTGATGATCTAATTGCCATATTGCCAGAATAAATGATCTGGAAGCTGTTAAGCTTACTTAAAGCAGTAGCTCTGTCTGCACCTGCATAAACTCCAGGACACGTTTACAAACAGTGTTTGTTGTTGTTTGCGCTGCAGCTGCAGGTTTGAACTCTGCAAAATGTCCTGTGATTGGGGTTTTTTTGTTTTTGTTTCTAGAGTTAATATTTTGGGTATGGTATCTTTTGATGAAAAATACAAGAGTAAAAGTGCTTTTAACATGTGCTTCAAAGCTAAGTTTGACTGGGAACCTCGAAGCTCAATATCCTGCATCCACAGAAATTCACTGCAGCCTATGTAATGTTTGAATTTATTCCAGTCAATCTTTCAAATACATGTTTGTACTGCAATGTCATGCACAAACATAAACTATTAGATCCTTAAGATCAAACCTATGTCAAAATTGTTTCATTATTTTGGCATAGGAGTGTGGTAGGCCATCAAAGGCCGCTACTAGAAACTCAGAATATTACATGAAATTGCTTGCTTGGCCAAAAATGGGTAAATGAGGTAATTTGGTAAAAAACACTAAAAACTACAATTTTCATGTGTTGAGTTTAGAATGAAAGCAATTTTACCTAAATCGCATGATATAGTACTGTCAATAACAAGGAATCAAAAAAGGTGGTTATAATGGGTTTCAATTGGCCACAAATGGCCACAATAGAGCCAAGAGGAGAAATTTAGTGTATAGTGAATATTATTGACATCATTAAGGAGCTGATGTTGAAAATTAAAAAATCTGAAAGAAATACACACCTTTGGGAAGTTTCATTCCATTTGCATTAACAGAACAAAAATGGTTGAAAAGCGAAGTGGCCACAAACGGCCAGGATAGAGACCTGAGGGTTAAGGACACTGAATGCCACTGACACTTGGTACAAATACAGTTATGGCAGTACAGTATTAGGCTTCAAAATCAGTCACTTCCAAATGCACTCAGCATGATGAAACAACTTTGTGATCTAATCTAGTTCATTATGAAAACCTTAACCAACTCTGCCCCCTGCTTTTTTATTAGTTCCACCATCTACAAACCATAAATTGTACTCGGTCATCTTGTAAAACTTCTGTCACAAATCACAGTGATATCCTGCCTGCACTCTCTTCTTCACCTCTCTTGTGCACTGGTTGTTGCTTTGGATGGTTGAAACGAGGTATTCAGACTCATGTTCACTATCTGTTCCTTGCATCTATCTCCCTCTAATCCACACACATGTTCTGTCTTGCTTTCTTATTTTCATTTCTCTTCTTCACCTGCTCCCTACACTCACTCACTGTAAAATTTAATATTGTGTTTAATTAAATATATTAAGTAGGCTGAACTCAATTTTTATCAATTTGTTATTAGAACTCAATTTAAGTAAGTTACCAGTACTTTTTATGCAAAAATGCTGATCAACTCAGTTTATTTGAGTTGTCTTAACTTAGAAAAACTAAGTAAGCTGGAAGTTTTGCTTCTCAGTGCGGAAGGATCAAAGATGTGGTTTGAAAATGCCACGTTACTACCGTCCTCCCTCGCACGGATCAGTCCGCATGTTCATGGTGCCAGCATTTGTTATGGAATATGTTGAGCAAACCTGGAGAAGCTTCAGCTCAAGATATTATTGTTGTCATTGCTGTGGATTTTTACCTGATACACTGACTTGGTGAGTAAATGTTTACTCTTATTCAAACTGATTTTGTGGCTTCTCTTAGTTTAGCATCAGGTTTATAATCTTGCTAGCTAGTTAGTGTTAGCCTAGCGTTGCTGCTGCCGCTGGGCTCATGTTACTTAAAAATTAACACCACAGCCTTAAAAACCTTATATAAAAATATGTCTGTGAAATTTTCTGTTGATTGTTTGAAATAAAAAAGTGAGATAAGAGCCCAGACAAAATTTTTCAGGAGGTGCAGCCGTTAGGGGTGGGGTGGGGTGTGGGGGGTATTTTCAATCCATAGCCATAACTAACTAACTATATATATCATGTCTGTGAAGGTTCTCAGTCATCCAGGTCATCGTAGTCAAATAACATACTAAATATAAACCTGAAAAATCTGTTTAGAACAGCGTACTGTGTTGCAAAGAGTGAACTACCATTGGCAAAATTTAGCAGTCTATATATATCATGTTTAACCTGAGTAGCAAAAGACCGCAGGGGGGTTGAAAACGATACGCCAGAAGTTAGCTGTGCTCGCGGACTCTATCGAGCCTTGACTTCCCGGTCAGCTATCCTGCTGGTGGATAACAGAGTTCTCTGAAAACGTGGAAGCACTTTTGCAAATATGTGATATTTTGATAAATTAAGTAGATATTTGAGCATTACATAGCAACATTCTCACCTGAAAATATCTTAAAAGGTTATTTTGTGACCCAGAAAGCGTAATCTGGGGAAAAGGAGGATCGCGGTTGTCGGATCCTGTGCGTACTTGTGTGTACTTGTAAGCGCGGCAATGGCGGAGGAGCGCGGCTAAAAAACTTTTAAATATTACTTTTCAAAATATCACATATTTGCATATTTTTAATGCTTTGTGGCAGCTTTTGAACAGCTGTGGCATCTATTAATGTCAAATCTAGCCTTTCTTTAACAACATAAGCAAACTGCCTTTATATTTAACCGACTTTTCTGTTTAATTACATTTTAAATAATAATAATAATCATAACAATAGTATTTATTTTGTTAAAAAATGTGTTTAAAAACAAGATTTGTTGTGAAAGCTATAATCCAGATTAGTGGCCTGTTAAATGGTTAAAGTCTAGGTTGGCTTTATAATTGAGAATAAAGTAATATAGCTTGTCCTTCTAAAGAATTAAGTTAAATTACACAGTTGAATCATAAGAAACATTGTGTTACATATAAACCTTGCCATATGTTAGATCTGATCATTTTGCTTATTAGAAACTTTTTATATTGGAAGTTAACTTTTAACAAGCATGTAATGATTATATTTAAATTAGGTGGTCTGTTTTTAAACACATATCTCTTTAGGCCTAAACTGACAGTGCTAATACCACACATTCAGACACAGTAGTAGATGGTGTTTTTAATACTATATGTGTTAGTCTAATTTGGTTGTATGGGGTCTACATTGACCCTCTGTGTTGTAAGTTACAATGATTGCACAGCCATTAAGGATCAAATCAGCTTCGAAAATTTTTTCTGTTTTTTCTCCCTCTGCTTGCTTCTTACTGTCTTTGAGGCTCGGGACCAGCACTCCTGCTGTTGGACAGAAAGACATCAGTAAGTATTTTGATTTCCCAATATATTAGCAATTGTCAGTAACATTTATATTGATCAGGCTGAACTTTAATCATACTTTAGATCAGCCTGTTTTACTTATTGTTTTATTTGTGCTTTGGTTTGGGGAAGTTGTTTCTTTACTGATCTTTTCCTGTCTTCTGTTATTAGACTTGAGATATGACTGCACTATGCTGTTGCTGGTGACCACAGTTAATTCTACAAGACACGCTGTGTAAGTAAACAAACAACAACAGTTTGGTCTGCATTTCTTGAAAGATCACATCCCCCAAACTTAGTTTAGAGGGTCTACACTGTATATAGTGAAGTCTGCAAGTTTTCTAACAGCAAAATCTGTTTTGTGCCCAAATCATTTTGCACATCATTAGAATGAAAGTTATTGGCCATGTTTGCATAGCCCTTTTTAAAATGATGCTTTCATGACATTATTGTGTGTTGGGTGGTGGTCAGGGCTATGCAGACTGACAAGTGGGACATTGAATGTCACCTCTCCGGTGGGGAGGGAGCCTGAGATTGTCTAAATTGGAGTCTGTTCTATACCAAATGCAGAAAAAAATGTTTTAAGAAAGCAATTAAGTTCATGTTCCAAAAAATATGATTGTTTGCTTGCAGGACACCAGTAGAGATGAGTCCTCCGTCACAGATGATGTGGTCAGTGAAGATGGTCGCCTGCAGGTTCAAGCTCATTGCATCTCCAGCCCACATCAACTGCCACTGTACTTAAGGCAGTGGTTCCCAAACTTTTTTTGCCAGGCCCCCCTTTTTTATGTCACGCAACGTCAAAGGTATGTGCCTCTTTTCACGTCACGCTGTGCGCCACGTTATTGTTTACATGAGATGAATTGCAGAATGGCAGATAGAGACAAAATACTGTTAATCTGACTATCTTCAGGTTTTACACGCTTACATACACACGCAGTTACTGTCCCTCCATTTAGAAAGGCAGAGGCGTCACGGTGTGATTATTTTACGTGTAGTTGTTTTTTTTCCTGTGTAATAATTTTCAACATTGCTATCAATACATTTTTCAAAAAAATGTCTCTCTGTACAAAATGGGTTTAAACACATAAACAGCTGTGGGATACTGTTAGTCCGTGATTTGATCCGGGGGAACAAATTACGGCAGGATCAGCCTGATATTATTTGTATCCCACTGTAACTTTACTGCATAAAGAGCTAACATGTCCAAAATGTCAGGAGTAGTTAGTTATTACAAGAAGTGTTTGTGAACTAAAAATCAAGAATGTGGGATACTGTTTGTCCGTGATTTGGAGAGCCCAGCGCTGCTCCCGACGCAGGGAAACTAATTTTGCAGGGGAAACCTACCTTGGCACTTGTGCAGGTGAAGCCAAAGGGAAGATATGCTTCACCAGATTTTCTAGTCTTTGGCTTGGAAGGAAGTTGGTTTGGAAACATATTTGGCGATGCTTCATCTCCTGCTTTGCGTTTATGTGGGAGCCCCGTCAAAAACCTGTCCACAGTGTCCAAGCTTTCTTTTTTTTTTTCTTTTCATACCGCCCCCCCCCCCCCCAGGGGGCAGGCCCCACACTTTGGGAACCTCTAACTTAAGGGAAGTTAAAGACTTTCTTCTGCACTTACATTTGGATCACCTCGATCCATGACAGTCATTCAGGCAGTAATGCCTGGACTGGAAACAAGCCATCCTTAAAATAATACAACATTCCAGCTCCTGTGTGGCCTAAACTTATTTTCTTAATAATTAAATCTGAGACTTTGTTTCATTGTAAGATTATAACAGTGATGGCAATATAATTGTTTGTTGTTCAAGAGAACAGTGTCCAGTATGTTGGCTGTTATACTTTTTTGCATTTGAAAATAAAAGTTGGGCTGATTTGAACATCATTACAAAAAGTGTTGTTAATTATTTTTAATCATATTCAGGTTACCACAAATTCTTTTTTCATTTAGTTGAACATGAAATGTTTGTCAGTAGGTAAACAATTAGTATTGTACAGTCAGAAATATCAAGTTAAAATTAATACTGCAGACTTGCAATGAATAAGTTTTCCTAACAGTCGTCTTAAGTAAGCTTTACTTAGTTTTTTTGAGGCAACGAGTTTGCATAGTTTTTTTGAGTTCTGGAAACTAAATAGGTTTTTACTCTGTACTCAAAGTGAATAAGTTGCCTTAACTTGTTTTTAATGTCTCTGTAAAGCACTTTGAATCACCTTGTTGTTGAATTGTGCTATATAAATAAACTTGCCTTGCCTTGCCTTAACTTAGTCATCTTAAGTAAACTTTACTCAATTTTTTTGAGGCAACGAGTTTGCATAGTTTTTTTGAGTTCTGTAAACTAATCAGATTTTACAGTGCTACAGATCACAATGTCATTTGCAAACATCACAGTCCACAGAGAGTCCTGTCTGACCTCATTTGTCAACCTCTCCATCACCACTGAGGCGGCTGTAGCTCAGGAGGTAGAGCAGATCATCTACACTCTAAAAAATATTTTGTTGCCCCAACTTAAAAAATTAAGGCAACAATTTCCACTTATAAATTTTGCATATTATTAAGTAAATTCAGCAAGTAATTTTTAGGTTTGGCTAACTCAACTTGTTTAACAAGCCAACATGATTTACCTTGACCTCCAAAAGCATAATTAAGTTTATGCAACCTAATATTAATTATTTCTCGTAAAATTGAGAAATCACATTAGTTGAGTTACACCAACTAACTTTTTTACATATATCCTACTCACAATTATCCATGCCAATTAGTTTAGGTTTCTATAGTAACTTTTCTAAAATCACACAAAGCCATTTCACTTATTCCAATTGATTAATTTATTACTAAACATTTTCAGTAATACACTTCTGTATCAATACAACATAAATGAAACATTACAGCAGCCCTTTAATTATAAATGACTAAGCAAAAAAAAGTACTTCATGTACATTATCAATAACTTAAATTGGTATCAACTTGTCGCAGAATCAAGGAAATGACAAAAGATTTTAATGTTCAACAACGGAACAATCCAAAGCTAGGATTATATGTATTACAAACCTTTCTCAAAACTACACTCATCTAGGACTGCATACAAAAACATAAGAGGCACATCGGAATACTACAGTCCAATTCACATTCGTTTCACGACAGAAGTTTGCACTTAAGAGACATTACCCGTGGACTGGCTTTAAGCCCATCAAGTTCCAGAAATACCTCTAGAGTGTTCTTTACTTGTTTGGGGTAGCTCAGATTGAGAGCGTATATAAGCCCCATCAGTAAGGCACACGCTCTGGGCACATCAAGGTCTTCCAGGACTGCTGTTCCTTCAATCACAATTTTAGCGACATCTGGGAGAGACACTGCTGCAAGTCTGGTGACTACAATCTTTACCACTTCTTCTGGGAACTGTTGTTCACCATCCTGGCAAGTAGGTAGTTTAAATGGAAACATATCAGTATTTTATGTGCCATTTAAAAATAAAACACAAAAGAATGCAAGATTCACCTACCAGCTGTTCTCTGAAGAGATCCTCTTCCTTCTCTTTCAGATACACCTTCAGGCAATGGATTGCAACCTCTCTCTTCTTTTCCACCGAACTCTGGAGAATAAAAAAAGCAAAACAAAACTTAAACTTACTGTTTATTAGGTGAAAAGTCAAAACTATTACATTTATGGGACTTGCGTTGTGCCATTGATTTTAAATATGTTTTTAAAAGAATTAAAGATTTAATCTTTGTAACTTCAATTTAAACTGTTACACACTGGCCTGCTTTAAATGCCCACTTTGCTAGCAGTAGGATAAGGTGAGTAAAAGTAAATGTAACCTAAACTTCATCAACAGCATAATTGTGCTTTTGATGAATAGGACCTGAAGCAGAGGAAGAAATGAATTGTAACTGTAACAACTAATTCATCAATACACCTGCGAGGTACATTATATATACTTTCCAGGTTTAGTAGTAGGTGGGCTAAATGTTTCTCAATTAAATTAGGCAATTCACCAATTTCTTCATCCTCTGCATTTGCTACATCTTCACACAATGGATTTTCATTATGTTCCTCAAGAGGATCATCTCCTGCATTCAAATGACTGACACACCTCTGTATCAGCTCAGGCTTGAAGTCATCCAATGAGTGAGGAGTGTGTTTTCGGTTCCTATGAGAAGCATATGTTCAAATGAGCAGTGACAATCCCAGTACAGGCAAGGCATAAACAGTCCACCATGGCTATGTCTAAGCCTGTAATGCTTTAAGAGCTCATTCCTTCTTGAGGTTTCAAATTTGCAAATCCAATGCATTTTGAAATTTACTGCAACCTTTTGTAATGCAAAGAATTATTGAAGCTTTTGAGTTAACAAGCTATTTTAAGTATAAAACCTTCTCTAAAACACTACAATGCAACACTGAAAATAATGAATCATAAAGACTGAACAAAATTGAATTTTAAAATTTACATCTACAGACTTCAGTTTAAACTTGTAATAAGGTGTCAAATCCAAATGTGTAAGAGAAATTTCTTTTAAACTATTTAAATACCACTGTGGACATGCCACAATCCCACACTTTACATTATGCTTACAATTACAGAAAGCAAATGCAAGTCGTATGCACACACACACACACAATATTGTTTTTTGGGTTTTTTTGCTAGGTCAACCAACTTTAACCTCAGGCAGAGTTCCCAGTCGAGCTTAGAACATCAGCACAATTAATATAAATACTTTTAGTCAAGGATAAATTCACCACATTTTACTCTGTCAGTAATTAGTTACCTCACCCGAGACCATCTTGTGGAAACACGAATTTACTCTGACACCATGATAAAAATGCAGGCAGCTGCTGACCGGTTAATTTGAACATATACGGATTCAAATTGAACATGCTCTGCTGTCGGCATGGTCTATCAGCTAACCAAATGTACCCTGACAAGTCACATATTTTAACTGTATCTGTACTCTTTTATTTGTGAGGAACGTTTGCTAGCTAAAAGAAACAGCTAGCTAAACTTAAAAAAAAAACAACAACAACTCTACTCTGCTAAATTACGATTAAAACCATCAAATTTCATTTTTTTAAAGATGACATTTTAAAGTGAACAAATATAACTTGTAATTCATCCATTTAGAATTCAGTACTTAACTCACCGAACACAGTCTAGGGCAAACACACCTCTTCTCCCACGAGGCCACAAGAATCCAGAAACTGTTGTGCACGATACGAACATATGCAATGGGTTGCCCTCTGCTGTCTGAATGGTCTCAATTCAAACAGGAAGGATGTTGAAACTCATTTTTACATGTTAAACAAACTTAATATTTTCTGTTGTTGATTGATGACAAAAGTATTTTATTCAATATACTCAAACATTTAAGTTAAGGAGCTGTTTTTTAATTTTTGTGTTGCACTGACTTTTAACATTGATTAGTCAACTCACTGAAACGTGTACATGTAGACAACTTACTTTTTTTTAGCAGAAAAGTGTTTTTTTGTTAAGTTCTACCAACAAACACAACGAATATTTTTTAGAGTGTACAGTCTTGATGTCAAATATCTAAACTAACCCCAAGTTAAATGTGTGAATGTGTGTGAATATTAGATCAATAGAAACCACGTAAGAATACAAAACAGTGCTTGTATCAATGGGTAAATGAGCCAAGTTGTATAAAGCTCTTTCAGAATCAGAATCAGAAAGACTTTATTTATCACCAAGGGGCAATTAACATATAACAGAGCAGCATAACGTTGAAGATAAGGACAATAAGAACAGGCAATAAGAGTGAGATAATAGCGCT
This sequence comes from Oreochromis aureus, assembly GCF_013358895.1. NCBI lineage: Eukaryota > Metazoa > Chordata > Actinopteri > Cichliformes > Cichlidae > Oreochromis > Oreochromis aureus. The sequence continues at coordinate 36,620,128 of NC_052943.1, forward strand.
TTGACCGTGCAGTAGAGTAGAAAAGCACTAGAAAGGAACCAGTCCATTTACCAGTACATTGCAAACATGAACTGGATATGGGCCAGTTTTCACTTTCATCTAATTCTTGATGATCCACATGTTTGATTCAGCAAACATTTTATGGCAGATACCCTCACTGACATACATCATAAACTGTTGGGTCTGCGCTTCCACAGGCCCCGCTGGTTTAGAGACTTATTCCCGTTAACGAAGCAAGATGAACAGCTTTAACCGGTTTTTAACATGCTAGCACAGGAAGGATCTCAGAGCAGCCCTTCTGCCCTCGGTCTCAGACCACTTCGAAGAACCAGCTTCCCCTGCAGCCTTTTATTTCTGTGACACACAGTTTACACAAACACCCATTGTAAAACCCTCTAAGGTCACAAAAGGTTAAAACACTCTGTGTGTGTGTGTGTGTGTGTGTGTGTGTGTGTATGCATGTGCGAGCATCTGTGCGTGTGTGTGTGTATGTGCACGTGAGTGTGTGTGTTTGTGTTTGGGGGTGCGTTTGTGTGACCTCCTGCTCACCAAAAGGGTCATAAAGGCAGGAAGTTTACTAAACAAGAAAACAGAACCCTCAAATAGGATGTGTCCCTAAAATAAAACACTACAGCCTCCCCCACCATTCAACAGGCTGGGGAGGTGGTCAGAAACAAAGGAAAGTCTTTGATCATACAGTTTGAACCAAGACTTACAAATTTAAGTAACACAATGACAATATTTAACAATTTCAACCTAACATAAACCATCACACAATGGTTCAGACCTGAACAGACACAACACAGTCATGTTTGTTGATCCACCCATCCATTCGCTTCCACTTATCCTTTTCAGGGTCACTGGAGCAGGTCACCAGTCTGTCAAAGGGCTAACACACAGAAACAGACAACCATTCGCACTCACACCTATGAACAATTTACATTTTTCAACCTATCCCCACAAACTGCATGTCTTTGGACCACGCAAACACGGGGAGAACATGCAAACTCCACACAGAAAGACCCTGGCCTCATGGTAGAATTGAACTCAGGACCTTCTTGCTGTGTGGCATCAGTGCGAACCACCGTGCCACTGTGCGTTTGGTGTGGTGTTTGTTGATGATCAAAAAAATTGAAAGGCAAAAAGTGTGTTCCTATTTCTCACCCCTGGGGATGGAAATTGACAAGAATCGAGCAATTCCGATTCCATTATTGGTATCACTTACCAATTCAATTCCTTATTGATTCTGATTGGGTTCACACTAGTTCCTTTTAGGGAACCAGTTCTTGTAGAGAACTGGTTCTCAATTCTTGTCCCTAATCAGCCCGTTTTCTCAAACACAATGAGCAAATCAGAAACCTTGGCATTATTTTAGACAATGATCTCTGTTTGATAATCATTTCACCGAGGTTTATTAATACTGTTTTCTATCATTTAAAAAAGAGAAATTGGTCCATGTATTGATATCAAGACTTATCCTAATTATCAGTATGACTTCAGCTCATTTGTGAAATTTGAATATAATATACCAGTATTGAATGGTAATAATGGGTTCGCCCAGTACATCTCTCATTTCATCAGTTACTATAAACCACTAATCAAGATCAGCAAACTGTGATTTTTAGTAACTGCTGCCACAGGCTTTTAAAAATCAATATATTTAATATATTTTGCTATTAGTGAGTCAATTGTTGAAGTGTGTTTTTTTAATTAGTTGGCTATGGCAGCAAGTATTCAGATCCTATTTCCCTATTACAGTAGAAGTACCAGCACAGTAAAGTTCAAAATCAGTACCACTGTCTATCAATGAGCCATACATTTTACCCTGTCTATTAAAAACAATGGCCATTAGTACTCTTCACAGAGAGTTGTGAGCAGTATAGAAGTTCCAGTCCATTTACCATGAACTTACATGGCACCTTTCTCCTCTAGCTGAGCACTCGAAGCACTTTTATGGTGAAAAATATAAAAATATAAAAGACTGCCTGCTCAGACCAGCAGGCAGCTATACTATCCTGACTATAGTGGAAATGTAAGCAGTACTCTGAAAGTACAAATATGAAGTATTCCAAATAATCAGTATTAGAGATGGACCGATCCAATATTAAGTATCGGTATCGGTCCGATACTGATGTAAATTACTGGATCGGATATCGGAGGGAAATAAAAAAATGTAATCTAATCCATTAAATATCAAAAAAGCACCTCAAAAAACTTGCGACATGGCGTAACTCGGCTCATAACCGTAGCACATCGGAGCAGTATGCGTCAGGTGATAGAGCGGCTGTGTGTATTTGTAGCCTCGCTAGCAATCCCGCATTTCATCTCCGAGGAAGTTATCCCAGAGAGAAGTAAAGCAAGTGTGTAAGTTCATCTCTGAATGTTTGTAAAGCGTTCCCACGTTAAGCTTAACAACCGATATATGGAGCGACTGCCTCTTCTCTCCCCCTCCCTCTCTTGTTGCTACTTCAATCATGAAACTGATTAATGATCAGCTGATTGGCTTTTCTGTCGCGAGTCTGTCTCTCTTGTTTGTTTATTGCCCACTTCGCACCAGAAAGAGGAAACCAGCGGCTGAACAACAGCAGCACGTTTAACCTTGATAAGCTGTCGTTAGAATTTATTTAATATTACTTTCTACACCAGGATCCTTTTCTACATAGCTGACGGCTGGTAACTGTGCAGGGGCGGATCTAGCAAAGTTTAGCTAGGGGGGCCGATAGGGCATTAACAGGGAAAAGGGGGGTACAAAGACATACTTTTCTTTCTTATTCTCATTTAAAATATCTAGCTTTTAATAAATAATTATCCGAATCTTACACCCAAAGTTTTAATCTGATGTAAAATGTATAGAAGTCCATTACTGTATATAGTAACTGTTAAGTCTAATATACCCTAGTAAGCTATAGTACTTTTTCCTTTGGGAAGGTACCATCTGTGCAGTCTGCAATTCTGTTGAAGAAAGATGTTGAATCTATTTAATTATTCTTGAAAAATAATTGATTTCTGTGCTTTTTTTTTCCACCCTGCATCAAATTAAAGTTGATTACGTCGATTAAGCATCACGAGGTGGAGGGTGGGTGGTTCCCTTTTTTTTTTTTTTTTTTTTTTTTGTGCTGGGAATTTTAGAACCCTACTAGTTAGGTTGCTTACTCTTTAAAATACCAGAATAGGGAGGATGGAGTAGGTAGGTTTAAGTTTATTAGATTGGTCAGTATTGCTGAACTATGAAATATTTTGGGTGCAGTGTATTTTTTGCATACAGGTATAACAGAATAGCTTCAGTGTTTTGTTTTGTTTTAACTTGAGTATGAACTTATACAAAAAGCAGCAAGATATTAACAAAACAGTTTTATTGATTAAAAAACACACTATATCAGATTCATATCGGTATCGGCAGATATCCAAATTTATGATATCGGTATCGGACATAAAAAAGTGGTATCGTGCCATCTCTAATCAGTATATGATTATGCTTCATCAGTACCAGCGAAGCATCAGTCAGCACTGGTGTGGACATACAGACACTGTTCGATTACATGCATGCACAAACATGAAGGGTTCGTCTTAGATTTCACAGAATGAGCAGTGCTCCACTGGCTCAATGCCATCCAGATGCTGTCCTTTCTGTTGATTAGCACAATTTCACAGTTCATGTGAAAGTCATCTAAAAACCAATTAAAACAGGTTCACGCTACATTCCTCCTCATTTCCACACATCACAGGAACTGCCAGCAGAATTAAAAGGTAAGATCTGGTAATTACCTGCAAACCGGCCAAAAAAAATCAGATCTATTATGTGATTTTTCTACGGAGCTTATCACAGCCTTATCAGGCTGCAGTCTGATTACAGAGCAAAACCCTGTGATGAAAAATGAGGACAAAATAGAAAAACGGATTCTTAATACCAGAAAAAAAGCAGGTGTGCACACAGACATGCTGGCACCCCTGGGTACTGAGGTGATTGTTAAATCTGGATAAAATCTCCTTAGGCATGCTCCTTCTTCTGGCAGCAACAGACGGGCAGAAAGATGAAAGGATGAATGGAAGTGTGGTGAAATGAAACTGGGAGACGAGATGAAGGAGAGGAGTATGCAAGATTTAGTGACAGGTTTTCATCATCTCAGCTTTTTTTTTCTTCAGATTTTACGGATTAATGGGCCATCACCTCACAGTCCTGATTAGCTGGGTTTACTCTGCTCATTTACAGCAGCTGAGAGCATTTCATGGGCAGATATGATACTGTGGAGTGATGTTCATCATCTATGTGTGACAGCACAAATTCACCCATATGGAAAGGTTTTACTTGAGGTACTGGCCATTCGTTTTCTAACACTCTTTGCAAACAGTAGCTTATTATTATTATTATTATTATTATTATTATTATTATCATTATCATTATCAAAAGTTTGTTTGCCTATCATTATTTGAGTTGAATTTAAAAACAAACAGTTGAAATGATTATGATTTGCTGCTGCTTATGTTTACATTAATTTAAGTAATTAAATATTTTTTTCCATATATGAAGTTTTACTGTGTTAAAAAAAAACTCTTAGGGCCAACAAACACGCTACAAGGTTACAAAAACAGCTATGTCCCTCTTCATGTATCCTTCCTGTGAAGAGTTTGGGATTATTTACTCCTGATGTTTTGTTTCCTCCTAATTCTGCATGTTCTCAACAACAACTGCTTTTAAATGTACTTCTCATCTTCTGAGTCCTGCATTCTGGGTCCAACTCATGTCTCTGACACAGATGACCATGACGCAAATATATTTACACTACCAGTCAGAAGTTTTAGAACACCCCAATTTTTGCAGTTTTTTATTGAAAATTCTGCAGTTTAATGTGTGATAACACTCTGAAATCAAAGCTGTCTCTCTTCCACTGTTAATTGCCTTTTTCTCACCATTTCTGTACCAACACTGTACTTTCTGCAGTACAGTACTCTTCACCTGATGCTCACCAGGGTATGGTACCACAGTGTGCTCCACCTTTTGACCGGTAGTGTACGTATTACACTTCAAATAATGTAATTATTCATAATTAGTGTGAATGCTTGAAAAGCATTCACAGTATTGTTCTTCTGTTTCTTTATTATTAGTGTTGTTATGATTTAATGTTGTCAGTGTTTTGTTTTATGTTATGTTTAAGGATTTGTTCTCGTTTCCTGTTTTATTGTGAAGGTCTGCGTCTCATGTGAGTGTGTTCAGTTTTACCTCTGTCTCGTCTTGTTGATTATTCCCAGCTGTGTTCCCCACCTGTGTGTAATCTCCCTGTGTTTCCCTGTGTGTATTTAAGTCGCGTCCTCTGTCTTTGTAGTTGGGCTGGTCCGTCTGTGTATCCACCATGTCTCATCCGTGTGTTTCCCTGCTGCCCAACCGTCATCTGTTTTCTGCTCGCGGTTATTTGTGTTCAGGTTTGTGTTTCTGTTCAGGGTCAGTAGTTTAGTTTTTCCCAGTATAGTTTAGCTCCCCGTTCACCATTTTGTCCATCTCTTTTGTTGTGTTTGCCTTAGTGGCACCAGCCATTTTTTAGCCAACCTGGTTGTCCAGTTTAAGATAAAGCCTGTTCTCATCCCACAATCCGGTATCCATCTTCGTTTATGTTGTGGCTGTGAGCCGGGTCGTAACAGTGTGAATGCTTGTAAAAGCATTCACAGCATTGTTCTTCTAATTAGTGTGAATGCTTCATTCACAGTATTTTTTGAATCGAGGAGGGGGCCTAAGGGTACATCTTTCGCCATCTTACAATGCTGTGATTGCAGCCATTCCCCAACTCTCTGTGAATGGTACTCATGGCCATTGATCAGTGTTCTTTGATCAGTGGGTTTTGGTCAGTGATTGTTGATCAGTGGTCATGGAATTTGCATAATTATGATTAAGGAACTGACCTCACAGCCCATTGTTCCCTCAGTGGGCTGGTTTCAGTCATTATGCAAATGTACTGTTTATAAGGTTTGGGGAAACCTGCAGTCAGCTGAGACTGAAGAAGTCACTTGGATGAGTGACGAAATGTTTCTCCCACAAAACGCTACGTCCAGATGAACAGATTCAACTTTTGGACATTCACAGTATTGTTCTTCTGTTCCTTTATTATTAGTGTGAATGCTTGTAAAAGCACAATTATGCTTCTATCCCACTAATTCTGACTGGTCAAGTCTCTGCCTTTCAGACGCCCGCCCCCTTTCCAGGTGGCGCAATCAGTAATGACACGGCTCTGCAGCTCAAAGGTCGTGGGTTCAATCCCACCTTGGTCCACGTTTTTTTTTTCACTACAAATTTATACACTATCACAGACCTGTAATTTATATTGCTAATTTATTACAATTCTGCAAAGTTTTATGATTTTAGCAGCTTTTCTAATATGGACCTAAGATTCTTGTTAACGCTCCATGGCAGAAACAAGTACACAGCCTGATGAAGCAGACAGAGGCAGTACCTCTGATTGGTGAATTTGAGCAGAACCAGGTTGTTCTTTCATTTCATTTCTTTATTTATTTCACACATGGTTCAACAGTGTTTCTTTTTCTACATACAGAACCTTCTGCCTCTTTTCAGCAGAAATTCTGCTCATTCACCTCTTTTCAGCGCAACGTTCTGCTTCTTTTCCTCTTTTCTGCAGAAATTCTACTGAGTCACCTCTTTTCTGCAAAATTTTCAGCCTTTTCACCTCTTATCAGCACAATCCTCAGCAGCTTCTGCTCATTCCACCATAATTGTCAGTCTCTCCATCTCCTTCCTTGTGAGAGTGAGTTTGGCACAGTGAGATGAGTCGTTGCCTTGATCCCAGGAGGGCTGGTTTCGAATCCTGCTCAAGGTGACATTTTTTTTTTCACCACCATGCAAGTTTTTGCAACTTTTCAGCTTTTTCAGCTTTTCAGCAGACAGCTTCAGCGTTAAGGCATCCACACAGCATTTTCGCAGGAAATGCAAATTTTTCTAGTTAGTGTGAATGCTTGTAAAAGCATTCACAGTATTGTTCTTCTAATCTTTATTATTCTATGTTTTTTATTATTATTATTATCTATTCCGTACGTTTTTTGTAGTCCTACTACTTCAAAACCGTTCAACTTAGAAAAACCATTCGAACACAGTTAGATTCCTCTTCTTTTGGACACGACTGCTTCTATTTTTCTCATTTTTAACATTTATATTTTTAATTTTATTCAACTTTTTTCAACAAAAATTTCCCATGTACTTCAATGGGGAGACCCTTCAAATCCTCATTCACCTTATAAAAAGTGAGTGAGTACATTTCAACATTTTCAGCAATCACTCACAATCCTGGCACTGCTATGGTATCTGTAGTCTGCATTTACCACATGTGTATCTGTAGCAGTGAACACATCGCACAGTGGCATGATTGTTCTTGCATTTGTGTTTGACCTGACACGTGGCTCTTTTTGCAGGGCTAGGTGTGGAGGGTTGTGTCCGAAGCAACTGTTCTTTTCTTGCCGTCTTCCCAGCCATATGAGAGTTAGCCAACTCTCTTGCAAACTCCACCAGGAAGTCCACCCGTCTTTCCTGCGTCCCGGTGCATGCTTGATACAGCACATGTGCATTCAGTGCTGCCATGTCAATCATGTTATTGAACACGGCAACTGGCCAGCGCCGTGTTCCTCTGCAGAACCGTGTACTCCCGCACCATCTGGTCCATCACATCACGCCACACTTTGTGGTGTTGTAAAGGTGACAGTGTTTGGCTTCCTTTTGGTGGTGTTATCAGTCTGAACCACGCTGTGCATGCTGCTAAGAATATAGACTGTCTTCTTCCGTTTGGCGCATCGCCGTCAGCGTGGCAGCAGTGGTTGAAAATACCTAAGAAATAAGATAAATTGTTATTTCCATAGCACTTTTACACACAATGAAACACATAAACATAGAACCACAAAAGACCTGCAGCCTACCTAAGTGGTGAATTCATTGCGATTTGTGTATCTAGCGGATTGAGGAATTTCCCAGCGAATCTTGTTGACTGTGCCGAGGATGGTGGTTTTCCGTCTAAGAAGTTTTTGCGCAAGTGAAAGCGATGTGAAGAAATTGTCCGTGGTAACAATTTCTAATAATTGTTACCAGTGATAAGGCTGATGGAATGGTTCCATCAGCCTTATCACTACATTTTCAGACAGTCTCTCCCCACTGGGACGATTGGGGTCCTTGCCAAGATATAGGAGGACATTGCAAATGTACTTGGATTTTAGGTCGCAGGCCACCCAAAACTTGATCCCAAACCTGTCAGGTTTACTTGCAATATACTGCAGGAAACAGCACCGAGTCTTTGATGGGAAGAGCTGTTCATCAACGGTGATATGTAGACCTGGGTTGTAGCACGTGATGCAGTTGGTGACAAATGATCCCCACACACTGGAAACTGCAGCGAACTTATCAGTCTTTGCTCGATCACTGCGGGTGGACCTGTCATCAAAGCGTAGGTGTTGCATGATGTCTTGGAAGCGGTTACGCAGCATAGTTCCAATGATCTGTGGGTTTCCCAGGTTTGCTGACCAGCAGTCACGTAGTGATGGAACCCTAGTAACCCCCCGCAAGATCAAGATCTTTGATCAAGATCAAGATCAAAGACTCGGTGCTGTTTCCTGCAGTATATTGCAAGTAAACCTGACAAGTTTGGGATCAAGTTTTGGGTGGCCTGCGACCTAAAATCCAAGTACATTTGCAATGTCCTCACATATCTTGGCAAGGACCCCAATCGTCCCAGTGGGGAGACTGTCTGAAAATGTAGTGATAAGGCTGATGGAACCATTCCTAGACAAGGGCAGAAATGTTACCACGGACAATTTCTTCACATCATTTTCACTTGCATAAAAACTTCTTAGATGGAAAACCACCATCCTCGGCACAGTCAGCAAGATTAGCGGAAATTCCTCAATCCGCTAGATACACAAATCGCAATGAATTCACCACTCAGGTAGGCTGCAGGTCTTTTGTGGTTCTATGTTTATGTGTTTCATTGTGTGTAAAAGTGCTATGGAAATAACAATTTATCTCATTTCTTAGGTGTTTTCAACCTCTGCTGCCAGCTGACGGCGTATGCAGCCAAAGCGGAAGAAGACAGTCTATATTCTTAGCAGCATGCACAGCGTGGTTCAGACTGATAACACCACCAAAAGGAAGCCAAACACTGTCGCTTTACCACACCACAAAGTGTGGCGTGGATGTGATGGACCAGATGGTGGGAGTACACGGTCCTATAACATGATTGACATGGCAGCACTGAATGCACATGTGCTGTATCAAGCATGCACCGGGACGCAGGAAAGACGGGTGGACTTCCTGGTGGAGTTTGCAAGAGAGTTGGCTAACTCTCATATGGCTGGGAAGAAGGCAAGAAAAGAACAGTTGCTTCGGACACAACCCTCCACACCTAGCCCTGGAAAAAGAGCCACGTGTCAGGTCAAACACAAATGCAAGAACAATCATGCCACTGTGCGATGTGTTCACTGCTACAGATACACATGTGGTAAATGCAGACTACAGATACCATGGCAGTGCCAGGATTGTGAGTGATTGAAATGTACTCACTCACTTTTTATTGTTATTTGTAAATATGTGTACAAATGGTTGTTTTTGTAGAAATATTTTTTGTTTTTTTTGTACTGTTTTTATCAATAAATCTTTTGGAGATTTATTTTCCTGGATGATTGAGAATGCATCAAGACGAACACAAAATGAAGTTCACAGCTTTTAGCAGTTCCCCTCCCACACACAAACAAAGAGGCAGTTTGCAGTTAGAAATCCGCAATCATTCACACACCCCACTCCCTCCACAATTCTCAGGTAACGACCCAATTTACATATGAATTGATGCTAACAGACTAGCCAAGTTAGCTTCCACTTGGCTGACAGAGGGTTAGAAAAGCCTGGGACTTCTAGTGTTAACAAAACAAAGTTGAGACATGAGGCTTGTGCCAATATATTTTCAGACTCTCCTGATGCTCACAATTCAAGAGTATTATCCTCACCTATTACCGTTTGGCCATGAATTACATTTGTTTGAGGATAGGAAATTTGTCTCTCGCTCAGATCTCTTCAGATTTCAAACTCTGGAAATGAGGCACTTTTTTCCCTCGTCATATCTTTTTGATGGATTTCCACAGAGACCTGAAAATTCCCATGACTGTTCACCAAAGCCTGCTGTTTCTTACGGTGAAAGAATGATTTTGATGCTCCATATAGATTTAGAGTTAAAAAACGTTGTTTGAGGGCAAGTCAAGGCAGTTTTGCTTTGCCTCTACTCAGTTACAGTGTATTACAAGTCATATATCTTCAATAATTTATATTTTATCTCTGAATTATGAAGACCTGCAGATCCCCCATCTCTTCTGAACAAAAGCGGTGTCAGAATGGCGTTCTAGCCCCTACGGTTAGGAAATTATGGCCATTTCTTCGAGGGGAATCCTGAATGTGAGAAATACACTGAAGAACTCATACTTCTCTCTGTGTCTGTGTGTGTAAGGGCTGGTTACAGCAGGTGCAGCTAATTGAACTGACCTAGATATACCAAGCCCAGACTCTTAACAGCCACTGTTCCCTTTAGGCTCTGTGTATGTGTGTGTGTATCAGTATTTCTCCCATTTTAAAGTATTACTCCTCCATAATAGTATTTCTGCTAAATCAAAATACTTCTACTACATCTTAGTACTTCTGCTCAATCATAGTAATTCTGGGAAATCATAGTATTTCTGCCAAATCATGGTATTTGTGCCAAATCATGTTTTTTGTGTCAAATCATGACATTTCTGATATGTTATAGTATTACTAGTAGGTGGAGATATTTCTGTTATGTTATAGTATATGTGCTGAATATAGTATATCTGCCAAATCATAGTATTTATCCCAAATCATAGTATTTATGCAAAATTACAGTATTTCTGCTAAAAGCAGAAATAGTACCTTTAACAGAAATTTCTGTCAAAAGATATTAGTTATGTTAAAACATAGTATTTCTGCTAAATCATAGTATTTCTGCCAAATCATAGTATTTGTACTAAATCATAGTACTTGTGGCTATTCATAGTACTTGTACCCAATCGTATTATTTCTGCCATATCATCATATTCGTGTCAAATCATGGTATTTTTCTGCCAAATTATGGTATTTGTGCCAAATTATAGTATTTCTGCCCAATTAAAATTTCTATTATGTTATAGAATTACTACTAAGTCGTAAAATTTCGGTTATGTTATAGCATATCTGCTGAATATAGTATGTGCCAAATCATAGTATTTATAGCAAATCATAGTATTTGTGCTAAAACATAGTATTTCTGCCCAATTGTAGTATTTGTGCAAAAACATACTTATGCAAAATCACAGTATATCTGTTATGTTATAGTATTACTACTAGAGATGGACCGATCCGATATTACATATCGGTATCGGTCCGATACTGACCTAAATTACTGGATCGGATATCGGCGAAAAATAAAAAATGTACTCCGATCCATTAAATATCAAAAAAAGCATCTCACAAAACTTGCAACACGGCATAACTCAGCTCATAACCGTAGCACGTTGCAGCAGTATGCCTCATGTGATAGAGCGGCTGTGTGTATTTGTAGCCTCGCTACCAAACCAGCATTTCATCTCCGAGGAAGTTATCCCAGAGAGAAGTAAAGCAAGTGTGTAAGTTCATCTCTGAATGTTTGTAAAGCGTTCCCATGTTAAGCTTAACAACTGATATATGGAGCGACTGCCTCTCTCTCTCCCTCACCTTCCTGCCGCTACTTCAATCGTGAAACTGCTTAACGATCAGCTGATCGGCTTTTCTGTTGCGAGTCCGTCTCTCTTCTTTGTTTTTGGTCCACTTCGCGCCAGAAAGAAGAAACCAGCGGCTGAACAACAGCAGCACGTTTAAGCTTGATAAGCTGTCGTTAGAATTTAGTTAATATTACTTTCTACACCAGGATCCTTTTCTACGTAGCTGACGGCTGGTAACTGTGCAGGGGCGGATCTAGCAAAGTGCAGCCAGGGGGGCCGATAGGGCATGAACAGGGAAAAGGGGGCACAAAGACATACTTTTCTTTCTTATTCTCATTGAAAATATGTAGCTTTTAATAAATAATTATCTGAATCTTACACCCAAAGTTTTAACCTGATGTAAAATGTATAGAAGTCCATTACTATATGTAGTAACTCTTAAGTCTATATACCCTAGTTAGCTATAGTACTTTTTCCTTTGGGAAGGTACCGTCTGTGAATTCTGCAATTCTGTAGAAGAAAGATTTTGAATCTATTTAATTATTCTTGAAAAATAATTTGTTTCTGTGCATTTTTTTTCACCCTGCATCAAATTAAAGTTGATCACATCGATTAAGCATCATGAGGTGGAGGGTGGGTGGTTCCCTATTTTTTTTTTTTTTTTTTTTCTGGGAGTTTGCAGGTTGCTTAATATTTCTGCTAAGTACTCTTTAAAATACCAGAATAGGGAGGATGGAGCAGGTTTAAGTTAGGTTTTAAGTTAGGTAAGGTTTATTAGAGTGATCAGTGTTGCTGAACTATGAAATATTTTGGGTGTAGTGTATTTTTTTTTTTTTTTTTTTATACACACACACACACACACACACACACACACACACACAGGTATAACAGAATAGCTTTAGTGTTGTTTTTTATTTAAACTTGAGTATGAACTTATAGAAAATGCAGCAAGATATTAAAAAAAACAGTTTTATTGATTAAAAAACACAATATCGGATTCATATCGGTATCGGCAGATATCCAAATTTATGATATCGGTATCGGACATAAAAAAGTGGTATCGTGCCATCTCTAATTACTACTAAGGCATAGTATTTCTACCTAATCATAGTATTCCTTCAAAATCATAGTATTACTGCAATTTCATAGTATTTGAGCAAAATCGTAGTATTTGTGCAAGAACATACTATGTCTGCAAAATCACAGTATATCTGTTACGTTATAGTATTACTACTAAGGCATAGTATTTCTACCAAATCATAGTTTTTGTACTAAATCATAGTACTTGTGCCTATTCATAGTATTCATACCCTATCATAGTATTTCTGCCAAATCATGGTATTTTTTTGCCAAATCATGGTATTTGTGCCCAAGTAAAATATCTGTTATGTTATAGTATTACTACTAAGTCGTAGAATTTCTGTTATGTTATAATATATCTGCTGAATATAGTATATGTGCCAAATCATAGTATTTATAGTACATCATAGTATTTGTGCTAAAACGTAGTATTTCTGCCCAATTTTAGTATTTGTGCAAAAACATACTTATGCAAAATCACAGTATATCTGTTATGTTATAGTATTACTACTAAGTCACAGTATTTCAGCCAATTCGTAGTATTTGTACTAAATCACGATACTTGTGCCAAATCATAGTATTTTTTGCAAATCGTAGTATTCGAATCAAAACATAGTATTTGTACGAAGTCATAGTATGTCTTCTAAATCATAGTATTTCAATAAAATCTCAGTAGTTGTGCTAAAACGCAGTATTATTGCCAAATCATAGTATTTGTACTGAAACATAGTATACTGCCACATTATAGTATTTGTGTAAAACCAGAATGTCTGCAAAATCATCATATATCTGTGATGTTATAGTATTACTACTAAGGCATAGTATTTCTTCAAAATTATAGTATTTTTGCAGAAACATTGTACTTCTGGTAAATCATAGTATTTCTACTAAATAATAGTATTTCTGCCAAATCATAGTATTTGTGCCAAAATATTGTATTTGTACAAAGTCATAATATTTCTTCTAAATCATAATATTTCAATCAAATCTCAGGAGTTGTGCTAAAATGCAGTATTATTGCCAAATCATAGTATTTGTACCCAAACATATCAGTTCAACTTATTTAACTCTTCTCAACAGCCCAACACCTCTTCTTCACCCCGTTTCAGCAGAATTGTGAGTTTTTTCACCCCTTTTCAGCACAAATCCCAACTTTTTCAGGTGTTTTCAACAGAAATCTCTTTTTTAGCAGACATTCTGCTGATTCACCTGTTTTCAATGCAACGTTCTACTTCTTTACCTCTTTTCAGTAGAAATTCTGCTGATTCACCTATTTTAAGCAGAATTTTCAGCCTTTCACCTCTTATCAATACAAATCTCAGTATCTTCTGCTCATTTCAGAGGAAACCTTTTCACCTCTCCTCTTTTCAGTACAAATTTGAACTTCTGTACCCCTTTGAAGCAGAATCTTTGCCTTTTCACCTCTTTTCAGCAAAAGTTTCTGTTTTTTCACTTGTTTTCAGCATAATTTTTCAATTTCTTTACTGCCATACAATTTTTGCAGCTTTTCATCTTTTTCAGTCATTTTCAGCAGACAGCTTAAGAGTTCCGGCATCCACACAGCATTTTCGCAGGAAATGCAAATTTTTCTAGTTAGTGTGAATGCTTGTAAAAGCATTCACAGTATTGTTCTTCTAATCTTTATTTTTATTATTTCATTTTCCGTACGTTTTTCGCCGTCTATCTCCTTCAAAAACATTCAACTTAGAAAAACCATTCAAACACCATTAGATTCCTCTTCTTTTGGAATGGTGTGCTTCTATTTTTCTCATTTTTAACATTTATATTTTTAATTTTATTTAACTTTTTTCAACAAAAATTTCCCATGTATTTCAATGGGGAGACCCTTCATTTTTAAACTCTTACTACTTCCACATACGTTGACATAGAGCCACCATTCAAACTTTAAAACGAAGACAAGTCATTCAACTATTCAACTTGTATTTATCTTTTCAATATTTATTATACTTTTTCTTCCGTTCCAGTTTAAGTTTCATGATGTTTTTTCACCCGTTTCAGAGTTTATAGTGGGTGTGTATGGGACGGAATGTTGGGGCTAGAGTGAGACAGCTCAACTGCCAGAGTGAGAGGAGCGAAAAAATTAATCTTAAAATATTTTTTAAAACTGCTGCTGTGTCCACAGCGTTTGCTCTACAGGTATGATTTTACCCTCAAAACGTAGCCATCGCTGTCCTCTTTCATCCAATGTGTTTACTTTTGTGCTAGGTGTTATGGTTGTTTCATAAATGTCACCAAAGCACAGCCTCCTCCCTCCAACTCCTCCATAGACTCTAATGTTAAAATGGCTCAGAAGGTTCGTTTGAAAATCAGAAGAGCATGGTGTTTTTACACTGTCACCACGTCCATATAATAAACTCCACAGGCATGAAAACTGAGAATTAGGTAGACTGGACATTGCTGGCGCTCACGGTGAAAGAATTTTGTCAATACGACAAGTACTTTTCATTTGGGAGCGATTTGTTTCGGCCTGACTTTTCTGTTCATTTTAAGCAGCAAAAGTGAGGTGCATGTCTGTGTGCGTGTGTATGGAGCCATTGGGTGCAGTCACTATAGCAACCAGGCTCACACCTGCCTGCCTAACGAGCTCTGTCTCTCACTCTGCCAAGATTCATCTTAAACACTTCTCTTTCAACTGCTGCTGTGTCCACAGTGTTTTCTCTACAGCCATCATTTTACCCTTAAATCATAGCCATTGTTGTTTTCTGTCCAACACAGTGTCTTTCAAAGCTAAGAGATGTAAAGTTTTTAAACTGTGTGGATCCAAGTGGAGGGATCACATTTTAGTCATTCAGTGATTCAAAGAATATGAACTTTTAATATTCATTCAGATCTTTTCTGACTCTAAATTTTCTTTTCTCATTACTTAGGTTTTTCAAATGTACAATTAAAACATTTTCAGCTATTTTCCAACTTCTTCTGGGTGGATGTCAGCTTTTAGCAGTTCAGGACTTTTGTTTTCAGGTGAAAATTTCTGTATTTTTCATCTCATTCAACATTTTTAACATAAAATTCAGCAATTAATTCATTTCAGTGCATACATTCAGATTCAAGCATTCACACTGCAGTTTCTTCAGAAAATGCACTTTCTAGTTAAAAATGTTCTCTCTCAAGTATTTCCATGTGATTTTGGAGATATAAGCCTGATAGGAATCTAAAATATGGAACTATAAAGGTATTGGACAGAGAAGACAGATGATTTGAAAGAGGAGTGGAAGAAGTGTCTATGTCCACTGTGAACGACCATCTTTGAACAGAGGGCGGGGCTTACCACACCAAATTTCTGCCATCTATAATCCAGTTGTGAGATCTGGATTACATCATTATAAGCTGCTTATTGCCTTTGATCTGGCGTTGTACTCCATTAATTGTACATGTATTACCATTAATAGCAAATGAATATATTATAAATTATTACTGTATTATTACTAAATAGTTTTGCTTCATGGAAGCTTTAAATGTTTCACCATTATTTTCTTTTGTTTCTGATCTCATAAAACCCTGTTACATACATCTCCCTTTATTTGTTGCTCATAACAAATGATTATTTTGGTAATTACATGGTCAGATAAATACTAGTGCCACAGATGCAGAGAGTCCAAAAACTGATGAAAAAAGAAGGGGATGGTGACTGCGGGGGATGGTGACTGCGGAGCTGACCGAGGTGTAGCAGGACTGGCAGATACAGAGGTTCCCCTCTCCATCTCCAGAGCCCTCACCCTTAAGTGCATGGCATCCACCTCCAACTGCTGCTTTTTTAACTCCACCTCCTTTATGCGCAGCGTTAACTGCAGCTATTCCGCAGAAGGGCCAGGTTGGGGACGGAGATTTTTCAGTGGGGCAGGAATACCAGCAACAACACCCAACGCCCTCTGCAGGACCTGGCTCACCAAACAACCCCCTTTCATGCAGTTTAATACACAGGAGCTCTTTGCATTCAATGGCACAGTCACATCAAAGAAATTGGCAATAAGAATGAGGTCATCCTTTTTACATCTGTCCAACTTTTCTTCAGTTGGGCCTAAAGTGAAATCCTCCAATTTAAATTCCATACTAACACACACCCTCCCACACAAGAAAAAACTGCCAACCACAAAAGCAGAGCTAACCAAGAACACAGGTAACCCACCTGCGACAACAGCAACGAATAAAGAACAAAGAACAAAAGAGCCCACACTCCAAGTCAACCCGACGAAAAAAAAAGGATGGACGAACCCCCAATTAATGTTACGTTCTTAGCCTAGGCGAGTATCGAACGCAACAAGAAGTTGGCCCACTCACACACCACCCAAGCAAGAACACAAACAATAATATCTTTTTAAAGTGCTAAGCAGCCATTTATTTGCTTCAGCAGTGAGCAGTGCCAAAAATAACAAACAAAACTCCCTAATGGTCCCTACGCTTTCCTACACAAAATGAAAACCAAACAAAAGACAATTTACTTACCTAACTTCCTAAATGAAAAACAGGAGAAAACGTAATCAACAAAAATGGCTTCTCACGCCTACTAGGCTGCTGCAGTGAAGGATATACACAAGGTGAACAAAATACACGATTGCTACTTGACAAATCTACAGGGAGTGCAGAATTATTAGGCAAGTTGTATTTTTGAGGAATAATTTTATTATTGAACAACAACCATGTTCTCAATGAACCCAAAAAACTCATTAATATCAAAGCTGAATGTTTTGGAAGTAGTTTTAGTTTGTTTTTAGTTTTAGCTATTTTAGGGGGATATCTGTGTGTGCAGGTGACTATTACTGTGCATAATTATTAGGCAACTTAACAAAAACAAATATATACCCATTTCAATTATTTATTTTTACCAGTGAAACCAATATAACATCTCCACATTCACAAATATACATTTCTGACATTCAAAAACAAAACAAAAACAAATCAGCGACCAATATAGCCACCTTTCTTTGCAAGGACACTCAAAAGCCTGCCATCCATGGATCCTGTCAGTGTTTCGATCTGTTCACCATCAACATTGCGTGCAGCAGCAACCACAGCCTCCCAGACACTGTTCAGAGAGATGTACTGTTTTCCTCCTTGTAAATCTCACATTTGATGATGGACCACAGGTTCTCAATGGGGTTCAGATCAGGTGAACAAGGAGGCCATGTCATTAGTTTTCTTCTTTTATACCCTTTCTTGCCAGCCACGCTGTGGAGTACTTGGACACGTGTGATGGAGCATTGTCCTGCATGAAAATCATGTTTTTCTTGAAGGATGCAGACTTCTTCCTGTACCACTGCTTGAAGAAGGTGTCTTCCAGAAACTGGCAGTAGGACTGGGAGTTGAGCTTGACTCCATCCTCAACCCGAAAAGGCCCCCAAGCTCATCTTTGATGATACCAGCCCAAACCAGTACTCCACCTCCACCTTGCTGGCGTCTGAGTCGGACTGGAGCTCTCTGCCCTTTACCAATCCAGCCACGGGCCCATCCATCTGGCCCATCAAGACTCACTCTCATTTCATCAGTCCATAAAACCTTAGAAAGTCAGTCTTGAGATATTTCTTGGCCCAGTCTTGACGTTTCAGCTTGTGTGTCTTGTTCAGTGGTGGTCGTCTTTCAGCCTTTCTTACCTTGGCCATGTCTCTGAGTATTGCACACCTTGTGCTTTTGGGCACTCCAGTGATGTTGCAGCTCTGAAATATCGCCAAACTGGTGGCAAGTGGCATCTTGGCAGCTGCACGCTTGACTTTTTTCAGTTCATGGGCAGTTATTTTGCGCCTTGGTTTTTCCACACGCTTCTTGCGACCCTGTCAACTATTTTGAATGAAACGCTTGATTGTTCGATGATCACGCTTCAGAAGCTTTGCAATTTTAAGACTGCTGCATCCCTCTGCAAGATATCTCACTATTTTTGACTTTTCTGAGCCTGTCAAGTCCTTCTTTTGACCCATTTTGCCAAAGGAAAGGAAGTTGCCTAATAATTATGCACACCTGATATAGGGTGTTGATGTCATTAGACCACACCCCTTCTCATTACAGAGATGCACATCACCTAATATGCTTAATTGGTAGTAGGCTTTCGAGCCTATACAGCTTGGAGTGAGACAACATGCATGAAGAGGATGATGTGGACAAAATACTCATTTGCCTAATAATTCTGCACTCCCTGTATTTACAGCTATTTACAAAATTGACATAATAACGCCAGACACACACACACACACACACACACACACACACACACACGAGGTTATACTTGCAAATCACTTTGTCAAAGAAACTCTACACTGCAACGAATCAACACACAGGTTCTTTGTTGGATGGTGGAGGTTAGGAGAGAGGGGGCAAGGTGGCTGTTATCTGGTGGCTAAATACTGGAGGTGATCAACCAATTATCCAATCCGAGGATAGGCAGAGACTCCACCCAGCTACTCAGCAGGCACGCCCAGGTGTCCACCTCCTAAGAGAAAAAAGTGGAAGAAACCCACAGCCATCCTCTGGTGGGAGGAGTAACTCATAAAGCAAACACAACATTGGATCATAACAAAAGTAATAATTAAGTTGGACAAAAACAGTAAAAACAAGGCTGACATTGTATATGAATTGTGCACATGGCATTAATAAAATGTTTTGTTTTGTTTGTTGTTTTAGGAAAAATGTCTTTATGGAGGTCTAATAGAAATCTGTGTGGGATCTCGTGCCTGTCGCAGAAAGCAGAGTTGTACAGTTTTACTGAGAATGGCAGGAATGCTTTCCTCATGTGTTCTTTGTGGCAGCGAGGTTGAATCAGTCTAAGAGAGAAGGTCTGCTGCCTCAGTGGTGTGGAGTGGAGTGGGTGTGATGGGATGTCCATGTGCATCCATTTTGTGTCTGACAGACATGACCCTAAATATATGTGTAGGTTCTCAATCATCCAGTACATGTAGCAGGTTTATCAGAGAAACTCAGGAGAGTCTTCTCCAAACATCCCAGTGTACTTCAGACCCAGCCACACACTCACACACACAAACTGGTTCATCCTAAAGACAGAAGTCCCAAACACAAACTAAATAATGTAGTGTATCCTGTACAGTGAGGAGTGCTTTGACCTCTACACTGGAGAAACCAAACAGCCACATCATAAATGCATGGCACAACATAGAGGAGTCACCGCAAGCCTCATCTCTACAGCTGCATCTAAAGGTCAAAGGTCACTCTCTGAGGATTTTGGACAGGGAAGACAGATGATTTGAAAGAGGAGTGAAAGAAGTGTCTATGTCCACTGTGAACGACCATCTTTGAACAGAGGGCGGGGCTTACCACACCAAATTTCTGCCATCTATAATCCAGTTGTGAGATCCTTCCCAGACGCCTTAACACCCACTCACATTTTGTTTCAGTTGATCTTAATAGGTCACATGATACAGTGGTTTCACTCGAAATCTCTGCTGATAATGACCCACACCTTTTTTCACACCTTGGCTCATGTGATCAGGCACATGATCAATAGTTGGTCAATGACCCTTTTAAGGCACAACTCCTACTAGGGCTTAAAATCTGGGAGTATTTGCATTTGGTCTAAGAACTATGGGCACTCAGAACCAGTCCAAACTGTAAAAGTGATCTGATGCTACATAATTTTGACCAATGACTTTCATATGCACAGTACTTTTTCATAGTGTAAAAATCAGACAAATGGACTTTGAAAAACTTGTGAAAGTCAGAGCAGACAGATTGAAAAAGATGCTTGTGGGGAGTAATGAGGTTTCAGTTTGCTGAAGAATGGCTCGAGTGATAAGAAAAAAGAAATCAGAACAATGAGCAAGAAGGAGAAAGTGGAGATTAAGAAGCGAGAAACACAGACAGAGGGAGCAATTTAGAGACAGAATATTCTGAGCATCTGTTGTTGAAGTTGATGACAATAGCTCATTATTGTAGTCATTAGGCAGGCAGGGAATGAAAGAGGGAAAAGGCACAGGGAACGATGAAGATTAAAGAGGATATAAAGTGAAGAAAAGAGAAAATGTATGTGACACATTCCTGTTACAGGCAGATGATTCAAGACTTCACCTGCCTTCTTATTTTCTCAACAGAAAAGAATTTAGAATTTTTAAAGTAAGGACAAGACATTATTGATTTCTCTAGTGAAAAAGGCTTTCTAGAACAGACTCTGAAAGGAAATAGGAAGTATAAAGTGAGCAATAAACAAAGAACCAGAGCAGCATGGTAAAACACACACAGAAGCAAATGAAAGGGGTAATTATAGAGTATGAACATTTACTGCAGGGTTGTGGAAATGTGTGCTGCCAAATGTATAGAAAGAGGAGTAACCATCTGCAGCAATGTAGCAATGTATCAATGTTTCTCCTTGTCATACTGAAAAAAGATGAAAAATTAGTGTTTGTAAAGTTTATCCTTTTTGGACACATCCAAACCCAAGCTGTGTTTAAACTGGGGTGGCTGTAGCTCAAGAGGCAGAGCAGGTCATCAGCTGATTCGAAGGTTGGTGGTTCGATCTCTGGCTCGCTTGGTCCGCATGCCAAATATCCTTGGGCAAGATACTAACCCCAAGTTGCTCTCTGATGCGTCCATGGGAGTACGAATGTGTGTGATGGTACTTAGTAAGTACTGAAAAGCATGGAAGACAGTGAATGTTGTATAGAGCGCTCTGGGAGAGTAGAAAAGCATTATACAAGAATCGGTCCATTTACCAAATTAAGAGCAATGTGTCATCGCGCTGGTTGCATCTGACACAAAGTCAGAGGATGAAGGAGGGCTGCACAAAAAGGGTTACAAGGTCTTGTAATCAAAATCTTTCATTGACTTGAACGGTTGAATGAAGGTTATTATTGCAGTCATGTAGCCATTGTCATCCCACACTGTAAAAACTGTGACTAGAGGTTACTTAAAAAACCTATGGCAACAAAGTGACACTTAAAATAATTAAGTAGATTTTAATTTCAAAAGATTTATGTAAAATGTAGAGAAAATGTTAATTAAATTCAAATAGAAAACAAAAGTAGATATTAATAGAATTAAGCTGTAAATATGTGTTGGATTTAGGGACAAAATCTCAAACTGAAGGTTAAAATTGCCCAACTTTAACAAAAAAATAATTGATATGAAATAAATCTCTGAGAAAAATTACTTTGAATTTACTAACTATCTGGCAAAGGTTTAGTACAAACTTCCTAAAATATCCATTACAAAGAAATGAAGATTTTTTTTTTTTCAGTAAAACTCAAATTGGATTCAATAATTTTCCAAATAAACCTTATAAATAATGACTGAATAATAAGAGAAAATAAAAAGAATTTAACTTATTTTCTGAGTAAAATGAATCAATTTCACAAAGAAAACATCAAAGCAGTAATTTGTTTTATTGTGGAAAATAAAAATGGTAATTTATAATATAACATTTTTCTTTTTCTATACACTGAATTCTTATCAACAATCTTCTGATCTCCTAAATACATTCCCCTGCTGTAAATTTGTTTTAGTGTGATAAACAGTTTATCACACTATCACACTGTGTACAGAGCAACAGCAACAGAAAGAAACTACATGAATGTAAACCAGTTTTGTAAAAAAGAAATGAATCGTTAGATTAGACTGTAATATCAACATGAACCTGAAATCTGAATATTCTTTATTCTGTTTCCTTTATCTCTGTTACTTATTTATGATTGACTAACAAAAACTTAAAAACAATTGAATCACTCAATATAACTGTAGAACAAAGGTTTATCACTCATGTACATGGTATATCAATAATGTAAATCAACCTTTTATCCCAATTTGGATGTTTAACCTGAGAAAATCTAAGACACATGTAAGAGGAAGTAACATTTCTACAGCTACAGGACTGCAATTCTGTTAAATTTTAAAGTTGTTTTAAACTAATGTTTTATAGTAACATACACTATAAACAAAGAAAAGCTTCACTAGTGATTCCTCCAATTTGTTGCCTTTCAAACAGAACATTCCTACGAAACTTGTAGGTAATAAAAAACAAACATTAAAATAAAGAGCACAAATACAGCCTGACACATTGCAGGTCTGAAAAGATAGCTGCATCTAACAAAGACAAACCAAAAGTTTTCAGTGAGCTTACTTCCCTTGTCCTTGTTTAAGCCATTAACTTATTCTTGAGGCTGTTCACTTTTGGTGAGAGCTTAGCACAATCCAGTTCAAGGAAAAGTTTCTGGAATACTTCCAAGGTGTATTTTAGCTCTTTGGGATAGGCAAGATCGACTGCATATGTCAATCCAACAAGCATTGCACATGCTCTTGGAAAATTACCCAGAGCAGGCATAACTCTCACACCCTCCAGCACAATGCCAATGTCATCCTCCTCAGATCCAACAGCCTTGATTTTGTAGATTTTCATCCTCTGTTCAGAAAGATCTTGTGACACACTATCCCCATCAGCATCCTGAAACAACAAAAACATGTTTTTTTTCTGACTGTAATTGCACACATGAAATATTTCCCACTTTGACTAACACATATGAATAACAAAAACAGAAACATTTTTCTATTTCAACACTTACACTGTACTCTTTGATCAGTTGATCAATGGACTCCCCAAGGTACACCATCAAGCACTGAATGACCAGATTTCTGGTTGCTAGGATTGCTTGGTGACTGAAAATGACAAGAAATCCAAAAGTTACCATCATATATGTGACCATTTATTAAGACAAACTGAAAATGACAAGAAATCCAAAAGTTACCATCATATATGTGACCATTTATTAAGACAAACTGTGAGAATTGTCAGTTTTAATATAAACTGTTAAAATATCAAATCATGATCATATGGAACATTATGTGGGATAATTAGCTGATGTTAATGCACATGCGTGGATGCTGACAGACAGTCAACACAAGGGTATTGTCAACATTATATAGGTAAAGACAATTCCGAGCTGACATTCTTCAGGTTGCATGATTTTAGTCATTTGCAACTGTGTGCTTGCCTTGAAGCTTTTAACTAAATTAAATTTATGACTAATATCTCCAAGTTTTTGTGTCTGAAATCTTTAAATGAATCTTTTTAGTAAATTAATTTAATTTAGTCATTTAGTTTTTAATTTAATTTAGTTACTGTTGGTAAGAAAGAGTTTTTCCTTCTTAGGACAAAACAAAAACCCAGCAATACCAGTACTTGTGTGAGTATTTTTACTAAGAACAGACGTGTATTTATAATACAGCTAAAACATGAAAACCATAAGTGTGTTGTTAATTATATCAATGTTCCAACATTTCCTGACGTCCTCTTGCACTGACAAAAACATGCAAAAAAGTTAGTTGCGCTATGCACCATGCAAATGAGTCTTGAAATTTGACAACAAAATTCTTTAAATAAAATTCCAAGCTGAAATGTCTGTTGAAAATACCTTGGCTATGATAGCCTGCAACTTCAATCCCATGGCTCCCCCCTTGGAATGGAAAAGGGCCAACAGTTTGGGAGTGTATTCATCCAGCATGGACATGAATTTGGGTTCAAGGTGTACCAGGGTGATCCTGTAGAACTCATCCTGCAGCTGAATGACAAATAAAACATGATACAGCCTCAAATTATTTGAAACTTGAAACATTACATAAAAATCAAAACAGAGGCCTACCCAAAATGAATTTGGAACTCACATGAGATGCCTCAAATAAAGCTGGCCATCTGACTTTGATGTCCTCAATGCTGGGGGACAAGTTGACGATTTCATGTCATCTATCTTCTATCTTCCCACATTGTATGAAGCCAAGGGCCACATGTCACCAAGTTTCTGCTGCTCCAAAAGACTGATCTTGCCAGTGTCCTCCAGTTGAAAAGATCTCAGATGTTCTACATACCATGCAGCAAGTAACTTCACAATGAAATATGCACAATTGTCCAAAATGACTATCTGTATTATCTCAGCAAAGTCTGGTAGTCCACATGTTGAACCATTAGACAGGATCATCCCAGCAGTGTATCTTGTTCCACTGTAGGTGACAGTGGTGGCAAGCTGCACACAAGTCAGAGATGGTGATCTTGCTCTTAAATCTGCCTGTATGTCTGGATGCAGCACATCTACAGGCATTCTGGATATTTTTGTGACAAGCAGGGCAGGTTTCACCTCTTTTGATTGCATGTGGTATGCCATCATCATTTGATGTCTTGTAGAAAGGGTCAGCAACACATTTTTGAAATTGTTAGTGTGTCTCACAACTTGCTTAAAAACTCTGTGTTTCGCCTCAAAGCGTATTGTCCATACTCCAACCAATGGCCCATATTTTTCTATTAACGCAGGGTAATGCTCCAAAAAATGGTGTTTTGGTGTCAGCCTTTGATCAGGAAAAACTTCCAAATATCTGACAGGATGTTCAGATATTTTAAATTCAAGGTAGGCAATGCTTTGTGTTGTGTGAACAGGGGCAACCACTAACTCAACAATGTCCTTCAAAGTCAGAAGAAGTTGCCAAACAGGATCACCTTCAGGTACACGTAAACCAACAAGGAGAGGCAACAAACGTATTAGGGCCCAGTTTTCATGAGCATTTCCTCCTATAGTTTTGCGACTAGCAAAATTTGGAGGGATTGCTTGGGGACTGTTCAATTTGTCTGAGCCCTTATATGGAAAACATGTGATTATATTATTCAGTTCAGTCAAACTGAAGTAGTGCTTCTTCAAAAAAACTTGAAAACACAATGCTAACTCTCTTGGCACTATTCCCTCAAAAAGGTCATGAAGGACATCTGGTGGGTATCCAGACACAAAGTGAAAATGATTAAGTTGATCAGTTAATGGACATGACCTCTTTAAGCCAAAATGAGGCACTAAATGTGGATTTTCTTTGACAGCTTGTACATGTAAAACATAGTCATCCTTTTTTCGAAGTGGGAAGACCCCAGACCGTACTTCATATGTCTGGTACTCTGAAGAATGTCCAAGGCAGAATCTACAAACATATGGCCCATTAAAACTTTCAACAAGTCCACTAATTGCATGAGCACCAAGGTTATCGGCTACAACACAGTGTAGGGTGCCTTTAATATTTCTCCCTAAACATGAAATAAAAACCCCCTCCTGTTCAAGAGTGACAAGATCTTTCAAAAGTGGATCCAATACTACTTTGTATTCAAACTGTTTCACATCAACAGATTTACAAAGTAAAGCTAGTTGTATTGATGTTAAAGCAGACTGTAATTTCAATGGCAAATTGGCCAAAACCCAATAAACTGCAGTTATTTTATGTTTTTTCCGAGAGGTTCCTAATGGGTTACACACCTCAAATTCATCAACATAAATTATTATAGAGAGTCTTGTTTCTTCTACAGCATAAAAGTCATTGTCCTTAAAACACGTACCATCAAAAATGGACTTAAAATGCCCAGTGCTACTTGTGCACCTCGAAAAGGCTTCCACTGCAATATCTTTGTTCTTTAGTACTACTTGCAAAGTCTTTAGAACTGGTACATATTGAAAGCTCTTTTTTTGCTCAGCATCAAGAATATATTCAATAGGATCCACAAACTGGAAATGCTTCTTAAAATACTTATTTCTCTTAAAAGCTGAACCAAGTGGCCCGCCTGCTCCAAGAGCTCTGCTAACGGGATGAGAGCTGCACAACTGTTCAGCCAAGTCCTTTATAATAGTGTGGTCAACTGTGCATTTGTTAGATTTCAGTGCTGAATCAATTATATTTTTAACCGCCTCCACAGATGCTGAAGAAGAAATATAGAAAAAATCTTCAACCAAAGCATCAATGCACCTCACTGAAACATTATAAGTGCTTTCTAACTTGAGTAGAAGTAACCCAAGTCCTTGAAGAACAGAACAAGATGCACTCTGGATCAACATCACTAGAGCATTCATCATTGTTGAGTTCAGGGACATCAGAATGGTCAGTGTTCTGACTAGGATGACTTTCCAAGACTTCTTTCTTAAAATCAGTTAAGGAACAAGATGTATGTCTCCTGCCTTTGTGCTTTAGAAATGTATTGTATATATTTGTGCGAAAGTCACATCCATTAAAAACGCAAAATACAGTTTCGTGTCTCTTCAAGTGATTTCCTATATGCTGAAAATAGTCCTTCTGAGTAGAGCAAAAAGCAGTGCAAGCCAAACACTTAAATGCAGTGATCACTCCAGGCCTTGGACTCTCTTCAGCTGCATGGTATCTGGACAAATGTGTGCGAAGGGCTCCTTGCGTTTTAAATGTGCAAGGACAACTGCCATACAGACATGGCTGGTGCTGTCCATGACCAAATGTTGCGTGTTGTAATCTTAATGACGTAGTAGATTCCCCTTTGTGGTAGAAAAAGATTTGCATATCTTACACTGCCATCCCATTTGCCGGGTCCTAAAGTGATGGGAAAATAAATATCTAAGAATCTAAATAGTTTTTCATGACAAATGTAAGAGCATGGGTATCTATACACATTTGATGTTGAGATTATAGAGGAGAAGAAAAAAATCCTACAAATAATAAGCAATTATTTTCTACTTATTATTTTTACAAAAACAAATAAGTTAGATTAAGTGGGGTCAACTTGGTAATTTTCTGCTGCTTCAATTTCAAAACCATTAGTTTAATTTAATACAACATGGTATCACAACTTACTTTATAATGCACAGTCTACATACCGATCAGCTGGATTTAAGTTGAGGGATCTTCCAATACCTGAAAGGAAAGCAACATTATCATTAATAGCAGTCTCCAAAATAAAAAAAAATTACACAAACACACGCAGATTGTTAAAGACATATTTAAATTAATGCTAAAATTTTAAAGGTGAGGTACATATATAATACAAGGAAACTCTTTATTAGATTAAAAAGGGGATAAGCCCTGGTTTCTGTAGCAATTTGGTGACAGATCACAACATGAAATAACTCCCCCCCCCCCCATATATATATATATAAGTCTAGATGTCTAGATCACAGATTTGTTATACAGTGATAGGTAAAGTAATAAAATCTCTGACTAAAGATGTTTAAGACTTTTTTGATTCCACCTTTTTTCAAAATTGCAAATGTGAGCACTTGATATGCAGTCATTCCAATAGATTAACACATTTCAAAACATATAAGGATGTTTACTGTTATTTTGTAATAATGATTCTACAAATTTTCTGGTGAGATATTTACTCTTAACAGTAAATATAAACTCACTGACACTGGCTTAACGCCTCTAAACGAACACAAAACGTTAGAGCACTTATGCAAATATGTGAAGTCTTGATAAATCGAGCAGATATTTGAAGTTTACACAGCACCATTCTTGCACTAAAATATCTTAAAAGTTTATTTTGCTACCCAGAAAGAGTAATATTTTAAACTCCGCCACTCTGTGTTCCCCTGCCACTGCCTCCTTTGAGTTTTGGACGAAATTGATTCTGGGATATTGCATTTCGTCATTTCGAGCTGATTGGAGACCAAAACATCCAATCAGATTTTTTTTTGCATCCAAGTCTGTGATTGGCTGGTTTTGTGGCACTAATATAACGGTGTACAGAAATAGTTGAACGCGCAGGGGCAGAAATGTTGAGAGCGCAAGCCAAATTCATGGACTGCATCCTCCTGAGGCCGCATTTGTAGGCCGATTACGTCACAGCGTCGCGACGAAGGCTGTCCAAATTCGTAGACTCCTCCGAATGCAGCCGACAAATGTGTCCTCCTTTTCCCCGAATTTGAAGGATGGGTCGGGTGTATCCTTCGTGGCCCACCATATCCCAGAATTCATAGCGCGGCCCAGCCAAACTCCAGTTTCCAACAATGGCGGCCGCTACTAAGTTTTTAAAATTACTCTTACTAATGTTTCTGGGTCACAAAATAAACTTTTAACATATTTTAAGGCGAGAAAGTAGCTGTGTAAACATCAAATATCTGCTCGGTTTATCAAGATATCGCATATTTGCAAAAGTGCTTCGACGTTTTCGGAGACGTTTGCTACCCACCAGCTCGATAGCTAGCCGGGAGCTCGAGGGTCCCTGAAGCTGCTGAGAACGGCACAACTCCCGGCACATCATTTTCAGATCACCGCGGCTACTCGGGTTAAACGTAATATATAAGTCACTTAGACAACCTAAAAATGTTATTGTTAGGCTTTTTTCTGTGTTTTGTTTGTTCCTGAGTAAATCGGTTTGGCTGCCCATACGGTAAAAAAATATATTTTAAAATACATTTTGAAGTATATTTCAAAATATACAAAAAATGGCCAAAAAATATATGTGCTAAAATACATTTTAAAATATATTTATATATTTTGAAATATACTTTAGCACATATATTTTTTGGCCATTTTTTGTATATTTTAAAATATATTTAAAAAAAATATATATAATATATTTTGAAATGTGTTTTAACACATATATTTTTTGGCTGTTTTTTTTTATATTTTGAAATATATTTATAAAATATATTTCAAAATACAATTTAAACTTATTTAAAATCATTCAAAAATATATAAATTTAACCCTTCATATATTTCTAAGAAAACACATTCACATGTAACAGCTAAAAGAAATCTTTATTTGATGTTTAAAACATACATATAGCATATCAATCAAGCAAGGAATATTCATTTTATAATTTTATTCTCATTACATACTTAAACATTCTAAAAGAAACACACACACACATATACATATATATGTGTGTATATATATGTGTGTGTGTATGTGTATATGTGTGTGTGATTGTATGAACATAAGTCAACATACTTAAAATGTAATTTCTTTTCCTTTTCCGTCAGTCTCAGTTCCCCCAGCTTTCACTGCAATCCTCAAAGCCCTTCTGGACACATTGGGAAACCTCTTCCTTACTGCCACTGTTGTTGTGTTGGGCTCTTGAATAAACTCCCCGCTCAAGTGATAATGTGGAGCAACAACGATCTTTTACTTTAGCTTACTCTCGTGCTGTTCACATACCACACATTTCCTGTCTAGAGGGTAAGTACTGCCGCCTAGTGGCGCATGCATGTACATCAATATAGATTACACCACATCCCCCTTACTGAAGTTAGGCTGGTACATTCTTTTGCTCTTCAAACAAAACATAACTGTATAATTTTTTTTTTTCAATACAGACATACTCCAGCATTTCAGGAAATATAAACTCGGTATTTTCATAAACACTTTCTTTTCTCTTGTAACACATGTCAAACCGTTTTCCCTTTTGAACACGCCATTCTCAAAAACAAAACTTAGCATTTCAAAATACAACTTTTTCCTTTCCAAACAATTAGCTTCACAGATCAAGTCTTTTTGGTTTGATCACTTCCCTACCAGACCGGGTTCTAACCACACCTGGTGTATGGGGTGCGCTTGGCTCAGAAACAGTCTCTGTAGGGGTGGACTGGATCTGTTTTGCTTCGGTTTGAGTCTCTGTTTGTGGGATCGGCACAAGATGACTGCGGTTCCTTCTGATTGTCCCTTGGGGTCCACTGATGATGTACGATCGTGGAGTCGGGTGGACTGATGTCACTGTGCCTTGTGCTTTTGCATCCGTGATCCAGACTGGTTGCCCTGGCAACAATTTATCCAGTTGTCTTGTTCTATGTCTTTTGTTAAAACATTCGGTTTGTCTCAGCCGTTTCTCTCTCTCAGAATGACAAATCTGCCGAAAATCAGGCAGACATGGCTCCAAGGTTTCAGGAAGCATTGGTAAAGTAGTACAAAGCCTACGCCCCATGAGAAGTTGAGCCGGGCTGTAGCCATTCGCCAGTGCTGTTGTTCTGTATGCCAGCAATGCCTTCTATGGATCGCTGGCTTTTTTGAGGAGATTTTTGATGGTCTGGACACCTCTCTCAGTCTCGCCGTTGCTCTGCGGGTACCTGGGACTACTGGTGACATGCTCAAAACAGTAGTCCTTTGCAAAGTCTTTCATGTCTTGACATGCAAATTGTGGGCCATTATCAGTAATCAATGTTTCAGGTATTCCATGGCGTGCAAATATTGACTTTAAATGCACAATCACATTGGCTGAATGAGTCGGGCTGAGTTGAGCAATCTCGACATATCTCGAGAAATAATCTACTACCAACAGATAGTTTTTGTCTTTTAGTGTGAACAAATCAGCTCCTAAATTCTGCCATGGCCTCTCAGATAAACGTGTGGGCATAAGAGGTTCCCTCACATTAACCCTCTCCTGTATGCAAAGCCTGCACTTAAGGACAAGTTCACTGATCTGATTACTTAAGCCTGGCCACCACACTGCTTGTCGGGCGCGTTCTCGACACTTAACTACCCCTTGGTGACCCTCGTGTATTTTGTCCAAAACCGCATTTCGCATGCTTGCAGGTATGACCAACCTTGTGCCTCACAGTAGTAGTCCATTGTGTACACTCAAAACTGCTCTTTCTGACCAGTAGTGTTTTACTACACCCTGCAGCTGGTTCCTGTCAGGCCAGCCCTCTGCACAGAACTTCATGACTTGGGAACAGACGCTGTCAGACTGTAGCTGCTCACGGAGATCTGCAAGGTATTTGCTGCTAGTAGGAAGGCCCTCCAGCACTGTGTCAACGTAAATATCGGTGTCCTCCATAAGATCATTGTCTCTGGGCATCACACTGTGTGTCAGTGGTAACCGTGACAGCGTGTCGGCTGTGGTGAGGCTTTTGCCTGGAATGTGCCTTATAGTGTAAGAATACCTCATTAGGCGCATGCGGAATCTCTGTATCCGCGGTGGAAGCAAATCCAAGGCCTGCCCTCCAAGTTGGCTCACGAGTGGCTTATGGTCGGTCTCAAGCTCAAAGTGTAGCCCCAGAATAAAGTCACTGAATCTTTCACAGGCCCAGGTGAGCGCCAGCGCTTCTTTTTCCAGCTGAGCATAGCGCTGCTCTGTGGGTGTCAATGATCGTGAGGCATACGCGACCGGTGACCACACGTCACTGTCTTTCTGTAGCAAAACTGCCCCCAACCCATATGAAGAGGCATCTGCTGAGATCTTTTGGGGTTTGTTTGGGTCGTAAAGCTGCAGTACTGGAGCGGATAACAGTTCTTCTTTTAAACTGCTAAACGCGTTTTGTTGCTCATGCCCCCAGTACCACATGTTTTTAGTTGAAAGCAAGTCTCTCAGTGGTTTGTCTTTTTCGGAGAGGTTTGGGATGAATTTCCCCAGCTGATTCACCATTCCTAAGAAGCTTCTAAGCTCACTCACGGTGCTTGGCTCTTTCATATTCTGCACCGCACTAGTTTTGTCAGGGTCAGGACTCATGCCTTCAGATGACACAATGAATCCTAAGAATTTCACTGCTCTTTTGCCAAACTCACATTTTGACATGTTCAGGGTGACGCCCGCCTTCTCTGCACGGTCGAGGACAGCGTGGAGTCTCATGTCGTGCTCCTCTTTCGTGGATCCCCAGACCAGGATGTCGTCCATGTGGCACACGACTCCCGTGAGGCCGGCTGTCACTTCCGTCACCATCATGTTTTGGAAATGCTCTGGCGCACTGGAAATACCAAATGGCAAACGATTGAAATGGTATCTACCAAATGGCGTAATAAATGTGGTGAGGAGAGCAGATTCTTTGGACAGCGGTATTTGCCAAAAGCCCATGTTAGCATCAAGCTTGGAGAAATACTGCGCAACTGTGAGCATGCCTAGTGTTTGGTCTACAGAGGGGAGGATATATCTTTCACGACACACTGACTCGTTTAATGGTGTCATGTCCACACAGATGCGGACATTCCCTTTGTCCTTTTTAGGGGCTACGACCATGCCGCAACACCAGTCTGTGGGCTCTTCCACACGACTGATTACTCCCAACTGTTCCATCCTCTCCAGCTCTGTTTTGACTTTGCCCAGTAGTGGCAGTGGAACACGCCTAGGCACTTTCACTGAATAAGGTTTAGCGTTGGCCTTCAGCTTAATCGTGTACGGTTTTTGAACAAGCCCGAGCCCATCACATAGTTTCGGGTACGCTTTCTTCACTGTCTCATGGTCAACATTGTCCATTCGGGCAATTAGTTTCAGTCTCACAGAAGCTGTCCTGCTTAAGAGAGCTACACGCAGATTTCTGACTACATAGACTGTCTCTGTAGTGCTCCTGTCACTGTAGGAAATGTCCTCCTTTGTAGACCCAAGTACGCTCAGTGCTGCACCTCCTGGTCCATACAGTGGCTTTTCAGCTTTTTGCAAATGTTCATTTGGCTGCTTAATGTCTTTGAATGTCTCCTCTGAGATAGCTGTGACGTCTGCCCCCGAGTCCAATTTAAATGTCATGCTTTTGCCTCTCACGCAGATGTTAGCAAGCCACGGGTCTTCTCCTGAATCCAGTCCACCTAGGAAAAGTCCATCTGCACTATCTGCCACCTCATGCACAGTTGTAGACCTACAAACTCTCCCGTAGTGTCCACGTTTCCCACAGTTGTGGCATTCTGCATTTTTGGCTGGGCACTGAGCTGCTGGGTGCATCGGTGCTTTTCCACATTTAGAACATGTTTTATTCTCTTGTTTTGTTATTTGTGGTTTTTGTGGCTTGAACTGCTTTTGGCCTCTGCTTCTGAATTTATTTGACTGTGATTTTCTGACATGCACGGCATCCACTGCTGTTTTGCCAGTGCTGCTTTCACCTGTTAGGTCAGTTTGCTGTCTTTTTATTTCCTCAGATTGCCTCGCCATTGTGATAGCTTTAGCTAGGGTCAAATCTTTGTTGAGCTGCATTCTCTCTGACAGCGATGAATCTTTAAGACCCACAACGAGCCTATCCCTCAAAAGTTCATCGTGAAGTTCACCATATTCACAGTTTTCAGCGAGAGCATATAGAGCTGTTATGAAGGAGTCAACTGTTTCTGCTGGCTGTTGTACTCGCTTATTAAACTTTGCTCTTTCATAGATCACATTCTTTCTGGGGACAAAATGTCTATCAAATGCGTTTCTGACTGCATCGTACTGCTGGCGCTGCCCGTCTGTTAGGTCAAGTCCCCTTAGCACGTCGTCAGCCTCGTCTCCCATACAGTAAACTAATGTGTTCACTTGGTTAGCATCTGTTGAGCTGTTCAGGTTACTTGCCATTCTAAAACGCTCGAAACGTCTGATCCACTTCTCCCACTCCTGGGGCTTTGCGAAGTCGAACGGTTCCGGTGGCTTGATGGTGAAAGTAGCCGCTGGTGGAGCTGCCATAACCGGGCCAGGTGTCGCTGCTGCCGGCGGTAGAGCCGCCGCTTGCTCCGTCATGTTTGTCGCTAGCCGATCGCCAAGCTGACTTTCTTTTCAGTTTCCTCAGTTCACCGCTTAGAGCGAGTGCACTTCTGACACCATGTTGTGTTGGGCTCTTGAATAAACTCCCCGCTCAAGCGATAATGTGGAGCAACAACGATCTTTTACTTTAGCTTACTCTCGTGCTGTTCACATACCACACATTTCCTGTCTAGAGGGTAAGTACTGCCGCCTAGTGGCGCATGCATGTACATCAATATAGATTACACCACAACTGTAACAAACAAAAGTCACAGTTCTATTACTTTTATCTGCGTTAAAATAAAAATATGATTTATGTTAGCTGGCTTCATTTAGCAAACAGATATTTCTGTTTATATAGATACAGATATTAATACAGATATATTTTACGCATAATTTTACCTCTTTTTTTTCCTAGATGGAAAGTCTATCCAGTTCACATTACAGTAATGCTAACACCCCTTTTGGTTGTCTCTCCTTACCCTCCAGCATTCATAAATCTGTTGACCTTCTTTGTCTGAGACCAACCACTACAATGCATCGTCACCTATTTGTATTGGTAACTTACTTTACAACCTATTTTAATGGTTGCAAAGTAAGTTACTTGTGCTGTATGCAGTTTTAGATACACAGAAAGTCTTCACTTACTATATATGGCTGTCATAGTGTCCTTATGAAGGGCAGTTCTTCGCTCTGCGCCGATGTCCGTTTTGCTCTGTCCTCCTATAAAAAGCATGAACATTTGAGTGTTTGACTAGTTTTAGATTTCCAAAAATCTGATATTTGTACAACTAAACATTTGAACTACAATGATATGCGATATACTTTTATGGGTACTTTTTGGTAAAGAAACTGGTGACAGAGTTGTAGGCTTTTTAGAATACTATTAGCTAACCATTTGAACTGACTTTCAAAGCTATTTACCTTTTAAATTGCTGTGGATCAAAACCTCCAGTGGGAAGGCAGCCATTAGAAGAACACGCACCATTGAACCTGAAAATAACAAAATCAAACAAACAAACAAAAAACAGAACAATATATAAGAGTCAGGTAGGGTAATAAATCTCTTCCGAAGCAATATAGTTCATTTTAGGTGAAAAACAAAACATTCCTCTAAAATATATATACTGACATCAGCAATCAACATCATGATTGTAATTATTTCCTTTTTAGTACATCTACTGCTCTGTGCATGTGTCAAGCACTACAACTGTATCTATGCATATAAATTCACCATATATATCCTGCAAAAATGTTTTGTTATAGTCAAAAAAGGCAAACAAACAAAGGCATTCAATCAGAGGTGAGAAATTAATTGGTAATATCAATTAGAGGTGAACTATTCTTTACCTACTAGCAATCAAGCTTCTTTAACCAAGAAGCTTGAAATATTTGAATGTAAAATAAAATAAATAAATAATAATAAAAATAACATGATGTAATTAAAATGCACAACTTACATTAAGGAAATCTGCATTTGTATCCACAGGCTAAAAGTAAAACAGTAAATGTGTTAGTAATAGTACAGGTATTTGTAAAAAAAAAAAAAAAAAAAAAAAAAGAGGCAGTAACTGTGACTCTTCTAGTGGGATGCTAAATGCAGAGATTTATATTTACAGTATAATACTGCATGTACAGGTAGCTGTGTTGTGAACTGTAACTGAATATTAGAGAATCTCAGAGAAATTAAATGTATTTATTTTTGAATTTATCAATCATAAAACCGTCTGTTTTGAAGGCCTGTTACGATAACAACTTTTTGTTGGTCGGTATATTGACCAATAAACAATTGCGACAAGTTATGTCATTGTCATTTTAAGACCATTTTATGTCTTTGAATGTATAATCATAATATAACACCATAATAATGCAAGATCTACACACTTTCAATTGACAAACCAACAAAATATAAAATAAAATAAATAAATATTTAGATCATGGAAATTAGGTATCAAAATATTAGATACCATAAAAACTTGAATAAATAGTAAATTTTCTAACAAATAGAAATGTTATTGTGTTGTTATTATTATATTTTATTTTTGTAAATATAATGGCAGATAAATTGCATCATCAACAATTATTGAAGTCATGTACATGTATTGTGTGTTAAGTCGATATATCGATTATTGTGACAGGCCTACTGTTTTGGTATCATAACAAGCTTGTCAAACATGCATGACCACTAAGCAATGTCTAAGCAGTAGTACTGGTCTGAATGACAACAAACATAACTAGTGTTTTGGAAAATCTGTTAGAAAACAGTTATTTCAATAATTATGTTTAGCATGTGACACAGACACTGCATAAAAACTACAACAACAAATACTTACTTTAGGAGGATGGGGGAGGGCAGCATGAGGTTGAGACTTTGACATCTGTAAGAAACAAATTCATGTATTACAAATAAGTCACTTAAAAATACATTAATGTGGCAGACTGTTCCCTGTTCAGATGCAGTGTATAAGTACAATCAGGGCTGTCACAACAACCGGGTGGGGCCAAGTGGCTGCAACCCTAGGTACAATGTGCAGGTATATATAATTACATATAATATATGTGAATAAAGCAAGAATCTGTTTAGGTTAGTCACTGTACTGACTGATGCTTGCTAGGTTTATATGATTGCAAACTGCACAAAAACAACAACAGCAACAACATTAATGACAATGACAAACAAAATTACTTACATTTATGTAAATCTCACATCAGGAAGATCTGCATTCGATTTCATGGGCTGAAATAAATAGGCAGAAACATTACTGCTAAAAAAACAAAAAACAAAAACTCTAAAAAGCCTAAAAATGACTTAAAAAGCAAGGAAATGTGGAACATTGTAATTAGCGAACACTAATTAAGCATAACTGTGCTTTGTTTCTAACCTTGGTAAGTACTCTGTAGCCAGAAGGACAGGTGGGATTTCTGTGAAAGCCAAATTAAATGTGAATAGGTTTTGATAGTTATTGTATATAACAAGTGTAAAGCAGTTTTATTTGTATTTTTTTTCCCTTTCTGAGAAGGCAGAATAATAAGAAAAGGCAAAAGTACGTCACAATATAATCAATTAAATTACATATTTTGATTACCAAATTATGGAAGTGTGGAGCTGCCACCCAGGCAAAAGAAAAATAGAGCTATATCACGTTATAACGTGAAAAGTTTATTGTTCTAACATTATGCTTTTCATGTTTGTATAATAAAATATCACGTTATTACAATATACATAATTATCACGTTCGCACAATATTGTACGGACGTGATAATGATGTATATTGTTCGTACAATGTTGTTCAAACATGAAAAGTATATTGTATAAACATGATAGTATATTGTTAGAACGATAAACTTTTCACGTTATAACGTGATATACTTATATTTCTCTTTTGCCTGGGTGGCAGCTCTACGCTTCCGTGCCAAATAAGCGAGATTAAAGTAATATTATATGAGAAAAGGCACCTGCTAGCTTGATGATGGAGGCTTCATAGACCGGCCACCCGCCTTGTGGCTTCTTGTCGCCACTCCACCAAATAAAGGTCCGTTTTCTCCATGCCGGCTAATTATTCATCCTCATTAAAATCTTGTATATGTTCAGTTGGCAGAATTTTACATCTTCCAACCACTTAATTAAAGCGAATATAATCGGCTTGTTTCTTCCCATCTCCTGTATCCGGCCGTTCCTCTCACTGTCGGAATTCGCGCCTCAGAGACATCGTTATTTTTCAAAAAAAAGAAAGAAAGAAAGAAACAGCAACAACTAATAAAGAGAATTTTTGCACGTTCATTGCACATTTGTGGGAATGTTTAAATATTTAATTTTATTAATTACTTTTCATTATATCTTTATTTTTAAACCACCATGGCAATGCGCATGCGATACTCTCCTGCACGCAAAGGGCTTTGGAGTTGACGTAATGTCGCAATGCATTGTGGGAGCGCAGCACCATCTTGGCAGGCCACGAATCAAAACAAGATTGCTAGAACCATTCTGAAACGTAGCTCAAAAGAAAAATGACGGTATAGAGACAGATTGTGTCCAGATGCAAAGATTGATTGTTGAAATGTGGACCCGTATGAAATATGGCCGTGGAGTAGAAACCCTGAAGACCAAACCGCTATTGACTTAGCATGATCTACTCTCGTACCTTGTCTGTGGAGTCAGCGCATACACGGCGCACCAGTTTCGCAATTATAAATCTCTGGAGGCGCACATCCAATTCACCAAGGACTGGGTACAAGATTTGGCTATTTTAAGCCTCCACGTTGTGAGTACGCCCGTCATTCAAGCAAAGGTAAGTCAGCTTGAGTACTGCGAGTAAAATGCGTTTGATTCCCCCCGAACATTCAAATTAGTGCAAGCATAAATTCATTCATGAGGGGGAAATTACAGTGAGAACATGTAGAGGCTCTGTTAGAGGGATAACATAGTGAGTTCAGTGCATTGATGTGACATTGTCCTGAAGGATTTAGTTATTCTTTATGGTTAAAGAAATTGCCCTAATTAATTCATATTTATTATAAATAATCCTAATTACACATCTTGCTTCCTTGTTTGTGTCCTGTGTCACTAAAAATACAATCTGTTTTAGTTTTATACACTGATTAATGACCTGCAGAATCTCCTTATCATATTAGGTGTCCATAATTGTCACTTAAAGTCGAACATTATGTTTTCTCCGTCTTGAAAGTGATTACATCCTTGCATTACATACTTTAGGTTCATTTATTGCTGATAGGTTTCTAAAAAGAAACAGGCAGATTTAGAAAGATGCAGTGTTTTATACATGGATACATGAAAACACTTTATTTGTTACATTTATGATAAATGGATTTGAAAGTAGATAAAACACATTTGTGTTGGTCTTGGCTTATTAAAGTTCTTGTCTTTAAATGAACTTTGTCTGTGTGTGTTTCAGGTACTGCACTCTTAAAGACTGAATTGCGGCATTGCAGCCACAGATCATTGTGAGCATCACAGGGAAGGTTGAAGCCGCCCACTGCACCTGTATGGCCGGAGTCGTGGAGACCTGCAGCCATGTCGCTGCTCTTCTGTTTAATGTAGAAGCAACAGTGCGGCTCTGTGGCACAAGGACTTTTACAGATGAACCTGCATACTGGGTTTTGCCTGGTCAAGTCAAGTCAAGTCAAGTTTATTTATAAAGCACATTTAAAAACAACCCAGGCTGACAAAAGTGCTGTACAATACAATACAAATATAAAATACTATAAAACACAGGTACATAAAATACCTCACTGATAAAACAATAAATTAAAACAATAGGTTAAACCTTGCTAAAAGCCAGTGAAAATAGGTGAGTTTTAAGAGCAGTTTTAAAAGTTCCTAGGCTTGTGGAGAATCTGATGTGAGGGGGTAGACTGTTCCACAGTTTGGGTGCAGCCACAGCAAAAGCCCTCTCTCCCCTAGTCTTTAATCTGTACCTGGGAACATCTAAATGCATCAAGTCTGCTGACCTCAAAGATCTCCTGGGGCAGTAAATGCTAAGAAGCTCTGCCAGGTAAGGAGGTGCAGTGCCGTTAAGAACCTTAAAAACCAGCAGTAAAATTTTAAAATCAATCCTAAAAGCAACTGGGAGCCAGTGGAGAGAGCAGAGGACCGGAGTGATGTGGTCTCTCTTTTTGGAACCGGTCAGCATGCGAGCAGCAGCGTTCTGCTACAGTTGGAGGCGATGCAAACAGGAACGATCTAAACCAGCATAAAGGGAGTTACAGTAGTCCAGCCGTGAAGTGATAAAAGCATGGACCACCCTTTCTAGATCGTTCCTGCACAGGTAGGACTTGACTTTAGCTAAAATCCGTAGGTGATAAAAAGATCCCTTGACTACGGAGCTGATTTGTTTATCAAATTTAAAAGCACTGTCAAAAGTAACACCGAGGCTCTTAATAGAGGAAGTACATTCAGAAGTTAGGGGTCCCATAAAATCAAAAGAGTTAGGGTCTTTAGGAAGCCCAAACACAATGACTTCAGTTTTACTTTCATTTAGATGTAGAAAGTTAAGAGCCATCCAAGTCTTAACGTCCGACAGACAGGAGAATAACGGCTGCAAAGAGTCCTTACAGTCTAACCTCAGTGGGAGGTAGATCTGAATGTCATCAGCAAAAAAGTGAAAGGACACATTATGTTTGCGCAGCACATCGGCCAGAGGGAGCAAATACAAAATAAACAGCAGGGGACCTAGAATGGACCCCTGAGGTACACCACAAGTTAAAGGAGCTCTGGGAGATGACAGTTCACCAAGGTGAACAGAAAAACTCCTGTTATCCAGGTAGGACTGGAAAAACTTTAAAACAGTACCTTTCAGACCGACACAGTGTTCTAGGCGGGATAACAGTATGTTGTGATCGACAGTGTCGAAGGCTGCTGTCAGATCTAAGGTTACTAGGACAGCAGCACGACCAGACTCTACAGTTAAAAGCAAATCATTAAAAACTCTCAGTAAGGCGGTTTCAGTGCTATGACGAGCTCTAAAACCAGACTGAAACTTCTCATAGAGACTGTTGTTGTCTAAAAATGACTGGAGCTGCCTGAAGACAACTCGTTCCAATACTTTGGACAGAAAGGGCAGATTGGAGATGGGCCTATAATTAGAGAGTATAGATGGATCCAGATTAGGCTTTTTGAGGAGAGGTTGAACAACAGCATGCTTAAAAAGTGTTGGGAAACAACCAGAGCTGAGACAGGCATTGATCAGGACCAGAAGGAAAGGTCCAACTGAGTCCAGGACCTGTTTCAGAAGACGAGAGGGAATAGCGTCAGTGGAACAGTTGGTGGACTTGACCTTACAGACTGTTTCATACAGCTGAGAAAGAGAAATTAGCTCAAACTGATGAAAGGCAGATTGGCACGGGAGAGAAACACAGGGATTTAAAGGTGGAGGTGGAATGACAGACTGCAGAAGAGAAATCTTATTAACAAAGAAACATAAAAAGTCATTGCAGAGGGTGACAGAAGGTGTGAGGCAAGTGGACGTATGAGGATCAACAATGGAGTTTAAAGCACGAAACAAAGTCTGAGGTTTATGGACATTACTGCTAACCAGGTTAGATATGTAGGTGGACTTAGCGTCTTTAGCAGCTTTCTGATAAGTTAAAAGAGAGTCTCTCAGGATATTGAAGGAGATTTGCAGCTTGTCCTTTTTCCACTTTCTCTCAGCACTCCTGCAGGAGCGCCTGAGAGCGCGAACAGAGTCTGTAACCCAGGGTTCAGCGTGAGCTTTGGGACGGAGTGATTTTAGGGGAGCAATGGAGTCCAGAATAGAAGTGCATGTTGAGTTAAAAAGAGCAGTTAAATCTTCTGCACACGGGGAGTCAATCCAGTCCACCGTGGAGAGCTCAGAGTTATTAAAAGCAGCAGAAAACTGGGATGGTACATGGGTATTGATGATCCGGTGGCGGCGTGAAGGAGCTTTAACTGCAGCAACAGAACATTGTGCAGTGGCAGAAAACAGAACAGGACGGTGATCAGAGATACACGCACTCTCACAGATTTCAGAGACGTGGATACTCAGGCCGTGGGACATGACGAGGTCCAGTGTGTGACTTTTCTCATGTGTGGAGCCAGACACACACTGAGTCAGGTTAAAGGAGTCCAGCAGTGATACAAAGTCTCTAACCAGAGGTTTAGATGGACAACACACATGGATATTCAGATCGCCAACAATAAGAAAATGATCAAAATCTACTGAGAGTCCTGATAAGAATTCCCCAAACTCACTAATAAAGTCTTTGTTGAATTTGGGAGGACGGTACACTACTGCACACAGTAATGGAATAGATGAGTTCAATTTAAAGAGCTGCAGTTCAAAGGTGGAAAAGGAGGAAGATGAAATCTGATGACAGTCATAAACTGATTTAAAAACACAGGCAAGGCCTCCACCTTTACCAGAAGACCTGGGAGAGTTGAAAAAACGACAGCCTGGCGGAAGAAGCTCAGAGAAAGCCACAGTGTGATGGACCGAGCAGTGAAGGAAACTTAGGCACAGGTTAAAGTCCAAAAAAAAGATTTTTTATTTAACCCAAAAAACATAATTGGTTAAATCATGCAAAAAGAATCAAAATCTTGGGCCCATAAAAGAGGTCAAAATAACAGAACTCTACTCAAAATTGACAACACTACTGATAACTCAAACAAACTGACCTCACTTAACGAGACAAAGGGGAAACTTAAATAGTGGCTGATCAGCCCACAAAAACACAGAGGGGTAAAACACACAAAACCTAACTGAAACTAACATAATGAACTCCAATTCCCCCCCCATGGTCCCAAGTTATGGAATGAACCAATTAGCAGTCTTCCATCAAAGCTCGCTCCGCCCCTTTTCCACCTCTTGGCTCCTCAATCAAGGGACTGGAGCAGCTGCAACTAAGGTAACTCAGAAAACAAAAGATTAATCATACATAACAGTGTAAACTAAAATGTGCGCACTTATTTTAGAATGCAGTGTTATGTGGATATGTGAATTAATTCTAAACCAAACCCAGTTATTTATTGTCCTGTAAATTAATTCCTATATTTAAAGAAAAACAAATGTGAATGCAATGTTACTTATAAGCCTCTACACTAACATGGTGGATATTACCACTGTGTGGCTGTAAGTGCAGCCATCACACACAGTCTCACCAGCATGAAGCCAGGTCTCAGTCAGGAACATAAAATCCAGTTCATGAGAAGAAAAAAAATCCTTAAGCAGAAACGTCTTATTGGAGAGGGATCGAGTGTTGATCAAAGCCATAGATAAAATGAGATCAGTAGGTGTCATCGGGATTGATGTGCGGCTGAGTGGGCGGAGGTTTGAAATAACAGTACCAAATCTGCGGATCCGTGGCTGTAGAGGAGCCGATGACCCAGCACCCAGAACAGGAGCAACCAGCGACATACTAGGAGAATCACGCAGGAGAGGAGCAGGCATCAGGCACGGGCCGGAGGTGGAAGAGAATCGCTCACCTGAGCAGAACGCCACCGCCGGCATGGCAAGGAGCGAACCAGACGACTGAAGAAGGCGCGGGCCGAGAAGCGGGTCCACCGGTGAAACAGGAGCAGCGTCAGGCGGAGTTGGAGAGACAGTGCACACCCAGGGTCCTCTGGGTTGGAGTGAGCCTCTCACAGTAGCAGAGTAGCAAAAACCCATTCGTACAAGTAGAGGATCAGCCAGGCAAGAAAGTGACAGGAATGCCTTTGTATGAGCCAGGAGACCACTTCGCTTCCCTCGTCTTCTCCAGCGTTTTCTCCGGTGTAGCTTGGGAGGGAGGAACCAGGTGTGACGTAGATAAGGCGGAATGCCATCGAGCGGTGGAGGGGCACTGCTTGTTTGCCCATCAAAAACAAAGGACAAAGGTGCTGTCACTGCTGAGTCTCAGATAATAAAAAGAGTTTTTCGGTCATAGGTCCGGAGCGAATTAATTTTCACAGTTAAAGCAATGAACAGCAAAAAGAAAACCAAAACCTGGTAATATGACCAAGATACAGCCAGAGGTTGGCAATAAGATAGACTTCTCCTCTTCAGCTGCCCAAAAAAAGGTTCTTGATCAAAACATAAACAGACCATTCGTTGTGACAGGTAAAAGAAGCCATCCTCAAAAAAGAAAAGTTCCACCTGCTACTGTGAAGGAGTTGGATCAACTGATGGGACAATATCTTTCCAAGCTTAGTTCTGTTCTGAATAACCCAAAATGTTTTAATTTAGGGGGCCATGTAAATAATTTGCATTTACTGAATATGTACTAAGTAACACTGTTCAAAAGTTGAATAAAGAAACAAAGAAATGTTTGCCTATTTTTAATTAAAAGCACTTTGTAGAACATCAAATCAGTTACAATGTAGAATCAATGTTATGTATAGTTTACAAATGACAAAATGTTCACATAAAATCATGACAGCATTTAAATAATATCACCCACTACTAGCATTCTGTAATTTACTGTCTCTTTTGAAAACTTATCACTACATAAATAGCACAAGACTTAAGAGTATTTAACAAGAGCATTTTTCCCTGGTTTTACTACCACACTGGGGCACATGTTCACCAAAACGCAGCAAACCTTTGCCATCTTATCCAGGAGGGTCACCGTTTTACCCACACATGGAAGAAGTAATCTGATTGGCATGGTGGTATGTAGCATGTAGTTTGAAGCAGGGATTTCGTAGTGCCCCATGTGTAG
Organism: Oreochromis aureus; assembly: GCF_013358895.1. Taxonomy (NCBI): domain Eukaryota; kingdom Metazoa; phylum Chordata; class Actinopteri; order Cichliformes; family Cichlidae; genus Oreochromis; species Oreochromis aureus. The sequence continues at coordinate 36,664,224 of NC_052943.1, forward strand.
TGTTGGAACCCAGTCAGGATGTGTTTCATTCATTTCATAGGCTGGTTTGCTGCAATAATGCCAAATAATTAGCAACTCTATAAATAGAAGGTAGTTCTGCATGTTTGTTCTAAGTTTGTGCTATGATCTCAGAGCGCATTGAAAATAAAACTAACAGGCTATAAAGAATAATATGAACTTATTTAGAACTTACCTGAATGAAAATACTGGAGCACACCAACAGATATCTGGGGATGGTAGAGAATTGAATATCAGCTCGTCTCGCAGCTGCTATCCAGGCTAGATGCCTTCTTTTGGTAACATCCAACACATAAGCTCCCTCATGATGCTTCCAGGTGAGGAAACAATGAAAAGAGAGCCTGTTTTCAAGCTTATTCCTTTGCTGGTAGTGCAATCTAACATTACAACCGGCCACACAGCAAGCATTTGTTTTGCCTGTTAATATGGCGCCTCGACCAAAAATCTTGGCTACGCCTCATCCCGTAAGATCACGCTCCAGAGTCCTATTAACGTACGGATCTAGAAAGAAGACGCTGCATTTTTAACTCTGAGGGTGATGGAGAATGAGCCTATTTCCAAAAAAAAGTGGAGTGTGTTCCTTTAAGTACTATATTGTTTATATTGTCAAAAACTAAAGTGTACATAGCAGTTGTTGTATCTTGTTTACTGTATCACTGACAGATAATTTCAAAGTCAATGAACGCTACATTATAGTGAGATATTGTGTAATGTGAAATACTGTAAGCAAATGAATAAACAACCTAATTCGTGATAGACCTTTGACTCTGTTTTGTTTGAATCCAACTGTTTTTGCAGATGTGCATAAAACATGTTACTTTTTAGTATTATTATCATTATCATCATTATTGCACTAAATACATTTTAAATAAAGGATACTTTGATATGCATTCTACTGTAAGGTTGGAAATGTATTTTCTTCACCCTAAAATATGTTTTGAAATGTATTTTGGTTTGAAAGAAATATATTTTCAATTTCGAAAAAAAATATATTTTTTTGGAGCATCACAAATACAAAATATATTTACCATATATTTGAAATATATTTTGGCCAGGAAAAATGTATTTTTTTACCGTATGGGCATGAGATTAAAGTTATTAGATTTGATTAGATAAAATAAAACTTTATTTTCCTCCTTGGTTTTTACACAGCTGACTAAGCGTCAAACAGAAAACTGATTAAACAGGAGTATGAGGCGGTCGAGAATTTATGCCAGTGTCCTGTTATATTTTACATAGCAAGGAGCAGACGGCCGAATTTATTAAACTCCACCGATACAGCGGTGACGCTAATCAGAAGGCTAGACCGTCCAATTTCACAGCCGTTTACTTCCGGCCTACCCGACCTTCTGAGGACCCGGACCACGTAGACCACGAAGGCCGGGTCCTCAGGAGGACCGTTGCGAGTAAGCGCAAATGCAAAAACTGAGCAAACGGGGCTGCTATGTGTGTGTGTGGATAATAGCAAACACTGAAATACATTTTTTGCACGCAGCAATGAATTTTGTTCACTCAAATTTAGCTTTTCTTCGCTCAAAATAAATTTCTCTTCAAAATGCAACACTTACACCTGCAATTTCTTTTACGTGCGCTCAGAATAGTGGCACAAAAATAACACCTGTGAGATTATTCTGTTATCATATGTTACTTTATATCTGTAATCAAAGTAGTTGAATTATGATATTGCTGTAGATCATATTATACCCCTTAATATAGAGTGTGTGATCAGTATGTAGTTTTAGTTTGCATTATACTTCTGACCTAAAAGAGTGTGAAAATCATTAGATCTATTGGATTGACCTGTATTACTCGACACTGTTGAATGTGTTACACTGTTTCTTGACATTTCATACTGCTGAATCATGAAGAGAATGTTGTGTGCAGAAGACCTTGTGCCGATAATAGAAGAGAAAAGACCACATTCCATACCCCCACCTTTACAGAGAGCAGAAAGACAGGGAGCCGAGGTCATAACTTAGGCGCCGTGTGAGAGAAAACATGTGAATGTTTAGGCTTTTTATGACTAGGTGGGGGCTACTAGAGGCTATAAGAAGCTGAGTAACCCGTCACCATTTTGAGACTTGCTGTGACCCTCTGCAGGCAGGTCTCCCCATCATGATGGTTCTTATGCTCTTAAGTGTTGAATTATATGGAAATAAAGTATTGTTGATTGAGCATTTATACACCGAGTATTGTCCTTCCTTCAGCCCAAAGATTAAAAGAACTGGGAGATTTTAACAACTTGGTGCCGTGACCCGGATCTTTGGCGTGCTGAGGAGGGGCAGATTTGGCCTGTGGTGAGATCGTGGGGCGAGGCGAACAGAGGGCCGGCCTAAACAGAAAGGTAAGCACAGCCTGTTGTATTATAAATACCAAATGTGCATATTGGGCTTTCCAAATTAATCTGTTCGCTGAGTTACACGTATTCTCACATTAAATTTATCGGTGTCTGGTTTTTGGCACGAGATACTAACAACATAAGTTGAGGCCGAATTCCAGTGTGTTAGATAAACTGCTTCTACCAAGAAACTAATAATATACTACGTTGAGCTAGTTGCAGCCCACTTTACCTTCCACATTTAACTTTGTCTAAGACTGGCTTCTGTAGCAATAATACATTAGAATCTTTGGAGATGCAGCCATATGTCCAGTACATTGAATAGAGGTTTTGAAGTGGGTTATGGTGTCGGTTGAGTCCTCGTTGATGCGGCCATGAAATTAGTATGAAATTAAGGTTAAGCAGATACTGGCTTACGGTGCGGTTGAGCGCCCGGCAACGCCAGAAATGCTAAACACGTCCGTAGGTTTTGGTTTATGATACGGCCGTGTTCCGGTGATGCGGCCGTAAGTGCAGTAGTGAGGGGTTGCTGGTTTCAGCACATTGAAAAGAGGTTAGACGGTGGTTTATGGTGTCGGTTTTGAGCCTCGAGGGCTGCGGTCATAAAATTATAAGTACAATATTTACTTCACCCCGATTAAAGGTAAAGTAGACGCTGGTTTATGGTGTCGGTTTTGAGCCTCGGGGACGAGCATCACTTCTGTTTATGATGCGATTTTGCCCCGTGGTGGCGGCCATAAGCGCAGTGAAAGGGGTACCTGGTATATGGTGCGGTTGTGCTTCGGAAGAGTTCTAACAGTTGAGTTCAGAGGTTTCTGTGTAAATTTCCGCTGATGAAAAGCGCTCTCTGTGGGTCTCACTGCTGGTGAGGCGCGCTCTGGGCGTTGTGTGTGTGAAGCACGCTCTGGGTGCTGCTCTGTGTGTGAGGCGCGCTCTGGGTGTGTTTCCGTGTGTGAAGCGTGAACATAGTGACAGTGACGGTTGATGTGTGAATAGGAGGTCATTAGTGCGAAGAGAATGCTTTAAGATCAAAGGTTGACGCCTAGTGTACCTGTGGAAATTAATTTTGTTCATGGTGTGGCGACCCCCCTGTCTGTGGACGCACAGGCCGGTCCAGCGGCGTCTGGGTGCCGAGGTGGCGACTTGGGAACTTAGGACTCCCGCATAGCTACAGAATAACACTGGAACGGCCGTGTAATCACGGGTTCACATTTATTCTGGAATAGAACAAGAGAATGCTTTGACATCTAAGGTTGAGTTCTATATTAGTCGAAAAATAAGAGGTTAGAGTCCTCGTTTCAGTGACCTTTCAGTGGTTAAAATTGTTGTGTGCCTGTCCCCTGATAACGTGAAATTACGAATAAAGAGGGAATTTGGAGCCACATAGAGATAGACGGGCATAATTGGGTGTATTACTCTGTGGTGTAATAAAAAATAATAAAAAAAAGGAGAAAGAGAGAGTAAGAGGTGCGTAGTGGAGAATTATTGAGAAGCAGAGAGAGGAATGTGTTGGGAGACTGGCGTGCAGTTTGCGCTGTCAAGGTGGGCGTGTTGCCTGCTTATCTGTTTAACAATGATGAAAATGATATTAAATAAATCTCTTAGTGTGTTAATACAGGAAGCTACGGACCTGGACCAACTGCCCCCCACAAGCACAGCGTCAAGCAAAATTATAGTAATGGGAACCACACCCAGCAAGACTCAGCAGCTGTGAAACAGACAGCAGCGAGGAGAGAATTAGAGGAGAAATTAAGAGAAGTTTTAACACAAAATTGGGGCCAACAGACTTGTGGAGGTTGGGAAGGCGTCCGGAGCATCACAACAAAAGGTGAAACAAAAACACACACAAGCAGAGAAGTGTGAGAGAAAGGCTCCTTTAAGGTAACGCCTAGTTTGAGAAAAAGTTAAAATTAACCTGCCTACAAATGCACACATGCAATGCAAAAAAACAGCTTACACTCATGAACATGTGAAGATTTTCCAGCAAGGTTAAAGCAGCAAAAATTAACATACTTTTGTTGTTAAATGATGAAGTTTATGCATTACTGACAAATAAACCCTCTGGGTTGCAGGACAACAATTTACCTTCAAAGAAAAAAGAAAATAAAGAGACTGGTATGACCAACTAGTGATGAAATAACAAATTTAGTGGTTAACAGTCAAATTGTGAGATGTGTTCTGATGATTGAACAACACAAGTGATTACTGACGGAAGAAAATTTCTCTTTTGTGAGTTTAAACATGATCTTAAGAATTTGAACATGTGCATGTTGTCCTGTCAACTTGGTGGGTTATGAGTTGATTATAGCGTAAGAGAAAAAAAAAAAAGAAAAAAGGGGAGAGAAGGCTGACACAGGGCCTGGCCCGGTGTTTCTCCCCTCGTTGTAAATATAGCCAACACAACATCATTTTCCTGTTCGTACGCTTCTGTTTGTTTTTGGTTTGTATTGTTTTTGTTTTGTTTTGTTTTGTTTTTTTTGTTTTGTTTTTTTTTTCTCTTTATGTTTAATTACAGGCTGCTTTGCCGACCCTGAAAGCCGAGGCTGACCTGGACTCCTGCTCTCCCCTCTACGTGACCCTGACCAAATGCTGCAACAGCTGGACCCACAACAACAACCTGAAAATGTCAGTGCTGCAGGAATGCAATCTCATGCAGCAGAGACGGAGAGCGTTAAAACCAAGGCTCGTTTCACTACACGGGGGAAAATTCTCAGACAGCTTCAGCTGACAGAGCTGTGACGAGACGCCCGCCAAGCCCGAATGAAAAGTAAGGCCGAACAAAAGAATGCTGACCTTGATAACTCTGCATTCACACTGTGCAGGACAGTGATGGACCAACACGGCAGCAAAATGGGCGTGACAGAGACAGGAGGAGCAACTGAGGTCAAAAGGCACCTCAGAATGGACAAAAACACAGAAGAAGATGCAGGTTTCACCTGCGGTGAGCATGGACTGGAGAAAGGACTGCCCCAATTGGGGTCAGAACCAGGATGGACAGAACTTCGAGCAGCAGCAGCAGCAATGGTCGCAAACAGACTGAAAAGGAGGAGGGCAGGACCCCAGGGCACGCTTCAGGCTGTGGTTTACCCAAGACACCAGAACAGGAAAGTGATGAGCACAAACACACACACACACACACACACACACACACACACATCAAAATGCTGATTCAATTCACTGAGAAGTGATCCACACACATACACATGCACACGCTTGTGCAACGAAGAGTGATGCGCACACACACACACACACGCTGATGCAATGAAGAATGCTTTGCTAACAAATGCTTATGCTGATATGCAAAATGCTGCACACAAATATCCCAATACATAATTTTTATGAGGAGCCATTGATTACCATTGATTACTTAAAATGTGTTTTATGTCACCCAAAGGACATTTATGTAGATTCTAGGGGTAAGGTCTGAAACAGTTTGGTTATGAAAACAATGTCTGTGCGTGATGTCTGTTTATGGCTCAAGGCCTTGACTGAATTCTTTGCTGTGCTTCACACAGCCTGGTGAGGAACAGTGGCACAGAGTGAAAATGATGAATTAATAGTGTAAGTTTTAGGTCGGAGTACGGCATTTTCTGTAATTGAGATTCAATTCAAGGAGGAACAAAAGGTGTTACGGCACCTGAGGTTCTCATTCCCACACAATATTGTCCCGGCAGGAAGCAAAACGTTCCTGTGAATTTCTGGTTGATTTTTGGTTTTGCTTAGCGCTAGCTTGATTTTATCAGTGAGCTTTGGCTTGTGTTCTCTCTCTAAGCGAGAGAGGGATGATTTTATGTTTGGACATGTCTGCAACGGGCCCTAGTTTGTGTTATTTTATTAGTATTTTGTTGGTTACATCTGTTTTCTTTTTTGTTACAGTGCACTGAGATAAGAAAATCTGAGAGGTGTGATCCACGGTGGTGATATTTTGTGAGTTCATGATTTAACAATCAGCTCTGTAAACCAGGCCTGAAAGACTGAGATTTAAAGCGCTATAAAATATTATTACTGTAAACAGTTGCAAAGTGTGCTTCTCCATGATTGTAATTGGCTTGAGAGAAATTCACTTATAGGGGACGTTGATCACGTGAGAAGTCCTGAGTCTAAAAGGATTGTAGCGAGTCAATCCAGTCCAAAAACAAGGAATTGTTTTCCTTTAAAATGATGACGTCATCTTGCTGGTGATGGATACTCGAATAGGTCGCGCGTGAGACTCCATTATCAGCAACATCTGGTATGAATGGGTGTGAATGAATGCATGTGACTGGACTGTGATGGACGGACTAAAAGTTTTGACTGACTTGATACTGAGACAATGACTGCACCAACTTTAGGATTAGTAAATGCCAACAAACAATTCACCTAGCCGGCAAGAGAAGAGTGGATGCTTCGCTTTGTTTTGTTTTGTTTTTGCAGGAGCAGGAGGATAAGAGAGACTGAAGAGGAGATGGTAGCTTCACATGAGAGTGTGGAACTGCAGATTTAACCCTTTGGTTGCTAATTTTGAGTTCTGAGATATGGTGTCACTAACCTTCTCTTTTATTTTTCTAGCTCCGATGAATTGACACATGGGAGTGTGTCAAAAAGGGGGGAATTGAGTCTGAAATGCAAACAATGGTTTTATGAACATTTTATGACCTTATTTGTGTGTTTAATAATTTAGGTATGGTAAAACTTAAGCTTATAAGGTGTTAGACTTATGGTTCATTAATTTTTGATTTCTTTTACACACACATAGATTATGATTAGAATAAGTCCCTGGGTCAGAGAGTCCTGAACATAATATATAATAGATTATCAAGGCTAGGGAGAGAGGTGTTTTGGTTTTCTGTCTCTTGCAGAGAAAGGAACAGACACCAGACGGGGACACGGAGATATGAGGACCCTTCACAGCAGAGACAGATGTAGGGACTGCCGAGACAGCAACTGGGGTCAAGTGTCATGGCGTTTGGGCTCCTCGAGAGGATGGATCCCATAAACACAGCAATAACCATGAAGGGGTTGGCCAAAATCTGACACCAGACCAACGAGGTTCGAGAGGCTCTTGGCAAAAAGGGGGACACGGCGGTGACCCCAAAATACACAGATCTTTGTTTGAAATCGGGGCAGAATAATCCCCTGATCTGTGCAACGACTAAAGGGTGGTCTAACCCCGGAGGTCGAAGAAAGAAGCTGAGAATCACCCAACTGGAAGATACTGGTAGCTGCAGCAATAAAAATAAAGGTTAAAAGCTCCTTAGACAGAGGTTCTAGTCTGAGTACATTTGAAAGGTATAAGGTGGCACCAAAAATGGGAGTGGGAAACTGTAGCACCAAAATAAAGCTGTGGGAGAATTGGGGAGTGATGGGAGTGTCATCTGTAACTGCTGTTATGGTTGTAAATCTAATTTTTCTTGCATCTGAACTGCGTAAACACAGAGGTCATCCCACATATGGTCCACCCGTTAAAGGGGGACAGAGGGCCTTAGGACCAAGAAGAACTAGACCTTGTAACGCTGGAGTGTATGTTATAAGTGATCTCTTTTTTAAGAGATCAAAAGGGGGAATTGTGAGATTATTCTGTTATCATATGTTACCTTATAATCTGTAATCAAAGTAGTTGAATTATGATATTGCTGTAGATCATATTATACCCCTTAATATAGAGTGTGTGATCAGTATGTATTTTTAGTTTGCATTATACTTCTGACTTAAAAGAGTGTGAAAATCATTAGATCTATTGGATTGACCTGTATTACTCGACACTGTTGAATGTGTTACACTGTTTCTTGACATTTCATACTGCTGAATCATGAAGAGAATGTTGTGTGCAGGAGACCTTGTGCCTATAATAGAAGAGACAGACCACATTCCATACCCCCACCTTTACAGAGAGCAGAAAGACAGGGAGCCGAGGTCATAACTTAGGCGCCGTGTGAGAGAAAACATGTGAATGTTTAGGCTTTTTATGACTAGGTGGGGGCTACTAGAGGCTATAAGAAGCTGAGTAACCCGTCACCATTTTGAGACTTGGTGTGACCCTCTGCAGGCAGGTCTCCCCATCATGATGGTTCTTATGCTCTTAAGTGTTGAATTATATGGAAATAAAGTATTGTTGATTGAGCATTTATACACCGAGTATTGTCCTTCCTTCAGCCCAAAGATTAAAAGAACTGGGAGATTTTAACACACCATAAAGTCACGGGGCTCCGACAGCATGATGCGAAAAAAACAGTTATGTCGTTGGACTGAGCCACTTAAGCTTCATTAACCACAACTGAAAACCACTGCGTCGAGACAAAAGCTTCGCAAAACTGACTGTGGCTGACAAAATCCGGCACAAATGATTTTAACTAAATCGCTTACCACTGAGCGCAAAACTTTTCATGAACTTTTAAAAGCGGATGAAAGACGTTAAAACTCATCGGAATTTATCGTTGATATATTTTTTAATACGGTAAAACATGTGGTTAGTTAAAGCTGTTCAGTAACACAGTCGTGAAGGCTTGGAAAGTGACCTTGTGCTAGCAGTCCACTAACTGCCATTTGTGTAAAAATATGATACTATCATTACAGTGATCATTTTTAATCTAATTTTGACATATCATACTGTTTAAAACCTTTACTCAAAACCGATATACGTTATTGTTTAAACGGTGTCCTATATCCGAACAAATTAAGAAGTCTTACCTATGACAAAATGGAGATCGTCCGCTCACGAAGCGTGTGTGTCCTGCACGTAGCACAAAGGATTATGGGCGGAAGTGTACAATGATTAAAATGAAAATGCTTTCATCAGTTGAATCTATTAGATTTCCTAATTTTTCTAGGTACTCATACATTTTTTAAAAATCTACTCAACAAACCATTGCTTAATTTACCCCAAACGAAAGTGTGTAAATTTAAATAACTGAACATCTCAAACACGTTGAATTTTGCTTAGATTTAATTAAAACGACACATACATGTTTTTACTAAGTAATAGTTACTATTACTTTCCTAATAGATACTAATTAACCCGAATCACAGTTTTTACAGTGCAGACTCATGTCTGCTATTCTTCTTCATACTTGTGCATGAGGAGATAGCTGTCAACATACACAATTCCCCTGCTTTAATGACAGTTTTTCAATATTACAGACTGTTACTTAGATTAAAGAAGGGAACGTATGTATTACAACACCTAGCAAGATACTCACAGTTGTCTAAGGAGCTTGGAAAGAAAACCGTCTGGACTTCTTTAAGTTGCTTGAAGACGTTTCATCCGAGAAGCTTCTTCAGTTCTAAGGGTCAAATGGTGGAGAGTCCCAGATTTAAACCCAGTGGGAGTTTCCCCCCAAAGACGGATAGAGCATGATGTCACGGGGGTTGGCGTGGAAAGGATTTTGGCCTGATCCACCATTTTTGGGGTCAAAACAAAGCGCAAGCGAAAAAGGAGCGAAGGCACACACAACAGCTATGGTTCGTACTTGCTGTGTGGTCGGCTGCAATGTTCGATCGCACGACCGGCAAGAGAATAAGCTTGAAAATGGTTTATCTTTTCATTCTTTCCCAACCTGGAAGCAACATGAGGCAGCTCGTGTATCGGATGTTACCAAACAAAGGCGTCTAGCCTGGATAGCAGCTGTGAGACGAGCTGATATCCAGCTCTCTTCCATCTCCAAATATCTGTTGGTGCTCCAGACAGTTTCATTCCGGTAAGTTCTAAATATGTTCATATCACTCTTTATAGCCTATTAGTTTTATTTTCGATGCACTCTGAGGTCATAGCAAATTAGAACAAACATCCTACTGAGTGATTTTGCAGAACTATCTTCTATTTATAGAGTTGCTAATTATTTGGCATTATTGCAGCAAACCAGCCTATGAAATGGATGAAACACATCGTGACTGGGTTCCAGTGCTACACAAGGGACCTGCTTCAAACATACCACCATGCCAATCAGATTACTTCTTCCATGTGAGGCTGAAGATGTGACCCTTCTGGATAAGATGGTGAAGGTTTGCTGTGTTTGGTGAACAGTGTGGTAGTAAAACCAGGGAAAAATGAAACTTGCTCCTGTTAAATATTCTTAAGTCTTGTGCTGTTTAAATAGGGGTAATTTTTCAGAAGATAAAGTAAATTAAGTAGTGTTAGTAGTGGGTGATATGATGTAAACACTGTCATGATTTTGTGTAAACATTTCGTCATTTGTAAACTATAAATGACATGGATTCTACATTGTAACTGATGTGATGTTCTATAAAGTGGTTTTAATTTAAAAAAAAGAGGCAAAAATTAGTAGTTTGTTTCATTATTCAACTTTTGAACAGTGGTACTCAGTCAGTACATATTCAGTAAATGCAAATTATTTACATGGCAGTGCACTTCAGGCATAAATCTAGACCCCTAGATAAAAAATTATGTGTCATTCCCACGACCCACAGCTTTACTGTGTTCCAGCAAAGTATCCAATAGCAGTGACAACTCCTCCACAGTAGCAGGTGGGATTTTTCTTTTTTGAGGACGGCTCCTTTTACCTTTCACTACGGATGGTCTGTTTATGTTTTGATCAAGAGCCTTTTTTTGGGCAGCTGAAGAGGAGAAGTCTATCTTATGGCCAACCTCTGGCTGTATCTTGGTCATATTACCCAGCAAAACCCAGTACGCAGGTTCATCTGTAACAGTCCTTGTGCCACAGATCCACAAAGTTGCTTCTACATTACACAGAAGAGCAGCGACATGGGTGCAGGTCTCCACGACTCCGGCCATACAGGTGCAGTGGGCAGCTTCAACCTTCCCTGTGATGCTCACAATGACCTATGGCTGCAATGCTGGTTCATTCAGTCTTTGAGAGTGCAGCACCTGAAACACACACAAAGTTCATTTAATGACAAGAACTAATGAGCCAAGGCCGACACCAGTGTGTTTTATCTACTTTATCATAAATGTAACAAAGTGTTTAGAAAGTTAGCACATACATGTAATTTTTCATTTTTTTTGCATCCATCTATAGAACGCTGCATTTTATATTCTAAATCAGCCTGTTCTCTGTCAGAAACCTGCCTGCAGAAAATGAACCTAAAGTATGTAATGCAAGGATGTAATCACTTTAGAGATGGAGAAAGCATAAAGTGACAATTATGAATCACTTAATATGATAAGGAGATTCTGCAGGTCATTAATCAATGTATAAAACTAAAGATGTATTTTTAGTGACACAGGATACAAATATGGAAGCAAGATGTATAATTAGAGTTATTTATAATAAATATGAATAAATTATTGCAATTTCTTTAACCATAAAGAATAACAAAATTCTTCAGGACAATATGACATCAATGCATTGAACTCACTATGTTATCCCTCTAACAGAGCCTCCACATGTTCTCACTGTAATTTCCCCCGCATGAATGAATTTATGCTGCACTAATCTGAATGTTCGGAGGGAAATCAAACGCATTTAAATCGCAATACTCAAGCTGACTTACCTTTGTTTGAATGACGACTTGTACGCGTTGACTCCAAAGAGAAGGTATGAAAATATGTCAGGCTACGTCAATAGCGGTTGGTCTTCAGGGTTTCTACTCCACGGCCGTATTTCATACGGGTCCACATTTCCAATGCACGCTATTTCTGCAAGTACCGCTGCTTCGCCTCTGGACGCAATCGGTCTCTATACAGCCCATTCTCTTTTGAGCTGCTTTTAAACATCTTTCTTGTCGTCGTTGTTCCAACACAGTGTGTTTGTTTTGATTCGTAGACCCCGAAAATGGCGCCGCGGTCCCACAATGCATTGCAGCATGATGTCAACTCCAAAGCCCTATAAAGGACCCCCTGATGATCCTCTACCTAATCACATGACCCAAGGTGTGAAAACGGGTGTGGGTCACAATCAGCCAGTGTTTCGGGTGAGCTCATTGTGAAACCTAACCCCACCCTATCATGTGATTTTTTTGAGGTCAGATGGCCCAGGATGTGAGTGGGCGTTGTGGAATAAGGGAAATATCTTACTGCTAATTATGCTTCTTATCATTATCATTGCATTAATTAACTTTGCATTAAAGTCATGATCATTGCATTAAACCATATGATAATCATTTTATTGAAACAGTTATTGAAGCTGCCAACATTACATTAAAGTCTATATTGCAGGTGTTATCATAATCACATAATACTCTTTTATTGCAGGTGGAAAGGTAATCATTTTATATACACATTGCAATTTGGTGCTTATTAAAGAGTTGTGGCTCAGTCAATTAATTAGAAGGTTGAAAGCTCCGTTGGGTGTGAATGTCCCGGCGAAACATGGAGTAAGTGGCTTGGAGCTATGGAAGGTTCAATGCATGCACGCTTACAAAACACATATAATACATTTAATCAAGAAACAGGCTGGAGTGAAGGCCTGAATGTATTCAGCTTCTTGTCGTATTTGAGTTTGCCCAGTTACAGGTGACAGAAGAGGTGGCCAGATGACTGCCATCCCCAAGGACCATCTGGAGGATGCAGCGAGTGGCCTTATATGGAAAATGTGATAGAGACAGGAACTTCTATGTCTATTTTAGCTCATGAAAATGAATATTTACTGTATCTGATATATCACAATCTTTGTAAACGCATGAGGGGGCATCAACCCTGATGAATCAAAAGCAATCTGAAGTGTCTTTTTGGGTGGAGTTCTACAACTGATGTTTGGCAGTTCGTACCTCCCCGCATGTGTATTCAATAAACTCTTCCGTTTGATTGCATCCTTCTGGGCCTTTGGTATTTTGTTTTGGATCTCAGTATTTCGAATCGGGACAGCGTTAAGGCGTCTGGGAAGGATCTCAAAACTGGATTATAGATGTCAGACAGTTGGTGTCGTAAAACCACCGTCTCTGTTCATAGATGGTCGTTCACAGTGGACGTAAATGGCTTCTTTCAGTCCTCTTTCAAACCATCGGTCCTCTCTGTCCAAAATGTGAACGTTGGCATCCTGAAAAAGCGACCTTTGACCTTTAGATGCAGATGTACAGCCGAGTCTTGTCCCGTGGAGGTGGCTCTTCTATGTTGTGCCATGCGCTTGTGAAGTGGCTGTTTAGTCTCTCCACTGTAGAGGTCTGGGCATTCCTCGCTGCACTGTACAGCATACACCACATTGTTAAGTTTGTGTTTTGGAGTTTTGACTTTCAGGTGAACCAGTTTGTGTCTGAGTGTGTTGCTGGGTCTGAAGTACACTGGGATGTCGTGCTTGGAGAAAACTCTCCTGAGTTTCTCTGATACACCGGCTACCAAGGGCGTAGATTTGGCATGGACGAAAGGGACATGTCCCCACCAATATCCAGCGATTATTGAATTGTCCCCACCAATAATTTGATCTCTTCGAGTAAAGAAAAACAAAACTGATAGAAAGAAAAAAAAACGATCTGTCAACGACTCATTCACCTAGCGGTGCAGAAAGAGTTAAATTACGTTCTCTACTGGAGTCCTACCTCATGTGACAAATATGGCCAATGTGATTGGCTGTGCCTTTCAGGCAGCTCTGTTTAGGGCTGTATCCCAATTCAGGGTCTGCAGCCTTAAAGTACGCAGCCTTAACGGTCCTCAAGGGCCGCGTACTCAAAGACCGCTAAGGCCGGAAGTGTGAGGCTTGTAGGCTTGTGAAATGGGACAGTCTAGCCTCCGTCGCGCTGCCCAGGTTGCCTAGCAACCATGATACTAACAGCTGGAAACGTTTCATACAGCATTGTTTGACAGAAATGAAGGAGAACATATTTTGTTCATTTGTTTCTACATGAGCTTTGTGTGATGTGATAAGTATCTGAGGCTGAGACCACAGGACTGTAAAACATGATTGTTGGGCTTCATTTCTGTACTGAACAGTCATTTAAGATTAGCTAGTAAATAACAATTAGCTCATGTTGTTCATGAGACTAAAGTCATCTCACTTTGGTAATGTAACTATAATATGGCCAATATGATAGTTATTATATTAATCATTATTAGTTATCACAGCAGTGAGTTTGAACTCTGTGTCAAATACTGAGCTTCAGTAAAGATTCAAGTTATTTATATTTCCTATCACCTTAAATCTTCACTCAAAGACAAGTATCTGTGACAGTGTATATATAGATGTATTATATATAAGAGACAAACATTGTTCTTTCAATGTTTGTGCACTGTAAAATGTAATTCTAGATGTTTGTTATTTCAACATATTATTCTATATCAGTTTGACGATAGATGACTGAAGTTGTTGTTATAACATAGAATTACAAGTTAAAAACGTCCCAATTACACCAAAAAAAGCTAACTTGAAAACTCATGTCCAGCTAAATCAGCAACTTATGTGAACTTGACAATGTGGGTAAGTTGAACACAGCAGGATTCAAAACTGCCTCACGTGACTGCTACCGAGGTGCATCATGGGGAATTGGCGGTTAACGACATGCTCACTTTACTTGGACGTTTTCTAATCGTCTTCTTTGGAATATGCTTTCAAGGTGAGTAACATTGGTTATAACTATAAGGAAAGAGAGCTACAAAAGTTGGAACATGTTTTGAATTTATGGCATGATGTGTGTTTTTCTCTTTTACCGAAATGTTTGCTTTAGCTAATGTAACTTTAGCCGACAAGGTCCAGGTTGTGTGTCATGACCAAACTTGACCTAATAAACTGACATATGGCCTTTTTTATGGGTTTAATGTGGCACTGACCAAATCACAAGTATTGTGCCGCTAGCTTTAAGGTTGTGCACTCAACCACTGTTGCGATATTAGCAAGCTAACTCAGCTAATTAATAAAGCTTATTTCATATTGTCTCTGTACTTGTAAATTTCTTTCAAGTTCACAGGCTGTTGTATTTTGGTGGAAGTTCATTTTGGCAATATTTCCAATAACTGGCTGGGTTCAAAAAGAACTTTTGGCAGGACTCGATGCTTGTTGTCATCTGTTTACCCCTATGTAATCACTTAAGTTGTTATTAACTGCTGCATGCTAAGCTGCAAGAGTGCACTGAGGACTGAGACAAAATATGGTCTTCAAACCAGCATTATATTAGTTTTTATCAGATAGTCCTCCAGTGTGCTTATTTTTTGCTTTAATTCTATTGTGCAGTTATTTGTTACCCTGAAATGCTTTATGCTTAACAACAGCTCACTATTTTGACTTATTTTTGAACTCTTGTGATCAGTATGACTAGTTTGTGTGAGTTTCCATACTAAAAGAGCTGTAGTGATAAAATAATTGGCATCAGAGACACTGATTTTTGGCATGGTATACTGCAGAAGTTTTTTTTTTTTTTGTGCATAATTTACCTTTTAATTAAACTGCATTCTCTGTATTGTAACAAAACTAACATTGTTTATATGTCAGAAAATTAGCAAACATGAATAAATGGCGAAAACAATATAATTATAACATATATTTTTATTTTACTTATTTTAGGTCTGTGAAGCCAAACTTGATGCTGGGGATTTATTTTTGTCAGTGGAGTCAAATGGTAAGTTACAATTTGTGCATTTTGTCATACTGGAAACACCACAGATTATATTGTAATTTAATAGCTCTGTAGAACAAATGATATAAAGATTGTAGTGTCAGGGTACTTCTTAAGAAGTAATATGGCACTATTGATGATCACATGCAGGTGCATAAACTAAATATTCAGACGTGTTACCAACAAGTGATTCATTAACAAAAGCAATGGAGCAGACTGTTTAGGTTCTTGTGGTTGTAATAACATCCATAACTGCAAGTTTGTCATTAATTTATTTTCACAGGTCTAGATGATCACATCTGTCTTTGTCATTTAAATGAGGTGGACTTGCAAACTTTGCGCTCTTTTGGGTAAATTGCTGTCCACTACATATACACAGAATGTGCACAGTATTTCAGATCTCAAAAGGGAGTATGTAATGGACTTGCTGGCTTTAATGTAAAAAGCCTGTTGTGTAACTTTAATGAGGCAGTTGGACTAAAACAGTATTGCTCATCAAGGTAAACATCTGAGGAATAAGGAAACTGTTACTTGTCCTTATACTCAGTGTTCTTTTAATCGCACGTTTACTAAAGTTTTACATCACATAAGTCATTTTCACAATCATTCTACTTTAAAAGATTTCAAGACAGAGCTTATTGTTCTCTGAACTTCCTTGTTTGCTGAACGGCAGGTAAAGTGCATCTTTTGTTTGTTTGCTTTTTGTGTGTTTGTGTTTTTCTAATGGGCCTCAGATGACTGTTTGCTTAAATTTGGGTCTCAAAGAATCTTTTTTTTTATTCTGCCTGTACTCTCCACCCCTCTTCCTCTGTTGCTCAGGTTGAAGCAGAATTTGCCCGTCTTTTACATCTGTTGACCTGAAAGGGTTCCTTTTGCTGTGCTTGACCATTATGGAGAGGTTCGTGGAGCTGTACAAAATCAAGAGCGGCATAGGAGGGCTAACTAGGCTCATAAGATGCTTCGGTGATGATGTAAGTGTTCAACTGCGAAATCTAATCCTTTGTTTAAGTTTTAGGTTATCCAGTTCAACTGATGAACTCATTGAAAGAAAGCTGATAAGTAAAGTCTGTCATCATATTTCACAACTGGACATTTAGTGTGGTAACTTTTACAGAATCTGTGTATATTGGTGGTAGGTTGGATATCATATTCTACTTGAATGTCCTGATAAGCCTGATTCAAAATCTCCAATGATAATCATATATTGATGGAATTATGTATCAAAAAGCTGTGAATTTGGAGCTGTCTACATGCTTCATAAACACTGTTTAAAAAGTGTTTTGGTTTTCTTTTTGACTTCTTTGACCAGAGCCCTCACACAAAGGAAGAGGACAGAGGACCTCATTTTCTAAAGGAAGATCCTCACACACTTTCAAGACTGTGAAGGTTAGCATTGTTTCTTTTAGTAAATTTAATAATGACAGCACCACAGTGGATTTTAATGAAACATGTGGCATCTATGAAACAATAGATGCCACATGATAACATGTGTACTTTTTCCTCACCAAATGTATTATTACAAGATCTTTGACACTGGATTTGGTCTGGGTTTCAGAGAAACTAACTGGCAAGCTAGCATTGATATTATTAGTGTCTTGTGTTTATTCATGTCTTCACCAGGGTCTTTGACATTTCGCTGCTGTACTGTTCACTTCAGCTTTACGTTTGATTTCTCACATTGTATATTGTAATGGCAGAGATATTAGGATATTTAAGGGGCTGCAGTGGCTGCTACAGCTGTGGGGGCAATACTTTGGTGAAATGTCCTGGACCCTGGAAAAGAGACTGTGTAGACTGGGTAAGCAATTAAAGGTTACTGGCCGAGAGTCATTGGGCAGCTGGGTAAAGGTGGATGTTGACATTCAGTGCCAATTATGCAACCTGTTCAGCCATGTCTATATGCTCTTTTTTCATGCTGTTAATATAGGGGGAAAAATAAACTTTAATCAATAAACTGATTAAAGAAGCATTGTCTATGGAGCCACAATCTGATCCTGTAGTGTAGCTTCAGTTTGCACATTTCATGTATTCTCAGCCAGATTTGGTTTAGAGCACAGCCAATATTTAGCATAACTAGATTTAAATTCACACACTGGTGATGGCAAGCTACATTGTAGCCACAGCCGCCCTGGGGCTCACTGACAGAGGCGAGGCTGCCGGACACTGGCACCACCGGGCCCTCTGGCCACCACCAGTAGGCAACAGGTGAAGTGTCTTGCCCAAGGACACAACGACTGAAACTGTCGGAGCTGGGGCTCGAACCGGCAACCTTCCAATTATAAGACGAACTGTCAACTCTTGAGTCACGATTCAGTCATCCACCCATGTGTGTGAATGACTGAATGTGTAAAGCACTTTGGAGTCCTTAGGGGACTAGTAAAGCGCTATACAAATACAGGCCATTTACCATTTAAATTGAAAATTTTGTTTGAATTCTGCAATTGAAGACATGCTCAGTTATTTATGAACATGGTCTTTGTTTAAAGCAAGAAATGGATTTGTAACATGGGGGTGCATATCTCATTCTGAAAAAACTTTAACAACTAATAAGTGTTACCCAAAGCCAATCACCATCATCCAAAGCATCAGTATGGCTCTTCTTTGGAAAGACATGAATTCTTAAGCACAAGGGATATTGTGTAATTGTAATTGTGTAATTTTTTTTGTTTGTTTTTTTTGTCTTTGAACCCTTTTATAGCCGACAGGTGTTGAAGACACGTTTTCTAAGAGGATGAAAGTTGGCATTGCGATGGTGAAAGAAGAAGACATCATCGATGTGTTGGTTGTCCTTGAGGCGGCAGTAATCCTGTCTAATCTGAGGGATGTCTCAAGTGCCATTTCCATGCTGATGGGCCTTCTTTTTGCCCTCAACATAGACTATCCAAAGGAACTTAAGGACATCTTTGAAGTCATTCAGAACATCCTAATGAACATTGGTGGAAGGCAGTGCATCTCACTAGTGCATGGTTTAAGAAACAGACTCTTGCAGAAAGCCATGCAGAACTGTAATTGTATGCTCACAGCATACAATTGCTTTAGTGTTAAGGACAGTTTTATTTTACTGTTTGCTTTTTTTATTCTTGCAAGTTCTCATTCTCACTTTTGTATGTCACTAAATGACTACACTTTACATTCCAGATTAGACAATTACTCATTTGTTCATGGTTTAAGAAACTTATGTGAACAACAATATAATGGTGGACTCTGCAGATGCTTATCTCATGCAAGTCAGTAGTTTTTCCTTTGTTTTGCAATTGAGCAGACTCAAACTGATGTTTCTGAAATATTCATATTATCAAATGTTTCAGAAGCATGCACTCATTTTCAGAGATATTGGTTCTGTGGAATTTGTTGCAATTGTAAACGAAGACAAATACAAGAGTTTGATGTCTTACTTGTTATAAACTGATCTTTACTGTCACTTATCAAAGGTTTTGTACTATTTTAATATTTCAAGTTTTATGCTAACAGGTGTGACTGAGCACAATGAAGTTTGAACATTTTGTAAATGTAAAGAATAACTTTTCTAAAATAGCAAGTGTGTGTTACATTACATTAATGCAGACTTTATGTTGTTACTTCACAAGAATCACTACTGCTCCTAGAGTATTGGTCAGAATTTAATCTTCACCCAAACTGGGCTCAAGACCAAGTTCAAATTTATTGTTTCACAGGAGCAGCCTTTGAGTTTTGATGGATTGTGAGCCTGATGAGCTACGTCACTGATTTTTCTGTTTCTCAGATGACTAAGATGGCACAATAAATGGTGAATGTTGGGTGCTCATGAGTAAATGTCTTGTCATGTTCTTAAAACAAACTTTCTGTATGAAATGATCAGATAGACTTTAATGGAATCTGTGGGGTTTTTTTTTTTTCTGTAAACAACAGAAAATTAATTTAAAGGAATGTAGATATTTAAACCTGAGATCTAAGATAAACCTAACAGGTAGTTTTGCTGAAATGGATGTTAGAAAGCTAAAAAACAAAACAAAACTTAAGATGTTTAATACACATTTTTCTTTACATCCAGTCAATCAACTCTGATAATTAAAATGAAACTGATTTACAAGTTCACTCAGCTACCTTAAGGAGCTCAGTTAATTAATAAACTTAAATCAGCTTAGCTAACAGATTATGTTAGTTAAGCTAAAATAGATTCCTAAGTTAAAAGAACTACTAAAGTATTTGAATTAACTAAAAAACCCAAGTCAACTGAACTAGGACAAGAGTTTAAACAATAGATTATTTTAATTTAGCTGAAAGGGTTTTCCCAAGTAAAGATGACAATTAAAGGAGTTGAACTGACTAACAAATCTCAGTCAACTAAACTAAGATGAAAGTTTAGACAACATGTGATTTTTCATTAAGATAACAATTGGTTGTGTTATAAGAACAAACTCTATTTCTTGACTTAACTTAAAATTTTAAGGCAGCCCTTTACCTCATATTTTTAAGTTGAAACAACAAGTTATATTTTACAGTGTGAAGGACTGCTGGGAAAAGCAGTCCTTCACAAACAGGGAACAGTCTGTCTATTCTCTCCATCTGTCAGCTGCTGCTGGCTCTTCCTCCTCCTCTTCCTCACACACTGCTGAGTTTGTCCTGGTGGATCATCAGGGGTGCAAAGCCTCACAGATGATGTGCAGCAGTGGGTCCCTCAGTCTGTCCTCACTCTGGACACTTGCAGTTGTCACACATGGAAATCAAATGTGTGATAAGCTGCAGGATTCAAACACAAGTGTAACTTATAAATACATGTTCATACTTTTATTCCACAATCAGAGAGAAAGAAACAGAGAGAGAGTGCAGGACAGACAGACAGGTGACAGTCTCAGGTGTACACACTGCTACAAAACAGCACAAGAGAAGGAGGATTTAGTGTTTGTGTTATTACGAGTGCTAAACAAGAAGAGTTCCCAGATGGTACAGTGGACACATGTGTGACTCCTGTGATTAAAGCATCTTTCTTTCAGCTTAACGAGTGAACCGTCAGCTCGTTCAAACACACGTTAAAGTCCGTTTGGCTCGACACCACCGAACAGAGGCAGCAATATAACATAGCTAACATTAACAGTGCAGTGAATCCTGCTTGTGCCGTCATATTCAGGACTGCAAACCGAGCAGCATTAACTGACTTTCAGCTTGTTGTGTTTGTGGATATATGACTGACTTTAATTATCCATAAAATCATCACATTCTCTGTAAGATTAAGGTCAACTATTGAGCGGCGTATATTTTAAAGTAAAGGCTTTAAAACCAAGTAAACACTGAAAGTACAAGCATCACTGATGTCACATAAGTTTGCCGACATGTGGCCAACAGTAATGTTTTAATGTTCTTCATTATTAAACATTTGCACATAAATAAGTGACATGATATTCAGTACTTACTTTTAAAAGTTTACTCTTTGGCCACTCCGCTTCCACCGTTTTTTTCGGCAAAATTATCCACACCCACCGCCGTGCTATGAAGTCTGGGATATGTTGGGCCATGAAGTCTACACTGCCACATCCTTAAAATTCAGGGAAAGGAAGGACGCATTTGAGGGCCGCATTTTGAGCAGCCTTCGAATTGGGACAGCCTTCGTCGCGTCGCTGTGACGTAAAATGCGGCGTTTAAGGCTGCAGACCCTGAATTGGGATACAGCCTAGTTTTAGCAGCGGTAAGCCTGCGCTGCGAGGACCTGCAAGGAGGAGAGGAGGATGGCAGCAAAAAGGAAGAACCTGGATATAAGAAAGTATTTTTCAAAGAAACCTGTAAGTCACTTAAAGCCAAGTTAACTCATAAAATGTGTCCGTCATAATAACGTTACAGGCTATGCTGTAGTGATGCGCGAATCATGAACGAATCGTTCAATACTCGAGAATCACTTTACTGACTCATGAATCATGATTCACAAGCCCAACTGACTCACTGACTCATCCCTGTTGCTGTTAGCAGCAATATATCTAGCTTATAATTAAAATTGTGGAGAAAAACACAACATCCAGTATCTTAACAAAAAAATTTCTGCTCTGAACTGGAAGAAAAAACCCTGAGTAGAAGCTCACATCAAGACAATAGCTCCTCGGTTCACAGTAGCATCGCTCTGCTAACATGCTAACACAGAGGTTCCCAAATTGTGGGGCAGAGCCATTGCAGGGGGGGCGCGGTATGAAAAGAAAAAAAAAAGAAAGAAAGCTTGGACACTGCTAGCATAATGGACAGGTTTTTGACGGGGCTCCCACATAAACGCAAAGCAGGAGATGAAGCATCGCCAAATATGTTTCCAAACCAACTTCCTTCCAAGCCAAAGACTAGAAAATATGGTGAAGCACATCTTCCCTTTGGCTTCACCTGCACAAGTGCCAAGGTAGGTCTCCCCTGCAAAATTAGTTTCCCTGCGTCGGGAGCAGCGCTGGGCTCTCCAAATCATGGACAAACAGGATCCCACATTCTTGATTTTTAGTTCACAAACACTTCTTGTAATAACTAACTACTCCTGACATTTTGGACATGTTAGCTCTTTATGCAGTAAAGTTACAGTGGGATATAAATAATATCAGGCTGATCCTGCCGTAATTTGTTCCCCCTGTTCAAATCACGGACAAACAGTATCCCACAGCTGTTTATGCGTTTTAAACCCATTTTGCACAGAGAGGCATTTTTTGAAAAATGTACTGATAGCAATGTTGAATATTATCACACAGGAAAAAAACAACTACACGTAAAATAATCACACTGTGACGCCTCTGCCTTTCTAAATGGAGGGACAGTAACTGTGTGTGTGTATGTAAGCGTGTAAAACCTGAAGATAGTCAGATTAACAGTAACAGCATTTTGTCTCTATCTGCCATTCTGCAATCCAGCTCATGTAAACAATAACGTGGCGCACAGCGTGACGTGAAAAGAGGCACATACCTTTGACGTGGCGTGACGAACTCTGTAATCGTCGTCCACACGTAAACGCAAAAAAGGAGTTTTAAAAAATCTCCGCTGTGAATCGCAACGCCGTTTACATGTTGACGAAAAGCCCAAACGCATAGAAACAGCTGCGTTTTCAAAAATACCCGTGTAGGTGTGGACGTAGTGTAAAAGAGTTAGTAGTATATTTTATTACTACCTGTAATTTATTGCCGTTTACTTGTATTTGCTTAGTCATTTACTAAATGTTTGATGTGTGAAATAAACCGCAAGCGAAAAAAATATGGGTGTGTGTGTTTGGAGGATGTGTTTGGAGGGGGGGGGGCTGGCAAAAAAAGTTTGGGAACCACTGTGCTAACAGCACATTTGAGCTACTTACCCCCTGCCCTCCTGTGCTGAATCGTAGGGTAAGCGAATCACTCAGGACTCACTCACCCCCTCCCTCCTGGCTCACAGCTCCTTCTTCTTCTTCTCGGTTGGCAACCAAGGTTAAGGCGCATTACCGCCCCCTGGCTCACAGCTCAGTGGATATTTAGATGAGACAATATATATTTGACACATTTAAGGAAAATACTAATAAAATAAAAATAAACAAAATAAATGTTCCCTTTAGAATTTTTTTTTGCTCTTTTTTGCTCTATAAAATAGTTGTTTTCTTTTAGAATCACTCATCTTAGCAGTAGGATATACATGAACAGAGAAACAAATTAAGTTTGAGTGAAAATGTTAATATTTTGCACTCTCTGGTCAACTGACTCAGTAAATCAAATCACTCAAAAAACCCGATTCACTTTGGTGAGTGACTCATTAAAACTCGATTCAGTAAAAAGAATCAAATTTACCATCACTACTATGCTAGGCTTTGGCCCACATCAGTCTAAAATTGTATGTAACCATAAATAACGTGTTTTGGAAACTAAATGCACAACATGCAGCACTATTAGTTATCTCAGTCTCCCAGAGTAGCATTTCTAATTTTGATTGAAACTGTCAGAGAAAACGGCAGCCTCGACCAAGCCAGGATATTAGTTTACAGAGGCTGTTAAAATTATATGTCTAACATTAAAATGTTGGTCACACAATAATTTCATCCTAATGGTACTGACATAATCATAGGGTTAATTTTTGAGACAAAATATCATGAGGTAGTCATTATTTTGCAAATATTGCACCTTGTAGTGCAGTTTGCACAAATTGTTTTAAAAGTGCACTCACCCTACAAACATTACTGATGAGTCAAGATCTGCACAAACTGACAGAAACACTGAAGCAGTTACACATTTTATTCTTATTGTCCTATTTGTCAGGTGATAGAGGAACCAACACAAAGCTCAGAGAGAAATGGTGATACAAGATCACAGATGAAATTGGATGATGACTTGGTGGTTCATGACTGTATTTGAAGCACATGTGTGACTGCATGTATTTGGAATGTCTCACTGTTATTTATCAGGTGACAGAGGCAGCTCTGCCATGTTGTAGCTCTGACAGAGGTGAAGAGGCAAGGTCACAGGTGACTGACTGATGATTTGGTGCTATAGATTAACGAGAGGAGAAGGCATGTGTTTGGCTGCTTCAAAAGGGGACATTGAGTTGTTGTGTTGGGCATGTAGTCCATGTCTGTTGCTGTAACAGTAGTTCATGTTTAGAATAAAAAAATCCCAGCTCACTGATTTGATCAGGGCAATAGTGCCTAAAATGTTGCATAATTTTGCTGCGAGATCTTTTACTTTGTGGTAATCTTAGATGAGTAGTTTTATGGACAAAAACCACCAGGTCATTCAGTGTTCCCTTAGTGCTAATGTATCAGAGATGTTGGTGTACTATAACTGAAGTAATGTTGTTAAGTCGTTAAAGTCATATTCTTTTATTGTCATGACTCTATTTGAAGCTATTTTTATTTTTGTATGATACCTGATTTATATGGAATATGGCTGAAGTAAACTAAAGTCTAAAATACTTAGTCATTTGTTTAATAGTAATTTAACATTATATAATTCACATATAAAACTATGAATTGTAATTTAAAATGGTTTAAAGGCATGTAGAATAGCATATGTAGGCAAGTATATTTCTCCTTTTTTTTTATCAAGAAGCAAAGACAAAAAGGAAAAAAAAAAAGAAACAGGGCGGGGTTTGGTGGTTGAATCAACTGTCCCCACCAATGCCAAAACCAAATCTACGCCCTTGCCGGCTACATAGGGGATGACAATGTTGTTGCGTCTGTCTTTCTTATCCTCCCTCGCTGGTGTCTGATCTTCTTTTCTGTGCATCTTTGCTGACTTTATAAACACCCAATTAGGATAACCGCATGTTTTAAGTGCTTCCTTTACGTGTGTGTGTTCCTTCTTTTTCCCTTCAGGCTTAGAGGGAACATGTTCTGCCCGGTGGCGTAGGGTCCTAATTACTCCAAGTTTGTGTTCCAGAGGGTGATGGGAGTCAAAGAGGAGGTACTGGTCCGTGTGTTTGGGCTTCCGATAAACTTCAATGTTGAGGTTGCCATTCTCTTCAATGTGCACAGCGCAGTCCAGGAAAGGCAAACAGTTATCCTTTGTTTCTTCCCTGGTGAACTTGATGTTTTTAGCCACAGCGTTAATGTGCGCAGTGAAGGATTCCACTTCTTGTGTTTTGATTTTGACCCAGGTGTCGTCTACATATCTGTACCAGTGGCTGGGTACTCTTCCTTTGAAAGAGCCAAGAGCCTTTCTTTCCACTTCCTCCATGTAAAGGTTGGCTACAATAGGTGACACAGGGGAGCCCATGGCACAGCCATGTTTTTGTCTGTAGAAGCCCTCGTTGTATTTGAAATATGTAGTGGTGAAGCAGAGGTCTAACAGTGTGCAGATCTGATCGGGTGTGAAGTTGGTCCTGTCTTCCAAGGAGCTGTCTTCTTGTAGTCGTTTTCTGACAGTCTCCACAGCCTCCGTGGTGGGTATGCAAGTGAAGAGAGAGACTACATCAAAGGACACCATGGTTTCATCTGGGTCCAGGGTAAGTTTCTGGACCTTGTCGGTGAAGTCGGTGGAGTTCTCAATTCAATTTCTTTATTGTCCCACAAGGGGAAATTAGTTCAGCAGCAGGATAAAAATAATCAGAACAATACTTTAAAATAATAATGATAGAAAGTCCAAGGTCAGTTATTTGCCATTAAGGAGACAAGATGCAGTCGGGATAAAAGAGACCTGAAGTCTTTTAGTCTTCCTCACAGGTACTCTAAAACGGCGGCCGGAGGGCAACAACTCAAACTCACTGTGAAGTGGATGGTTTAAACAGTTAATAATAGAATGAGCCTTCCTAAGCACATTTCTATTGTAGATGGCCAAAAGTCCATCTTGCCAGTGCCCTGAAATTTTGCTAGCAGTTTTTACCAGAAGTCCCATCCGATTCTTATTCTTCACCGTCAGATTACCAAACCAGGCAGCGATACAAAATGACATCACAGATTCGATAAAACTTCTATAAAACAAAGACAACATCTCAGATGAGACATTAAAAGATCTCATTTTCCTTAAAAAGAACAATCTTTGTTGAACTTTTTTAGTAGTGGCATCAGCATGAGATTCAAAACACAGTTTATGGTCAAGTACCACACCTAGATATTTATAGCTCTCAACTATCCCAATATCAGCAGTTTTAATGATAGTAGGTGATGAGCTATAAGAGGACTTCCTAAAATCAATAATCATGTCTTTAGTTTTCGACACATTAAGTGAAAGGAAGGACTCATCACACCAATTCACAAAATCATCAACAACCTGTCCATGGCCTGACTCATCCCCACTAGAAGACTGACGATTACTGTGTCGTCAGCAAACTTCAGGATATGTCTGTTCGTGAGATTACTGCGACACTCATTAGTGTACAGAATGAACAGAAGGGGAGAGAGGCAACAACCCTGGGGTGATCCAGTAGAGGAGGAGAGCACATCAGAAAATACATGATTCACCCTCACACATTGTGACCTATTGGTCAGAAAGTCTGTCACCCAGCCAACCAGACTAGTGTCAAGCTTGAAATGATTGCAAAGCCTGTCAGCAAGTAAGAAGGGTTGAATTGTATTAAATGCAGATGAAAAGTCAGCAAATAATATGATGTGATGTGGGGTGTTCCCCACAAGAGGTGCTACGATGGTAGCAAGGTGTTTCGAAATGTTGTAAGTGGCTGAGTTTATGCTACCGACAATGGGTCTGAGTGGGACACCTTCTTTGTGGATGTTAGGAAGTCCGTAAATGTAGGGTATGGCATCCCCTGGGTAAAGGCGGTGATATGTAATGCGGTCAATAATTTAGTCCTTTTCAAGGTCTTGAAGGGGAGCTATAACTTTCTTTTTGTAGCTGCTTGTGGGGTCTCGCTTTAAGGCTTCGTAGGTATTGTTGTCACTGAGGAGAGTAGTGATCTTCGTGTGGTAATTCGTTGTGTTTAGGACTACGGTGCACCTTCCCTTATCAACTGATAATATAGTGATGTTGTGGTCTTTGCTCAGGGAAGCGACGGCCTTCTTTTCTTGTAATGTGAGGTTAGAAGGAGGGACTTTGGCACTGGAGAGGGTGGCTGAGACTTTCATCCTGATTTGTTCTGCTTCTGTCTGTGATAATTTATTAATCCGTATGGAGGTTTCTGTGGCTGTGATGAGGTCCACTATGGGCAACTGTTGCGGAGAAATGGCAAAATTGAGTCCTTTGGCTAACACTTTTTTTTCAGGTTCAGTGAGATTCTGGTCTGAAAAGTTCTTCACCCATTTTTCCTGACTGTCCTCAGGTGTGTGTTCTTCTCTGAGTTGTGTAGGTTCAGACAGAGGAGTCAGTGTTTTTGAAAGCAAGGTGTGGAATTTCCTGCGTTGTCTGTCTTTTCCTTTAGAGTGTTGGGCCCGCTGAGCCTTGTCCACAAACTTGTAAACCTCTTCTAAGATTGGAGAGGGTAGAAGGGTTTCCAGTTCCTGCAGAGTCTGACTAATCTTGCTCTGGAGGGCATCTATAGTGAAATGGACCTGTCTTATCCTTTCACTTTGAAGCTGATTTTGTGCTCTCCGTAGAATCAAGTCTGCTCTGTATCCCCTGACAGTGGATCCAAGGCACAAGCTCTTAGGAACAACTCTGCTTTGTCTGCATCTCAGGTTGAAACAGAGATGGTTCCTATAATCCGCTAGTTTCCTTGATTCCCTATCATACTCCCACACCAGTTGAAGGGTGTTCCTCCCAAAATGTATGGCAATATGTAGGTGAAGGTTCTCAGTCATCCAGGTGACCTGGATGACTGATCACAGACAGAAGCAGAGCAAATCAGGATGAAAGTTTCAGCCACCCTCTCCAGTGCCAAAGTCCCTCCGTCTAACCTCACAATACAAGAAAAGAAGGCCGTCGCTTCCCTGAGCAAAGACCACAACATCACTATATTACCAGCTGATAAGGGAAGGTGCACCGTGGTCCTAAACACAATGGATTACCACACGAAGATCACTACTCTCCTCAGTGACAACAATACCTACGAAGCCTTAAAGCGAGACCCCACAAGCAGCTACGAAAAGAAAGTTATAGCTCCCCTTGAACGGCTAAGAGAGATGGCAGCAGAGAGGGAGCACTGAGTTCAACGTTCGTTATTAAACATACACACTAGATAGCTTGGGTTTATGGGGGAGGTATTTATGGGGGGGGGGTATTGCAGCCAATAGGAGGCCATACAACCTGAACACAAACAGATTTAGGAAACGGAGTTCAATTCAGATTTTTTTGTATAACGCCAAATAACAAGAACTGTTGTCTCAAGGAGGATTTAAAGTAAGGTAAAGACCCTGCAATAATACTTGTTATATTCTATGGGAATACACAAACATTTCCACAGGAGTCACAAACGGAGTTATTTCAGCTTTTTGATCGCTTCTCTACATTTTTCTTGAAAATATTAAACTTGATTATTATTTACAGAATGAAGGTCAGAGTGTTTCTGCATTTTCTGTATCTTGCAAGGTTTTGTCAGATCCAATACTTTTAATATTTATTTATATTACAGTATAGGAAAAAATACATTTGTAATAAACATTATATCATATTTTATTATATCATATTATACTAAATAGGGGCTTGATGCAAGACCTTCTGTGGTTCATGAGAATATTTAATTAGATGGGTTTTTTCTGTGTAGTGAGCTGACTTCTTATGTTATGCAACCTGAAAGTGTTTCCCTCATTGACACGGCTTAAATGAACTGGAACAACTTGGAACAGCATTCCTGTGCCTTCAGTTAATGAGTTATTAAATCAGAGAGGCAGGCTAATGCATATTACTATTGAATGAGTTCATATTTCACTTGCTGCCACCTGGCTTTGCTTTCAGAGAGGATGGAGATGTTTAGTCAGAAGACATCTCACGACCTTCAACACATCCCTGTTCCCTGTGATGTGTTCATGATACTGATGGAAAGTTGCAGTTGCAGTACTTAAGCATCTTGCTAGCTCCAGAAGAGGGGCGAACATAAACGGAGTAACAATTGAATCTCAGATGCAGCTTTTCTCACAGCTCAACAAATATCAGTAAAAACATAAAGTGTCATAAAATAGTTCTGTGAGGAAGCTAGGACCACTGAGCAAGTGAAATTTTATAAACTGCAAATTTAATGTATGATATTATTATTATTGTAATGTATTCATTCATTCTAGAGTTTTTAAGTCACATGAATCTATAAATCATAATTTCCTGATTTCTACTTTTGTGAAACATTTTGTAAAACAATTTCAAGTTTACTGTATTTTCATGCAAAGGGTGAAAGCATTAGGCAGTGTGGTCAAGTTCGGTTCAGTTACAGTCTGCCATGTTGGACTTGTTACGTAATCCTTTCCTCCACAGTGCTTCACCCGATCTTAAGGTTCCCCCACCTCCTAATCCCACTTTGACCCTGGCTCATTAGACATGCCCAGTGAGACTCAGTGTGCTCTCTGCTAACAAATGACCCACAGTCTGAGCCGAGGTGGACACTGAATGACTGAATGATTATGAGGTGAATTTATGAATGACAAAGTGAGGTAGGCTAGAAATGGCCACGTAGTGCAGATGGGATGATTTTAAATTAATTTAGGGGAAAACTGAAGGGAAAGCAGTCTGGGAGCACTGGTGTGGCCAAAGAGTGTCAAAGGGAAAATGTATTGGCCCTTTCTCAAGTTCTTCTTCGTTTTTCACACTTTGTTTTTCACACACTGTTTTTCACAAAGACAAATTTTATTATTAGACAAAAACAACCTGAGTAAATACAAACCAACAAGCCTGAGCTATACTTCCACATGTGTAGAATAGTGGTGGTGGGAGCGCGCTGCTGAAGAACAGCTGTGCCTGCTGAAGACTTCCTGAGACCACGGCCACCATGCAGCAAGACCCAAGAGTGGCATCCACCCCTGCATCATACTGACAGAGAACACAGAGAGAGAAAATATAAAGATTGATTCAGTTTGATGTAATCATGGCTGGGTTGATGGGTTTACTCCAGAATAGAGCAGTCTAAAAAAGTCTCTTATTTTTATAAAGGATGGTATCTTTTGATAATGCTATATTATTGTTACTTGATGCTACTACAGGTCCAGTGGAAGAAACTATGGTGACAACGTAGCATTTTGTAAGCAGGATAAAGCACAATGTAGTCCCTTTTATTACTATTATATGATTAAAGATTAAATAGGTCACACATCATATATAAAGCTAGTATATCCCAGCAGGCCATTTGAATGACAGGTAATTCCCCTGAAATCTTCATTCCTCAGCATCTTTAGCATTAAAGGCTAAAGAACAGGTATTTGTGTGATTAAACACGTTGGCCTTATCTTGATGAGAACTGTGGGCGATGATGCAAACAAATACTGCACCATGTTTTCTAACTTTGACCAAGCGTCAAACAGATGTATGAGCTCTCGCTCTTAAAATGACTGGCCACCTGAAGCACTGTATGTCACCTGTTGCTATTTTCAGGTCCTCAGTGATGCTATTGAGAAATTTTTATGCACACGGGGAAATATTTGGGAAGTGACCAAAGACACTGAGCGCCGATGGGGGGTTAAATGGGTATTTGACACCACAGTGAGTCTGTAAGAGGAGGAAATAAGAGTTAGTGCAGGCAGGACTGGGCTAGGCTGTGCATATGCATCTGAGAGGAAAAGGAGGTTTTGCTTGTGATCCGGAGAAGCTTTGGGGAGACGGAGGAAGGGTTTGCCAGTGGACTAGCTGTGGGTCGGTGGGCAGCTTTAGAAGTGGTGGAGAGTGGGCAGGCAGTGTGGAGACAGGGCAGCAGGATGGAGAGACTGAAGAGTAGCTATTCGCCTGTGCAGTGTGTCTCCTTACAGCCAAACCGGAGAGAGTCACAGGTTGGTGCCCGAGTCGTAATTATGGAATTAACTTCCAGTCGTGACACACTGTGGGAAAGGAGACGATCTAGCAGAGAACTGCAGCCACAGTCAAGCCTAAATACACAACCTTCTGAGGAGTCGATGGCAAACCGCTCTGCCCAAATAGCAGAAACACAACATTCTCACTGCCACATCCAGCCCAAACCCTGACATTCTTATCTTCAAGTGGTACTTGGTATCTTTTGAAAATCACATGACACTTTGTAAGTCTGAGCAAACTGCACATGCTTACAGTCTGATGTTGTCTGGAGGTTGATTCACATTCTCCAGTATTTTTCCTAGTTTTTATTTATAAAATGCATAATTATATTTCATTATACTTCCATCCAGTCCACAAGGTCGGTATCCTGAGCAAAACAATTAAGAAACTAATGTTTTTTCTCCAGTGCAGAATTATATTTCCATGCAGCATACTTTTGTCTTTAAATAATTCCATGATGTTAGATGGATTACCTATAATAATCCAATATGCTTAACATCTGACAGTGTGACACAGCTCAGAGGGAGTAATATGATCACTGCAGTTGTGATTGTCATGACAAACTCTGCATACATGAGCTAATGAGAAAAACAAATAGCACGCCCTTTCCAAACAAAAAGCACAGATGGATGTGGAGCTCCAACAGAGGACATCTAGAGACCGACAGCTCCAAAAAGCCTTAAAAGACATGCAAAGACATCTGATGAAGGTACTGATGTTTCAAGTGGTCATGCCACAAAAGAGATAGTTAGCCATTGTTTTCAGATAGTGTTGACAGCAGGTATTGTCAACACTATCTTCACCAATTATGAAAACTTCTGTGAATTGCACCAAGTGCTTCCCTGAGAAATCCCACAATCTTTGGTTTCACAGTCACTCTGATGAGTATCTGCTGACAACAGTTCTACATTGGAAAATAAGCACAGAAGCAGGTGCACCATGCATTGAGAGAAAACAGAGTGCTTTTACACATACCAGAGTAATTAGCATGAACCCTACGAAGTACAGAAAATGCTGGTGCCAATAAAACAGTATACACTTACATAAGTCTTGGAGCTGATGAAGGAGTCAAACTCAGATAATCCAAGTTTTGATCCATATTCTGAATCAGATTTGGGCGAAGAAGTGGGTCAAATCATTACAGCGATAACAGCCATCAACAAAACAGAGGTGGATGTGACACACAGTTATTATCGCTGTCATGGACATGGAGAGTTAAAACAGCAGTGGAGCATAGAAGACCTATGCAGAGAGAAAGGGCATCTGTCTCTTACAGAGGAGCAGATACGAGGTGAGGTTGAACTGAACGGGGAGGATTTACAGCAGACCGCCATGTTCGTGTTGGTAGAAGATAGCCATAATAATTTTTGTTATCGTCGCATTATAAGACCTGTGCAGCCTGATTCAGTGTCATCTTTTCTGTGAAGTAGTTCACTGGTTCACACAAAAATCCAGCGCTGTAAAACTTGTCATTTCAACTGCCAAAGCAAATGAAATCTTATTAAATGACAGACATTTCTCCTGAATTCCTTCTAAAAAATTTGAACACAACAACAGCTCTCTGCTTGTTTAAAAAATGATTTGATACCTGAACGTATAAGTCCTGCAAACTCCACAAAGCAGAACAATATATGAGTATGTAATGATATGAAAACTTCATGGGAGCGC
The DNA here is from genome assembly GCF_013358895.1 of Oreochromis aureus. Lineage (NCBI taxonomy): Eukaryota > Metazoa > Chordata > Actinopteri > Cichliformes > Cichlidae > Oreochromis > Oreochromis aureus. The sequence goes on from NC_052943.1 coordinate 36,696,948, forward strand.
CATTGCTCAGGGAAAGTCTCACTGCTCTAAAGATTGGTGGAGTTCTTGTGGCAGGGGCTGGCACCTTAAACTTAAGGTTCAGTTTGTGAAAGAGTGTGGGCCACTGATGTAACATCCATTAAGTCAGAAATAAATGTACTTAGATCAACGGTCTTTTTTTTAATTTTATTTTTTTACTCTGTCCCATTTGGATCTTTAGCCATCAGAATTGTTGTCTGAAGGCCAACAAAGATGCCTAGTGGATTTAATTTACCAAGTGGCCATACTGGTCCATTTGACTGACCTTTATTATAATTATGTATTTATTTTATTTTATTTTATTTTCAGTTGTTACAGACGGGACAGACATGACTGGGGGATAGGACAGGTCTTTAAGATACTTAGCAATGCTGTCTTTCTTACACTGCGGGTGAAGCCTCCGATATTTAAGACCCACGTTGACATCTTGTCACCGCCAGTTTGTCAACTATCCCACGTTGGTAACAGGCTCTTACACTCTATGCTATTGTCTCTAGTCCACATATTTACCTCGTTCTCTTGTACTGCAGTTTTCTGGTCACATCATGGCTCATCCCTCAGGGTTTGCTCACCTCTCGGACTCCAAGCTATGCCGTTGTTCACACTCCATCCCTTGGAAAGCTTCCAGCTTTCTTTGCCAAGTCTTACGCTGTGTAACTGTTAAACCTGTTAAAACTACTTCTGTCGTCTCAGCACTCGGTTATGCACTTGGGTCCAGATCAGTACAGGCCTTTTGCATTTTTATGCACTTGAACTTTAGAGTAATTTTCAGTGTCCCTGAATATCTTTGTGTAACTGTGTTTTAGCATTTTAACGTGTAGCATGTAGCATGTGTGCTAAAATAAAGACGGTATAAAAGGGTCACGGTGAAACAGATGGAACAGCTGACTGTTGACATTATAACCCTGATCTCACAGCTGACTACAAAACCCTGAGCTTAGTTCTCCCTTTGCCACCTGAACAGGTTTGACCTGTAGGGGCAACAACACAGAAAGTTTCTTTGTGTCTTGTGGTGTCTGACACCAGGACAGTACATCTGGGTTTTATGTTTCACAGCTTCCACAGCTTGGGTCCGTTCTACTAATTGTTTCGGTTTAGTTCATTTTAAACGAATAGCAATCTAACCGCTGAGTGTAACTAAGTTACTGAGAAAAAGAGTTTCCTGCAGGTGGCCACTATTTATCTCTGTCTACAGTCATGAGGGGTCATCTGTAAATCCTTGGCAGGTCTTCGTAAGGCTCAAAAATTGGTAAAAGTATTCACAAATGATTGCCAGTTAGAAGTGGAGCTCTGAAAATATACCTATATTCCTCTCCTTGCGCCTTGCATGACCACATGGTAGGATATAGCGCATGTAGAGTCAGCAGCTGAAACTCATTTTTCTGCCTTACTCTTTGCAAGTCATTCAGCAAAGTAGAAGCGCCAGCTGAATGTCGACAGTGTAAAATGTAAATGTAACTCCAAATCAAACACTCTTTTACTTTGTGACACCACTCTGCACTTCACGTCCTTTATCATTACCCGACATGTCAGCGCTCCTCCACCTTGCCCTACCCACTGCCGTTCTGCCTGCCACTTCCTTCGCTTGCTCATTCTGGGTAAAACAACTGAAACCAAGTAGATGGCGGTGACAGGTGACACTGTGGATGAAAGTCCCTGCTCCAGCAGCTGTCACAGTGCTCAGTGGAGGAACCAAAGGTAGAAAGGTTTTAGTTGGAGGGGAATGGAGGCAGGTGAGTAAGGAGTGGGTGGTGGAGATTTGAACTGAAGTCTTGGAGTGTCACCCCCGAGGCTCTGAGCCTCTAATTGATGGCAGTGGGTTGACTGGGGCTTTTTGTGTGTCTGTGTGTGCGTGTGTTGGAAATGACAGTCACAGATTTGTATTTCCACACTTATAATAGAAGCTTCTGGTACTTTTACTGCTTCAAATCTTAACAACCACCCTCGGTCTTAACCCTTTTAAACCTCTGCCTGAGTCTTTATGTGGATTCCATCTTTAGAAGTCCACACAAACACCTAGAATGGAACAATCCATATCTTTGCAGTGATAAAATGAATGAAATTTGACAGTAATGGTGTTTGAACCAAAATGTTCTCCACTGCATTACAAAGAAAAATTAAGTTAAGACCATATTATGTGAACCAAAGTCAGCCATTATGGCAATTACATGGTTCTCAGGGGAGGAAAAGAATTCAACTTTAGCTTCACACTGCTGTGACTCTGGCTGCTTAAGGGTAGATAACAGATTTAGCTAAACTCAAAAAAATGTGCCCAGTTCCACACAAAGTGTTCCCACATACATAAATAGCAACAACCCAGCACCCATAAAGCTGGCTGATGTATAAAATATCAGGAATACAGAACGCATGTGCACGTTAAATATGTTACAAAAGAAACATATTAAATGTTAATCTGTGGCTTCTGTCATAATCCTTTTTCTTCCTCTTGAATGCTGACTTTTTCATGGTAGTGTTTTCCTTCTTCCTGTGTGTTTCACTGTAGTCTGCAGTTCGTATGTGGTCCCTTTTTTACTTTGTGTTTTCACTTTGTTCCTTTGAGCTGCTCCCTCCCCTCCTGTTCATCCTGTCCATGTCAGATTATGATACTACAACCAGGATTATATTTGACTTGTGGTTTAGCTCAGGGTTTTCAATGTTGTGTAGGTTGTTCATGTGTTACTTGGGTACGTTGCCGCAGACATAAAGGCCAATACACACTTGGTGCCAAGACGTGAAATTTAGAATTTTCAAAATTTGTCGTGTAATGATCTAAAGCACAGGTGTCGGACTCCAGGCCTCGAGGGCCGGTGTCCTGCAGGTTTTAAATGTGTCCTTGATCCAACACGGCTGATTTAAATGGCTAAATTACCTCCTCAACATGTCTTGGGGTTCTCCAGAAGCCTGTTAATGAACTAATCATTTGATTTATTGATCTAAAACCTGCAGGACACCGGCCCTTGAGGCCTGGAGTCCGATTACCCTGACCTAAAGTAATGATGAGCTGGTAGGATGTTTCTAAATGAGAAAAGGAAGACATGGAGATTATGGGTTCACCCTATTCTCAGGAGAATCCAGCTGCAGAGAATTTCATGGTTAATCCCAGGAGTTGAAGCTGTATCACGTCCACTTTCATAGATATTTTAAGATGTCATCGGGACAGCTTTAGCTCCTATTGGCAGTGTTGGGACCACATCTGAGGAGGCATCTTAATTCTCTATTTCCTGCACAACCATCAGTCAGAAACAGTCTCTAAATATCCTATAAGTTATGATTTGATGCAAACTCATTCTGTCCCTGTTAAGGTGTACTAAACTCGTTATACTCTGTTTCTGCTTAACCCATTGTAGACCATAAATAATCTACATTATGCACAGTGCAACCTCTTTCTTTTTTTTTAATCTGATGTCTCCACATGCTAATGTAGTTGTACACAGAAAAGGAAAACCATATATCAGAACAGAACACCCCAAAGATCTTTTTAAGTATTTGTTGACAGGAAGAATGCTGTAGTGACAGATGTAGCAACACCAATCAATACCAACATCAGCCAATTCCATTCAGTTTTATTTATACAGCACCAAATCACAGCAACAGTCGCCTCAAGGGGCTTTATATTGTAAGGTAGACCCTACAATAATACATACAGAGAAAAACCCAACAATCATATGACCCCCTATGAGCAAGCACTTTGGCGACAGTGGGAAGGAAAAACTCCCTTTTAAAAGGAAGAAACCTCCGGCAGAACCAGGCTCAGGGAGGGGCGGGGCCATCTGCTGCCACCGGTTGGGGTGAGAGAAGGAAGACAGGATAAAGACATGCTGTGGAAGAGAGACAGAGATTAATAATAACGACATATAATTAAATGCAGAGAGGTGTATAAACACACAGTGAGCGAGAAAAGTGACTGAAGAAGAAAAACACAGTGCATCATGGGAATCCATGAGCAGCTTACACGTATTGCAACATAACTAAGGGAGGATTCAGGGTCACCTGATCCAACTAGGGCTGGGTATCATCACTGATTTCTACAAGGGATCCAGTTCTGATTCACAAGGTCCCGATTTGATTCGATTCAATTCAAATTCAATTCAATTTGATTTGATTTTGACTTAGACAGTCAGAATTATAATAATTCTGACTATTTATCAGTACATATCCATATTTTCATATCTATGTATAAAAACAAAGCTGAGACTTCATCAGAGGTGTCATCATCACAGCAGATGCCTTTGTGTCAAAGTAACTGAGGATAAAAACATGAAGGAGATTTTCCTGGCCTGAATCAGCATGTGAACATTACCTGATGCTGCTGAAGTGAAGCAGAGCAAAGTTACAGAGGTTTGATTACAGACACAACTGAGCAATCATTTGTAAAAGTTTAAATTTCTTCAGTATTGTACAGGAGAAATTAGACTTTCTTCTCAGAGGTCATTTTCCAAAAACAAAAAACAAAAACAAACAGCAGCCAACAGTACTGTAAACAACAGCAGACTGGTGCTTAATAAGCAAGTGAATAACATAGAAAACAGAGATTTGATGGTAAACTGGTCTCTGAGTACACTGAGAGAGAGAGAGCTGTGCAGGAAGTGTGATTTTATCATGCTGGAAGCAAAACAGCCAAAGTCAGAGGGGATTCATGACGATGTTTATCTAATGTAAAGCGTAGTTTGGATCTTCTTTTGCTGCTGATTCAATCAATTTTGGTCAGAAAGTAACGAAACCTGCAGTTTGGGAATCTGTGAGATGTCGGCTTTGAGCCCCCAACAGCATGCACATGTACTTGCTGTCGCACTATGTGTTTATATCTTTGTGTGGAATCTGTGTACCTGCTCTCATTTACTGTTTTAGCTGTTTGGTGGTTGTTGAAATAGTATTAAGGGGTTTAACCTGAGATTCTGGTGTTTCTGACAAAATACATTTATATTTAAAAATCAATTCAGGATTAAATTAATTGATAAAGCATTATTCTAACTAAATTCAATTTGAATCGGGAAACTGACTTTGTAAAGCAACCCTTAGAGCAACCCAAACTATATGTTTTATATATATATATATCAGATATTTATATATCTGCCTCCCAAATCCAAAATGGAAGCTGCATCCAAAGAAGAGGGGCTTAAAAGCTGAAGGCTCTTTCAGCTGAAGGCCATTCTACTTTAAAACACTCCAGGAACCATAAGGAACCCAGTGGGACCAGCAGCCCTTATGAGGTCAAACTCCCCGTCGTCACAAGCTTGAAGACATTTTTGAGACTCAAAATGTGGTTTTAGTGTCAGGGTTACAATTAGGTTATGGTTTAGTCTAGACATTGATTTTTGATGGTTACGGTAAGGGAAAGCATTATGTCAATTATATGTCCCCTGTTACGGTCCTGTGTCTGTGGACTCAGTGTTTTTCTGTTTGTATTAGTTTTCCTTGATTTCATGATGTGTTTTGATTTCTGTCGCTAGTATTCCTAGCTTCCTAGTTCCTTGGCATTTGTGTTCTAGTTCTTAGGTTGTGGTTCTGTGTTACTTCTGTTCAGTTTCCTGTTTTACTTTGAAAGTCTGTGTACTATGTCAGTGTGTTGAGTTTTGCCTCCCCTTGTCTTGTCATGTCTGATGAGTCCCAGCTGTGCTCTCCTCCTGTTTCACATTCCCTAATTACCTCAGTATGTATTTAAGCCCTGTGTTTTTCCTTGCCAGTTGTTGCGTCCTCCATGCTTGTTGTGTGCGTATTCATTGTTGTTTACCTTCAGGTTAGAGTCATTAGCATCTCCAGTCTAGTGAGTTTAAGTTATTGTTTATGTATCGCCAAGTGTGCCTCACCTGCAAATAAAGCTGCCGTTTAAGTTAACGTTTTGTCTCCGAGTCCTGCACGTGGGTCCAGCCACTGACAGCCACACAACTCATCGTGACAGTCCCCAAAAAGATATGAAAACACGACTCTGTGTGTGTGTGTGTGTGTGTGTGTGTGTGTGTGTGTGTGTGTGTGTGTGTGTTACACCTATGATAACCTGGGGATGTAACTTGTGTTTTTGTGTGTGGAGCTATTCAACAGATGGACAGATCAGTGCTGCATATGTTCTGCCCCCACCCTTCCACTAGGGACAATGAGAACACATGACACACTGCTCATCTGGGGATATAATGTTTCTCTTTAACATATGCATCCCTTTAAACACTCTTTAAGCAGCAAGGATAATTCAAAGGGTCATTATCGCATTTGGTGTCTATTAATAGACCTTTGGCTTCTCACAGTTGTGACTGTAAGTTATGGCTCCAGCTGTGGATCCTGTCAGGTTTGGCTGTGTGGCAGGCACAGTAGGACCCAACTGCAGGACGGGAAGATGAGGTATTAACTCAAAGAGTCAGAACCACCTCTTCCAGCTCATCAGGGGGGACACTGAGACATTCTGCCTCTTGTATCAGCGACTTCATTCTTTTGGTCACTACCCAGAGATCATGACTATAGGTGAGGGTAGGAACATACTTTCTACAGCCTTGCTTTTATGCTCAGCACTGTCGTTCAACACTCAGCACTCAACAAATTGGTACATTACCAGTGGAGATGTCTTGGAGCGAGAGCAGTAGACTTTTTGACAATAAATGGATTAAGAGGATGCCTGACCAATGGAGAAGTATACTGGCATCAATTTTCAAGATGAAGGGTGATGAGCAGAGCTTTAGCACCAGAGAAATGATTACATTTTTTAGTTACTTCATGAAGACAGGGAAAGAGTTGCTGAAACTAGGTTAAGCAGCGACTCTTTCCCCTGCAGATTATTAATAAGTAAGCAGCAGTATGGCTTCATACTGAGAAAGAGCATTAAAGATGTGATGTTTGCTTTGAGACAGTTGATGGAGTAGTATATAGAAGGTCCGATGAAGCTTCGCTGTGTCTTTGTGGATGTAGAGAAAGCAGATGATAATACAGCGTGAATGATTGAGACATATGTGAGGGTGGTGCAAGACATGTATCACGACAGTGAGAGCGTGGAGATGTAGAAGCATGCTCTGGAGAGAAGAGGAATGAAAGGCAATAGAAGACTGAATATGTGTGAATGAAAGGGAACATGGCAACGTGTAAGGAATCCAGGGAATGGAGGCAGATGAGTTTGAGAACTGGTGCCACAGGAGGCCAAAAACATGTTACATTGTTCTTGTACAACCACAACAATTTGTTCATAATATTTCCAATTATTCCATAATTTTCCCTCACAAATTGCCACAAATGTAAATATTCATACATACTGTTGTGTACTTGTTGGAATCTATATTTATATATCTGGCCCTGGTAGGCCAGAATGACTTTTTCACATAGGACCAGATAGAATAGAATAGAATAGAATAGAATAGAATAGAATAGAATAGAATTCAACTTTATTGTCATTGCACATGTCACAGGTACAGGGCAACGAAATCCAGTTTGCATCCATCCAGAAGTGCTTTAGCCATGATATAGATATATTACAATATATATTAGCAATAATATAGGTATGTAAGTATATTACAGAAATGGGTCTATTATGGTATGTTATAATGTACACGGTATGAAGTATGTTATGAATATTCTGTAACTATAAGTATGTACAGGCTGTAGTGAGTACAAGCTATGTACAAGCTATGAACAGGATATAAATATGAAAAACTATACAGAAATATGAGATATACAGTTATACAGAAATGTGAACTATGCAAGTTATAAACAGTTGTAGGATTAAAAATTATTGTATGTACAGAATGATTATTTACACAGAACTATTCAGTAGTGCAGTTAAGATAAGTGAGATATGTGGATAATTTCTACAGAGGCTATATAAAGTGCTAGTGGTTATGAGTGGTTGTTCAGTCCATGTTATTATTGTGTGTTTGAGGGTACAGTTGTCCATTGTGTGTGTGGATGTAGGTGGTTGTGGGTGTGTGTATGTTCAGTCCATGAGTTTAACGTGGGTCAGATGTCAGGAGGCAGAGTTCAGGAGTCTGACAGCTGTGGGGAAGAAGCTGTTCCGGTACCTGGTGGTCTTAGTCCGGAGGCTCCTGTAGCGCCTCCCAGAGGGCAGGAGGGTGAAGAGTCTATGTGATGGGTGACTGGGGTCTCTGATGATTTTCCCAGCCCTTTTCAGACACCGCTTCCTGTAGATGTCCTTTATGGCAGGAAGTGGTGCTCCGGCGATGCGCTGGCCAGATATGTCTGGATATTTTTTTCCTTTAATAAATAAAGGCAACATTAAAAAATTGCATTTTTTATTTATTCTGGTTTATAATATCAACACTTGTTTAGTGAGCTGTAACAAGTATGCAAAAACCTGAGACATCAGGAAGGGAAAATCTTTTTTCATGGCACTGTACGTGTGTGCAGTGAGGTTCACACACACACAGCAGTGGCTGTGTCTGTGGAGGACTGAGCTGATCCCAGTGTCTGAGAAGGGTGCACAATGTCAGATGATGCAAAGATGGAAATCAGAAAGCAATACCAGAAGCGCCCTGAGAGTCCTGTGGGAACACAGAGACATCTGCACTGATACAACCTGAACAAGAATCAGCATGACCTCACACACCTGCAGCACAGCATGGTGGACTTCTCTCTTATATTCTGGCAATTTCACTCTTATTCACATTACTTTTTATATGGTGCCACAGTAATTACAGTCTACTGTAAGGGGTCGAGTGTTAGATGAGTTTCTTCCTGCGCCCCCAGAGTAGGTGTAAGAATCAGCAGCAGCTGAATAATAACTTCACCAGCTGCTTTGCCAATAATAAATACCAAGCCTGCCCTCCTTCATGTTTGTTTTGTTTATTCAGATCTTTTTCCTGGATTCACAGCAATAAACCTGTGACTTTGGGTTTATTCCTCGTCTCACAAATCCTGCTTTTTCAAGCACCAAATCCTGGCATTTTTGGAGCTATGTGGCCGGCAGGATGCAGGATTTGGACCCCACAGACTCAAGTTCTGTTCCTGACACCAAGCTTTCAGAATATGCTTGATATATGTCAAGGACTTCTATAAAAGGCTGGTGCATCTGGCCTTCCTCAAAAAATTTGTCTTTTCTAAGCCCCAAATCATGGCATTTTTGGAGTTTGACTTTCTAGCATATTCTGCAAGGAAGAGTAACGTGCTTCTTCTCCACTCCTTCAGCCAGGCAGTTCTCCATCACCCTCTCAGACCAACGATTCATCTCAAACGTCACATCTAGCTCCTAGCAGGGGGAATCGTGGTCTCTGGTGGCAGATCAACAGCCCGAGCTTAAACCTGCCTCTCCACCTGAGTCTCTAGAAACTGAGCCCCCCTCTCCATCCAACAGCCTAGTGCCCCAGTCTACTCCTGTCCAGGTTCTTTGTTGGTGAAGATGTGGGCTAAAGATGATGAGCTTGCCAGCACTGCACTCCCTGCTCCCTCTTCTGGAGGCGTGCTGCTACTGGAGACAGGCTTCTCCAGAAATTGTTCGTTTTTGAGTAGAATTCGGTTTAGTTAACCTCTTTTCTTAAAATAGCGTATTTCTTTGATTATGCTTTGAGATTACATTTTGTCTTTTTGGGGTTATAGTAAAAGATGTATTTTGGAAATTCCATCTGTACATGTATGTTCTCGGCTGCTTGGTCCTTGATAATTAGTCTCAGGAGTGGAATCAGACAGTTAGAAAGGCACAGCCCCCCCCTACCCACCCCCTTTATTTGTTTGATTTTGTTTGATACTCAGTCCTTAACAAACCCTGCAGAGAGGAAGAAGAGGTGTGAGTGCAGTCTGAGCAGATGTACAAAGCCAGCAGATGTGCTGAGAGAGCAAACTGATGGGCAACAGGAGGAACATTGAGCTTCTGGATGGGTAGATATCACTGAGGTAAGGAGCTAATATCAGACTTATTGTCTCTTCTTGGTTCACATGTATGGAAGCAGGAGGTCAGAGAGGCTAAACAGGAGGATAATGCAAGGGAAGAACAACAGAAGAATATAAGTGACTGCCAGTGTTGGGAAGGTTAGTTTTAAAATGTATTCCACTACAGATTAAAGAATACATGCCCCAAATGTAGTTTGTAACATATTACATTAAGTTACTTAATGTGAGTAATGTATTCTGAATACTTTGGATTACTAGATATATTATCATGCTTTTTACAACTACATGAACGTACTATTGCTGTGTGATTTATTACTATTACTGAAGGAACATTGTTAGCTGAGGAGGGTTCATAGACTGCACACTGACTTGATGGATAGCATTAACAACCTGCTAGCTAAACATAATCATGTGCACTGACAGCTTTGCTCGCTCACCTACCCCCGCACCTGTCTCCTCCCAGTGGGTGTGTTTTCATCAGGTTTTAATGTTTTATGAAGTGTGTTTCAGTTTCAGAATTTAAACAAACAGGACTTACTTTTTATAGATGGAGGATCCAATTACAGTGGCTTGCAAAAGTATTCGGCCCCCTTGAACTTTTCCACATTTTGTCACATTACAGCCACAAACATGAATCAATTTTATTGGAATTCAACGTGAAAGACCAATACAAAGTGGTGTACACGTGAGAAGTGGAATGAAAATCATACATGATTCCAAACATTTTTTACAAATAAATAACTGAAAAGTGGGGTGTGCATAATTATTCAGACCCCTGAGTCAATACTTTGTAGAACCACCTTTTGCTGCAATTACAGCTGCCACTCTTTTAGGGTATGTCTCTACCAGCTTTGCACATCTAGAGACTGAAATCCTTGCCCATTCTTCTTTGCAAAACAGTTCCACAACGGCCCTGTGATGGCCTCAGAGGTTGTCTAACAGAATATTGGGAGCAACAACACCATGAAGTCCAAAGAACACACCAGACAGATCAGGGATAAAGTTATTGAGAAATTTAAAGCAGGCTTAGGCTACAAAAAGATTTCCCAAGCCTTGAACATCCCACGGAGCACTGTTCAAGCCATCATTCAGAAATGGAAGGAGTATGGCACAACTGTAAACCTACCAAGACAAGGCCGTCCACCTAAACTCACAGGCCGAACAAGGAGAGCGCTGATCAGAACTGCAGCCAAGAGGCCCATGGTGACTCTGGACGAGCTGCAGAGATCTACAGCTCAGGTGGGGGAATCTGTCCATAGGACAACTATTAGTCGTGCACTGCACAAAGTTGGCCTTTATGGAAGAGTGGCAAGAAGAAAGCCATTGTTAACAGAAAACCATAAGAAGTCCCGTTTGCAGTTTGCCACAAGCCATGTGGGGGACACAGCAAACGTGGAAGAAGGTGCTCTGGTCAGATGAGACCAAAATGCAAAACACTATGTGTGGCGGAAAACTAACACTGCACATCACTCTGAACACACCATCCCCACTGTCAAATATGGTGGTGGCAGCATCATGCTCTGGGGGTGCTTCTCTTCAGCAGGGACAGGGAAGCTGGTCAGAGTTGATGGGAAGATGGATGGAGCCAAATACAGGGCAATCTTGGAAGAAAACCTCTTGGAGTCTGCAAAAGACTTGAGACTGGGGCGGAGGTTCACCTTCCAGCAGGACAACGACCCTAAACATAAAGCCAGGGCAACAATGGAACGGTTTAAAACAAAACATATCCATGTGTTAGAATGGGCCAGTCAAAGTCCAGATCTAAATCCAATCCAGAATCTGTGGCAAGATCTGAAAACTGCTGTTCACAAACGCTGTCCATCTAATCTGACTGAGCTGGAGCTGTTTTGCAAAGAAGAATGGGCAAGGATTTCAGTCTGTAGATGTGCAAAGCTGGTAGAGACATACCCTAAAAGACTGGCAGCTGTAATTGCAGCAAAAGGTGGTTCTACAAAGTATTGACTCAGCGGGCTGAATAATTACGCACACCCCACTTTGCAGTTATTTATTTGTAAAAAATGTTTGGAATCATGTATGATTTTTGTTCCACTTCTCACGTGTACACCACTTTGTATTGGTCTTTCACATGGAATTCCAATAAAATTGATTCATGTTTGTGGTTGTAATATGACAAAATGTGGAAAAGTTCAAGGGGCCCGAATACTTTTGCAAGCAACTGTATTTAATGTTGCTTTATACTAACACTGTGGAGAAGCCTTATAGAAAGACCTATTTGTTTTTAGTCAGCGGTCTAAAACGGAAATTGTTGGATTTGTTTTTTTTTTTTAACTTGGTAAATGGAGAATAAGGCCTTACAAGAGTATTGCTATTTCTAATTGTGCAGTAGAAGACCTATTTGGTTGTCGTTTAGGGAAGGTAATGGTGCTTTCTTAGTTCCCTTGATTGTTTTCTGTTACATAAATATATAAATAAATACAAATATTTTGTTGGCAATTTATATCAGCACTAAGTAAATGAAGACTACACAGCATTCGGGCCAATTGCGTCCCGCAGGACGATAGTTTTTGGCCCCCGCCGTAATATGAAAATTTAATGTTAGTGTGAGTTTGATATGTACAGTACTTAACAGTGTTGTGTGCAGAGCTGAACGAATCTACCAATCACGGTGAGATTTGGATCTCGAGGGCGGGACATTGACCGGGCTTGATTCAAGCAGAGAAACATTTCTCAATGAGTGAAAGTTACAGCAGCGTTGCCTGGAGTGTTTTCTACCTTGCCTGGCTGGCTGCCTCGTTCCTATTTGGCACACACGGACATTCGTCCCAGCGCGCTGCATTCATAACACTTCAAAAAAAGTTTTTTTAAGTTGCTGCCCAGCGGGACATTATATGTATATATATTTATACACATCCCTCCATGTTCGGTGATTCAAAACGCCGTTTACGTGTCGATAAAAGGTTCAAACGCATAGAAAAAGCTGGGTTTTCAAAAATAGCCATGTAGATGTTGACGTAGCGCAAAAGAGTTAGTATTTATTAATTTTATTTATTTATTTATCTGTAATTTAATGCAGTTTACTTTTATTTGTTTAATTGTTTACTAAATGTTTGAGGTGTGAAATAAACTGCAATGGAGTTTGAAAACAAAATATGGGTGTGTGTGGCTGGAGGATGTGTTAGTGTGCAAAAGTTTGGGAACCACTGGGCTAAACGCTTGATTGAAATTTCAATGCGACAGTGACACGAAGTAGAATTCTATATATTACATGCTCCAAACATGTCTTTTTCAAAGCCTGCAGTGAAGAGAAATGTTGGTGATGAGCATAGACTATTTTAGGAAAATTGGGAAATGTCATGAACCAAGGTTCACACACACAAACAGTGGGGAACCAAAAGCAGACTCAATGCGAATTTTTCTGGAACTATGTACAGATTTATTAATTTAACAGAAAATATCAGGAACAACCAGGGGAGACGAGAATCTAACTTAAGGTTAGGAAACCGGGAACAGAAAGGCCCTGGTAAGCCGTGATCGGGACCGTGGGAAGCTGCAACAGAAGGGGGAATAATTACTAGGCCATGTCCACACTAATACGTTTTCGTTTAAAAACATATCTTTTTCTCTCCGTTTTGGCCTTCCATCCACACTGAGATGGCGTTTTTGGTCAAGGAAATAAATAAAAGTAAATTTAAAACTCATGCCAATATTTTCTGAGAGACCCTGACACGCTTTTTTGCTTTTCGAGAGTTTGGCTAAAATACGACAGTGGTCTAATGCTGAACAAATATTGTTACTGCAGTGTGTTTTGACCGGAAAAGCTCAGGAAGCCTTTCCAGCTTTATCAATGGCTGACAGTGAACACTGTGAAAAAGTTAAACAGGCTGTTTTAAAAGCTTGCAAACTGGTTCCTGAGGCTTATAAACAAAAGTTTAGAGCTTCCCAGAAACAGGAGAGCCAAGCTTATGTGGAGTTTGTTCAGGAGCTAACAACCTTATTAGACCCTTGGCGGGTTGCCTCTGGAGTAAGTATATTTGAACAGCTGAGGGAGCTTATTTTGCTTGCACTGCAAAAATTGTCCATCTTACCAAGTTTTGCAATCTTGTATTTAGCCAAAAAGTATTTTTCCTCTTTAGTATTTTGAGACTAATATACTAATTGAAACCAGAACATGCTAGAATTTTAATCTTGTTTAGAGAATATATGTCTATTATTTCTTACTTAGTTACCAGATCTTAAAAATAGTTGTTTTACATGCATTTTAGGTAAAATTATCTCACAGGATTGTCTTTGAGATTATTGTTACGGAATCAGTTTTACCCCGGTTCTTTTATTCGTCGAGGGATCCAGAGATGGCACCGGAACTCAGTAGTTATTTTCACAAAATCTTTATTCATCTTTATTCATCCTCATTTAAGCATGCACTTCTAGAAGGGAAGACGAGGCCAGTGTCCCTCTGTAACAATCTTCACCCCTTTGTTAGTCACAACCAGCTTTATAGAGGCGACCCCATCATAAATCCCCCATGGTGTGCTGGAAACTCTGTATGTCTGTGTGTGTATGCACGAGCACGTGAGTGCCTGTGTGTGCGCATACCCGTATGTCTATGTGAGTGCACGTGAGTGAGTGTGCATGTGGATGTGTGAGTATATCAGTTAAAACACTGTGGGTATGTGTCTCTTCCTAGGGGCCATAAAAACCATCTCCCTTCCAGACCACAGTTATCAAGTTACAAATGTTGAGACCCCCACACAGGTATCCTCTGGGGAATTTCCACTCAGCATTAACTCCTCTTTGTCTTACTTTCACAGTTCAATTGGGAGAGGGTCTCCTAAGATCTACTCCTAAGTTCATGACACAGTCAGGCCTTTATTTATATCCAGGGCAGTGTCAGTGTCTTTACCATTGTAAAGAGTAAATATTTGAACAAGACATTCTTCAGGCGAAATAAAGACACTCAAGACAGTTTAGATGGTAACAACGTGCGCACGCTGGGTGAGATTTCGAGGAGATCCCACACCGAGCGCAGGCAGAGGTTTTATTTATAGTCACATAGTGGCTTCAACTGTTTAAGGAGGAGACAAAGATTTGCCTCTGAGAAACAGGTTTGTTCCAGTTTAGCTGTGTGTGTGTGTGTGTTCTGTAGATAATCACTAAATATCACATATATGCAGCTTTCTGTGTGTGTGTCTGTCTGTGTGTGTGATTCTGAAAAACAGGCCCCTCTTGGTATTTGGGAGTGTAGATAAGAACGTCCTGCTCTCCCCTTCCTGGGAGTGAAACGGCTCGTAGAGAACCAGGTGCAGAGGAAATGTACTGGGTGAATCATATCTGAGAACACTATGCTTTTGTCTTTACTTCAGCTTCACTTCAGTGAAACAGTAAAATCATAAAATACGATTAAATGGAAAGAATAAATGGGTAAACAACTATTAACACTGAAATTAAAGATAAACTTTCAATAACGTACAAATGGAAGTGGGAATAATACTTGAAACATTTGAAAAACTCTTAACAACCATAATTCTACATTCTGTCTTAACACATTTCTAAACTCTAAAACAAATTAAACATTCCTACATGTCTAAACTCTAAAATAAGCTAAACATTTCTACATTATCTAGCATATTTCAGAATAATTTTTAGAAGGAAAAACTTCAAGGTTTCAAGGTTTTCCAATAACTACTCACATTTGCTGTACCAACATTGACACATTTATTCAAAATTCAGTGTAACATCATACAGTACTAATTTCTTACCACAGCATTAACAATAACAAATTACATGCATCATATTCAACACATATCGCTCACTGTTTTAAGTGTGGTGGTTCATTTAACTTTTAAGTGCCATTACATCATCAAGTTTATATTTTGTCTGAACATACTTTGCAACTGACTAGACAGTATGGTGCATACTCAACTAATAATTTTCAGAAGAGAAAACTTCTTTCAAGGTTTTTGACAAATTTCAGTGTAACATCATTGTTAAAAGAAAATTGAACATAATGTGATCAGCTACATGAAATGTGCTCTTTTATTGATCACTAAGCAAACCACATGTCTACGTGACTTTTCACCTAATAACTTTTGTGTGATAAACTTACTTAGCAACTAACAGCTTCCTCTATTCTAAGAACATACAGACTTAGAAAAGGGGAACCTCAGCTCTGAGTTCTTAGAATAACTTTGTTATCTTTGTACACACACACACACAAGCTTGTATAAATAAAGAACGCAGACAGTGATACAGCGCGAGTCAGTGAGTACGAGCGCTCTATGACTGCCCTCGCGAGTAAAAGACAACTGCAGTGTTTGTGTTTTCTAACTCAGGTGCCTCAGCTGAAGAACTGTGGGGCGATTCTTAGAAATCCCCTGTCAATCATAAAATATGAATTTCTTACCACATCATGAACAATAACTAATTACATGCAATTTTTTATGAATTAAAGAACATTTTTTGAGACATTTTATTAAATTCAATCAGTTTATATTCCAAAATGTCTTTTTCCCAAAGTCTGTTTTTTGTTTCATAATGGGGTTTTTCATAATAATGTATTTATTTCAGGAGGTCATTTAACAACTGAATTTCTTATTCAGGCAATCGGGGTCAGTGGGTGGGACCTGAATGCTCATTGGCTGCTGCTTAAACAGCTGCTTAAAATTAAAGTGTCTCAAAATGTTTCTATTATTATAATAAGAAAAAAATTGTAGTGAAATAAATATTTAATAAAATATTATAAAAATACATAATGTAAAATAAAAATTAAATGACACATTTTTAACACTTTTGTGTTCCATAGTCTAGTTCATATTAAAAAGTTAGAATAATGTATTAGCACTAGGTTAGGTTCCTGTATTCCTCCATACAACCATCAATCCCACATATCACACGAAAGTCTGGACTGCGGCTATGAATTGTATTAATATGGCTCAAAAGAAACTTTAATGTTAAGGCAACAAAAACAAAAAAAATCCCACACCTCCAAAACGCCATCTTGTTTGGGGAAAAGACCTGAAAGAAGTTCTTGGCGGGCAGGTTAGTAGAGGTCCATACCAAGTTTGAAGGGGTGGTTTATACCAAGTCTGCATTTAACTTGTGTAGTAATGTGATTGTAAAGACAACTACAACAGTCATAGTAATTGATGGGTTATTTGTTAAAATTTGTTTTTCTAATGCCGGTTCATTATGCATGCTATGTTCACGTTTTACAAGCTTTACACAGACGAAAATGTGTAACACTCCCTCCCCCCTTGCTGCCGTCATGTGGCTCTGTCCATTATCTCACTGTTTGAATCGAATCGAAGGATACGAGGGAGCAGGTTCGGACTGGATTCTGTTAAGGTAATTAACTTTTGCTTAAAAAGATTTCGGGTTCTTTTAGCTTTGACTTTCTGTAGTAACATCAGTCGTGGTCAAATATTAAGTTTTACCGAGGCAGTATTATCAGTTCTAATATTTGGCTAACTACCAATGGGTAGTTAGCCAAAACTGCCAGCCAGCTAGCTACCTTAGTTCATTTAGTTTGCTGAATTGTTAGCATGCACTGAGAGTTTAAAATTATTAATGGTGCTAGTTGGGTAAATTTAGTTTCGTGTTCAATATACTTAACGTAGCTATACGACAACTCCAACTCTGCATTCACCAATGCATTCACCAATGAGCTGAACCAGTTCTACGCCCGTTTCGAGGTTAGCCAGGCGGCTAATGCCATCTACCGCCTGACTACCGAGGACGGTGACGTCATCAGCGAGAGACTGGTGACCAGCTTCGTGGAGCATGACGTCCGAGCGGCATTGAGGAGAGTGAACACAAGGAAAGCGGCGGGGCCAGACGGCATCACCGGCCGTCTGCTGCGCTGCTGTGCTGACCAGCTAGCAGGTGTGTTCACTTACATCTTCAACGAGTCCCTGGCGAAGTCTGTGGTCCCCACGTGCTTCAAAAGATCCACCATCATCCCGGTGCCCAAGAACAGCAAACCCTCATCCCTGAACGATTACAGGCCAGTTGCGCTGACCTCGGTAGTAATGAAGGTGTTTGAGAGGCTGCTGAAGAACATCATCTCCTCCTCCATCCCAGACACCACAGATCCGCTCCAGTTCGCCTACCGACCCAACAGCTCCACTGAGGACGCCATCGCCCACATCCTGCACACCACCCTCAGCCACGTGGACAAGAAACAGGGTAACTATGTGAGAATGCTGTTTGTTGATTACAGTTCAGCGTTTAACACAATAGTGCCCAGCAGACTGTTCACAAAGCTGAGGGATCTGGGACTCAACAGCCATCTGTGTGCGTGGGTGTTGGACTTCCTCACTGGCAGAACTCAGGTGGTGAGGGTGGGTAGGTGTGTCTCCGACAGCATCACCATCAACACAGGAGCACCACAGGGGTGTGTCCTCTCACCACTGCTCTACTCCCTCTACACTTCAGACTGTGTGGCCACCCACGGCTCCAACACCATTGTGAAGTTTGATGACAACACAGTGGTGTTGGGTGCCATCTCCAACAACGATGAGGCGGCCTACATGGACGAAGTGAAGAATCTGGCATCATGGTGCCAGGACAACCACCTCCAGCTGAACGTCGGCAAGACCAAGGAGCTGGTGGTGGACTTCAGAAGGAGTCAACACAGAGACTACAAGCCCATTATCATTAATGGAGCTCCAGTGGAGAGGGTGCAGTCCTTTAAGTATCTTGGTGTCCAGATCTCCTCAGATCTGACATGGGCTGCCCACATTCAGGTCCAGACCAAAAAGGCTAGGCAGCGCCTGTATCACCTACGACAACTGAGGAAGTTCAGGGTCTCTCCAAAGATCCTCAGGATCTTCAATACAGGCGCTGTGGAGAGCATCCTCACACAGAACATGACATCGTGGCTTGGGAACAGCTGTGTGAAGGACCAAAAAGCTCTCCAGAGAGTGATCCGTACAGCAGAACGCTGCTGCAGGATTGCTCTCCCCGCTTCAGGACACCTACACCAGGAGATGCCGGACTAGAGCAACGCGGATACTGAAGGACCCGTCCCATCCTGGCAACAAACTGTTCCAACTTCTACAATCTGGTAGAAGGTTCCGCATCATCCGGGCAAGGACAGAGAGACTCAAGAGGAGCTTCTATCCTCAAGCCATCCGGGCCCTAAAACCCCCCCACACACACACACACCGCCCTCTCACATCATCTATAATTGACTGAGACTCTCCTCCAGACACTCAATTCCTTTACTTTTAAATATGTTTATATTGTCCATTCTGTAAAATAGTCAGATGTCTATTCATATTAATGTACAGAATTCACCTGCTTGCTGCTACTACTGCACATTCACCCAATGTATACTATATATATATATATATATATATATATATGTATTTATGTTATTCCTCACACACACACACACCCCTTTTTTTTTTTGCACATGTCGAGGAGCGTGTCAGGATACATTTCACTGTGTGTTATACTTGTATAACTATGCATGTGACAAATAAAGAACCTTGAACCTTGAATCTTGAACGACAAAAGAACAACAGTTGATACCCGCCTTTGCAAAAGTCCATTTTGGGTGTCCCACCCACGGAGAATAAAAAGCTGAAGTGGTTTTTTTCCTTCTTAAGCCGCGCGCTCTCTGTCTGCACTGTGCTTGGTGTGTTTGTGTGTGCAACTTGGGAGATCCGATACTGGTTTGAGACAAATCTCACAATCGGGCTCGTAACTTTACAACGCTGTTTTTCGAATTCACTTAAGGATAACTTAAGCCTGCAGCTCCAGCACCAGTCAAACTGTCGGCTTACATCCAGTGTTCTCTGCTGCTTAATTTTTTTTTACTTAGTCTGTCTTTTGCACCTTATCCAGGTGTCTGATTGCATAGACTTTGGATCCATGGCAGGTGGTGTCTTGACTCAGTTTTTCTTTTTGACCCTACAATATATGTTTTTCTGTCCTCAGGGAAAACTTCTGACAAAAGCTACACCAGAAAATCATGGAGGCTTTGGATGATTGCAAACTTTCGGTTCTAAATGGTAGGCCAAGCATATGCATATTTATGCAAATTAATGTCTGAATGAATTTTGTGTTGCACACACTGACAGTGATCCTACATAGAATCAGTTTTATGTTGTCAAATCAATAAAATATTTAAATTACATTTAAATGTATTTGACAAAATGACAATTTGGAATTGTTTCCTTTTTTGAACAGTGAAATGAGATGATGAGATGAGATGAGATAGCCTTTATTTGTCAGTTGCAAGTCTTTTGCCCACAACCGAGATGACAGACCTTGCCGACCGTACATACAATACAAACATCACATTGGGGAGACAGGTCAGGCCAAGTAGCAAGGATAGGGAGGGTGATGCGTCAGTGAGTGCTTATCAGTATCAGTATACAGTGGCTTGCAAAAGTATTCGGCCCCCTTGAACTTTTCCACATTACAGCCACAAACACGAATCAATTTTATTGGAATTCCGCGTGAAAGACTAATACAAAGTGGTGTACACTTGAGAAGTGGAACAAAAATCACACATGATTCCAAACATTTTTTACAAATAAATAACTGCAAAGTGGGGTGAGCGTAATTATTCAGCCCCCTGAGTCAATACTTTGTAGAACCACCTTTTGCTGCAATTACACCTGCCAGTCTTTTAGGGTATGTCTCTACCAGCTTTGCACATCTACAGACTGAAATCCTTGCCCATTCTTCTTTGCAAAACAGCTCCAGCTCAGTCAGATTAGATGGACAGCATTTGTGAACAGCAGTTTTCAGATCTTGCCACAGATTCTGGATTGGATTTAGATCTGGACTTTGACTGGGCCATTCTAACACATGGATATGTTTTGTTTTAAACCATTCCATTGTTGCCCTGGCTTTATGTTTAGGGTCGTTGTCCTGCTGGAAGGTGAACCTCCGCCCCAGTCTCAAGTCTTTTGCAGATTCCAAGAGGTTTTCTTCCAAGATTGCCCTGTATTTGGCTCCATCCATCTTCCCATCAACTCTGACCAGCTTCCCTGTCCCTGCTGAAGAGAAGCACCCCCAGAGCATGATGCTGCCACCACCATATTTGACAGTGGGGATGGTGTGTTCAGAGTGATGTGCAGTGTTAGTTTTCCGCCACACATAGCGTTTTGCATTTTGGTCTCATCTGACCAGAGCACCTTCTTCCACATGTTTGCTGTGTCCCCCACATGGCTTGTGGCAAACTGCAAACGGGACTTCTTATGGTTTTCTGTTAACAATGGCTTTCTTCTTGCCACTCTTCCATAAAGGCCAACTTTGTGCAGTGCACGACTAATAGTTGTCCTATGGACAGATTCCCCCACCTGAGCTGTAGATCTCTGCAGCTCGTCCAGAGTCACCATGGGCCTCTTGGCTGCATTTCTGATCAGCGCTCTCCTTGTTCGGCCTGTGAGTTTAGGTGGACGGCCTTGTCTTGGTAGGTTTACAGTTGTGCCATACTCCTTCCATTTCTGAATGATGGCTTGAACAGTGCTCCGTGGGATGTTCAAGGCTTGGGAAATCTTTTTGTAGCCTAAGCCTGCTTTAAATTTCTCAATAACTTTATCCCTGACCTGTCTGGTGTGTTCTTTGGACTTCATGGTGTTGTTGCTCCCAATATTCTCTTAGACAACCTCTGAGACTGTCACAGGGCAGTTGTGGAGCTGTTTTGCAAAGAAGAATGGGCAAGGATTTCAGTCTCTAGATGTGCAAAGCTGGTAGAGACATACCCTAAAAGACTGGCAGCTGTAATTGCAGCAAAAGGTGGTTCTACAAAGTATTGACTCAGGGGGCTGAATAATTACGCTCACCCCACTTTGCAGTTATTTATTTGTAAAAAAATGTTTGGAATCATGTATGATTTTCTTTCCACTTCTCACGTGTACACCACTTTGTATTGGTCTTTCACCTGGAATTCCAATAAAATTGATTCATGTTTGTGGCTGTAATGTGACAAAATGTGGGAAAGTTCAAGGGAGCCGAATACTTTTGCAAGCCACTGTATGTATGTGTGTGCGTGTCCACAGTTCAGCTGAGACAGTGTCCTTCGCCCTGCCAGGCTAAGTAAACAGTCTTCCAGCCAACCCAGGTGGCCTTGTATGCAATGGGAAGGAACAGATTCAACACAGTCGTTATGAGGGAGTTTTTGTTCAGCTCCAGCCTTTAGCCCACAGCTGGCGCCGAAGGGGTAGCCGCAATATGATGGTGATTTTTCTTTTTGCAAACAACTTATGAGAATTTCAAGCTGTTTTTAACATTCCGACACTGGTCTCTCAATCTCCCGTTGGATAGCTGCCAGTTTCTCCATGATGTTATTAGCCGTCGATTCCGTGATCTTGTCACTCTTTTGCTCACAGAGCAGATTCTGAGACCTCACGACCGCAGCCAACTGATCCGTGATGTATTCCAGCTTCCGCCCATAGGTGTTGTTCTGAGCGGATTCTTCCCTGATGTATCCCAACATCCGCTCAGAGATGTTATTCTGAGTATTCACTGCAGCCGCTAGCGCCTCCAAGCTCTTAACCATGCTGCCTTCCGTGAGCCCTTTCTGAGAAGTCGCACTTCGTCCCATCGATTCAATCCCAGCGGGCAGCCTTGTGGGGGTTTGAACAGCCGGTTCCGCTTTCTTAATTCTCCGATAAGCCAGGGCCAGGCCAGCTCCGATCAGCAAGAACCCTGTTATCATGGTTCCGAATAGGTAGATATCTTCAGCGTCCTCAATCGACAGTCCCGCCAGGCACACGATCCTCCATTTCTGCCACCCGTCCATCGTGTATCCGGCAGGGAAAGTCCCTCCAGGGCACTCGGGCTCTCCCGAGCCCAGACTTCTCGTTGAGAAAAGGGTGTCAAAAGCATTCAGAGACCAGTTGATGAAATCCATAATTCTACATACAATACAATACAAAAAAAACACGAGACTAGACAAGGACATAAGAACTAAGCAGGGAAGATAAGGGAGAGGAGAAAAAGTGCGTCCGCCTCCTCCGAGAGCCAAAGCATTTAAATGTATACATTTAAAGAGATGTACAACTTTTACATTTCTGAAAGTTACTGACTTTTATTTACAGCTGCCAACATAGATGAGGTCTTGCTCCACACCCTCAGTAGGGACAATTTAAGGGACCTGCTTCCAGGGCCTGAAAATTTTATGAGGAGGAATCAGTTGTGGGCTCAAGTTCACAAAGAGGCAAGTTTTGCCGCTTTTGATTTAAAAACACCTAGCACAACACATTTTGTTTAGGACTCCAGTAATATAACTATTTTCGTTTTCTTATTTAGGATGAAACTAAAGAAAAGGGGTCTCATGGATATCTCACCATGTGACCAGGGAGAAGATTATGATGCAGATTCAAGTGGTGGATTGTATAAGATAAAGGTCAGTGGTCCCCAAACTACGGCCCGCCTCCACATTTGACCCGGCCCCCTGAACAATATTAGAGATGCATTATTATTTTTTCAGTCTGGCCACGCGATCGACACTAATGCACCCATAGAACACTGGGGTGTAGTGGGCCTGCCCGACTGAATATCAGGAAATGTTTCCTCATGTCAATAAAGCTCATTTGATTTGAATTGTGAAACACCCTAAAAAAAATTTTTGCTAATACGACCTCACTTTGCCCAGAACGTGAACGTGACCCCCCCCCCCCCAAGAACGGAATAATGGCAAAAAGGTTAGGTAAGACAAAAATTGATTCAGAATGCAGGGTATTTAACCTGCAGTGGACACAGAATTATTTTTTTGTTCAATGCAAAGAAAAGGCTCGTGGAAGAAATAGGGGGTAATGTATATGCCCAGCTGCAGCAAAAGACGAAAGAATTTGACTTTTTTTCATTAGCACTGGATGAGAGCACCGACGTACAGGACACAGCGCAGCTTCTTATTTTTATTCATGGAGTTAGGGCAAACTTTGAGATGTGCGAGGAGCTGGCAGCCCTCCAAAGTCTGAAAGGCACTACGACGGGGGAGGATATTTTCGACAAAGTATGTCAAACAATGGAAGAGTTGGCTCTGGACTGGGCAAAGCTTACAAGCATCACGACTGACGGGGCTCCTTTTATGGTGGGCACATCTCGGGGCCTAATAGGACGCATGAACCGCGAGATGGAAGAACGGGGTCTCACCGCCCCTCTACAAGTCCACTGCATAATTCACCAGCAAGCGCTTTGCTGCAAAGTGTTGAAGTGGGAGTCTGTCATGAAGGCTGTGGTATCATGCATAAACTTCATCAGAGCAAATGGACTTAAACACAGGCAGTTCCAACAATTCCTGTCTGAACTGGAATCTGCGTATGGAGATGTGCTGTACTACACAGAGGTCCGATGGTTGAGCCGCGGCAGAGTTTTGAGGCGTTTTTACGAGCTGCTACCTGAAATTAACGCATTTCTTCATTGAAAAGGCAAAACGGTCCCAGAGCTGATCGACCCAGAATGGAAGTGGCACCTCGCATTTTTAACAGACGTGACGGAAATGCTGAACGGCCTTAACTTGCAGCTACAAGGCCAGGGGAAACTCATTTGCGACATGTATTCCCACATAAAAGCATTTGAGTTGAAACTAGCGCTGCTTTTGGAACAAGTGAAAAAGCACAACTTCACCCATCTCCCTGCTACCCAAAACCTTTCTGCAGAGAACCCAGCGGTCCTGTTCCCAGCTGAAAAGTGTGTGGAAGCACTGGAAATGCTGAAGGCGGAATTCAGTGTGCTATTCCGTCAACTACATGCTCATGCAAAAGAAATCCGTCTTTTCCAAAACCCCTTTGTTGCCGACATCGATGAAGCCCAGCCTTTTTATCAGTTTGAGCTGGCTGAGTTACAGAACTGTGATGTTCTGAAAGACGCGTTCAAGCCCAACAGTCTCGTTGACTTCTATGCCGCCCTCCCAAATGACACGTACCCTAACATAAAAAAACACGCAATGAAGATGTCCACACTTTTTGGCAGCACGTATATCTGCGAGCAAACCTTTTCACGCATGAAACTCATGAAATCTCCGATGAGATCAAGATTGACAGATGAACATCTGCATCAGTGTTTGAGAGTGGCTGTGACTAGAACTTCTCACTGGCCAGATGCAGGCCCACAGTTCACACTGATGAACATACAGTACATAGGTAAGCTCACTTTTGTGACTTAAATGAGTTATTCTGAGTATAAACAAATATAATCATAATAAAATCTACTGGGATAAAATCCATCTCCACAACCATTGAAAAAAACTTGTGAAAATGTTTTGTGCTGTGTAGGTGCTGTATCACTTAGTTCGGTTTCTCAGCCTGCTTGCTTTGTGGTTTTCAGAGGGAAGTTGATGAGAGAGAGCAAACAGTGGTGTCTACTAGGCTACCCTACTGGAACCTACAAAACTGGATTATAAGGAAAGAACACAAGAACTTTGAGAGACTGCTCATATGTGTCATTTAAGAGATTCTGCTCTGACAACTGAAGCGTAAGATTGTGCACGGCACAACAGAAACTTTCTTTCTGTGAAGAACCCAGAGAGGGTTATTTGGTTATTATTCATGTCATAAATAGTGTTATTAAGTATTTCCTAAGTAAATTTTTTCTGTGAAGAACCCAGAGAGGGTTATTTGGTTATTATTCATGTCATAAATAGTGTTATTAAGTATTTCCTATGTTAATTTTTTCTGTGAAGAACCCAGAGAGGGTTATTTGATCTCGGAAAGGGTTATTAATATTTGGTTATGTGTGGCTTTCTGGAAAACAATAAATGTTTACATTTCGGCAAACCTGCGATCGTCACACTTTTTCTGTTACAAACTGACCCTGGCCCCCCATCAGAGAAGGAAAAAGTTATGTGGCCCTCACTGGAAAAAGTTTGGGGACCCCTGATAAAGGTCTAATTATCTCTTACTTTACTCAGATTTCACAGAGTGTATATTTGATAATAATTTGATTTGAATTATTTTTGGTAAGTGTAAGATAATGGGGAATTTCAGTTTTTACTTAGAATTTTGTTTAGTGTAATGTTTACAGTTCAATTGTATTTTCTTTCCTTATTTAATTTTTACGTACTATTCCTTTATTACATGGTAATTGTGCACAGGGTGAGCGGTCGCGATTGGCACTGTGGAGTAACGGGGCTTTAACTAGCTGTGGAGTCAAACAGTTTTCTTAACATGTTTTGCAGTGTACAGGGACATTCAGACAGATTACTATATTTGAAGACTGTGGAAATAAATGTTGGCATGTTTGTTTTCAACTACAAGCGGACTTTGTGGATTATTTTAACTGCACAAGGACACGTGTACAGCCTGACTACCAGCTAGTGCTTCCGCGGTAATATGGATCAAACATGCTTTTGCCACCAAGGAGCAGTTCTGGAGTTGTAAGTGAAACATTACAATTCTGACAATAATACTGAATATTGAACTGAAAGTAAATTTAGTTCTTTCTTTCCTGTTCTATTTAAATATAGCCCTGTTCAGGGCACTACCAACTCTCTTCCCATCACGAGCTGCACCACCCAAGAAGATGGGACATGCTAGTGAAGTATTGATTCATGTCCTTCAGGTCTGGGTTTCTTCATATTTGTTATCAAATTATGCCCCTAAAGCATTCACTTTAACAGTTTATTTGGCATATGGCCTTTTTATCCATGCCAAGTCCTCCAACAATGTAGTTTATATTTGGAAAAGTGTGCAGAAATCTGAAATGGCACAAACACTGATAGATCAAACATTTCAATAAAAATAATAAAGAAAGTCATAAAGAAATTAAAAACAGAAATTGGAAATAATTACATATTTAACTATCACAGGTGCAGTATCTTTGTCATTTGTGTGTAAAGACATAATCCTAACGGTGATGAGGCAGAATTTATTACATTTTTCAATGGCATGAATATTTGGAATTTTCTATACTGTATTTGTCAATTTAAAGAAAAATAACATTAATATGGTCTGTAGCGCATCTGATCTATGGTTGTCATCATTCATATATCACCCCAAGGGTGCACCCCAAAGGGATCAATAAAGTGAAGTCTAATTTTAATACATACTTGTGGTTAAGTATTTGAACTACCCTGATAGCTTTGGAGTTTCTCTGTACATTGTACAATTTTGTCTTTGTTTTTCTTTTAGCCAACAGAAGATCCAGCGTCAGCCCTGTTCTGCTCTTTGAAGGGTCCCGCTGTCTTATTGCAGTTGGAACCACTCCCATCACCACATTTGCCACAGATGACCTTGGAGAAGGTTTGCTGTATCTTATGGCATACTACTACACCCTGCATCTCACCTATCCTAAATGTGTGGCAACGCTTCTGTCTGTCATTCAGACTGAAGTGTTAAAGGACAAAATCCATGAGCAAGACACCACAGGCTCATACAAAAAAGTCATGGCAGGCTGTAGAAATTTTTAATGAAAAGTAGAGCTGTTTGAGCAAGATGTAACTTGGGTCTGTGTTGGAAGGTTTGGACCTGATAGCTTTGAAGTTGCAATTTATACTTGAATTCTTTTTTTTTTTTAAATTCTTATTAATGTAATACAAAGTACTTTTTTCTTTAAACACATCTGTTCTGCCAATTCTGTTTAAAATTGCAAATGCTCTTTTTATTACATTTTATATGTTGAGTAGCTAACTGGTTTAGCACTTCTAAAAGGAACACAAAATAACAATGTTACATTTACAATGTGTGTTAAAATTTTTGTATACTATGATTGACTGAAATATTTGTTACTGTTTGGAGAGTTTGTTTCCAATAAAGGTCATGTACACAGTATACTCTGCCTGCTTTCATTTGGTGTACATGCTTTGTCCTGTTTTAAGATTAAACTTGTCACAGTAACCTAAAAAAAATGCTAAATGGTGTAGATAATTGTTGTATACTGTGTTTACAGTAGGCTAATATGACTTATGCTTGAATGCCGACTACACCTACATTGACCTACATTGCATTAATGTCAGTCTGTAAAACTTCATGCTGAGGAGGGGAGGGAGGGGGAACAAAAAGGGATTTATCTTACATTGTATGTTGTGTAGGCTCACTGATTAGTGAGCCTACACAACAACCTTTCCCTAAACTGGCCTGTTGATTTTTATTGTTATTTTTAGCCTTTTGTAGCGTTGAGTCTGATTTCCCTGCACGTGACTTGTAGAAGGTGTGGCTTTCAGCTCCTTCAAGAAGGAGAGAGGGAGTGGGGGATTAGGCCTTTGTCAATGGAGATTATACTTAGTAGTCAGTATAATCTTTTAATAATATAAGTTTACTTATGGTAAAATGCTGCGTGTAATCATTTGTGTTTAGAAGTATATAGTTGATGGCATATTGAAAGAATGTCTCATCCTAGGAGGTCTGTGTAGCATGAAGAGGGGGGTGCGTTCACTCCTCTCCAGAGTGATCTGGCATTCACCCCCACATCCTAGGAGCATGGGAAAGGGAATACCTTCTTTTATTGTTTTATGGTAGGATAAACGTAGCTATGTCAGTTTTAGTCTAAGTGCCTTTTATTTAGATGAACTGCTGGATTTCCAGACCAGCAGGTTTAGGGAAGTCTTCACGGGGTCACAGCTTGACACCCCCCCCCACAGACACACACACCTAATCATCCACATTCCAATGTAATGAACAAACGCACCCACTGGTGTATATAATAAAGACCAGGGCAATGGGAGAGCGGACTCTTGGAGCCCTCGCTTACGTGCGAGTGCTCTGAGAGCTCCCCTTGGTTGCAAGTGAATTCTGCAGTGTGTGTGTCTCCACTCTCTGACTCTCAGCTGAAGAAGTGTTATTTAGAATAAATCTCTTGACATTTGTTTTGGTCCTTTGTAGCCGGAGCAGAAACATCAGAACTGTTATCTGTGACTCTGTTCCAAGATCTGGCGGACTGGGTCCTGATGCCGTGGGAAGCCAGCACCGAAGTCTTTGCACAGCCCTCTTAAGAATTCGGGTCCGGACCGGTGTTTATAGTTTGGTCCACGGCGGTGGGATTCAGTCTGACGAGCCGAACCACCAGTGAGACGTCCGATGGTGAGAAATACTATTTTGGTATATAAAACGGCCACAAAGGTCTAAAGAAACGTGATAAAATAGGTTTAAGTTTGCCAAAAGGAACTGTGTTTAGACTGGTTTTAGAGGTAGCCGAAATTACTTCGTGACAAATTAGCACGCAAATTAGCGCGCAAATGTCTATGTGTGTATGTGTCTGGAAGTAAGTCGATTTTAGAGCACAATACGCTGCTGAACTACTTCCATTTTTTTTTTTTTTTTTTTTTTTATTTGCTTGAGGCTCACGTACTGGAGACAAAGGAGAACGGTTGAGCTTTGTCTCATAAAACTGATACCGCTTCACCTTTAGGGTGAAGTCGAAGGCCGTATCAGTAACCACTCTGAAGTCAAGCGTGCCAGTGACGGCCCAGCAAAATCTTTGAAAATGGGGAATAAACAAGCAAAATTAACACCTGATGAGGAATGGTTAGAAAAACAACAAAGCAGGTAAAATCAGTGCAAATAGGTGGAGAAATCCACGAAAAGCTAAAAACTGCAGCTGGGAAGGGAAATGCAATCCCTCAGCTGTTACCCAGCTGAGAGCTGCCCTGATCAACAACAGCCTGTGCTCCAGACCATTAATTTAACCAATTGTTAAAAGTAATCTGCATTAAGCTTAGGGTTGCTCAAATTCAGTACAATGACATACGAGATGAAGTAAAATAGGCAAATATTTAAACTAATGATGTGCATAGAGGCACTTGACCTGTTTGAAAGGCTGTCATCCTAATATGAGCCATTGTTGAGAAATAGAGCACACCTATGAAAATAACTAATATGCTGAACCCTGTATGAAGTAGCTGAAAACTACATGATGGAGAAGCTGAATTGAATATGAAAGTGTGGGAATTTGCCACTGTGGGCAAAGCACGCAACCACTGTGTGAGGTTGCGTTGCGGTCTCTTCTGAGTTGATGAGCAAGCTACATATTATCAGATTGAGAGCTGGATGAGAACTCATAAACGAGAGGGAAACAGAACTATGATAACTATGATAACTGGAGTGTGCAGCGTTTCTGTGAGCAGTTTTCCTGCATCTTGACTCATGTGTATAGAGTGTTCATAGCATCAGCATCATGTTCTTGTTTATTTGTTTTGTTGGGTTGAAAAATAATTAAATAAACTTGTGATCATACTTATGGATCACCATGGCACATATCATCAGCCATGTGATTTATTTATGCAGATGAAAAAAGTGAGTGTGAAGTTGCCTGACATCGCAGTGTGTGTGTGCGCTGTGTAAAAGTAATTGCCTCCAATTGTGAGAGCGGTGATTCTGCAGGTAACCATGCAAAAAAAAAAAAAAGAGTGAAAAAGAGAAAATGGCCTGGTAAATGGCCTGTATTTATATAGCGCTTTTCTGGTCCCTAAGGACCCCAAAGCGCTTTACATATCCAGTCATTCACCCATTCACACACACATTCACACACTGGTGATGGCAAGCTACGTTGTAGCCACAGCCACCCTGGGGCGCACTGACAGAGGCGAGGCTGCCGGACACTGGCACCACCGGGCCCTCTGACCACGACCAGTAGGCAACGGGTGAAGCGTCTTGCCCAAGGACACAACGACCGAGACTGTCCGAGCCGGGGCTCGAACCGGTAACCTTCCGATTACAAGGCGAACTCCCAACTCTTGAGCCACGAAATTTACATTGTAGATGAAAAATAATAGGAAAAACGTTTTGTGTTTATCAGCCAAGAACAACTACAATCTTTGGTTAAGCAGTGATAATAATAATGAAAATGTCTTAGTTTTGTCACTTTCAGATGAAAAGCAGACCTGAATCAATTTTCCACATGCAGCGGTTGGAAGAAAGTTATAGTTTAAAACCATTGGGAACGTTCAGGCCAAGTTTCTGGCTGACTTATTTACAGCACCATGTGTCCCTCAACCTGAGAAGTGAGCTCTCACTCCTCCCTGAAGACAAGGAATGCAGCTCCAAAGACCAATAACATGGCAGATAAAGAGAGAGCAGCAAAGTCCTGAGCAAAGAGTCCCAGCAAGCAGCAGCAGTGTGGACAAACAGCATCGGAGAAGGAGAGCAAACCCATCATCCTGACTGACTGGATGAATGGCACTGTGTTTCCAACAAGCTGCAAATTCACTGTGTATGTGAAAAGAACGTTTGAGGAGACTGTTTGGAGTTTGACATTTGCCACTTTTGGAGTAAAATGGCAAGAAGAGACAGTGGAACACAGGACAAAGCTGAAGGAAAACTGCCGGCTGTTGGACTGTTGAAGTGAGAGAGGACAACGGAGTGAGGGGAGGTAAGAACACAGAGAGTGCTATTGTTTAATGTGGGAAATCAAAATTTGGGTTAGCAAACCTGGGGAAAAGAAAACTGACTGCTTAAGTGGAGAATTGAGAAGAGTCTGAACCACTGCAAAAAGAAACATATACAAAATCACACACAAGCAGGACATGCATTAACCCTACTAACAAGAGAGCTCATGAAGATTAGACAGCATCTTAAGCATGTGAGTCTGTTTATCATCTTGTCCAAGTCACTTAGTGTGATGCAAAGACCAGTGGACTCTTAGCACATCAGTTACAAAATGATCAAATAATAGCAGAGAAGTGTGTAGGAAAGGCAGCTTTAAGAACATGCCCTGCTGGAGATGCAGATCCACAGACATCCATTAAACCTGCCTAATAACACAAACACACATGCAATGAAGATCAGCTTGTTATCTCTCATCAGTGTTAAAATAGTGTAAATTTAGCAGACACTTGTTATCAAATGCTGAGTGTATCCAGTGCTGCCAATTGACTCTCTAGGTTACAGGACAACAGTTTAACTTTTGTGGGAAAAAGATTTTGGTTTGACCAACCAGTGATCAGACAATAAATTCAGTTGTTAATATAGTAAATTGGGAGATGCTTTCTGTTTGACTGATGCAGCACAATTAATTTACTGTATGGGGGAAATTCTATTTTTGTAATAATATTTTGAACATGCATTTCTGTTGTCCTGTCAACCTGGTGGGTTAATAGCTGATATGCAAATTAGTTGATCGTTCTTAGATTAATGACAGGTGATTGAATTCTAGCACAAGTGAATAGGATGGGTTGGAGTTTGTTAGAGTGGAGACTCTAAAACACTGAGTTTCCTGTTTTGATGTGCAAATGAATCCTGTACCCAGATACACAACTCTGAATACATAAGAACAAATGTCTTTTGTGAAGTGCATGACGACATGTCACGTTTTGTGATGACGGGAAGAAAAAAAAGAAAAACTGGATAAAATGGATCTGTGGCCTAAATGAGTGAAAAGCACAGACATAGGGATTAAATTCATAGCTAATAAGACATGAGGCTTATGTTGTGTGTTGTGCGGCTGATGGTTGGTTTGGAGTTAATCTAGCTGATGATTTTTCTTTTGTTGTGAAGTTGGGCCTGCCAATTAGTATGATGGTATGATAAATCATGCTAATGGTATGATTTACCCTCCTGAGATGAGGAGCGTGTGTCATGACTTAACAAGGCCTTTTTATTTTGTTACTTTCACAGTGCACTGAAAGTTTTGTTTGATGATTTCTGTTTGAGCAGATCTGCACGATTAGAACAGAAGTGCTATACGACACATCATCGAGAAAATTGTTGCAAGTGAGCTTCTCCACATTAAAATGGGCTCAGGAGAAAGTCACTTATTTGGGACAATTAGAAAGTAAGTTCCTGTCCAAAAAAGATTCAGCGAGGTAATCCGATCTAAAATTCTTCTTTTTCTTTTTAAATGACGTCATTTTGCTGAGAGTGGAAAAGAAATGCGACGATAGGTTCCACTATCAACAAAGAAAGAATGAATGCATGAATGAATGAGTGAAAGAGAAAAAACTGACTGACTGGTAAAAGCTGACAGAAGCTAACAGACTGTCTGACACGACTGTGCGAAGTTAACCCCCACCTGACAAAGGTGCGGATGAATCTATGTGTGTTTCTTTTTACAGGAGCAGAAAGATGACAGCAACATCTGAGGTTGCGTGATGATTTAACCTTTTAAATGTCACTTTCTGTGTCTTTGCATCTACCAGGGGTGTTATTCACTACCTTGTGTTGCTCACAGAGGTAACTGTGAGAAAGTGTGTATACACCTGCGCAGCGCTAACGTTTGCATTTTCTTTTCTACAGCATTACAGTTCTTCATGTGAGTTGATCATGTGATCTATAACAGGACAACTGGTTGATGTTTTCCTACTACAGGATTTCTGGGTTTATGTGTGAAGAAAACTGTGTTTACAGGTTATGAGTTGGTGATGCTGTTACACTGTGTTGTTGGGAAAATGTGTAGGTTACTTTGACAATGTGAATAGACATTTCTTGTGTTGAAACTAGTGTCACTTCTTTCCACAGCTATGGATGGCTAACTTTATGACCTTCTATAGCACCTCTGGAACCTGTCGACTTGTGCCTGACCACCAGGATTGTCCATGTGTGTTGCTAATGTTTGTTTTTTCTAAGAGTGCATGTAGAGGATTCAGCAGAAAACAGACAAGTGACATGAGAAAACAAATAAGAGATGCAGTATTTATGGAATAGTTTGATATGGGGTTCATTAGCTGGCCACTATTGAGCTCACAGTGATAAAAATGAGTGGAGTGACATTGCTTAAGGAAAGTCACCGATTAAATTCTGGAATAAATTGGGATGATTCATGATTTGGGACAAATTATGGCAATAATTGTAGTTTACTGATTTGAGAAAACCTGCACATGATACTTGTCTTGCTGGTGCTGAATCCTTTATTACTCTTATGATATAATTGTTTACAAGTGTGAAGTTTGGTTTCACT
Organism: Oreochromis aureus; assembly: GCF_013358895.1. Classification (NCBI taxonomy): domain Eukaryota; kingdom Metazoa; phylum Chordata; class Actinopteri; order Cichliformes; family Cichlidae; genus Oreochromis; species Oreochromis aureus. The sequence continues at coordinate 36,730,527 of NC_052943.1, forward strand.
TCCAGATCTTGTTTTCCAGGCCATGATGGTGTGTATGCAGGCTCCTGGCAGAGCCAGGTTTTAAGTAAACTTAAATATGCAAAACACACTAACATCTTTTATTGCAGGGTTACGGAGCTACTCCAGGGGAGACGCCCTGATGTTGCCTGGGACGTGATCTAGCTAACCTTTTTCTTTAAGACAGGAAACTGGTTTTGATGAGTTGACTCATGGGAGTTTCCATGGGTCAAGAGGAGGGGTCCAGAATAACATGAATTACATGAAACTATGTTTTCTAAACTATGTTTTAATGATTGTTGCAGTGATTTGTGTGATTAACAGTTCATTTGCGGGTATTAAACCTATACAAGTGGTGCATCCATGTTTTGATGAGGCTTTGATGGCCTATAACTGAAGTTCACCGAACTAAAGAATGTGGTTTGATGATTGTTGATATGCTTTCCAAATAGAAGTTTTTCCTCCTAGCAAGGAAATACAGGTGCCGCAGTCAGAGTGTTGCTGAATGGAATCTCCTGAGAAATCTGCAGAGGCCCAGTGAGAAGCGAGAACCATCCCAGGCATAGCTGACAGCCCAGGCAGTGGTTGAGGTCAAAGGTCAAGCTGTTTGGGGCCCGTCATGAGATCAGATTCTGGAGCCACAGCAAGGACCATGAAGCTGCGTTGGAATGAGAGCTGTGCCAAGGGGGCTTTCCAGAGGCCAACAGAGGAGATTGTGGACGACAGACGGGCACCTGAAGGATGAGGGGAGCATGCCAAGCTCCATCGACAGTGCAGGGGGAGTTCGAGGACGAACAAAAAGCAGCACCATCAAAAGAACAAAAGCAATGGCTAAAACACGGAGCAGTACTAGATACTGATGACATAATGAAAATAGCAGGAAAACCCATTCTTCCCAAATCATTACATAAAAAAGCCGCTCTAGTGAGCCATGGTTTAAGCCATGTCTCAACGGGAGGGATGATCTTTATAATAAACCAACAATTCTAATTGTACACTATAAATTTTGAAACTTCAGCAAAAGAATAAGAGACATGACACAAGACCACATCCACCCGTGGATGAACAATGCCTGGTACCGCTATATCCACGACAGGACCAGGGAACCGGAAGAAACATGCTGAGGTTTGAAACTCTGGACTACCGTTTTGGACTGTTCTTGAACGCTTCGTGCAAGATCAACAAACAGCAGAATCAGGAAATCGATGCATTACGGATCGCAGTGATGCAACATTGAGTAGCTCTGGACATGATACTAGCAGAGAAAGGGGGACTTTGCGTCCTCTTCAACAACACCTGCTGCACTTACATACGAGACAATGTACACTCATCAAACATGACTGACGCCCTGAATGCCTTGAGACAGATCCAGCAGGCCCAAAATCAGGACTATGTAAGTGATACAAGTGACTGATTTTCTTGGCTTTACACTGGCTCCTGGCTACAGGTGCTAAAAAGACTGCTCATCAGAGTTGAAGTATTTTTACTTTTATTTTGTGTCTTTGTAACATGTATACTGCCTAAAACTCATGATTAACCGCATAATATTTTCCACTGTTGCTGCATACATAGCCGTGACAAATGATGATGATGACTCCAACCTGTTGGAACATGAAGACTTTGTGTGATTAATGACGATGTGACAGAAAATGTACAACAAGATGTTACATACTGATATCTCACTTAAAAGATATACTGACAACAGGAGGGAATGTCAATGGAGATTATACTTAGTAGTCAGTATAATCTTTTAATAATATAAGTTTACTTATGGTAAAATGTTGCGTGTAATCATTTGTGTTTAGAAGTATATAGTTGATGGCATATTGAAAGAATGTCTCATCCTAGGAGGTCTGTGTAGCATGAAGAGGGGGGTGCGTTCACTCCTTTCCAGAGTGATCTGGTATTCACCCCCACATCCTAGGAGCATGGGAAAGGGAATACCTTCTTTTATTGTTTTATGGTAGGGTAGGATAAACGTAGCTATGTCAGTTTTAGTCTAAGTGCCTTTTATTTAGATGAACTGCTGGATTTCCAGACCAGCAGGTTTAGGGAAGTCTTCACTAGGGGTCACAGCTTGACCACACACACACACACACACACACACACACACACACACACACACACACACACCTAATCATCCACATTCCAATGTAATGAATAAACGCACCCACTGGTGTATATAATAAAGACCAGGGCAATGGGAGAGCGGACTCTTGGAGCCCTCGCTTACGTGCGAGTGCTCTGAGAGCTCCCCTTGGTTGCAAGTGAATTCTGCAGTGTGTGTGTCTCCACTCTCTGACTCTCAGCTGAAGAAGTGTTATTTAGAATAAATCTCTTGACATTTGTTTTGGTCCTTTGTAGCCGGAGCAGAACCTATAAAATATTCAGCATACCAATACAAACATGTCAATGCATCACTGAGGAGCAAGAAGTTGGTATGATAAACATTGTTTGGTTTGAATCACGTGGATTCAATAATGACTTACATGTCCAATGTCCTTGAAACAAGGATATGCTTCTAGAACCTTTTTGTGTCTGTCCTCCTCGCGAATAGTATTTGAATCAATGAATGCTCTTCTGGCTGAAAATTCCAAATCCAGGAGCTGAGAGACATCCTGGTGGTTTGGGTTTTTTCTTTTAAACAAAGTTTGTAGGGTCTTGTTGTGCTTGGCCAAGGTTGCTGGACAGTGGGTGTCTGGACTGTTGATATCTGCAGGCTTGTTTGCTGCAAGACACATAATTACATAAATAATGTCTCTCACTTTAAAAAAAAAAAAAGAAAGAAACTACAGCTCTGAACTTAACTATTAAATACTTATTCATTTTTCAAAATATCTACCATTTAAATGCCAATTTACATATGGTCATGCAATCATATACAATTTTATGTAGGCACACAAGTGCACCCCTACACAAGTGCACCCCTACAAAAATGCACACACACACACACACACACACACACACACACACACACACACACACACACACACACAGGAGGGTTCTTCTTCAAGTAGATTTTGTGCTTTCTTTTTTCCTTAAAGACATAGCAAAGAGATATTTTGTGTCAGGGTAATACATTTTAAAAATTAGTTTGGAACCTAAATTAAAAAACAGTTAAAAAGAGGGGAAAAAAAGCCTCTAGTGAGGCACATTGTTTTTTAAAAACATTACTTTACATGATATACTGAGTGGTTATAGACAGTGATGTTGCACAGACTTATACTATAAACAAACCATCATACCCAGCTCTTTAAATTTATAATATACTGACTTTTATTCATACCAATACTTTATTAACATTAATTTCCACAGAAATGTTAATAAACTGATGATAAAACAGGAAAAATGTGATGTAGTTACCATTTTCTGATGCCCATTTTAAAACCTTTTACTTCTGTCATGTCAGGACTGCCATCTTGACTCAATATGCAGGTAGAAGCAAGATGATAGTATGACATGCACGTACTGTTTAGAAAAAGGGCACTGGAAAAATCAGTGCCGAGTAGCTGCTACATCTAATCAAGGAAGTCGTTCAGTGAAACCTATTGCCCCTGCAGTCTTTGCTGTCCCCTAGCTAAGGTTATAGCTGCTGTTCAGTTTCACACCATGTCCACTAGTACTCCTGGGATTATTCAGTAAAACACACTTGATTTCCAGTCCACTGACCCTGGTTATAGACCATACATATCTAGAGGATTTGTCTCATTGGTGGGTAGTGACCAGAAGACACCTGTAAACATTCTCAGGTGCTTTGGATTCATAGATTTTGGCATCGTTGTTGCCCTTTTCCTCAGAAACGGATACTGGTTGTTGTTCAAAAACCAGTTTGAAACTAATGACTGTACTGTAGTGATGTGCGGATCAATACTGAAATATCGATTCCTCTGATACCAGTCATTTATGTTCTAGAATCGATTCTCACATTAAAATATCGATATTTTAGTAATTTAGGGTAAATTTGTAGTTTATCATTAACAGGAACACAGTGAAAAGAAACTATAACATTCGGATTGTCTACATTGGAAGGAACTACTTCCTCTTCCGCCTTTCATAGTCATGTGCGAAACACGGCTGTATAAATGTGTCCAGCCCCTGGCGTGCACACTCACAACAATGGCTGAGCGTAATTGGAGTTGTGTGCAGACGTATTTACATCCACAAACAGCTGAGACGTGGTTTGGAATACATGTGGCAAGAAAGTGAGGTGTAGTGGCAACACCACTAACCTCGTCAAACACCTCAGAGTAAATCATATCACAGAATATGATGAGCTTATGTTGAGGTGAACTGAAGAGGAGGAGAGGGACAGGTGCTGCTAGGGCGAGACAGACGTCTCTCACGGAGTCCTTTAGTGCTGCAGGCAGGCAACATGTTCAAATAGCGCACAACTTCAGTTTTTTTATTTCTATATGATGAATTCTGCATTATTAAATGATAAAAACAAGTAATCTGATGTCCTGTAATCATTATGACGCTATAATTTGAGATACAATAAAAGATACAATAAATAAAATAAGTTTTTGTACAGAGTATCGGTATCGGATCAGTATCGTCGATACCACCAAGAATTTTACTTGGTATCGGATTGGAAAGGAAATCAGTGGTATTGCACATCACTACTGTACTGTTACCTCGACGATTCTTGTGATGATTCCACTTCTTAAAATCTGCTACTAAGAAATGAAGATAAGGTGAGCCAGACACAAAATACTGTAGCTTGTGTAATCACTTGGACCTGGAGTAAAGACTCGCTTGAATATTCATTTTCAACAGCTTCTACTAATAAAAAGTGAACCAACAATTTAAATGGGCCATTTCCTTTGCCACAATATGCTTTGTCATTCACACGTAGCGATCTAGTGAAGGAACAGAGGGATGACCGACTACCACACTGAGTGGCAAATACCTACTTACATTTAAATTAAAAGTTGATTCTGGATATAACAGTGAGCCAATGAAGAGAAGTTAATGTGGGTAAAATAGCCTCTCTCTTTCTAGTCCATTGTCAGTATTCTTGTTTGAAGACTTTTAAAGGGGATTTTGGGACCTCTGATAAAAATGCATTACAGTAGTCCAGCCAAGAACCAATAAATGCATGAACTAGTTTTTCAGCGTCACTCTGAGACAGGATATTTGCAAATTTGGAGATGTTGCACAGATGAATGAAGGCAGTCATACATGTTTGTCTGATGTGCTTGCTGTTTCCCATTCTTTCATGAAGGATGGTCCAGTATATCTTGTGCAGATAGAGATAATAAGAGAAACGTATTTAGAGAATTCCATACTTGTGGTCATTTCACTCACTGAGGAATCTTTCTAAGGAAATTTGATTATTTGATCACAGCCCATCTTTTATATACAGTTTATGGTTTGCACCCACATTGTACTCAGTGCTGATGATCTACAGTAGCTACCCATATGGAAAAGAAATAGAAAAAACTTATAAAACCCATATGTAAAAGAAATAGAAAAAACTTATAAAAGACTTGCATCAGCTTTAGCTTGCTTCATATATAGTGAATCATATAAGACTTATATGATTTACTCATGAAAGTGGCCACTTTCGCATTACTTTCATACATGATAATAAAGAGGATCACATAAGGATCATGTTAAAACTAAGTATGAGTTATATAAGGAAAGTACATGTCAAAGTATGTTTTCCATAGATGTTCCATATAATTTCTGCAGTTTTTTAGTACATATTTGTCATAAAGACATATTGTTAGATTTGTATTGTGATTGTCATTTATGCTTAGAAATATCTACTTATATATTCTTAGAGTTTTATAATTAGGTGTAGATTGGTAGAGGTTTGATCCTTAATAGTCTGCAAGCTTTGTGTGCATTCCAGAGCTCTCTGACTTTCACACCCACATTTTAGGAGCATGGGAGAGGTCGTAACTTGTCTTATTGTTTTATGGTAGGATAAACGTATCTATGTCTGTTTTAGGCTAAGTGCCTTTTGTTTAGATGGACGGCTCTGGGGAGTCTTCCTGGGGTCACAGTTTGACCCCCACACACAGACACACACACACACACACACACACACACACACACACACACACACACACGGTATTCTTTGTTCACATGTATACCTATATAAGAGCTCATATGTTAATGAACCTATGCATATTCATGTAACCACAATAAAAGAGCAGTGTTACGGGGGAGCGGACGAGAGCAACTGGGGTCAAGCGAAGGAACGGCGCCTGTCCAGTTCTCTCCCGTGCACGTGAAACATAAAGAATGTTGCCTACTCGAGTCTTGCTTGCTGTGTAATCACATTGCCTTCAACGTTCCAGCGAATAGGTTCAAGCTACAAACCTATCACATATGCTTTACATATATAAACAAAATCTGTTAGATAAAGTTTTTTTTATATGTAAAGTGAATGTAGTTTGCAGTGCAATAATCTCTTTTTTACATGCTTTTTATACATATAGTGTAAGAAAATGTTAGATTACATATGTTTTCTCTTTATGTTCAGGCAATACATTATTATGGTAAACTATATTTTTTTTTACATTTTCTTGTAAGAATTCTTAAATCTCAGCTCATAACAAACCCATAAACTTAATTATTAATTTTATACAAATTGACATTACTAGAAAAATCTATCACATATGAAAAAGACAAAAGTATCATTTGCCTGTCAGGATTCCTGGGTCATTGACCCAGCGCTTTCAGTTCATGTTCTGTTTTCTCCACTCCTGCCATTTCCTGTTTCATTATGTTCAGCTGTGTATTCACCTGTGTCCAATTATCGTCATCATCCAGTCTGTGTATTTAAGTTCCTCAGTTTTACCACTTCTCTGTCGTGTCATTGATGTTCTCGTGAGGTTGTGTTGTCGTTTCCGCCCGCGTTCAGTCAGTCAGCCATTCAGCCTTTCAGTCAGTCCTTCAATCATTCAGCCAGTCATCCAGCCAGCCAGCCATTTCCTACCTCTGTCTGTTTGTTCACTCCATCGGCAATAAACACCAACCTTCACCTACCTACCTGTGAGTCCAGCGTTTGGGTCCTCCTTCTCTCATCCGCGACACAAATCCTGACAGAATGACACGACCCCACATTGTGGACCCAGCGGACTCGGAACCTTTTGAGCGGCAGGAGACAGCGCTCCTTCGCTGGACGGAGGAGCTCAGGGGGAAACAGCGGCTCTTCGCTGAGAGAGAGCACGTCTTTGAGGGGACTCGTCTGGCTCTGGGCGGGCCTCGGAGATGCCGCAGTTCTCCACCTGCTGCCTCACCTGCATCGGAGCATTCGCCGCGGAGAGTGGGCGTCACAGGCCAAGCTTCGGCTGCTCGCTCTCCCACCGCTCCGCTCCTCGCTCGCCCACCAGCCGTCTCACTCACCGGCTCTTCCACTTCGCCATGGCACAGCGGCTATGCCTCCCACCTCGGCTCAACGGAGGCTCCCGCGCCAGAGGCTCAGCTGTTCACCCCGCCCGCTTCCTCTTCCCGGAGAAAGTGGCACACACGCCATCATAAATTGGACTATTCTCAGCAACTCCCGGTGGTGAGTTCCAGTGACTATTTTCCACACCCTTCATCCAATTGTCCACTCAAAACGCATAACGGACTCATTTCTGATTCATGGGGAACTTCCCTCCTAGAGGATGAAGTGGACTGGGAGGATTTTTTCTGCTCTGCTCCCCCAAAGACTGTAAAGAGTGGTGGCAGAAGGACCAGAATAAAACCCGATAGACCAGTCAGTATCACTCACCCAGTCATTATTTCCTCTCCCATCAGTCAGCCTACACCCACACCTGTGCCAGCTCCCAGGAGGAGGGCAGCTGCGACCCAGTCTACCTCCACACCCACTCCTGTTTCTCGGGTGGGGGTGACTGGTGTCCAGCCACCTCCCTTGCCTGTCCCAGCACCTAGGCTGAGGGCAGCCCGAATCCAACCTGACCATCCCAGAGGCCCAGCCGAAGCTCTCCAGCCAGTGCCCTCACGCTCGGGAGGCTCGGAAGAGCTAGCCTGCTTACCAATCAGTCCACCACTTCATCCACCGCCTGATCCAGCCTTTCACGCGCTAGCCCTATCCCTGGTTAGGCTAGCTGAGGTGTCCCCTGCTCAGGCACCAGCTTTATTAGCCCAGGCTGTAGCTTTATCTCACTCACTAGCACAGTCTATAGCTCAGCCATCAGCCACACCAACCTCAGCTCCGTCGTCAGCTTCGTCTACCTCTGTTCATCCCTTAGCATTCCCACTCCAGTCAGTTCACACGCCTGCTGTTCAGCCGCCACTCCAGTCAGTTCACACGCCTGCTGTTCAGCCTCCAGTCCAGCCAGTTCACACGCCTGCTGTCCAGCTCCCAGTCCCAGCCAGTTCACCCTCCTGCTGTTCAGCTCCCAGTCCAGCCAGTTCACTCTGCTGCTGTTCAGCTCCCGGTTCCGTCCTGTCCTCCAGTCTGTAGTCCAGCCTGCTCCTGTCGTCCAGTCTGTAGTCCAGTCTCCTCCTGTCGTCCAGTCTCCTCCTGTCGTCCAGTCTCCTCCTGTAGCTCAGTCTCCTCCTGTCCTCCAGTCTCGTCCTCTCCAGTCTTTTCCTGTTCCCCAGTCGCCCGTCCTCCAGCCTGTCCAGTCTGTCGTCCAGTCAGTTCAGTCCATCGCCCAGCCTTCTGTAGTCCAGTCACTCATTCACCATCCTGTTCAGTTCCTGGACCTGCAGCCACAGCATCCAGAGCCAGCTGTGAGCTCTCCTGCTCCTCAGCCAGGGGTTTCCGCACCCGCTGGCCCGGCCGCTCCTCAGCCAGGGGTTTCCGCACCCGCTGGCCCGGCCACTCCTCAGCCAGAGGCCTCCGCGCCTCCTGGCCCTGCCTGTCTCCAGCCAGAGGCCTCCGCGCCTCCTGGCCCTGCCTGTCTCCAGCCAGAGGCCTCCGGGCCTCCTGGCCCTGCCTGTCTCCAGCCAGAGGCCTCCGCGCCTCCTGGCCCAGCCTCGGCTCCTGCTTCTGCTTCGCCTGGTCCAGCCTCGGCTCCCGCTTCTGCTTCGCCTGGTCCAGCCTCGGCTTCGCACAGTCCAGCTTCTGCCTCTGCGTTAGCCTCGCCTGGTCCTGCGGCTGCCACACCGTCGCCCAAGCCGCGTTCTGGATGTCGCCGCCGCCGTCTTCCTCGCGGGCGCCCACCAGACCTGCTCAATGGCCGTCGCCGTCTTCCTCGCGGCCGCCCACTGGACCTGCTCAGTGACCGCCGCCGTCTTCCTCGCGGTCGCCCACCGGACCTGCTAATTGGCCGCCGCGGTCTTCCCTGCGGCCGCCCACCAGATCGACTCCAGCATCACGTGGCCCACCTGACCTGTCTTTGCCTGGACTCCGTCCCTCCGTCCTGGACCCCCTCCTCCCGCCCTGGTCTGGTTTTCCTTCGGCAATAAAAACCAACCTTCACCTACCTACCTGTGAGTCCAGTGTTTGGGTCCTCCTTCTCTCATCCGCGACACAAATCCTGACATTGCCCCTGCTTGACTTACCTGGATCAACATCAGTTAAAAACTAGCAATGCAAAGACAAACTCATAAGCCAACATAACTTTCTTTGACATTGACAGGTCAGCAGTCAATATCTGTATTGTAATACTGAAGAAAAAAAAAACATGAATACTGGGCCATCTTTAACTTCAATTATCTTTTATTTTCACTGAACTGATATAACAGTCACATACTGATATTTCACAGAAATATTTAAACCGATCTAAGCTCTATTGTTAAAAGACCATACTGAGCTGCATACCTTTTTGCTGCAAATTTGTGGAACTTTTAACCGTTAACATGAGTAAAACTTGGGAGGGCAAAAAACCTGCCCACTTAAAAAAATCTCTCTTTAATAGATAAAACATGAATTGGCATGATAATAACAAAAACATGCCAAACGAGACATTGAAAGTCAAGTTATGGAAACATTTCTATTTTTGGCCCGGAGTTCTGTGATCTTGGCATTGATTGTAGTACCAATGCTGGAAGGTTGGGTCCCAGGTCACCTCTCAAGGGTTGCACCTATATATGTAGAAAAATGCATAAAGGGGGGGGGGTGATAAGAACAGAATTAGTAGTCTAAAAGAACCCAATGATCTTAACCAATAGTGCAATGATCCTGCTTTAATCAGTTTTGATATCTAATGGTGCCAGCTTTGAAATTTACAGGAGATGCATGGAGAGGTTCACTACATTGACTAGGCTTAAATAAAGCCAATATGCAGGTTATGGTCGGGTTAGGCTCACTATTCAGGTTTCTGAAACATTCGGAATAACTCATCCACATGCATGAGACGAGAGAGTCACAGAGAGCCAGACAGCACATACACAAAGTTCCTCTACTCAAAAGACCAGGATTCCTTGGGAATAGAACATGTGCAAAACACAAATCCATTTTCATTTTGATGGCGATATGCCGATAGAGGTTTTACATGACCAAATATTTTGGTGAGAAAAGGGTAACTCCAAGACTTATATTCGGATTTTTAAAACTCAAATATTAGCATATTTGGGTTTTTTATTTTAATGCCATGTGTGACCGAGTTATTGCTAACATTCCAGTTTTGAATGGGTTATCGGCTGCATGTAAACGCAGTCACTGAAATACAGCAAATGCAAGAACATTCAGAATGCAAAATACTTATCTACCTTCATTTGTTACTTTGAAGCTGGACAAACAAAATGCACCATAAAGGAAATGAAACACCAGAGAAATCTAAGGCCTACAATAGTATGTCATGAAAAGACCATTCAGTCATCTGGATATAACTCAAAAAAGATCAACAGTACTCTGTCAACTAGATTCCTCCATTTGGTGGAGGCCTTTCTTCATCAACGATAATATATGCATAAATGTTAAGAAGATATTCTTCATACGTGTGGCCCTTCTATTTCATTGGTCCTTAGTTATCTTTAAATGCCAGAAGTGTGGACAACTGCGAAAACATGCCATAAAAAGCTAAAAACTTACTGTAGATGGCATCCAATTTATTTTTGTCAAGCGGTAAACGTGCATCTCCTCTGCCTCGTTTTCCCCCTCGAAGATTGCTCACTAGCAGTATTTCCACAGGGAAGACTGCTGTGAGCAGATGCCTCACAAAGGTTGTAGATGAATTTGCATTAGTAGCATAGGCCCAGGCCAGTGTCTCTACCATGACTCCAGTCCCAGGATGAATCTCCACCTGTTCCAACAAAAAGACATTTTGATCAATGTAAGAGACTTAAAGAACAACTACATGCCTTTCCAGACTTAAAACTCTGTTTCTCGTCTTGTTTTGATGGGAGTGACATTTATGTACATTCCCGGAGCCGTCGTTCACCTGCAATGTCCTGAGGCTAAGCTACTGCATTTCAATACTTTTTTCTGCATCACTTGTTACTCGCGCAGGCATTCCCATGCAAAAGTGAAGCTTTTGTAGAAAAACTGTAGTTTGCCTCTGCTCCACCAGGGGCTGGCTCTAAAACAGAGTCAATCCCCATAGACTCCTTTGTTAAGAAGGGAAACTTCACAGCAGAAACACAGTCAATGAATTTAACACTTGAATTAGATCCGTCATACTTATAAGTAGAGTACCAATTTAAAAGTTTGGACACATTTTCCCATTAAATCTAATAGGAAAGTCTGTCCAAACTTTTACTGGTACTGTGTTCAAGGTTGGATCAACTGTAAGTAGAAAGACAGTAGATCCAATTTATCCACTTCATCTATTTATTCTTTAAAATTCCATTGCCTTTGATGACTGGGATTCCTTTGCTGATAGAATGACAGATGCTGGTGTTGAGAAGGATGAAGTAGATTTGGGAGGGGGCAGCAGCGAACCATCTGATGATGAACCGGGCGTGGACTGCGGAGAAATCTGGGGAAGCTCCAAACTGGATCTCTTAAGAGGTTCAGCCAAATTAATCACCTTTTTCATCGTCTTCATGAGTTCTGGCACATCTATATACAGTAAATTAATAATTACCAGAATGGTTTATACATAGGCTAGAGTGACTTTTTCAAATATATTGGCTGTTTAATTGTTAAATTAGTGATAGGAAGTGATAGGTTGGACAAGTTTATCATTCTCTTCTTTCAGGTCTTGGATCTTCTGCTTTAGATCAACTACTGTCTTTTTTGGACTTTTTTCACCATAGGCGACTGAAGGCGGTGAATGACTGTACATTGCAAGGAATTCCTGTGCAGGGTCTTTCTTTGAAGGAGCCTTTGACTTCTGGACTTGAAAAAAGCGAGAGAGAAGAGGAATTGACATAAAAAAGTCAAAGCTGCCATAAAAGTTATGAATCTAAAGTGTAAAGACAACAGATTCAATAGCTGTGCCCCAAAGTGTAGGGTGCATATTTCAAAGAGCTGATTTCTTAGCCACATACAGTACCAGTTAGAAGTTTGTACACATTTTACAATTAAATATAATGGGAAAGTGTGTCCAAACTTTTGACTGGTACTGCACATCAGAGAACTGTAAGTAGGCCTGTTCCAAAAATTGGACTCATTTGAATACAGTAAAAAAACCAAAGGTTTACTATTCCTCAATTTAGGAGGCTACAAGTGATTTTTTCCTTTAACAAATCCTGACAATCATTGTTTTCAAATGACCTTTGTGTGCAGTAGAATAGGGGGGCCACTGATGGAGTTCCTTTACTTAAATCAGAGGTTCCCAAAGTGTGGGGCCTGCCCCGCAGAGCCATTGCAGAGGGGGTGCAGTATGAAAAGAAAAAAAAAAGAAACAACAAGGTATGCTACATGACCTAATGGATGAAATAAAACAACTAAAAAACTTGATAAAGGAGAAGGACAAGAAAACAGACGACTTGGAACGGCGAATCGAGAACCTTGAAAAATACACAAGAATGGATGACTTAGTCATAAGTGGACTGGAGACGCAACACCGAACCTACGCCAGAGTAACAGCTGGCGGAGGTAAAGACGGTGAAGATGCCCCAGTAGAGGAGCTGCAAACGCTTGAACAGCAAGTGATAAAATTCCTTCAAACGAAGAATGTAAGTGTTCAGAGCCATCATATCGTAGCATGCCACACGCTCCCCAGAAAAGACAGTAAAACAAAGCCAGCAATTATTCTTCGGTTTGTGAGTCGCAAAACAAAGATTGAGTTACTGAAACAGGGAAAGAAGCTAAAAGGGGCCGGTGTGTATTTAAATGAACATTTAACGAAAAAGACTGCTGAAATTGCAAGACAGGCACACAGCCTGAAAAAACAAAATAAGATACAAGCGACATGGACGAGGAACTGCAAAGTAATGATAAGACTAAATGGCACTCCCGAAGAAGCGAAAGTTCTGATGATAAGAAAACTCAAAGACTTAGAGCAATATAAATAATCAGGAATCTTCTATGGAATCTATTGGAAAAATGATGATTGGATAATGAACAATGGGTATGGAAAGTGTTTCTGGCCTTACGGCTCAAAAAACAATGGAAAAAACAACAACAAAAACACAAATGACAAGTTTGGACACAGATTATAGGTTTCCATTCAGAGATATTGAAGAGGAAGACTTTGATTATGAGAAGGACTGTCAAGGAGGTTATTTTGCCACACGCTGAGAAAACGAACTTCAAAACGTTTAACTATGCAGAGCACAACATGCATGACCCTGAAAGTAACATTGACCCAGATAATCACTTCTACAATAACAATAATAGTACTTGTGAGTACTATACAGACGACCAATTCAATATGAATATTAAAATGGCAAATGCATTGTCGGTCATACATTTTAATAGTAGAAGCCTGCATAAAATTTTTTCTAAAATTACAGAATGTTTAAGTAAGTTAAAAAAGTTTTATATAATTGCAATATCAGAAGCACGGCTCAATAATGAGAAAGCTAGTGAAATGGGACTGGAAGGATACGAATTATTTGCAATGAACAGGGTGAATAAAAAAGGAGGCGGTGTTGCTTTATATGTAGATAAAGTTTTGAAATGTAGTCTGATTAAATGTATGCCAAGCACCATAGATGACGTATTGGAATGTGTTACTATTGAAATCCATGTTGAAAAAGCTAGCAATATGATTATAAGTTGCATCTATAGGACACCAGGATCATGCCTTGAGACATTCAATGAAAAACTTGCTGCTATGTTTAGCAACCTAAATGATAAAAAAGTGCAAATAATTTGTGGTGATTTTAATATAGATTTGTTAAAGCCAAATGGACATCAGAAAACAACAGATTTCATCAATACAATGTATAGTAACTCCCTTTTCCCTGTAATTATAAAACCAAGTAGAATAACAATTGATAGAGCTACATTGATAGATAATATATTCACAAACAAAATTGACCATGAAATAGTAGGTGGACTTCTTATAACTGATATAAGCGATCACTTTCCTGTTTTTGCAATTTTTCAAAATTATTTTGGGATTAAAACTAAACAAAAGAATCAAACATTTGATATGATATGACATAGAACAACAAGAGCCATTGCTGCCCTCCAGGCGGACTTAAAGGAACACAATTGGAATGAGGGTTTTGCAAATGAAGATTCAAATAGTGCATATGATGAATTTCTATAAACTGTAATTTTACTATATGAAAAACATTGTCCTTTAATGAAAATCACTAGAAAGCATGACAGATCAAATAAGCCATGGATCACAAAGGGGATAGAAGATGCATGTAAAAAGAAAAATAATCTATATAAGAGATTCATAAAACAGAGGACAAAAGATGCTGAAATAAAGTACAAGTTATATAAAAATAGATTAGTAAATATTATAAGAACAAGTAAGAAAGGATATTACCACACATTATTGGAGCAAAGCAGAAGTAACACACAAGAAACATGGAGGATATTAAATAGTATAATCAAAAAGAACTCAAAAAATAAGAATTATCCAGACTATTTTACAACAGATAAAGATATTGTGCTTGATAAAACTAAAGACATTGCAAATGAATTTAATGATTTCTTTGTAAATGTTGGCTTTAATTTAGCAAAAGAAATTCCAGAGTCAAGAAATAATAACGACCTAAATAAACATATTACTCAGAATGTGTCCTCCATGTTTATTGGTGCTGTAACTCATAGAGAAATAATTAACATTGTGAAAACATTTAAAAATAAAAAGTCCACTGACTGTTTTGGTATTGACATGATATTAGTTAAAGTATTATAGAATATATAGTGCAACCTTTCGCATACATTTGTAATCTGTCCTTTTGAACTGGTGTGTTTCCCTCACAAATGAAAATAGCAAAAGTTATTCCAATCCATAAAAACGGAGAGAGATGTCAGTTTACCAATTACAGGCCAATATCACTACTCCCACAGTTCTCAAAAATTTTAGAAAAGTTATTTGTTAATAGACTTGATAAATATATAGAGAAGCATAATCTCCTAAGTGATAACCAATATGGCTTTAGTGCGAAAAGGTGCACTTCGATGGCAGTTATGGAACTTGTAGAAGGGATATCTACTGCAATAGATAATAAGGAATATACTGTTGGTGTTTTTATAGACTTAAAAAAGGTGTTTGATACAACTGATCATTCTATATTAATGAATAAACTAGAGAGATATGGCGTAAGAGGGATAGCATACAAGTGGATGAAAAGTTACCTGGATGACAGATGTCAATATGTCGAAATCAATAACGTAAAATCTAAGCAGTTGAAGGTAACTTGTGGTGTTCCTCAGGGCTCTGTGCTGGGCCCTAAATTATTCATATTATATATAAATGACATATGTAGTGTTTCCAAACTGTTAAAATGTGTATTGTTTGCTGATGATACCACTCTGTATTGCTCAGGTAAAAACCTAGAACGGCTTCTGACTACAGTGATAGGAGTTAAATATATTAAAAAACTGGTTTGATATAAATAAGTTATCGTTAAATATAAAGAAATATAAAGAAAACAAAATTGATTATTTTTGGCACTAGACAAATGAAAAGTGTATCTAAAATCAGGGTTAATGGAATTGAAATTGAAAGAGTGTACAAAAATAAATTTCTTGGAGTGATAATTGATGATAAGCTGAGTTGGAAGTCTCATATAAACCATGTGAAAACAAAAATATCAAAAACCATTGCCATTCTCTACAAAACAAAGCATGTCCTGAACAAAAAATCATTATACACACTTTATTGTTCTCTGTTGCTTCCATATATGACTTATTGTCTGGAGATATGGGGTAATGCATATAAAACAAATACTCTTCCTATTTTCAAGTTACAAAAAAGAGCTATAAGAATTATAAATCAATCAAACTATATAGAACCAACTAACATTTTGTTTATTAATCTGAATACCCTGAAATTTTATGATTTAGTTGAATATAAAATGGCACAGATAATGTATAAAGCACAAAATAACTTGCTTTGCCGCAGTACTCAGAAGCTGTTTAAAGTCAGAGAGAGTCAATATGACTTAAGGGGAACAGA
This sequence comes from Oreochromis aureus, assembly GCF_013358895.1. Classification (NCBI taxonomy): domain Eukaryota; kingdom Metazoa; phylum Chordata; class Actinopteri; order Cichliformes; family Cichlidae; genus Oreochromis; species Oreochromis aureus. Next base: position 36,746,909 of record NC_052943.1, read on the forward strand.
TTTCTTTAAAAAAAACAAAACAAGATAAGATAAAGCAGAGATGTGTTTCTGTTAGAGGAGTTAACCTGTGGAATAGTTATGACAGTGATTTAAAAAGGTGTAGTTCATTTTCCTTGTTTGAAAACATGTTTAAAAATAGAGTATTAGATTTTTGTTTGTTTGTTTGTTTGTTTGTTTTTGCTTTGCTTTGTTTTATTCTTATTCGAGCCCTGTGTACAGGAGCTGCATGCAAATAGATCTTTTGTTAAAAGGGTTGGCGTAATAAGCAAATGCTTCAGCCAATACCTTTTGATTAGCCTTGTCTCGTGCTTTCTTGCTTTGTGGTAATTTTTATTCTGTATTCACTGAGATATTTGAATGCTAATCAATAACTCAATAAATCATGTAAATCTTTGAAAGAAACACTTAAATGTGTGTCATGTTCTTCATTCACAACAGTGACAGCCAGTTTAGAGGAAGGTAACTTTTTTATTAGTATACCGTTAAAGATCAGCTAAAAGACATTCTGGAGAACCACAATGTGCATGATCAATGTTTCAGCAGTGATCCCAGTGGTAGCCGTGTAATAAAGGACATATGTGATGGCAGCTTGCATCAGACCTTAAAGTCTAACAGTAAAGATGATTTTCTGTCCCTCACTTTTAATTGTGATAGTGTACCAGTTTTTCAGTCTTCCAAATTTAGTATTTGGCCAATATTGTGTTGCGTTAATGAGATACCACCGGAGAGTAGAGACAAACATGTACTTCTATGTGCTATAAGGTTTGGATCCAAAAAGCCAGACATGTCCTGCTTCTTTAAACCATTTGTCGAGGAGTGTGCAAATCTTTCTCAAGTTGGTTTTGAGTGGCAGGATCCTAACAATCAGCCACTGAGACACATAAAAGTACACACGTTGTGCTGTGTGTGTGATGCTGTAGCAAGACCATTGCTACAGAATTTCAAGCAATTTAATGGTGAATATGGCTGCGGAGTTTGCCTTCATCCTGGGATGCAAACAAGTAAAAGGAATGGAAACACAAGGGTTTACACATGTCCTGATGAAAAGCCAAGTGACAGAAATCATAAAACCACAGTAGAAATAGGACAAATAGCTGAAAGACAAGGGAAGACTATATTGGGGATAAGATATGATAAGATAAGATAAGATAAGATAAGATAAGACTTTATTGATCCCACGACGGGGAAATTTTTGCGTCACCTCAGCTCAGGTACAGATATCAGAAGGAAATACAAAAAAAATACAAATAAGTACAATCAATGAAAAAAGTAAGATTATACACTATATACAATGGTAGCATACACAGTATGTGATTATGGATATGGTTGGAAATATGGAAGACATAAACTATATCGCTTGATATAGCTATTGTACCACTACTATTCCTATTTATAGACATGTACACACACACATGTACACACTAAATATACATATGTATACATATACATACATATATACCTGCACATGTCCATACACATGGAAGGTCCATTATGCATGAAGTGGTGACCGTGGATGTTCACAGTGTCCAGTGACTTATGACATTGTGATTGAGGAGTTATAGAGTCTAACTCCTGTTGGGATGGATGATCTGCGAAAGCGCTCCTTCCTGTGTTTCAGTCTCTGACTAAAGGAGCTGCTCAGCCCACTCACATACTCATGCAGTGGGTGATGTGGGTTGTTCATGATGGATGTCAGCTTTACTAACATCCTCCTCTCGCCAACCACCCCCACAGACTCCAGGGATGTCCCCTGGAGTCTAGGGAGCTAGACCTCCGCACCAGTTTGTCAATCCTGCTCCTGTCCCTGTCCGTGCATCCACTCCCCCAGCAGGCCACTGCATAGAAAAGGGCAGATGCTACCGCAGTGTCATAGAATGTCCTTAACAGAGTCCTGCAGACGCCGAAGGACCTCAGTCTCCTCAGCAGGTGGAGTCGACTCTGGCCCTTCTTATACAGGATGTCTGTATTTGTAGTCCAGTCCATTTTATTGTTGAGGTGAACACCCAGGTACTTATAAGAGTCCACTATCTCAATGTCTTTCCCTTGGATGCTCACCGGTGTTGTAGGGGGTGACTTCCTCCTGAAGTCTATGATCATTTCCTTTGTCTTGCCGGCGTTGATTTGGAGTACGTTGGTCTCACACCAGCCAACAAAGTCACTGATGACCCCCCTGTACTCCTGATCATTCCCGTCTGATACGCATCCAATGATGGCTGTATCATCTGAGAATAAAGGGCTCATCTCCTCTTGCAGATTTGCCATTGTTTGATCTTATCAATGGAATGGTCCCTGACTACATGCACTGTGTACTGCTTGGTGTGTGCAGATACATGGCATCTTTATGGATGGATTCTAAAAACACTTCTGAGCCATGGTACATTGGTGTACAAACGGTAAGCATAGACAAACACCTCTTGTCTATTAGACCTCCTGGTATTGTCGCTCGAGTTGAGTAAAAGTGTTGTGCAATGGGGTCCTTTATGGGCTAACTCAGCCTTTATGTTTGAAAGTTTCAATGGGTACCTCTTGAAACAAATAAAAAGTAGTCAAGCTGTACTGCAACAAATATGCAAACGAGTGGCAATATCCCGTGTTTTTCCTCGTTTAGCTAAGCAGTTCTTAACAAATGCAGCTGCAGAAGTTAAACAGTTCTGCAATGAAATGAGACAAGGAACCCAGCATGTGAAGAAGCATGAAAAGTTTACTGAGGTGACTGCCCTTGGTTCACCAAATTAAGACGAATATCTCTGAGTGATCAAGCTGCTCTCCCCTCAGTTAGAGAGGTTCCAACAAACTCTGTGGTGAGTTACTTCAAGAGAATTTCTGTGAATGGAGACGTTGTTCACGTTGTTATACGTACAGCAAAACAAAACAAAGAAACAATTCTGTGGTGCTTTTAAAAAATTGAAGTATTTTTGCTGTCTCACACTTTGTTGAAATGGATAGTCATTGTTTATATGCTATAGGAAAATATGGTAATTGCACAATGCAGAAGTTAGCCAGAGGTTCTCTTATCAGAACTCAGCTGAGCTATATGTCAACTGTTCACTTTCCCACAGGCTTTTACAAAGCCATAAATGCTACTCAGATAGTTAGGCCATGTATGTACATACAGTGTCCACACTCTACCTCAATTGTATGTCAGCTACTGAATACATACTATTGTAAATGATTCAATCTAAATGTGAAGGTGGAGCTACTGATTATGGGGTTGATTATGGGAGAGTCAAATGTCATTCTAATTAAGAGTGAAATGTGCAGCTAACAAGGTCTAAAGCCGTAGCGGTTCATAAAGGTAACGCAATCACGCTGTCATTTCTGAACAGCGTCTTTATTAGAATATGGGTTTCTGAGCTGAGTGGAATATATTTCTCTCAAAACATTTTGCAATGCATGTTCACAACATTTATGTATTTCAATGTAATTCCATTAGGCTAGTGGTGTGGTGTTTAAATGGTCCTTAAAGCACTGTCATAATGAATTTAGGTCATGTAAAAAGACAAAAATATATTTGTATTTTATCTACATCTTTGTGTAATCTGCTGATTCTGTGCTAAATTAAAAATATTTCTACAATATGAATATTCTTTTCCATCTTTTCTGTCTATATAGAAGATGGATTTTGAATATTTACTGTGTTGATTTAATCATTTGTCAAACTTATTGGAAAAGTTTGTTCTTTAAATGTCACAATGCAATAACAGGAAAAAACAGTATTTGAAAGTCAGGAATAGGATGCCTAGTTTTGCAAAAATGCTAAACAAAGAAATAAATAAACTTTACACAAATGAATGAAAAGCATTTTTATTAATCCCAGAGGGAAATTCTAATGTTGTAGTAGGGTTTTATTTAATCACATGTTCAAAGCAAACTTCTCGTAAATTTGTGGCTTTCCCTTACATCTTATTGTCATTCAATGTTAATTGTTGGTTGTTTCCTATTTGTGACAACACAAGTAAATCTTTTGTTCTCTATAAAAAACTTACAATAGTTTAGTTTCACTCATGACTGTCTAACCCATATAAGTTTGATATTACATTTTTCTTCTTAGGATAATATATGTCGGCTTAATGTCATATATTGTTTTAGGAAGTATCCAAAAGATACGAGTTTCATTTATATAATTTTTCAAGGGATCTTATATCTGTTTTCACTCTTGTATGCTTTTCATACAAGTTTCACACAAGACAGATACAAACTTTATAAGATTTATATATATGTTTTCCATATGAGTATGCTACACTGAACTACAGGCTCAGCATGAAGCAAATATCTAGAATCCCCTATAAGATGCTTGTGTCTCCGTTAGGGATGGGTATCGAAACCCGGTTCTTGTTGAGAACCGGTTCCCACTGTTTCAATTCCTTGGAATTGTTTGCCATTTTTGCAAATGATTCCCTTATCGATTCCAGTCACCCCGAATGATGTCACCACGTTGCAGAGCGTCATTTACCTGGCAGGAAACACGGCGCCTAAGCGGCTCAAATGCTCAAAAGTTTGGTTATACTTTACGAGAACGGATGACAATAGGGCAACTTGCAATACTTGCAAAGTAGATATTTCATTTAAGGGAGGAAACACTACGAATATGCAAAAGCATTTGCTCACAAAACACGCGATAACCTTAAATGAATGTCGTCTTTTTAATTCTGCTCCGGACTCATGAATCTCAACCCAGCAGCAGCGGTAACGTTTGCACGTCCTCTCCCGTTAATGCGGCAGGTAAATAATCAGCTAACAGTGCATATTATGTTAGCACGATCTGCCTTATTACAAAACCTGCCATTACTGTGCGCTGCATTTAGGTGATGAGAGAGACAGAGTCTGGCTGGCTCAGATGCTGGCAGTTCTCGCTGCAGTCTACCGGTAGCGTCTCCTTTCAGGCCAGGATAGACGAATGTCACCGAGCAGTGACTAAGTTTGTGGTCAAAGGCTTGCACCCATTTGCCACAGCAGATGCCCCCGATTTTCGGTAAGTGAATGTGTTTAATTGTAGGCAGGGACATTACTGGATATTCTTGTGTAATTGGTACAGAATAATTTATGTTATACTTTGTTTTTGCTACAGAAGAATATTTATTTTATTATTTTACATTTACAATTTTTTTTTTCCTGGGGACCCTGTGACGCCCCATTGAAGAGCCGTAGGCTGTGGATCTCTTAAGATCTCACTGTTGGGTTCGTAAGGCCATGTTACTCCTAAATTTCTATCTTGTTCAAAGAGAAGATATAAAACAAAGTTCTAAGCTAATCGACCTTAGTGTTCTCCTTTTTTAAAAATAAGAATCGATAAAGAATTGAATCCTTAAACAGAATCAAAAATGGAATCGGAATCGTGAAAATCTTATCAATACCCATCCCTAGTCTCCGTTCAGTTTATTTCCTTTTGTGATCATTTGCCTGCCTGGTGTTTATCTAAAGTACTGGAAGAGGAAAGTCAAGAGAATGTAAAACCTTGAAAAAGAACCAAATGTGCTTTTTACCCTCACTGGTAACCCTGAGTTTTGAAAAGCTTTGAAATATTAAATGTTATTTAGTTTAAAGTCTTTCCAGCTTTACAGACCTTCTTCTAGCCACTGATTGAGCTCCAGCATTGCTGTTAGTGTGAGTGCATGTTTTTTTTCTAGTGCATGTAACTGTGTGTGTGTGTGTGTGCGTGTGTGTGTGTGTGCTACACTGAGTGTCACTGAGGGCTCTTGAGACACCAAAATCCTTTCAGGGCCCCAGAGTGCTCCACTGTCTCCCTCTCTTTCGATCATATGATGTTTTTCATCTTACAGCTGCTGTTTCTTTTTTCTTCCATCTCCTGGGGTCTTGATGCCCTTTCCCCTTTATCTATCACCCATCAGCCGCACCAAGACCAAACAACAGCCGCCTCCATCTCCCATGGTCTTGAACTTCAAGCACATCGTGGCTCTGAGAGGCCACACTGAGCAAGCCGCTAATGCTGCTGCTGCCAGGCATGAGAAGCAGCTGATTACATGGAGCAGGATTACGCTTATCTCACCACAAACAAGTGCTGAGGTCACTGTGCACTGGCCAGGCTGCAGTCTGTTTGCTGTTTTTTTCACAGCCATTTTTAGACACACAGGATTTGAATAAAATGTAAAGTTTCAACGATCTATCCTTTTATTTAAAGAGAACTTAATAGTAATATCAAGCTACTCATTATAGGAAGTCAGCATCATTGTGATGTCACGGTAATGTTATCTGTGCTATCACAGCTCAAAATGGCATCTTTTTTACAGAAAGTTTGCACTGTGAAGTGGTGATCAAAACAGAAAGGTAAGCTTGTGTGTGTGTGTGCATTCAAACAAGGACTCAGTCGTGCTTTTCTGACCTCAGTAAGAAACAACTGGATTTAACTTGGAGATCTGAGATTTTCAGAATAGTTGAAACTAAACCACCACAGAATAGGTATTGCAGAACGTTAGCTTAGCTTAGCTTGTGGCCGACTCACTAGCAGCATGGCTACTTCACCTGTCCCTCCTGCACTTTCCTGCTCATTGTGTCAGATGTTTAGTTACTCCTCGGGCACTTTAGCAGTAATGATACTTGTAACAAATGTAGCATATTTGCAGCTCTGGAGGCCAGGATTACTGAATTGGAGACTCGGCTTTGCACCCTGAAAACCCAATAGCTAGCCAGGCCCCTGTAGGCAGTGCAGCCGAAGATAGTGCATGCAACGCTAGCTGCCCCCAGGAGACTGTCTGAGCAACCAGGGAAACAGTGTGTGTGACAGGAAGCATAGTCCTAAACAGAAGCCCCAGGTACACCACCAACCTGTTCATGTGTCTAACCGTTTTTCCCCACTCGGCGACACACCCGCCGGGGGTCAAACTCTGGTAATTGCCGATTCTGTTCTCAGACATGTGAAGCTAGAGACACCGGCAACCATAGTCAATTGTCTTCCAGGGGCCAGAGCAGGCGACATTGAAGGAAATTTAAAACTGCTGGCTAAGGGTAAACGTAAATACAGTAAGATCATAATTCACGTCGGCAGTAATGACACCCGGTTACGCCAATCGGAGGTCACTAAAATCAATATTGAATCGGTGTGTAACTTTGCCAAAACAATGTGGGACTCTGTAGTTTTCTCTGGTCCCCTCCCCAATCAGACCAGGAGTGACATGTTTAGCCGCATGTTCTCCTTAAATTGCTGGCTGTCTGAGTGGTGTCCCAGAAACGATGTGGGGTTCACAGATAATTGGCAAACCTTCTGGAGGAAACCTGGTCTTGTTAGGAGAGACATGTCCCCAGCAATATCCAGCGATTATTGAATTGACCCCACCAATAATTTGATCTCTTCGAGTAAAGAAAAGCAAACCCAATAAAAAGAAAAAAAATGATCTGTCAATGTCTCATTCACCCAGCGGTGGAGAAAGAGTTAAATTACGTTCTCTACTGGAGTCCTACGTCATGTGACAAATATGGCCAATGTGATTGGCTGTGCCTTTCAGGGAGCTCTGTTTAGTTTTAGCAGCGGCAAGCCTGCACTGCGAGGACCTGCAAGGAGGAGAGGAGGATGGAAACAAAAAGGAAGAACTTGGATATAAGAAAGTATTTTTCAAAGAAACCTGTAAGTCACTTAAAGTCAAGTTCACTCATAAAATGTGTCCGTCATAATAACGTTACAGGCTATGCTAGGCTTTGGCCCACATAGGTCTAAAATTGTATGTAACCATGAATAACGTGTTTTGGAAACTAACTGCACAACAGGCAGCACTATTAGTTATCTCAGTCTCCCAGAGTGGCATTTCTAATTTCGATTGAAACTGACAGGGGATTTCTTTAACCCTTTAAAACCGGTCGGAGCGGGCACGCTCCTTTTTGCGTAACTATTTTTAAATCCCGGTAGCTCTGCAACCACGTAAGCTAGAGCAATAATTTTTTTTGCATATGAAACTGGAGGAGTTGTACTTACATCTTGTGCCATTAGCTTGTCCTAGGTCACGGTTTCCTTCCACATATAGCTTTGCAAAAACTGCATAAAAAGCGCTTGCAGCAACAAAAACATAATATTTCAGAAACACGCTTTGCCGATCCGATCAGCTGTTTGCAAAACACTTCCTACGTTGGAATAGACGTCAGCGCGAACTTTCGCATGTCCGCCATTACCTGCCAGAAACCGGAAGTGACGTCATTTTCGCGGAAATGTAGTTTTTTTACTATCAGGACCTCATGAGCCTATACTGGTGTTTTTAAAAGTTATCTTTGACTTTATGACTTTCTGTGTCGTTTCTGGGATGCTTAGAACTCAAATTGCACTGCTGGAAATAGTTTATTTTGATGCATATGCTGCTTTTTTGCAAATTTGCATTGTAATATTTATTTTCGTTTTTTCTGCAGTATATAAAAATTGGTGTATTTCAAATATAAAACTATGAAGACACTCAAAATAAATTTCCTGTGGTGGGAAAGTATTTTGTGCAACTTTTTTGTATTTACAGTTTTGAGGGATAAGCCTCTTAAATTTCTCTAACTAGAAATATATGTTAAAAAAACAAAAACGATTTTCAATTTTTTTGTAGTTTATTGCACTTTTTTGCAATTTATGTAATTACAATGCACTTAATGCATACATATTATTAAAATGTGGGCTATAATGGTTGTATTGATGTATAGCAACTTGAAATGCTCCCAAAATTGGCACTACAGCATATAAAAATATCATATAAGCTCTGGCGGACTTGGTTCTATGGTAGGTCTTAAAGGGTTAAATCACCGTGCCGTTCTTTTCTTTAGCCAAGACTCCTGAGTTTAGAAAACACAAACACTGCACTTCTTTCGCTCGTGAGGGCAGTCATGAAACACAGGATCTGCGTCTCATGACTGTCTGCGTCTTTTATTTATACTTTTCTGTGTGTCTGTATGTGTGTGTGTGTGTGTGTGTGTGTGTGTGTGTGTGTGTAAAGATAACAGAGTTATTCTCAGAACTCAGAGCTGAGGTTCCCCTTTTCTAAGTCTGCATGTTCCAAAACAGAAAGAGGAAGCTGTAAGTTGTTTATCACAGAAGAGTTCATGTCAAAAGTTATTAGGTGAAAAGTCACATAGACATGTGCTTAATGTTAAAATAAAAAGATACAGTTCATATAGCTGATCACATTATACAATATTCTCCTGTGACATTCCCTCCTGTTGATCATGAATTGAAATGTACAATTCATCAGTAAGTAACTAATTGTCTTTCACATTCTCAGTTACTACATCATTAGTTACACTTCATCTTCATCTGACAAACAGGAAAAGAAGTCTTCATGATCTTCATTGATTTCAGTACATCTGCGTATGCTGTGAATGATAAACTTATCATCTGTGAAATTACAGCTTTTAAACAAGGAATAACTCAAATAAAGAAAACAAAATAAAACCAGGGAAACACAGTCAACAGTCTCTATAGCATCTGAAGCCATGTTCCAAGAATGTACATTATCTGGTACGTAGGTGCAGCATGTGGTGTTGAATAAAACGCACAATCCTCCTTTCTCAGCCAGGATCATGTGCAGTGCTACACGATGTTGCATTACAGCAATTCTGAGAGCGTCTATTTCTTGGTTTTGTCCCTCGTTGACCTTCCAGGATGCTTTGAGAAACAAGCCGAATCCATAGTCCATTATCTCACTTCTGAGAGCATGTTTTCCAACTCCTGCCCACAGGAAGAGTGAGTTGAGTACCTTTTGTCCAGTTGTCCAGAGTTTGAATCCTTCAGGTACGTCGGTTCCCCACATTGAATCATGTGGTCAGACTGTTTAAGTTGAGCGTTTCTTCCTGGTTGACGATGATGATGTTGTGGACTTTACAAAAGTCATTCTGAAGATGTGGTCGGAGATCAAAATTTGTGCACTTGTTCCAGGGTGTTTCCCGTACATGGTTGTGTTAATATGCTCGGCATGTGCAAGCAGACATAACAGTCTGTCCCTGTGGTTTTGTTAAACATATCTGTATCAGGCATTTTTCATCCAAGGATGGATGTGATCTTGTGTCATGTCCATTAGGTGTAAGTTGTCGTACATCCATCTTCTCTGTCTGCCTCGTGGCTCGGATGCTGTTGGCATCAGCTGGGATCCTGTAAGGGTGAGCTTTTGTAGTCAAGGTAACCACGAGGGTTCCCCTTCACATTGTTGCACATAGGTCCATCACACCTACACCTGGCTGCCCTAAAGTTGATCGGATAGAGATTGGAGTGCAGGCTTACCCCACGGGGGCCCAAAACGCACTTGCCACCCTCACCCCCGGAACAACCAAGCGTAGGTGCTTCCTCCTTGGTCTCGGGGCCTCCTGGGACCTCAACCTTTTTGCAGTGGCTCTGATGTATCCAGGAGGGTCTCTCTGCAATTTTACAAGCTATGGGTGTTGTCAATAACACTTGATATTGGCCCTCCATTACCATTTTTCCTCTTGAACACCCCTTTCGCCTGATTTCAACCTGCAAGAGACTGGAGAAAAGTCTTACGGCAGTTTATTGTTCAAAACAATATCCTTATTTTCTACTAGTTTTGCCATCCATTCTGCCAGAGTTGTTTCTCTGCGGATTTTTCTAAAGGTTCACTTTTTGCAACTGAGATTGCATCTGCTTTTTACACTGGATAAATCTCTGGCCATTTTGTGAATACGTCTATAATCACTAGAGTATAAAAGTGTGTATTCAGGACCTGGACTATCCCCGATGAGGACACATGGGTCACCCCATGGGTCACTAATGCTGCTGTTCTGCACAGGGACTTGGGGAGTACTGGTTTACCTTCACAAGTCATAAGATCATTTTCTAGCTGCGCTCCACACTTTAACCATTTCTTCTGTTCTGTAATTGCTGCTGCTTTTTGTTCATCTTTAAGTACATCAAGTGGTATTTGCATAGAGGATGCAGACATTAATGTGTCTACAATTTGCTGTGCGGCTAACTTTGCTGCTTGATCTGCCAAGTTATTGCCTTTAATTATTTCTGATTCACCTTTCTGATGTGCAGCACATTTACATGATGCTAACTGTTTTGGCAATGTAATTACTTCTAATAGTGTCTTTAGAAGATCTCAAAGTGTTGCACAGCTGAAAAACATACTTTCTGTAAGTGTATATATTTATATCTTGGCCTGCATGTGTGAGGATGTGTGTGAGGATGTCGCGTAGTTCCTGTTACACAGACGATTTCCTGTCACAGACACACCACAGACACACATATTTCCTGTTTCTGCAGACTAATCGAACTCTTTGTCGAACTTTCACTGCGTGGGGTACTTTGATGATTAAATTGTACCCTAAAACAATGTCAGCTGACCTTTTTTACTGCCTCTGCTGCGTCTGCACAGGCCTGCACCTCCATCTACATGTAAGTAGAAAGGCTTATCATAATCAGGCAAAGCCAAAACTGTATTTGTCTGTAATGCCAGTTTCAAGTTACTGAACGCTTCTTCTGCTTTCTTCTTTGTAGATGCAACACTACATTTTGACTTAGGGCATTTTAGGCAATTCCTTTTTTCAAAGAACTCACACATCTTACATATTTCAAACTTTTAAGTTAGGAAAAAACTTTGCATTGCTCACAGCTCGAAAACTAGGCATTAATAAATCATATGCCTAATCATTATATGTCACTGTGATCCACAAGTATGATCACAAATTTGTTTTTCAAACTTACAAAACAAACAAACAAAAACAAAAACAAATTGCCGATGGCATGAAGGCTTTACACACATGAGTCAGAACACAAAAAAGAAAAAGAAAAAGCTGCTGCCAGAAACAGAGCAGAAGTGTGAGGAAAAAACTGAGCTCACAGACAGTTGCATGTGTGAGCTTTAATATGCAGCTTTTGCTCTAAAAAACAAATAAAAATAAAAAAATGTATAACTTGCTCATCAGCTTGGTAGTGTCCACATATTTAATTCATTTTATTCAGCTTCTTAAACCTGTAGCTTTAGCTGTTTTATACAGGGTTTGGCTTATTAAGTGTGCCTATGCCAAGAGGCACACTTATTACTATTCGTCAGATTTATCCTACTTATTATTATTCTCCATCTTCCGCCCTAATTTTCGGTAGCAGTAACTCGCCTCCCCACAGTTTTGAGACAAGGTTGACATATGTTACCTCATTTTGTGTGGCAGGATCTGGAATGGTGTGCTATGACTTTTGGTGTTTATGACTTTTATAGTTTTTTAAATATTAATATTTTAGTGAAAATTTTCCCACGCTTCTCTGCCACACAGTTTTGACACAAGGGTTACATATGTTAGATCATTTTGTGCGGCTGGAGCTGGACTAGTATGGTATGATTTCTGGTGTTTATGACTTTTATAGTTTTTTAAATATTAATATTTTAGTGCAAATTTAGAAAGATTCTTCTTTTGGCGCCATAGAAACAGACTTCATTTGTAGTGTGTTGGCTCCATCTTTTGGTCCCATTGAAACAAATTTCAAACTTCATTTGTGGTGTGTTGGCTCTCTCTAGTGGTATGCCGGAAGTGGTACATCCTGTCTACCCTTATTTGGATACCGTAATGACGACAATATCAATGGCGTGCACAGCCTCGCTGCTTTCAGGAACCATTGGAAATTTTAAGGTTGCACGAACCATTGAATAGTTACCGTAACCGCAATGGCGTATGCTTGGTGGAAAACTCCATATCCCACAATTCATAGCACACCTCTGCCGAGTTAAACAATGGCGGACACGTCTTCGTTTTAAATGTCTTTTATTAGTGTTTCTAGGTCACAAAATAAACTTTTAAGATATTTTCAGGCGAGAATGTAGGTGTGTAAACTTCAAATATCTGCCCGTTTTGTCAAAACATCCCATATTAGCAACAGTTCTCTGACGATGTTGCTGCTAGCCGGCTAACTAGCTAGCATGGCTAGCGTAGCTAGCTAGCACCGCTAGCGACCCTTCGAGCACCCGGGCTTGGCTTACAGTGAGGCGCCTGACACTGGTTTCACCACCCGATCGCTCGCCAAGAGTCTGTGTTTTAGCTGGACTTTTTTGTTTATATGGGCCGATGATGCTGGTCAATGTGGAAAAAATAACTGAGTTGTTTGGTGGTGGCTAGCGTGGAGCTACAACCGAGGGCAGCTATCCACTGGTGTGTGACAGAAAGGACATGCGGTGAAAGAGACATACGAAGCGGCGAGGCAACCGCCGATCGACCGGTGGTGGCTAACGCGGAGGTCAATCGTGGATCAGGGAAACCGAAGGCAGGAGCGTGAGGTGAACTGAATTTCAGGTAAGAAGTTATGAACTGCACTCTATTTGGGTCAGATATAAACCGAGTTTAGGTGTAGTTCATTTTCGTTGTGCTGACCTTTTACAATCGTACTGCGTGCTAGCTAGCACGACGGGAGTTTCTATACAGCTGTGTGCACGCTAAGTTACTGACATTGAACTTTATTTTATTCATAAGGGTTAGTTCGTAGAGTTGCCGTACAAACGGAATAGTCCCACATTCAGAGAAAATATTAAGATTTATTCTGTCATTACCAAGCCTCCCCTGTCATTCTCTCGCCTGTTGAAACTTCAACCATGAAACTGATCAATGATTGGCTTTTCGCTCTTGTTTATCGCGCTAAACAACAGCAGCACATTTAAGCTTGATCAGCTGTTGTTAGAATTCATTTGATTTTAATTTCTAGTATCAGCTGATGTTTGCTGGAGCCACAGCTGACAAAAGGGCTGGTCCAAACCAGGAGATGTCCTTACTGAATCATCAGAGCTGAACTGGTGATGGAGAAACAGGTTTACCCTTTAGGTGACATGAATGAGTTGAAGGGAAGTTATGAGTTGTTTCTGAGAGACAAATAAACACAAAGCTCCTTTTTTGTGTAGCTGACAGCTGGTAACTGTGCAGGGGCGGATCTAGCAAAGCTTTTGCCAGGGGGCCAGGTAGGGCATTAGCAGAGAAAGGTGGACACAAAGATATACTTTTCTTTCTTACTCTCAGATAAAATATTTAGCTTTTATTAAATAGTTATCTGAATCTTACAACCAAAGTTTGTATAATTGTTAAGGGATTTCAGGATTTTGGGATTTTTTATTATGTTATGCTTAAAAGTACATTTCATTATCTAAATGTGTTTGCTCTTTCAGTATTCAGCTTAAATGGGGAAGTTACACTCTGTGCAGACTCAACAGGAAGCCTGCACACAGCACAGTTCTATTTTATCTCTTCCTGTACGTGCTATGAATAAAGCTATGAATAAAGGCTTCTTTTATTGCAGGGTGCGAGTCTCCCTGAGTCTCACCCGTGTACACGTTAACCTGTCTGAGCGTTTTTATTCTGACCTGAGTTGCAATACAGGAAAACTCCTGACATTTCTTGGTCCTTCGAGCCGGATGGGATACAGCACTTTTGTGTGACCCCACAGAAAAACCTCATCGAGTCCTGACGTCGTGAGAAGCCCGCGCTGAAGTCTGTCGACAGCTCCTCTCTAGGTAGAGGATAAAAGACCAGAGACGTGACATTCGGGTTCTGGCCAGCGTTTTTAAAAGTGGTCCACGGCGGTGGGGGTCGATGAGGCAGACCTGAGAGACCGGCAGTGAATCAGCAACCAGGTGAATATTAACACTCTGAGACACCTTGCGTAAAACGTTTAGGCTCGCCCAGAGGGGTTGGTAGCATTCCTAAAAGTAAAGGCTTGCCTGAAAAAGGGCTGGAAGCATTTTTAGGAGGATTTCTAAAAGTAAAGGCTCGCCTGAATAAGGGCTGGAAGCATTTTTAGAAGGGTTTCTAAAAGTAAAGGCTTGCCTGAAAAAGGGCTGGAAGCATTTTTAGATAAACCTCGTCTGTAAAACGTAGTACGCGTTGAAAAGGTATTGTTGTTTTATTTCTGTTGGTGGAATAAGTTGATTTTACAGCACAATAAGGAGGCTGAACTATTCCACTAATTTGTTTGCTGTTGGCCACCCAAGTACTGGTGAAAAGAGAAAAAAGGTCGTGTTTTACCACGTAAAGGTGACACCGCTTTCAAGAATAGCTTGAAAGTAGAAGGCCGTGTCAACTACCTCTCTCGATTCTCGTGCAACGAAGCTTCAAAACTCACTGCTGACGAGCAGTGGTTAGAGAAAAAATGTCCAGGCGCTGGACAAATTAGTGCATGTAGATGGAGAAATCCAAAAGAAAACTAAATGTCCCACATGGGAGGGAAAATGTAGCCCCTCCGCATTGGCTAAATTAAAAGAAACCCTCCAAGCAGAAATAAATACTGAAAAGGATCCTAAAAAGAAAACAAAGAATACACAAGAGTTGTAGTATTTTAACGCATGGAAAGAGGAATGTAGTGGTTAAATTAAATTAGAGCTTATCTAGTGTATTCAAACTGTGTAAAAAAAAAAAAACTCTGTAAATTGGTACTAACAAATGAAACAAAATTGGGAAGACAACCAAGCTGAATGAATAGAATGCATGAAACCAGATAATTCACACGAAAATATATCAAATAAAAAAGAGAGATGCATGAGGTATATTACGGCTGTGTCATTGTTCAGCCAAGGAAAAGCAAATGTCTCCAGCTTGGGAAGGTGTGAAGCTGCAGATTCACACAGACCCGTGATGGATACATAATCAAATATAAACTAATATACTATTGTATATTAGTAGTGAAGTAGTGTACTGTAATATACTATTGCTGTTATAAAAAAGGAAAAACAATACAATGATAACATTAATAATGACATGCTATTAATAAGAAGAGGCACCTCAGTCAGTTATGATATGAGGTGGATGATTGTTAAAAGTAGTCTGATTCCAGCTTAAGGTTTGCTCAAACTTAGTACAATGATATATGAGATGAAGAAAATAAAGAAAATACCAGATCTAATCAGGTGCATAGAGACACTTGACCTGCTTGTAAACCTGTCATCTTAGATGAGACTTTGTTAAGATGAAGAGCAAACCTATACTAACAACTAATGAGCCAAACCCTGTATACAACAGCTGAAGCTACAAGATTGAGAAGCTGAATTAAATATGTGGACACTACCAAGCTAATGAGGAGCGGTGACGCGCATGGAGATTGTTGCTTTCGGTTTAGAGTGCTGTTGAGCTTTACAACTGTTGTTTGCAAATGTTGCTAAATGCCTGTGACTGGCCTGTGACTGAGATGCTGGTTTTGCTCACTACAATCGTATAAATAGAGTTCATTACTGTGGATGTACAGTAAGTGACCACTATATATCTTTCAGTAGTAACTTGAGGTTACTACTGATGCCGGTGTGTTTTAGTTTTCTCTCCAGTTTATGTGTGTGCTGTGAGAATGATTAGAGGTTTCAGTTGTTCTTCTTTGACTTTCTGATTATGACAAGCATGTCTAAAATGCTCGTATGAAAGCATATTTTGTGTGATTTTAACTGTGTGAATGCTGTGAGTGGTAGGTTTTGAGTGATTGGGTGTGATCTGTACAAAAATAATAAAAAATAAGTAAAAATAACACTACAAAGGTTCATAGTGGAGTGAGTGAACGAGTGGAAGTTTGAGAGAAAAGGCAGTGTGTGTGATGATTCCTGATGTCTGAAGGGGCTCTATTTAGAAGTGTGAGTGTGACATAAAGGTGTTGGTATTAGATCGAGTTTTTTTAGAGGGTTTATAGACTATGAATACAAAGAGAAACAAAAGAGTTCGATTAGTCTGCAGAAACAGGAAATATGTGTGCCTGTGGTGTGTCAAGACAGCTCACCGAGAGAAACAGACGAGTTAAACTCTAAGAAGATGAAGCGAATGAATGTTTTAGGAAAAGTAATGATAATGATATTAATTGTATGCTTTAGTGTGTCAATACAGGTGGATTTTTCTCAACCTGGACCCTTGAGTACAGCGTCAAAACCATAGATTAATTGGGAAAGTGCGAGAATACAGGGTATAATTGGGTTGAAATTGAAGGCTGAACTCATGATTGTTTAGAGATGTCCGCCATGTCATAAACAAAAGAAGGCAAAATAATGACAGAAATAATTGACAACTATATTACTGAACAGACAACACATACTCAAATTGTTATATGTGAAATTATTTTTGGAAAGAGTCAGAAGTGAGATAGTTTGAATTTAGAACTCAGTGATAAGATGCATGAATTAAACCTTATGTCAACACACATGGAACGAAGAAAGCAGCTTACACTCAATTAATATGAACGCAAAGCCTTGATGCCATAGGCAATTTGTTTTGTTTGTTTGTTTGTTTGTTTTGTAAATTTGGAAAACAAATTTGTGATCATACTTGTGGATCACAGTGACACATAGTGATTAGGCATATGATTTGTTGATGCCTAGTTTTAGAGCTGTGAGCTATGAACTGTAAGCAATGCAAAGTTTTTCCCACTTCCCCCTACTTTGCAAGATGGTGACGCACACTGCTGTATAAAGAAGCTAGGAAGCTAGATGAGGAAACAAAACCACGCGCTGACCTTCACAGCACACCACAGGCTGGTTTCATTAATATCTTTGTAGACGGTTCAGCGTCCAAAAATAGCCTTGGGCGAAACTGTGTAGGTTATGCGGTAAGCAAAAGCACTAACTTCCTCACACTCTGCACAGAGCGCAGAGCTCACGGCTGTCATACGTGACAACTCAGAGGTCACTAAAGGCAATAACTTTGCAGATCAAGCAGCAAAAGCAGCAGCACAACAAACTACAGACATTAATGTCTGACACCTCAATGCAAATAGCATTTGATGTGCTTATAAATTAACAAAAAGCCGCACCAACTGCAGAACAAAGGAGATGATTAGAATGTGGAGCACAGCTAGATTTGATGACTTGTAATGGCAAACCAATACTACCAAAGTCCCTACACAAATCAGAAGCATTATTGACACACGGTTTCAATCATGTGTCAACAGGAGGGAGGGATGGTAGATAAAATTTCGGAAATTTGTCAGAATATGTGTGATTTGCCAAAAACATAATGTGCATAATACACAACACCTCATCCTTTTCATACAATCCACATGGATTTTATTGAGCTAAATGAATGCCAAGGCTCAAAATACGATCTAGTGATCATAGACGTATTCTCAAAATGGCCAGAAATCTATCCAGTAAAAAAAGCAGACGCCATCTCAGTAGCAAAATGTTTGTGCAACCATTTCATTCCAACATATGGCATCCCCACTCTGATAAGATCAGACAATGGGACACATTTTGTCAATGTGAGCCCATAGATAAGTCAATAAGAGAAACTACACTAGCCGAATGGATGAATAAATTACTTGATAATAAAGAGATTGTTCTAAACAACCAACTGCCGAGTGATATCTCTCCAGTGTCTTGCAGGTTGAAACCAGGTGATTAGATCCTGATCAAAGTACTCCAAAGAAAAATTGGAGTTCACCAAGGTGGGAAGGTCCTTATCAAGTGCTACTCACCACACCTACTGCCTGCAAAATAGCAGAAAGACAGTCCTGGATCCATCAAAGCCACTGCAAAAAAGTGATTGACAACCTAAATGTTTAGACGCCGACACCCCTAACTCCTGGTGATCTATTGGTGGAGGGAGGGCTGATCGGGTACACCCCGCCCTCTTCTTCTTGCCGGTAGTCTACTCATCAGAGGTCACAGGTGTGTCTGGTCATCATGAAGACACTCGTCCCCCTAGTGGCTAATGTTGCACTCCTGGTGAGTTTATTAACACTCACCCGAAAGGAAAAGGAGGAAAAACACCACCTGCAGACAAGATGGTCACATGACAACTCACATCTTCGTGACATGACACAAGACCACATTCACCCATGGATGAACAACGCATGGTATCGATATATACATGACAGCACACCCAGACAAGACTGCTGTTTGCTCCTATATGCCCCCAACGACACAGTACGCCACCTTGTACGCGAAGGCAATGGACATAATTCAGGCAAAGTGTGCCGCAAGCTACGCCAGCCTTGGGTATCAATTCCAGGGAATCGTGGTCAACCATGAGGAACCTCTCCAGATAGGACTACGAAATGGCACAAGTGACGAATGGTTCTGGGTTGACCTGAAAGTGAAGCACAGAAGTAAGGCTAAATCATTCCCAGTCTTTCTTGAAAACAATGGGAATCTGAGCCACAGCCTATGCTACCGCCAAGAGAATGGATCCACGCCAATGAGAAACACCACCAACTGCAAAGCAGTACAGACACACGCTCCTGGAGGGCCCGTGAAGAGCAGCAACATCTCAAATGGCACCTTCTGGGTGCAAGGGATGGCCTGGCTCTGTGGCCAATGGGCCTATTTTATCCTTCCTGGGAATTGGACAGGTCAGTGCGCTCCCACTTTCAAGATAACCATGGACGCCACGTCAACATCAACGTCAACAACAAGGAAAAGACGAGGCACCCCGGGCCTCAAGCAGCATGATTCTGTGTGGGGTTCCGATGTCCCAGAGGAATTCAAACTTTGGACTGACAGACAAAAAGTTACTCATGCACTTTTCCCATGGGTGGGGGTAGGAAAACACACTTTAAGGATAGAGACTCTGAACTACCGTTTTGGACCTTTTTCTGAATGCTTCATGTAAAATCAACGACAAACGGGATCAAGAAATTGACGCTCCGCGCATTGCAGTAATGCAACACAGGGTAGCACTGGACATGATTCTCGTCAAGAAAGGAGGACTATGTGTCCTCTTTAACAACATATGTTGCACATACATTCCAGATAATGTGCACTCACCGAACATGACTGATGCTCTGAAAACACTCAGACAACTTCGGGATGCACAACAACGAGACTATGCCACAAACACAGAAGACTGGATTACGTGGCTTTTAAGCGGCTCTTGGAAGTCCCTGCTGATTAAAGGACTTGTTTTTGTTGGTGTTATAATACTGTTATTGTGTCTTTTCACTTCGTGTCATACCTTGTTTGAAGAACATGGTATCAAAAATGGTAACTGCTTCAATTCATGCTTACATTACCCTGTCACAGACTGAAGAAGATGATAATGAGATAGACACTTGGATGTAACATACTCACAAAACCCACTATTTTATGATATCTTGGCTAAAAATGCTTACAAGTGGCCATAGACTGAGCTGCTATGTACATATATAGAAGGAAAGATCAAACAACAGGTGGGAATGTTAAGGGATTTCAGGATTTTGGGATTTTTATTATGTTATGCTTAAAAGTACATTTCATTATCTAAATGTGTTTGCTCTTTCAGTATTCAGCTTAAATGGGGAAGTTACACTCTGTGCAGACTCAACAGGAAGCCTGCACGCAGCACAGTTCTATTTTATCTCTTCCTGTACGTGCTATGAATAAAGCTATGAATAAAGGCTTCTTTTATTGCAGGGTGCGAGTCTCCCTGAGTCTCACCCGTGTACACGTTAACCTGTCTGAGCAGGTTATCACATCACATCGGCAATCACACCTCTCGGGCGTAGTCTGTGCTCTCTCGGCTGTTTTTTGGGTGTATGTTGGGCTGTGAGTTGAAAAGCTACAGCCGGCTGTGTGGGTAAACCAACCATGTGTGAAAAGTGGTCCATAACGTAATGCTTCAAAGCGTGTTCATGCAAACATTGTCGGGGTCTGCCGTGGTACAATGGGACTTCTGCTCATGAACCTCTGTGCACAGCGTCTGCAAATCGGGGCTGTACGAAGTCACTTCATCTTTACCCAAAACTGTAAGCTGTCATCTGTGAGGTGCGAGCGGTGTTTGTTTTTACCACAGTTTATGGTGGAGAATGGCTGCTCTGCTGAGTTTTCCTCTCTGTAGCCGTATGAATGGCAAACTACACTGATTAGCAGCGGCATAGGCACACTTAAAATTTCTTCTGAAATTTTCGCTTTCTAGTTGGTTGTTAGTATAGGTTTGCTCTTCATCTCAACAAAGTCTCATCTAAGATGACAGGTTTACAACCAGGTCAAGTGTCTCTATGCACCTGATTAGTTCAGGTATTTTCCTTATTTTCTTCATCTCATATATCATTGTACTGAGTTTGAGCAAACCTTAAGCTTGAATCAGACTACTTTTAACAATTATCCACCTCACATCATAACTGACTGAGGTGCCTCTTCTTATTAATAGTATGTCATTATTAATGTTATCATTGTTTTGTTTTTCCTTTTTTATAACAGCAATAGTATATTACAATATACTACTATACTACTAATATACAATAGTTTATTATTTTATATTTGATTATGTATCCATCGTGGGCCTGTGTGATCTGCAACTTCACACCTTCCCAAGCTGGAGACATTTGCTTTTTCACACTCTTTCCTTGGCTGAACAATGACACAGCCTTAATATACCTTATGCATTTCTCTATTTTATTTAATATGTTTTGTGTGCATTATCTGCTTTCATTTATTCTATTCGTTCAGCTTGGTTGTCTTCCCAATTTTGTTTTATTGTTAATACCAATTTACAGGTTATTATCCTTCCTATTATCAGTTTGAATACTCCAAAGATAAGCTCTAATTTAATTTAGCCTTTTGTTTATTCCACTTTATTCCTCTTGTATTTATGTGTATTCAGTTGGGTCTGTATCCAGCCCTTTTTAAACTTTGATCTCTAATCTTTTACTTGATGAGGGATTATTATGTTCTTCCTAGTCTGAACTGCTTCTTTGTTTCTTACAGTCACGTACAAAATGTCCCTCTTTTCCACACCTCCAGCATGCAGTGCTAAAGCCACTTTTTGGTGTGTGTATAGGTCTACCTCTACCTCTTGCTGTTCCACTAAGCATTCGTCTGTCTTTCTTTTGGATTAGTCCTACTCTGGTTTGTTGTTTTTATAAACATTTCTCATCAGGTGTTAATTTTGCTTGTTTATTCTCCATTCTCAAAGATTTTGCTGGGCCGTCACTGGCACGCTAGACTTCAGGGTGGTGGCTGACACGCCCTTCTACTCCGGGCTATTCCCGGAGCGGTGTCAGTTTTATGAGACAAACCTCAACCTTTCCCCTTTTGTCGCCAGTACGTGAGCCTCAGCAAAGAAAACAATAAAAAACAGAAAACAATGGAAGTAGTTCAGCAACGTATTGTGCTGTAAAATCAACTTACTCCCAAAACACATATACATACACACAGATAGACATTTGCGCGCTAATTTGTCACGAAGTAATTCACGGACACTTCTAAAACCACTCTAAACACAGTTCCTTGTGGCGAACTTAAACCTATTTCACGTGTTTCATGAAGTAATTCCGGCTACTTCCAACCTATTTTACACATATCATGAAGTAATTCCGGCTACAACAAACCTATTTTGCGCATTTCACGAAGTAATTCCGGCTACAACAAACCTTTGCGCATTCTTCTAAACCCTTCCAGCGGTTTAAAACCAAAAAAGTGTTTTCTCACCTTCAGTCGTCTTTTGCTGGTTGACAGGTCATTTTACTGGATCCCAGCGTCGTGGACCAGGACTGGCCTGGATGCGAATTTACGCCCAGGACTCTCACCTCTACCTGGAGAGGGCTGTCGACAGACTTCGGTGCTGGTTTACCCACGACATCAGGATGCAGAAGTCAGACCTTATTGGAGTCACAGAAACGTGTCTGTTGTTTCCATCGGTAGGCTCGAAGGACCAATTTAAATGACAGGGGATTTCTTTAAATCACCCTGCCGTTCTTTTCTTTAGCCAAGACTCCTGAGTTTAGAAAACACAAACACTGCACTTCTTTCGCTCGCGAGGGCAGCCATGAAACACAGGATCTGCGTCTCATGACTGTCTGCATCTTTTATTTATACTTTTCTGTGTGTCTGTATGTGTGTGTGTGTGTGTGTGTGTGTGTAAAGATAACAGAGTTATTCTCAGAACTCAGAGCTGAGGTTCCCCTTTTCTAAGTCTGCATGTTCCAAAACAGAAAGAGGAAGCTGTAAGTTGTTTATCACAGAAGAGTTCATGTCAAAAGTTATTAGGTGAAAAGTCACATAGACATGTGCTTCATGATAAAATAAAAAGATACATTTCATATAGCTGATCACATTATTTTAACACATTATACAATATTCTCCTGTGATTCACATATAAAACTATGAATTGTAATTTTAAATGGTTTAAAAGCATGTAGAATAGCATGTGTAGGGAAGTATATTTCTCCTTTGTTTTTATCAAGAAGCAAAACCAAAAAGGAAAAAAAAAGAAACAGGGTGGGGTTCGGTGGTTGAATCATCCGTCCCCACCAATGCCAAAACCAACTTTCCGCCCTTGACGGCATCCATCCCACTTCGGATGGAGCAGCTCTCATTTCTAGAAATATGGACAAGTTTATTAAACCCCCCCAAAATATGACTATCCAGAGTTGGGACCAGGAAGCAGAGTTGCAGTCTTACACGCCTCTCTGCAGCTTCTCTCCTCCTGCTACCCCCCAAAAAACCCGTCCTCATTGAGACTGTGTCAGCTCCCAAAAAGACAAAAAACAAACTAAAAACCAGCAATGAACCAAAGAGTAAAACAGCGAAATGTGGATTATTAAATATTAGGTCTCTCTCCTCCAAGTCTCTGTTAGTACATGACTTAATAATTGATCAACAAATCGATTTACTCTGCCTTACAGAAACCTGGTTGCTGCAGGATGATTATGTTAGTTTAAATGAATCAACACCCCCGAGTCATTCTAACTACCAGAAACCTCGAAGCACAGGCCGAGGGGGCGGTGTGGCAGCAATTTTTCACACCAGCCTATTAATTAACCAAAGACCAAGACAGACTTTTAATTCATTTGAAAGCCTGATCCTTAGCCTCGTCCACCCCAGCTGTAAAACTCAGAAACCAGTCTTACTTGTTATTATCTATCGTCCACCTGGGCCTTACACAGAGTTTCTGTCTGATTTCTCAAACTTTTTATCTGATTTAGTGCTCAGCTCAGATAAAATAATTATTGTGGGTGATTTTAACTTCCATGTAGATGCTAAAAATGACAGCCTCAACATCGCATTTAATCTGTTATTAGACTAAATTGGCTTCTTTCAAAATGTAAAAGAACCCACCCACCACTTTTTTTTAATCATCAACAATTTTTATTTATTTCATTTTAAACTTCAATAACAGAACTTAAAAATAAATACATAAATAAATAATTTAAAAAACAAACACAAACAAAACAACAACAAAAAATAAACAACAAAAAACAAAAACAAAGGGAAGTTATCCTATTCTTTCTTCGCACACCAATCCCCACACCACCACTCTGTCCTTACTCCTCTGTTCTTCAAGTTACAGAAAGCCAGCTTGTAAAGGGGGACCGAATACAATCATATTGATGCAATTTGTCTAATAAACCACAAGTCACTTTTTCGTAAGACGCCAACGTAGCCATTGTCATTAGCCACTCTTCATAGGGAGGGGGGTTCTTTTTCCGTCAATGTCTTAGCAGGACCCGTTTGGCTGTAGTAAGAGCCAGAATAATCCATCTTTTTGTATAACTGGAAAAATCTCCATCAGAAAGTTCTGTGGTTATGCCAAGTATGGACAGTTTTGGTGAGATACTAAATCTCCTTTTCAAAACACTGAAAATTACCTTCATTATGTTTTCCCACCAATCCATAAGATATGTAAAATCGAAGCATTTTGACCATCACAATCTCCAACATTGATCCGTAGGGGCCAGGTTCCATTTATACAATTGTTGCGGTGTTTGATGCCACCTATGGATTATCTTAAGTTGAATAAATCTACTGCCTGTTTCTTTATATATAGTATTAACACTTTGAAAACATGAATCCCATTCAACTGAAGATATGTCCAATGCCATGTCCTGGGCCCAGTAGCCCTTAACTTTAAGGAGAGAGTCATCTGACCGTTCTTGCAATAAATGAGAAATCTTAGAGGTGATACCTTTACCCAAGGATGATCTTGAGAGCAGGACTTCCACAGGGCTGCCAACAGGACAACTCAAGGGGGTTCCCAGCCACTTCGATAATAAACTATGTATTTGGACATATCTCCAGAATTGATTACGCTGCAACTTATATAACTCCACAATTTTATCAAAGCTTAAAAAACTTTTGGTCCCACAGTCATATAAATCTGATACATAAAGCAGTGGTTCCCAAACTTTTTTTGCTGGGCGCCCCTTTGTTTTACAAGAAAAATGTCCCCCCCCCCCGCGCGCACAAACACATC
Source organism: Oreochromis aureus (assembly GCF_013358895.1). Lineage (NCBI taxonomy): Eukaryota > Metazoa > Chordata > Actinopteri > Cichliformes > Cichlidae > Oreochromis > Oreochromis aureus. Next base: position 36,771,947 of record NC_052943.1, read on the forward strand.
CTCCAAACACACACACCCATATTTTGTTTTCAAACTCCAGTGCGGTTTATTTCACAACTCAAACATTTAGTAAACAATTAAACAAATACAAGTAAACAGCAATAAATAACAAGTAGTAATAAAATGCACTACTAACTCTTTTATGCTACGTCCACACCTACGCCGGTATTTTTGAAAACGCAGCTGTTTCTATGCGTTTGGGCCTTTTGTCCACACGTAAATGCCGTTTTGAATCACCGAAAATGGAGATTTTTTAAAACTCCTTTTTTGCGTTTACGTGTGGACGAGGATTACAGAGTTCGTCACGCAACGTCAGAGGTATGTGCCTTTTTTCACGTCACGCTGTGCGCCACGTTATTGTTTACACGAGATAAATTGCAGAATGGCAGATAGAGACAAAATACTGTTACTGTTAATCTGACTATTCTTATTATTATTCTTTATATTCTTATTCTTACTATCTTCAGGTTTCACACGCTTACATACACACACACAGTTACTGGCCCTCCATTTAGAAAGGTAGAGGCATCACACTGTGATTATTTTACGTGTAGTTGTTTTTTTCCTGTGTAATAATATTCAACATTGCTATCAAAAATGCCTCTCTGTGTAAAATGGGTTCAAAAACATAAACAACTGTGGAATACTGTTTGTCCGTGATTTGAATGGGGGAACAAATTAAATTATATTATTTGTATTAGAGATGGCACGATACCACTTTTTTATGTCCGATACCGATACCGATATGAATCCAATATAGTGTGTTTTTTAATCAATAAAACTGTTTTTTTAATATCTTGCTGCATTTTGTATAAGTTCATACAACACTAAAGCTATTCTGTTATACCTGTATGTAAAAAATACACTGCGCCCAAAATATTTCATAGTTCAGCAACACTGATCAATCTAATAAATTTAAACCTGCACCATCCTCCCTATTCTGGTATTTTAAAGAGTACTTAGCAGAAATATTAAGAAACCTAACTAATAGGGTTGCAAATTCCCAGCAAAACAAACAGGTAGTGATGGCCCGCTTGAAGCTGACGCTCTGGAGCGTGTGTCGAAAAAAACAACACACTGGTTCAGAAGCACTGTGTCGAGGCTTGCTTCGTTTGGCAAAAGTCACGTGACCAGTGACGTCCGAAGCTTCATTACGCACGTAACTGATTCGGTACCTGATTCAAATGGAGGGAAGTGAATCATTCACGGGATTTGTGGAGTGTTTTGATGGTGACAGATAGCGAACCACTGATCATTCCACTGAGAGATTTGGTTCTGTTGTGTGGGAGTATTTTGAGTTGATTTTGGTCGGTGGGTTTTCCAGCTTTGTGTTCTGGGTGTTTGCTTTTGTTTTGTGCGTGTTTATTTTATCTGAAAACGGGAAAAACTTAAAATGTCAAAAATCTGCTTTTCATAATATAAATATCATTAAATAACTTTAGAAAAACTTCCATTTGACTTGTAACATTTAATGTTATAAAAAGATATATATTATTTTAAAAAATTATCTTAAAATGTTAGTCTACAAAATGTGCAGCAATTTAATTCATTTATTCTCTTTTGCTGATAGTTTGTGGAGCCATAACTGCATCTCTACCAGTTTTTCTGCACTCCAACCTCTTCTGTGCCATGTGAAGGGATTTTCCTTAAGGCAGGAGAAATTATCTCCACAAAAAGGAACATGTTCGGCCATCGTACAGTGGAACAAATTCTCTTCTTGAATAAAAATGAAAAAGGGTTACCTTAAATGCATCATGTTTTGAATTTGCAAGTTCATAAGCATTTTCCCTTTCCATTTCACAATCAATTCTACTCCCAGGTCAAAAATATGTATAGAAAAATGTCCCTAATATAATATTATTTATAAATATACCCCTCCGGCGATTAACTGCATAAGTACATGGAGGCAGGACCTCACAGCAGAAGCATACTGCATAATGTGCATTATTATATGTATGTTATATGTAACATGGTATTTTTCAATTATTGTATTTACCAACATCAAGAAGTCACAAGCAAAGAAAGACCACACCATGGTGCATGTTCAAACCAGGAAAGTTTACTGGTCAAAATTATTTATTAAACAAATAAACTAATTTTTTTTTAACACCAAAAAATACGCGTTCAAAGCAACACAACAGCAGCCCAATATCAGACAGAATTCCATTCTGTAGAGTGGGCAATCATTATGAAGCAGTTGGTTTTATTTTGTGGATTCAAGCTGCTCTTCATATTTTTGAACACAAGATGTCACCAGAGAGGACTGTGTTGAAAAGCTTCGAGTAATGAACCATTTTTCAATACAAGCTTCAGTGCTTCAGAAAGCTTCATTTGGCCATCACTACAAATATGGAACCACCCCCCACCCTCCACCTCATGATGCTTAATCGATGTAATCAACTTTAATTTGATGCAGGGTGAAAAAAAATGCACAAAAATAAAAAAAAAAATTTCAAGAATAATTAAATAGATTCAACATCTTTCTTCAACAGAATTGCAGACTGCACAGATGGTACTTTCCCAAAGGAAAAAGTACTATTGCTTACTAGACTTAACAGTTACTATATACAGTAATGGACTTCTATACATTTTACATCAGATTAAAACTTTGGGTGTAAGATTCGGATACTTATTTATTAAAAGCTAGACATTTTAAATGAGAATAAGAAAGAAAAGTATGTCTTTGTGCCCCCTTTTCCCTGTTAATGCCCTATCGGCCCCCCTGGCTAAACTTTGCTAGATCCGCCCCTGCTGGTTTGGTAGCGAGGCTACAAATACACACAGCCGCTCTATCACATGACGCATACTGCTCCGACGTGCTACGGTTATGAGCCAAGTTACGCCGTGTCGCAAGTTTTGTGAGCTGCTTTTTTGATATTTAATGGATCGGATTACATTTTTTTATTTCCCTCCGATATCCGATCCAGTAATTTACATCAGTATCGGACCGATACGTAATATCGGATCGGTCCATCTCTAATTTCTATCCCGCTGTAACTTTACTGTATAAAGAGCTAACATCTCCAAAATGTCAGGAGTAGTTAGTCATTACAAGAAGTGCTTGTGAACTAAAAATCAAGAATGTGGGATACTGTTTTTCCGTGATTTGGAGAGCCCAGCACATGCTCCCGATGCAGGGAAACTAATTCTGCAGGGGAGACCTACCTTGGCACTTGTGTAGGTGAAGCCAAAGGGAAGATATGCTTCATCGTATTTTCTAGTCTTTGGCTTAGAAGGAAGTTGGTTTGGAAACATATTTGGCGATGCTTCATCTCCAGCTTTGCGTTTGTGTGGGGGCCCCGTCAAAAACCTGTCCATTATGCTTGCACTGTACAAGTGTTTGGTTTTTTTTCTCCTTTTCATATCGCCCCCCTTGCAATGGCTCTGCGCCCTCCCCTAAGGGGTGGGCCCCACACTTTGGGAAGCTCTGACATAAAGGATGCCTGCCGTAGGCCACTGTAACCAGTCAACTGATGTCCCTCCAATTAAAATTATTTTATTCCCCCATAAGGTTGCTGAAGGAGATTTAATAAAGTCCCAGCGACCCGCCCTATGTAATTTACACCACAATGTCTTCGCATTTGCAATTATAGGATGGGTAAGCTTATGACTGGTATCAAACAGCTCCCTCCAAGGAGAAATACCGCCATTAACTTCCGTCTCTATATGGGACCAAATGGGTTTAACTGGTGCAGTAGGTAACCAAGCTCTAAGTTTTTTCACATTCATCACCCAATAATACCATTCGAAATTAGGCAATGAAAAACCTTGTTTTGCACTTGCTTGAAGTTTGTTAATACTTAATACTAATACTTAATACTACATAATACTTTGAGCTACCCCAAAGAAACTGCCGGATCAAAAAGTCTAGTGTCAGGAAATTAATATCCTTAGTATCCTTATTTTCCTATTATATTGTTTTATGTACTTTAATAATGAAAGCTTGTAGAGCAAGGCCACCTTTGACTCACAAACTAAGTGCTCAGCCAGACTGAAAAACAGGAAGTTGTAGTGCACAGGCATATTAATAGATAAGACACAGAAAAGAGGAACTTTCCATATAAGCAATGTTTGAGACTGTGTGACGTGTAAAGTACCAAAATAACACCTATATGAGACACAGCTTATGATTCTAATGTTAGAGCTCTTGCAACTGGCGTTTGGGCTGTGCAGGACTGTCTCTCTTCTGGAAGATGATTGAATAAAAAGAAATATTAATGTTTTAACACACTATGAGTCGGTTTTCTCTGTTCTATCATGGGGACAAAAGGATCGGGGTTTAATACTAGATCTTTGAAATACTTATCTGGAATGTGTAATGGGATATTGGATAAAATATAAAAGATCATGGGTGCAGTCATCATCTTAATACAGCTAATTTTACCCCATATTGTGAGACGTACTCTGGACCATCTACCAAATTCCATTTTTATTCTTTCAAACATTGGCTCCATATTTGCTCGAAACATCTTGGTGTAATCCGAGGTAATTTGTATCCCCAAATACCTCAAACCATTCACGGACCACCGAAACTCCCACTGTTTAAATAAAGTATGAGGGCAGTGTCCTGACATAGGCATTGCCTCTGATTTATCCCATTTGATGCGATACCCTGAAAGCAGCGTAAAGCTTTCTATACATTCTAATAAGGCTGGAATTGACTTCCCAGGCTGTGTCATAAGTAACAACATATCATCTGCATATAATAGAAGCTTATGCTGATTATTACCCATCGAAATTCCAAATATATTTACATTATTTCTCAGTTTTTGTGCCAAAGGCTCTATAGCAATTACAAAAAGCCCGGGGCTAAGGGGACAACCCTGTCTTGTGGATCTCTGTAAAAGGAATAGATCTGATATGAGCCCATTCGTCAATACTCGCGCTGAAGGCGAATCATATAACATCTTTATCCATCTAATAAAATTGTCACCAAAACCAAACTTTTCTAATGTCTTAAACAGATAATCCCACTCAACACAATCAAAAGCTTTAGCAGCATCCAACGATAGGGCCACTGTTGGATATACTGAATCTTGTACATAATTTTGCAAATTAACCAACTGCCTAATATTATCTGAACCATAGCGGTTTGGAACAAAACCAGATTGGTCTGCATGTATTATTTTCGCCATTACTACTTTTAATCGACCCGCTAAGACCTTTGCCAAGATTTTTTGGTCAGAATTAAGCAAAGATATGGGGCGGTAACCACTTGGGTCTAAAGGGTCTTTCCCAGTTTTAGGAATAAATGTTATAGGTCCAGAGTGCATTGACTGAGGAAATGAGCCTACTTTAAATGCCTCATTATAAACATCGAGGAACAGGGGACTTAACATATCTTCAAATGCTCTATAGAAATCCAATGGTAACCCGTCTAATCCTGGAGCTTTATTAAGTGGCATACTGTTAATTGTACGGGTAATCTCCTCCACTGTAATTGGAGCATCTATAATCTGCTGGTCAGTGGTAGAAAGCTGTGGCAGATTTAAATCAGTAAAGAATCCTTTGAATTTCTGTTCATCTGAACTACCTTGTGTAGAATAAAGATTATTGTAAAAGGCCCTGAATCCATCATTTATATGTCTAATAGAAGTTGAAATAACCCCTTCTGATTGTCGTATGGCTGGGATATGGTTCATACTGTCTTTCTGTTTAAGACGGTAAGCTAATAAACGGCTCAGCTTTTCTCCCATTTCCCAATATGCTTGATTAATGCGAAATAAAGCATATTCTGCCTTTCTGTTGTACAGTACATTCAACTTATATTTAACTTTAATGATTTTATTCAACATAACTCTTTCTTTTGTATGGGAAAGTACTGCCTCAAGTGCCTTTAATTTGGCTTCTAACATAATAATATTCTTGTTAGCTGCCTTCTTTTTAAAGGAAGCGTGTTAGGGTTCAAATATTAAGGAGGGATATAGGAGAAAATCCAAATAACAACACTGGTCCAGGACGATGAGTCAAACGATAATTTTAATGAACACACGCAGCGTGGGGAGATATACACTGCAACATCAGCTGTACATCTCCGCCCAAAAATACACAAGACAATCGTTTTATAGCATCAGGGTATGGTTACTGACGCCCCCTCTTGTGTCATCCGATACAATACATGCATAAGTTAAAACCACAAATGTTGTGTTGACAACTTTTGACACATTTAAAAAGACCATTTTCCCCGTCACCACGCCAGGTGCTTCCTGTTGAACTTCCCACTTTTGCTTATGTCTAGAACAGCAGACGTACGTCTTAGAACAAACTGTCACTTATGCAAGCACAATTTTGCAGTCAAAATATACTTACACTCTTACCTACAAATGAGTCTATCTACTGTGTGTGTGTGTGTGTGTGTATGTCACGACCTCAGCTGCACTCTGCCTCACCTCGCCGACTAACTCATGACCTCTCACCATTCAGAGAGACAGAAGCCACTCTCATATGTGTAATAACCTAACTGAAACTATGTATATGTAATCTGTTGAATAAATGTTTTAATCAAATGGCCCTACTTAAAGCTTAATCAAAAGATATAAATGAATAAAAGACAATAATGAATAACCTGGTTACTCAAATAGCATCATCCAAACAGCTCCTCAAAATAACAACCAAAAATGCACCCTTTACAGAGGAACCAAGACATTTTAAAAGTCTACTTCCTGACGTATTCTGAGTCATCTGTTACCAAGCAAACTGAATAGATTCAGGCCCTTTGCTCAGGCCCCAAATCACTTCCCCTCTGCTTAGTTTCACTTCCTACCAAAGCACGCTCTGCACAAGCATGTGTTTCCTGTCAACCTTGGCACAGAGTGTACTCAGAGTTGAGCCTTTCTTTTATAACCCAACAGAATCAGCACATACACATTTAAGGTTATAAAAAGCATTCAAAAGCATTTAAGATTATAAATTCAACTCAACAGTTTAAAGTGGTTATCACTGCACCTGTAATAAAGGTTAATATGATTATGTTATTAATGCAATAGTAATGATGATGATTATGTACAATAGCACTGAAATATTTCCCTGATCTCCACAAGCGTAAGAAATTATCCTCCCCCTTAAGTATGCCTTCATAGCATCCCACCAAGTAGCCAATGTAGTGTCCTCTCGATTATTTGTCTGTTTGTAGAATTGTATTTCATCTCTTATCAATTTAATAAACCCAGAGTCTTTAATTAAGGACACATTTAAATGCCATCTGCGGCTTTGGGGGATCTGTAAAATATTTCCAAGACATAGAAAAATTGGCGCATGGTCCGAGATTACTATATTACCAATACTTGAATCTATAGAATTATTCACTAAGGCTTCAGAAATAAGAAAGTAGTCGATTCTAGTATAAACATTATGAGGTGGAGAGTAAAAGGAATATTCCCTGCCTTCTGGATGCATTGTCCGCCAAATATCATTCAGACCTAAATCTGAGGTCATCTGCCTTATGGCAACTACAGATTTACTCTCTGTGCCTCCCCTAGGAAGTGATCTATCTAGGTCTTGATCCAGTATTTGATTAAAATCTCCTCCTACCACTATTTGTGCACCTTCTAATTCCAAAAGGTACTGTGATAGGTTATGAAAAAAGGCGGGTATGTCCGCATTAGGTGCATAGATATTACATAAAATTATTGGTGTATCCAGTAGTTGTCCATAAACCAATATAAATCTACCTTCCTTATCTGTTATTACTTTTGTTTCAGTAAAGCTAACTGCTTTATGAATCAGAACCGACACTCCCCTATTTTTACCAGTTCCAGGACTGGAAAAGACTTTACCTACCCAGTGTGGAGATTCAGAAATTCTTTTATTGTTGCCATATAACCTGCATTACTATAATTGCATTAATAACATGTTTTACAGCATTATTTTATTAGTAACATTTCTTACAGGGTTCAGATTGCATTGAAGGTGTTTGTCATCAACTTGACCTTTTCTATTTACAGGCTTAGTTATGATCATTTTATACACATTGCATATTTGTGCTGATTTGGAGTTGATGTTTCATCCAAAAGGGTCCTAAGTTTCACTGGAGAACATAGAAGGTTGACTGCATGCATGCTTACAATACACATAAATCTAGTAACAGGCCTGAGCAAAGGCCCAAGTGTCTTCTGCTTCTTTTTGTAACCTGTTGCACTTTAGTCTACTTGGTGACTGATGACCAGAGTTAGTGACCAGCCTCAGAGACCCTGGGGGCTTGAAGTTTATTGCCTTATTTGGTAGGTGTTATAGAAAAGAGAAGTTATATGTCTGTTTGTAGCCATTAAAGATGTACAAGATGTACCATTGTCTGTAAACAATGACTGTAAACAATGTATTTTTAATCTGTAATTGACGTGGTGGGGGCGTGATCCTCAGGGCTATAAAACCAGCATCCAGTGTATTTTTGTAGGAAGACATATGCTGATATTTCTTCTCCTGTGCTAATAAACTCACCGTTTGATTGCACTTTTCTGGGGCCTCCGTGGTTTGTTTCTCTGCTCTGCATAAATACAAAAGCAAAACTCCAGCCAGAAAAAAGGAAAAAACAAAAACAAAACAACAAGACTCAGTCTTGCTAACACTGGAAAACCCAGGGTTGGTGGGCACCGGTGCCCGGCTAGCAACCCAGCACATAACTACTAGTTTGTAGGGATATTAAAATTAGTTGAGTAAAAAAAAAAAGAAAAAAAAAAAGAAAATCCCTGCACCAAACCCATCTAACAACACGTTAAACACACTTACATATGGTAAAGTACTTCACCATCCCCGATCACAAAAAAAGGCAGTACCATCGATGTTAAGTTAGACTCTTTTTCGCCAATTGACCTTTCTGAGTTAACTTCAATAATTAATTCCTCCAAACCATCAACGTGTCTTTTAGACCCCATTCCTACAAAACTGCTCAAAGAAGTCCTGCCATTAATTAATTCTTCAATCTTAAATATGATCAACCTATCTCTAATAATCAGTTATGTACCACAGGCCTTCAAGCTGGCTGTGGTTAAACCTTTTCTTAAAAAGCCATCTCTAGACCCAGCTGTCTTAGCTAATTATAGGCCAATCTCCAACCTTCCTTTCATATCAAAAATCCTTGAAAGAGTAGTTGTCAAACAGCTAACAGATCATCTGCAGAGGAATGGCTTATTTGAAGAGTTTCAGTCAGGTTTCAGAGCTCATCACAGCACAGAAACAGCTTTAGTGAAGGTTACAAATGATCTTCTTATGGCCTCTGACAGTGGACTCATCTCTGTGCTTGTCCTGCTAGACCTCAGTGCAGCGTTCGATACTGTCGACCATAATATCCTATTAGAGCAATTAGAACATGCTGTAGGTATTACAGACAGGTACTGTGCTGCAGTGGTTTGTATCATATCTATCTAATAGACTCCAATTTGTGCATGTAAATGGAGAGTCCTCTTCACACACTAAGGTCAATTATGGAGTTCCACAGGGTTCAGTGCTAGGACCAATTCTGTTTACATTATACATGCTTCCCTAAGGCAGCATCATTAGAAGACATAGCATACATTTTCACTGCTATGCAGATGACACCCAGCTCTATCTATCCATGAAGCCAGAAAACACACACCAATTAGTTAAACTGCAGGAATGTCTTTAAGACATAAACACCTGGATGGCCACTAACTTTCTGCTTCTTAATTCAGATAAAACTGAGGTTATTGTACTCAGCCCTGAAAATCTTAGAAATATGGTATCTAACCAGATTCTTACTCTGGATGGTATCAAATCCGGTTCTTTTATATTCTTTTACTGACAGAGAAAAAACTCGACTCAGTAGTCAAAACTTTAAAATTATTTTATTCAAGCATTACTTTCCGGAAAGGGATGTGCACAGGCTAAATCCTGAGCAGATCTGAAGCATTAGAAGCCAAATGTGCATAACATAATCAGTCATACGTCACACATAGTTTCGATCAAAACAACTCTGCAGTGCACTCTGCCTAGTTTCACTTCCTGTACTCTGCAGGCCTGCACAAAGCGTCTTCTGCAGTTTCCTGTCTTACACAGTACTCTGTGACCTTTAGCACACATTATAACTCAAAGTGGCTTTTTACTACACCGGCCTATATAAAACAATATAAACAGAAAATAAGCACTAAGGATATATATTTATTCCATTAGAATGGCATTACCTTGGCCTCCGGTAACACTGTGAGGAACCTTGGAGTCATTTTTGACCAGGACATGTCCTTCAATGCACATATTAAACAAATATGTAAGACTGCTTTCTTCCATTTGCACAACATCTCTAAAGTTAGAAATATCCTGTCTCAGAGTGATGCTGAAAAATTAGATCATGCATTTATTACTTCCAGGCTGGACTACTGTAATTCATTATTATCAGGATGTCCTAAAAACTCCCTGAAAAGCCTTCAGTTAATCCAAAATGGTGCAGCAAGAGTCTTGACAGGGACTAGAAAGAGAGAGCAGATTTCTCCTGTATTGGCTTCCCTTCATTGGCTCCCTGTTAAATCCAGAATTCAAAATCCTGCTCCTCACATACAAGGTCTTAAATAATCAGGCCCCATCTTATCTTAATGACCTTGTAGTACCATATCACCCTATTAGAGCACTTCGCTCTCGCACTGCAGGCTTACTTGTTGTTGCTAGAGTATTTAAAAGTAGAATGGGAGGCAGAGCCTTCAGTTTTCAGGCCCCTCTTCTGTGGAACCAGCTTCCAGTTTGGATTCGGGAGACAGACACTATCTCTACTTTCAAGATTAGGCTTAAAACTTTCCTTTTTGCTAAAGCATATAGTTAGGGCTGGACCAGGTGACCCTGAATCCTCCCTTAGTTATGCTGCAATAGACGTAGGCTGCCGGGGGATTCCCATGATGCACTGGGTGTTTCTTCTTCAGTCACCTTTCTCACTCACTATGTGTTAATAGACCTCTCTGCATTGAATCATCACTTATTATTTATTTCCGTCTTTTGTCCTGTCTTCCTCCCCTCAGCGATCTCAGCAGATGGCCACTGCTCTATTTTTCTGTCACATGCGTGTACACAAATTAATTCTTCTTCCTCCCAAAAGTAGCTATGGCTGACCAAAACTCCTGTTGGCGCATCTCTTTCTCATTAGTATGTACCTACACTTTACATTGTAGCTCCTGGTTCTCCTCTCCTCTCATAATCAGATTGTACTCAGCGCATTAGTATCATCCTGTCCTCTTTGCTACTGGATGTTTTGCTACTCATCTGCTAATCTAACCTGCCGATTTACAACATCAAATCAGCCTGAACCAGATTTCTTGAATGTCTGACGATTGGTGGTGGTTCTGTGGAAGTTTCTGTGGTAGTTTTGCTGGTGTGCTTTTGATTATTATCATGTTGCATGACCCAAATATGGGCCAAGCTTTAGCTGTCAGATAGATGGCCTCACATTTGTCTCCAGGATACTGGTAGGTGTCACGGCGAGTGAGAAGAGCCGTGTGGAAAAGGTAAGGAAGGATCCAAATGCAGGCACTTTGTAAAGGTGAGAAGGTGGTTTATTGGAATGCACGGCACAGGGAAAACATGGCAAACGGAGACAAACTAAACTATACTGGAAACAACTAAACTATGCTAGAGGAACCGGGACACGAACATGGAAGACGGCGAGCAGAGGTGGATGACGGTAGACAGCAGGTAACACACAGATGAAGCGGGGTAGATTCACAGATGACGCAGGGGGGATACACAGATGGACCAGCAACTACAATGACTAAAGACATGACTTAGATACACAGAGAAACACAAGGAGATTGCACACAGGTGGTGGACACAGCTGGGAGTAATCAAGAGACGAGACAAGAGGTAAAACTGAACACACTCACATGAGACGCAGACTTTCACAATAAAACAGGAAACCAGCACACTACACCAAGACGCAGACCTGACACTGAGAGACAGACAGAATGACACATGGAACCTGAACTCACACAAAACATGAGAACACAAATCCTAAATATAAATAAACAGAAACATGGAACTCTAATAACAATAATCATCATCACCATCACACCAAGATAACTGAAACACAGTACCAGAGAACCATAAAGAATAATCCATGATGCAAAAGTAAACCAAAACATAATAAACTCAAAATACTGGGTCCAACGGACCCAGAACCGTGACAGTAGGTGAGTACTCAGTGACTGTATAGTGTCGTGATCCTGTAGCTGTAAAACAAGCTCGAATCATCACCCTTACATACTTGACATAGTTAGTTTGAGGTATTTGTGCTGATGTGCTGTGCTGTGTTTTCTCCAAATGCGGTGTTGGGCATTACGGTCAAACATCTCCAATTTGGTTTCGTTTGTAACCTTCGTTTTAACCCTGTTCCAAACAAGCGTCATTCTAATTGTTTGCCATTAACCTTAACATTTAATATCCTTTGTAAGGACTCTTGCTTTTATTGCAGTTGACATTACACAGTTTGACCTAGGGGTGAATTTGCTGGGACTTTCACTCCTGTGAAGATTGCTGATCTAAAGCACCTAGGTCTGTGCTGATAAAATGTCACAAAGTGTGAAAACCTCTGCTTCTATAGAGGTGGTGACACTTCCTGAAGATCAGTGGATCAAATGAATTTGATTATTGATGTAAGAACTTTCTTTTTCACGTGGCTGCACATATATGAGAACTCTACAGAGAAATCATGTTTGAAACATCAATTTATTTTCTGTTGTGATGGTGACCAAAACAAGGCAACATTATTATAAATGTGATATTGTGATAAATAATTCATATACAAGTAAAAATTAAAAGGATACACACACACAGGAAACGTACATAAGTTAATCAGCACTACACAAATTGAGATCAGAGGCGTGTTGAATATGCAGCAATGTTTCTGTTTCATCTGTCACCCGCTGCTTTCAACTATCTGCATCACAAGTCTGGCACAACTTCAAAACAGGGCAGAACTTTGATTCAGCTTTTCTTATCTTTACTGTGTTCCCTCGTCCTTTATTTGATCAGATATCACAATCTGTGGAGTACACGGAGTCAACAGAAGAAAAGAGGCTGGATGCATGTTAATGTCCAACACAAGAGCAATGACACAGCTCTGTGGACACGTGATGGTTACTGTAGGAAAAGGATCCAGCTTGTCCTGTTGGTGATGCCACACAATTGATGAAATGTAACAGAGGACAGTTGCTCTTGTATTGTGTACACACACACACACACACACACACACGATGTGAATCTGAAGTATGTCTGTTTTACATTTCTTTATAATTTTACTGAGCTGCTTTAGAGGCATCCAGATTTAATTATAAAACATACATAATATGCACTCTCATTAATGAAACTATCCAACATAATGTACATACTATGGCTATCACTTGGCTCTTTGGAGATTTTCCTTTGTTCTTTAATTATTGGAATATTGGCTTGAAAGCATTTTTTCACTGTGTTCTTTAAAAAGCAACAAAAACTTAAATAATTAAGAAACTAATCAGAAAAATCATTATGCTGGGAACTCATTATTTGCAGTCAACATTCAACAGCCCCCCACCCCCTCTGCTAAACCACAGAAAATATCTTTGTACTGTAAAATGGCTTAGCTATAGCTCAACACCTTTGTTATCTTTAGTAGACACATTCCTACACTCCTTTCCAAAACTCTCTGACTCCGTAGTGAAGGTGGGTCAGTTCTCCTGCTGCATGGAGATATTAAACAGCTGATAATGACTTATTAAGTATTGCTATAAGCTGATAGTATTGGTTTCTTAGTGTCGCCTTGTGACTGGCTGTCTGAATCTGTGTTTTTGAGACTCTCAATGATACACTGCATTTCAAAGCCAGAAACACTCAGCCATGGTGTTGACTGCTTCCTTTCCAGCAAACAGTGTTTGGCAGTTATTGTGAGTCCCTCCTGTTTTTATTATTTTCCAGAGTTTCGTTGTTTTAGGTCATCCTTGGTTACTGACGCACAGTCCTGCTATTGATTTGTCAGACGGTTGTGTTATCAGTTGGAGTAATTTTCCTTTATCTATTTGCTCACAGTTTGCTGTTCCACTTGCTTTGAGTGCCGATAAATCTAAACCTCCTCCCCCAGATCAATCCACTGTAGCAGGAATCTGTGATGACGTGGGGGACGTCTTGAGGAACACTCAAGCCCCATCTCTGCTATCCCAGCTTCCTTTTGACTTGCCCAAAGATCTTCTACTCTGCGTCCCGCTCCCTCCCAGCCACCTATATAACCTCTGACACCTAAGCAGGAAGCTATGAAAACAGTAGGCGTAATCTGCCCACCTTCTCCTCCATGGAGAAGAAATATATAACCCTGAATGCCTGTACTGATTATAGGAGGCTTTAATCAAAACATGTAACTACCCAAGTATTTAAAGAAGTATACACTTTGACTCATTAACTCTGCTTTTGAGCTTCTGCAGGGAGCCACTGTATTCACAGAGCTGGATCTGAGAAATGCTCATCAGACTTTTTGAACTTTTCTTCTTCTTCTTCTTTGTTTTTTTGAATCCTCATCCTTTCCCATGGTTTTCCCAGTCTGTCAGGACTCTGCTGGTTCCTGTGGGGCTTTTTTTGTTGTTGTTTGTGTGTTTTCTGCTCTGTCCCTTCTTTTTCCCTTCTGAGTGTGTGTGACAGACTACACCATAGTGTGGCTCCCCAGGAGGTGTCTTCATTGGACTGATACACCTGTCCTTCATTATTCAGCAGACCTCTGGCGATGAGTGACAGGAGAGCTGGTTCATAAACATACAGTTTGTTACAGCTATTTCTGCGTAGGGTTGGGTGATACAGCCGCGGAATATATTACTATATTACAAGGAAATTTGCAATAATATTTATGGCGATGAAGAGATAAAATACTGTACAATGTTTTACAGTGATTACAACTCCCAGGCAGCAGCATATATTAATGCAAAGAGAATGAATTGCATTTTCCATCCTTGTTTGCCACTGAGCTGCTGTCATTGATGACACACTATCCAGTTCAAAGGGGCTCTTCAAAAGAACGTGAAGCAAACCTACAACGTAACTACTTAAGACTTTAACAGTATCTAAAGTAACTTCACCTTCAGCAGTCTGCACAAAAATGTCACACAATCAGATTAAAATGGAAACATTTAATATATATATTATAATCATCATATATCTGCATTTATACTAAGGATGAGTAATGCTATATAAATGAGGAATTAAGCACTTGCTAATACCTTACTAATACGTTAACAATGCTTAATTCTGTGACATTATTATACAGTGCTACCATAAATTGCTTTATACATCCAGCATCATATACTGTAATGTGGGATAAACAACAGATTCAAAACATTCAAAGCAAACATGGAACAGCAAGAAGTAATCTGATTAATTCAAAATTTCTTTTCAATCAAAAGGGGTTCACAGAGTGTGACTTCAATTCAATTATATTTATATAGTGCAAAATCACAGCAACAGTTACACCAAGATGCTTGGCTGCTTGGGTCATAACTGGGATATTTCAACATTTACTGGATTACTGTGACAAATAACCAGAAATCCCTTTCAAAAGTCAATGTTAAGACACCGATTTGGCAATTTGGGGGCACAGTCATTCTCTACACATGTTCAGATGCATCTATGCTTCTATGGATCATATCTGTTATTAATCTCTGTCTCTCTTCCACAGCATGTCTTTATCCTGTCTTCCTTCTCTCACCCCAACTGGTCGCAGCAGATGGCCCCACCCCTCCCTGAGCCTGGTTCTGCCAGAGGTTTCTTCCTGTTAAAAGGGAGTTTTTCCTTCCCACTGTCGCCAAAGTGCTTGCCCATAGGGAGTCATATAATTGTTGGGTTATTCTCTGTATGTATTATTGTAGGGTCTACCTTACAATATAAAGCGCCTTGAGGTGACTGTTGTTGTGATTTGGTGCTGTGTAAATAAAACTGAATTGAAATCTAAAGAACGTCCAAAACAAGCACCAGATTGGTGAGCTTAAAGACTTATTAGACAAGATGTTAGTAACAGGCCAGAGCATTCATGTTAAAATGTAGCATAGAAACCAGCACAGGGGTAGACTGTCTTCATCCATCACTGTTTTATGTGTTTCCAGCTTTGAAGGGCAGATTGCTGTCTCTGAGGACACATTTGTTCAGCACCTATGGATCAGGGCATGTACACCACAGGGCAAAGCCGGTGCTCTCTTATTACAAAATGATTCGACACTGTTACTTTTCATGTTTATCTGAATAAAATGCGGCTTCATTTGCTGTGTTTGGGAGTGAGAGACAACAAAAAAGGGATGCTCCCCCAGCCCTTCACTGTTGTCCTCCAGGCAACTGTGTAAATTCTACTAATGAGCCCTGTGTGTATATATGTGCATGTAAACTGTAGGAAAGATCGTGTATCCCTTCAGGCCTGTGCAGTAATCAGGCTGTTTCCAACAGATAATAACACAACAGCACTTAAACGTCCAAAATATATGACCTGGAGGGACATTTAGATGGACCTAAACCCTCAGCTCTTACCCCTGATGTGCAGCTTTCCCAGATTCTCTCCTCCCCATCACTCTGCTTTAAATTTCAGCAGCAGGAGATGCCAGCTCAGGGCCTGCTGTCATGTAAAACATCATCTACGATTTCCTAAATTAAGTTTGAAATGTAAAATGTGGTATGAGTCTCACAGGGAGAACGTTATGGCTTCATGACAGAAGAATAAGAATAACTTTATTGATCCCTTAGAGAAATTCATATGTCTGACCTAGATTATCTGCCATTTAACTATTAACTGTGAGCTCCTTATGGTCCATGTACTCTATTAAGGCAAACAATTTTTAGAGATTACCTGAATATCAGCTGCAGTTATGTTTTCCCATTACCATTTATATGATCATATGTAGCAATGATCAAATGTGCTTATATTTCCCGGTCGGCGCCCCACTGTTGCAGGTAAGGAGAGACTGAGTGGAACAGCTACTCCCACATTCAGCTTTTCACCACAACTACTGGCTCTTTTTCTTTAGCACCTTTCCACTTGTATCTGTTAGCTGTCTCTAGAGTTCCATGAGCCATATTTGATAGCATGTTGCCTGTCTCAGCAGCTTTTGGTGCACCAACAACAGACCAAGGGAGCTGGACTGATCTAATGACCTGCAGATAGGGGATCAACTATACACACACTAACGCACCATGAGCAATTAGAGGTTCAGTATCTTGGCCAAAGCCATGTCAGGATGCAGATCAAACAAAGAATCAAACCACCAGCCTTCCAGAGATATGAACCATATCCTTCTGTCTGTGAAACAGTGGACTGATAAAAACTCTTATTCTTCATACCTGCTTCTTTCAGCAAACAAACTATTCTTGAAGATGAGTCTTTATCTGTTAAAAGAGTTTGTTGTTCATAGCTGTAAGTCCTGCAGTCATGCAGTTACAAGGGCTACCCCACAGGGTCAGCACAAGTCTCTATTAAAGGAAATAATAATGCAAAATGTATATATTTGTAGAGCACCTGTTTCTTTTTGCAGAATACAAACCAGTATCTATAGACAATGTTATTTTGTTAACAGGAAGTAAATGTAACACGACTCTACTCGCTGCTCTGACAGCGGTAGACTGAGCAGAGGGGACACGGGCTATGCCTTGCTGAAAGCAAAAGACAAACAATTTCCCAAAATGATTTTGGCCTGGTTCTGATGAAAGCTAAAATCTTTCTGCCCTTTCTCTCTTTGCCAGAAAACTTTTTGTAGTCATGGCAACCAGATTTATGAGAACTGATCCTGCTATACTGTGATGCTGCTGGTTTGATAGGCTTATGTGGTCATGTAGTTGACCTGTCAGGGATGCAGTAAATACAGACTGCCGTGGACGGCTTAAGTTAGCAAATTGCATTTGAATCAGATTTGTTTGGCTCAGGTAAGTCTCTGGGGGAATGTCCACCATCTGTACTGTGGCGTAATAATAACTTACTCCTTTTTTTTTTATTATTATTATATTTTTATTGAAGAAAAAAAGGACTTGTTACAATAAAGTGCACTGATATTATTTAGTCAAAAAAAAAAAAAATTAAAAAAAGCAAAAGTCTTTTTCTTAGTCCTTTTGTTTTACATTCAATAATAATAACTTACTCCTATTCATTTTATTTAAGGTCACAGCTATGAAAAAATGTTGCTGAGCTTATGGACCTCATTAAATGTCCTTCATCACCCAGAAGACAACCACAACAGAGTCTGTGTCCTTCAGTGTTGGGACTAACGCGTTATTAAGTAACGCGTTACAGTAACTACGTTATTATTGTGGTAACGAGCACGGTAACTAGTTATTATGCCAAAACCAGGAACGCGTTACTCGTTACTGGGATTTAGATAGGCTCGTTACTCGTTACTCCGTGTGGTGGATATCGCGGAGCTTCCACAGATTCAATAACATTAGCAAGTGGTGGAGGCCAGCAGGTGGATGAAGGAAAAGGGAGGCAAGAGGAGAGACCCGAAGCGGCCGCCGGTCCGCGTGTCAGGTGAACTGAACTTCAGGTAAGAAGTTATGACCTGCAGTCTATCTGGGTCAGATATAAACCAAGTTTAGGTGGAGTTTATTTTCAGTATGCTGACATTTTCGTACTGCATGCTAGCTAGCATGACGGAGTTTCTACTGTATACAGCTGGGTGGGTGCTATGTTACTGATGTTGAACTTTATTTTGTTCATACGGTTAATTATTAGAGTTGCCAACCATCCCGTAAAAAACACAATCGTCTTGTATTCAGAGAAAATATTACGCGTTTCGTACTGAGGTGAAAAGGAACACAGTTTGTCCCAGACTTCAGCTACAATGAAAAAGACACAAAGCTGAAGCTGCACACCTGCCTCTTCTTCTCTCATTCTCTCCTCTCCCGTTTCTACTTCAATCACGAAACTGATCAATGATCAGCTGATCGGCTTTTCTCTCTTGTTTATTTATCGGCCACTTTGCACCAGAAAGAGGAAACCAGCGGATGTCGCGTTAAACAACAGCAGCACGTTTAAGCTTGATCAGCTGTTGTTAGAATTTATTTAATATTAATTTCTAGTATCAGCTGATGTTTGCTGGAGCCACAGCTGTAAAGCTGCTGGTCATGATATCGGTTTGGTTATCTGGTGAGAGGGAAACATGAAGATGAAACCAGGAGATGTCCTTACTGAATCATCAGAGCTGAACAGGTGATGGAGAAACAGGTTTACCTTTTAGGTGACATGGATGAGTTGAAGGGAAGTTATGAACTGTTTCTGAGAGACAAATAACACCAGGATCCTTTTCTAAGTAGCTGACAGCTGGTAACTGTGCAGGGGCGGGTCTAGCAAAGTTTTGCCAGGGGGGCCAGGTAGGGCATTAACAGGGAAAGGGGGGCACAAAGAAATACTTTTCTTTATTATTCTCATTTAAAATGTCTCGCTTTTAAAAAAATAATTATCTGAGTCTTACAACAAACAATTGATAGATTGATACATATATACCATCAGAACAGTATACATCACTGTCACAACAGTGTTTATTTTCATTCAAAGGCTTTATGATTTTTCCTATAATGGTGGGCGGTCTCTAGTCAAAATGCCGGGACGATTTTTTTGTCCCAGTCCAGCTCTGTATGCAGCTCATCTGCAGTCTGGTGTTACCTACATCTTCCTATTCAGAAGGCAGAATTTCCAAGTTCTGAGTACAATCAAAAGCACCACGACTGCAGTTTTTGTGTTGGATGTAAAAAGCAGGCTAGAATCATGCGGCGGTCAACGACGGTCCAGGCGTGATTTCTCTCGTGGAAATGTGCACATTATTTTTTCCTTTCTATTGGTAGGTGGCACAGTGCACTTGTGGCAAGTAAGCAAGCTAGAAGACTGGCAATCTGGCTGGGTATCCAGTTACGGAAGCAACACATTAACAAGAGAATTCTGAGTAAAACCAAAGTTACTTTCCTAGTAACTAGTTACTTTGAAAGTAACGAGTAACTTGAAGTAACTGAGTTACTTTTTTAGAGAAGTAACTAGTAATGTAACTAAGTTACTAATTTAAAGTAACTTACCCAACACTGGTGTCCTTACGTTGATCTTAAAGGTGATCAGAGTCTCATTGACTTGAACTGAAACCTTGACAGAGAATCGGTCTTAAAACGTTAAGACCGAGTCTCTGTCAAGGTTTCAGTCAGATACAGTCATAGATGGTGTTAAATATTCCAATTCTTTGATCTTTGGGCTGAAGGAAGAACAACACTCGGTGTATAAATGCTCAATCAACAATCTCATTATTCCATACAATTCTTATTATTCCATACAACACTTTTGAGCATTAACCATCCGGAGGGGAGATGAGCACGGGAGGGTGTCCGCCTGATCTCAACGTGTCGGACCGTTTCTCACATTCTTATAGCTTCAGCCCCCCTCCAAAGTCATAAAGCCTAAACATCCACATTCTTTCTCTCTCTCAGTGAGCCTAAGTTTTGACCTTGGCTTCCTGTGCAGTATGTTCTGTTCTTTCTAATCAGACAAATAAGGCCACGATTCTCTGAAAACAGTATTTCTTATAACTCAGCAGTATAATGCATCATAAAACAATATCATCCATTCACCATAAATCAGCAGTCTAATGTAATACAAATCAGTTTAATAAATGTAATAGTTGTCACCTTCTTCTAAGTCAGGAGAATAATGCAAACTAAAACTACATAATAATTTCACAATCTTTAATTAGGGGTATAACGTGGCATAAGATAATATAATAATCTCACAATGGACATAGGTTTCATACAGTTTAGTACCAAATGACGACAACAGCTGCCTCAAGGCTCTGTATATTTTAAGGTAAAGACTCTGCAATAATACAGGGCAAGATTCTTATGTTACACCTGATGGATCCACCAAAGTGTCAGTGTGTAAATGTTAGGTGAACAGCACAAGTGTCAATAAGGACTGTAGTACTACAGCACTTAGGAGGGTGCTCAATACTCTAAGTACCAGTCTACAAAGACAATACACAGCACACACCAAAGAAAGGATACTTGTACAGCCTGAGGGTGCAGGGGCCACAGGCTGAGAACCGGAAAAGTTAAACAGGTTTAAAGTTTGTCACAGTCGGTGATATTTCCAAGCAAAGTGGTAAGGTATTGCAAGCAGTCCTTGACAACACACACACTCACTGTCTCTTAGGCTTAGGTTTCTGGATTTGCATAGAGGTCTGCACAGCAACAATGATTAATCCAGGACAAGATGAACAGACTGATCTGAGAACGTTACCTGGCTGACGCAACAATCTGGCAAGGACTGATGTCTCTACAGTCTATTATAGTTTTTATGGTTGTGCATTTAAACACTAAAATCTGATTAAAAACTGGTTTTCTATGGTGATGATGTACACAACAACCAACTTAATTTGTGCTTTAATAAAAATGTATTTAAAAGTAAATTTTGTCCTCACCAGTGGTAAAAGTTATTCAGCTGAGGTAATAGTCTGTAGGCCATTTACAAAGAAAACACCAGGGTGAATTCACCCTTATCACACTGGGGCACCAGTGGTGGACCTGCCAATTCTACAGGGAGTGCAGAATTATTAGGCAAGTTGTATTTTTGAGGAATAATTTTATTATTGAACAACAACCATGTTCTCAATGAACCCAAAAAACTCATTAATATCAAAGCTGAATGTTTTTGGAAGTAGTTTTTAGTTTGTTTTAGTTTTAGCTATTTTAGGGGATATCTGTGTGTGCAGGTGACTATTACTGTGCATAATTATTAGGCAACTTAACAAAAACAAATATATACCCATTTCAATTATTTATTTTTACCAGTGAAACCAATATAACATCTCCACATTCACAAATATACATTTCTGACATTCAAAACAAAACAAAAACAAATCAGCGACCAATATAGCCACCTTTCTTTGCAAGGACACTCAAAAGCCTGCCATCCATGGATTCTGTCAGTGTTTTGATCTGTTCACCATCAACATTGCGTGCAGCAGCAACCACAGCCTCCCAGACACTGTTCAGAGAGGTGTACTGTTTTCCCTCCTTGTAAATCTCACATTTGATGATGGACCACAGGTTCTCAATGGGGTTCAGATCAGGTGAACAAGGAGGCCATGTCATTAGTTTTTCTTCTTTTATACCCTTTCTTGCCAGCCACGCTGTGGAGTACTTGGACGCTGTGTGATGGAGCATTGTCCTGCATGAAAATCATGTTTTTCTTGAAGGATGCAGACTTCTTCCTGTACCACTGCTTGAAGAAGGTGTCTTCCAGAAACTGGCAGTAGGACTGGGAGTTGAGCTTGACTCCATCCTCAACCCGAAAAGGCCCCACAAGCTCATCTTTGATGATACCAGCCCAAACCAGTACTCCACCTCCACCTTGCTGGCGTCTGAGTGGGACTGGAGCTCTCTGCCCTTTACCAATCCAGCCACGGGCCCATCCATCTGGCCCATCAAGACTCACTCTCATTTCATCAGTCCATAAAACCTTAGAAAAATCAGTCTTGAGATATTTCTTGGCCCAGTCTTGACGTTTCAGCTTGTGTGTCTTGTTCAGTGGTGGTCGTCTTTCAGCCTTTCTTACCTTGGCCATGTCTCTGAGTATTGCACACCTTGTGCTTTTGGGCACTCCAGTGATGTTGCAGCTCTGAAATATGGCCAAACTGGTGGCAAGTGGCATCTTGGCAGCTGCACGCTTGACTTTTCTCAGTTCATGGGCAGTTATTTTGCACCTTGGTTTTTCCACACGCTTCTTGCGACCCTGTTGACTATTTTGAATGAAACGCTTGATTGTTCGATGATCACGCTTCAGAAGCTTTGCAATTTTAAGACTGCTGCATCCCTCTGCAAGATATCTCACTATTTTTGACTTTTCTGAGCCTGTCAAGTCCTTCTTTTGACCCATTTTGCCAAGGGAAAGGAAGTTGCCTAATAATTATGCACACCTGATATAGGGTGTTGATGTCATTAGACCACACCCCTTCTCATTACAGAGATGCACATCGCCTAATATGCTTAATTGGTAGTAGGCTTTCGAGCCTATACAGCTTGGAGTAAGACAACATGCATGAAGAGGATGATGTGGACAAAATACTCATTTGCCTAATAATTCTGCACTCCCTGTAGTATTCTATGACAAATACCAATCCAGCTCCACAGTGCTAGGCAGTGAGCACTAGAGGACGTCTGTTGAAGTCTGTTCTGATTGTCTGGTCAGAGACATTCACACCAGCGGCCTGCTGGAGGTAATTTTGTAGCTCTGGGAGTGGCCATCCTGTTCCTCCTTGGACAAAGGAGTCTACCGGTCCTGCTGATGGATTAAGGATCTTCTGTGTACTAGAGTAACAGCCTGTCTCCTGGAAACATCTCCATACTCTTGAGACTGTGCTGTGAGACTTGCAAACCTTCTGTCACTGGTACATAATGATGTGAGTTGCTGGAGGAGGTGGACTAGCTGTGCACCCTCTGTATGGTCCTGGTATCGTCTCATGTTACCAATACGTACACATTTCCCAGAGGAATTTTAGCCAAATGCAAAAAAAAGTAGAAAACAGGCAACAAGTAAACCTGTAAAACCATTCCGATGTTAATTTCATTAAAACTAAAGCAGCTGAAACTGACTGATAACCTCCTCTGCTTCTTAAATGACCAGATCAATATCCAAGAAGTTTAACTGACTTGATGCTACACTCTGATTAAAACATGCTCCTTTCATTTGTATTTTTTTTAACAGTATATAAAAGCTTCTTAACCTCTGATAGCTCATTGTCATCTATGTCCACAGAGAAATGCACCAGGTCTTGCTGTTCATTTAGCAGCTGTCATGTGTTAATGTTAGAAAATCAATAAAATGTCTATATTAACTGTAATCCTGTTTTGTAAATGTTTGTAGACAGATATACAGGTTGGTGTGCTGCTGTACATATATACTATGTATGCAAATAAGTATGCTCTTTGCATGCATTTCTAGTTTGTGTGAGTGTGCATGGGCATGTGATCGTCTCAGATCTCAGTGGTGTCAGCAGCAGATGAGGGGGAGACTCTTTGTGGCAGTCTGTCATAATGAAGTCAGGTCTGATCAAAACATCTCTCCTGAAGCTGCGATTTACTCTATATGTTTGTCTCAAACTACTTCAGCACCAAAACTTTGAGTGTTCAACATTACACTACCAGTCAAAAGTTTTAGAACAGCCCAGTTTTTCCAGTTATTTATTGCAATTCAAGTTGTTGAAGTCCAATGAACAGCTTGAAATGGTACAAAGGTAAGTGGTGAACTGCCAGAGGTTATAAAGAAGGTAAGGTTACCCAAAACTGAAAAACAATTTACATGTCAGAATTCTACAAAAAGGCCTTTTCCACAAAATTGGTTAACAATTTAAAAAATCATTTAAACAATGTTCTGCAGGAATTGAGGCTGATCAAACCTTGAAGGCTGGTGCTAATAATTCCTACTTCTGCAACAGTTACAGAAGAACTTTGTGAAGAATATTTGATTTGTAGAAAGAATTCACCGGTGTGTTCAGCTGTTCTATCTGCCAGAGGAGGCGACTGTGATGAGTCAAAGTTTAGAATACATTTGGTTTATAAACTCATTCTATGATTTCTGTTTTAATTCCAGTTGCTTATCAGTACTATGCTTTCATTTCAGAGTGCAATGAGACATTAAACTGAAAACTGTCAGTACAAACTGGACTACAGCATTACCAGCATTTCAGTGAAGAATGGTTTCAGTGCTGTGGACTCACTCATAATTAAGACAATTCTCATTTCACTGACCCCCATGTGAAAATAAAACAGGGCCAAATATTTCTGATGATGACAGATTAATTTGTCCTAAAGCCATAACAGCTCAATATATACAAAATGTTATCTTTAAAAGATACTGTTAGTGATAATATGATGTACTGCTTTTTATTGATAGTTACAGAAACCTTACAGCCATTTTGAGATCAAGAGATGTTGAATCATGTTCAAGTCTTGGTTGTGACTGGCCCACTCAAAGACAGAGTGGGCCCCCACTCCTGTGTTATCTTGACTGTGTTCTTGGGAGTGTGGTCCTTTTTCGCCCCTGGACAGCGGGCCAGCTCTAGAAAGGTCCCAGAGGTTCCAAACTGCTTCCATTTATGGGTGACGGAGGTCACTGTGCTCATTTAGAGCGTCAATACTGCAGAAATGTTTGTATACTCTTCCCCAGATCTGTGCCTTAATCCTGTGTCAGAGGTCTACACATAGTTCCTGGACTTCATGGCTTGGTTTATGCTCTGACATGCACTGTCAACTATGGAGTTAGTGTTGTGGCCTTCCAAATCATCATCGATACCAGTGAAGTTGTAGAAACTTTGCTGTAGTATTGAAAAAAATTCTTGCAAAATGATTTTAAAAAGTTCAAACACACACAAGCACATATAAACCTTTTTTAAACTTTAAAATAATTTAATAATTAAAGTAAGAATTTCTCTGGCAGATATTCAGGCCCCAGCTGTCTGTTTTCTTTTGTACCAGCATTTAGCTCTGTGAGCATTTATTACCAACACATTAGCATAAAATGATCTTTTACATTGTCATCCTCTCTCTCTCTCGACTAACAGCCCTAACACCTACATCTGAAACTCTTCTCCAACAGAAGTTTGCCAGAAGTTTGTAAAGCATTTCCTGAGCAGCTGTCCTGCAAACTATCAGCCTCCTACATCACACACCGTGCAAGACTGAATGAGCACAGAGCACAGTGATGAAATGGATTGAGGCATCAGCATATCTGAATGTGCTCTGATCTTAATGCTGAGTCCAAATCAGAAAGCGCTAAACATTTTCATATCACCTTTGAAAAAAAACAACAAAAGCAAGAAAATATAAAACTGAGCTTCTTGAACTTCATGAACACACACAGGGATGCTTTGCCTGCTCCAGGCAATGCATGCATGCAGGTGGAAGCCTTCTTTCTGTGGGCCCATGCTCTGGCCTCCAGCTAAAGCATGGAAGGTGATTTTCTGATGAATTTTGAAAGAGTTTCACAAGAAGCCTCAAGCAGCAGAAAGTGCTCTCAACTCATGGAAGAACACTTTATGCTTTAAGTTAGAAAGTGTGAAATCTAGCAGGAAGATACAAGGTTTCCCTCTGATGCTGATGATTTTTAATGGACCAACACACCCATAGCACTCTATTATTTACGCCACAACATTGACTAAATGTAGCTCCATCTCAGTCACAATAAAGATGCAGGACTCTCTGTGTGTGTGTGTGTGTGTGTGTGTGTGTGTGTGTGTGTGTGTGTGTGTGTGTGTGTGTCTGCCTTCATTCCCATTGTGCAGTTATCTGTCTATTGATTTATGCATCTGTCATGTTTAAGAGCAGAATGCTGTGAGGACACTGGACCGATAGAAAAGGTCTCCAGATAGCCTAGTATATGTGTCTGCGTGTGTGTGTGTGTGTGTGTGTGCAAGCAGCCCAATAACATAAATCATTTAATACTTAAATATTTATTTCACAGTGGGTTGTGAATTCATAATTCATAGGCCACAGAGTTGCTTTCATGTCCTCTTGTGTATGTGCTCCTGGATGGCTGATGGAATTTCTCTTGTGTAATGCTTCAGACTTGATTTCAGCTTGAAGAAGTGAGGTGAGCAAAGACTGCATTGGTGTGACCAACAGTACAGACAATGGCATGCTTATATTCCCACAGTTCTGCTGAACGTTCTGGGTCAGGCGCCTCAGGACATTACTGTAAACCCTGTGGGCGTCTCACTCTTCACCAGGCTTACAATCTGTGGTCATCGACCTCAGTAACATGTTTTGACAGTTTTAAGCAAACATACAGGTTTTAGCTTTTTCTTTAATTTATTCAACACAAAAACAGAAGACCTGAGGATATAATTTCTGCCTTTAACGTTTCTTTATAAACACATGCACGTGTACGTGAGCACTGGGTTAGGCCTGGGTGGCCTGTCTTCACCTTGCCTGAGGGTAGATGATCCTCTGTGGATCAGTTCAAAGCTGTGCTCCTGGGGTCAGCACTGCACTGCAGTCACTGACTGCACAGTCACACTGTCTGTAAAGCTGATCACATGGTCCCATTCACAGCTGTTGGTTCCATTTCTCATGAGCTTTCCAAAGCGGACAGTACTTTATTCTCATAATGTATCAGCTTTCACATGAGGCATCTAATTTGTTGAAGGTACAGTGGCTTGCAAAAGTATTCGGCCCCCTTGAACTTTTCCACATTTTGTCACATTACAGCCACAAACATGTCAGACTCCTGAACTCTGCCTCCTGACATCTGACCCTCGTTAAACTCATGGACTGAACATACACACACCCACACACAATGGACAACTGTACCCTCAAACACACAATAATAACATGGACTGAACCACCACTCACAACCACTAGCACTTTATATAGCCTCTGTAGAAATTATCCACATATCTCACTTGTCTTAACTGCACTACTGTATAGTTCTGTGTAAATAATCATTCTGTACATACAATAATTTTTAATCCTACAACTGTTTATAACTTGCATAGTTCACATTTCTGTATAACTGTATATCTCATATTTCTGTATAGTTTTTTATTTCATATTCTGTATAGTTTTTCATATTTATATCCTGTTCATAGCCTGTACATACTTATAGTTATAAAATATTCATAACATACTTCATACCGTGTACATTATAATATACCATAATAGACCCATTTCTGTAATATACTTACATATCTATATTATTGCTAATATATATTGTAATATATCTATATCATGGCTAAAGCACTTCTGGATGGATGCAAACTGCATTTTGTTGCCCTGTACCTGTGACATGTGCAATGACAATAAAGTTGAATTCTATTCTATTCTATTCTATTCTATTCTATTCTAAACATGCATCAATGTTATAGGAATTCCAGGTGAAAGACCAATACAAAGTGGTGTACACGTGAGAAGTGGAACGAAAATCATACATGATTCCAAACATGTTTTACAAATAAATAACTGCAAAGTGGGGTGTGCGTAATTATTCAGCCCCCTGAGTCAATACTTTGTACAACCACCTTTTGCTGCAATTACAGCTGCCAGTCTTTTAGGGTATGTCTCTACCAGCTTTGCACATCTACAGACTGAAATCCTTGCCCATTCTTCTTTGCAAAACAGCTCCAGCTCAGTCAAATTAGATGGACAGCGTTTGTGAACAGCAGTTTTCAACATGAAATTGATTCATGTTTGTGGCTGTAACGTGACAAAATGTGGAAAAGTTCAAGGGGGCCGAATACTTTTGTAAGCCACTGTAGATATATATTTAAGATTTCAGTCAGTGGTCTCAATCAACACTTGAAACTTCTCCCACCCACTAAACACTGGATGTCAGATAGACGTGAAGATCGTGTCATATTGTATTTCTTACTGTGTAATTTTTTCTTTTTTTTCCTTCTTTGTACAGCACTTTGGCCAACATTTTGTTGTTATTATATGTGCTATATAAATAAATAAACTGTCTATATCGGGTCAGTCGTATCTATACGACGTCAAACTAGTTCCACAGTTTGGACGTCCAACCACAACCGAATAAATCACATTTAACGGTTCAACTTTGGACTGGGCCATGTTTCAGATGTCTACGTCAGGTGCAGGGAATTTATATGACTAATAAATATTATATTTTTTACAAATACCAACATTTTTTAGAAATATCAAATTGTTGTCATCAACATGATACATATGAATACACATTATTTAAAAAATGACTGTGATTTATTATGTGTTAGACTATTAATTTATTTGTACATGTGGGTTTTTTTTTTTGTTATTTTACATTTTCCTGTTTTTCTGTAACTGGTTTATTTTAATTAATCAACTTATTTGTTTGTAACAGCTTAAAATTTTCATTTATTAAAATGTGTTGAAATGCTGAAAACATTCAAATCCTTGTTAAACTGTTTAAATATTAATGGTTAAAGTACTGTGAAAAAATTGGAATTTATTTTAAAAGGAGTGCAATGTGTTAGTTTAAAAGAGAATTTTCATTATACATGGTTAATTTTTACAAGCATCCTGTTTTATTGTGAAGAGCTCATGATTATGAGAGGAAGTGTGACCAACAGCAGGACTGAAAGACACTGCGACGGAAAGTATGAGAAGTTTGCACATGTGTGTGTTTGAACTGGACTATCTGTTCAACAGTCAGATTTTACAAACTGCCCGTTAGAGTCTCGGGACATTTCTGCTCCAAACCCACCGAGCTGCTCACTTTTGTTTTAGCTCAAGCTGGAGCACATCTAGAGAAACTTTCTTAGAGTGGTATGACGCTGGCATTGAAAGCAAATGTGGTGGCAAAATTAAAGCCTATAGTCTATAACTCTCTTATTTTCTGTAGCCCACATAATTAAACATTTCAGTTACATAAAACATCTGAATTTTGATTTTATGTGCTGTACAGTCTATATAATAAATATGTAGCCCAGTAAGTATCAAATCCAGAGAACTACACAAAACGGGGCAGTTAATTTCCAAACATAAGTGTAACTTAAGTTTCACTTTGTTTTTGTTAGAAATAATCAAACTTTTACCTTCTTAAAGTTACAGAAAATGCTAGAAATCTGCATCATCATGAACACATCTGTCATGAACGTAAAATCCTAGCTTTTTGGCAGCAACTGTAACACTATACAATATATTCAGTTTTAGAATTTATATTCAATGTTAACTCTAGAGAGGCTCAAAGTGTTACTGCTAGCTTATTTTAATAAGTAAAATGATCATATAGGGTGGCACTGGGATTGGCAAGAGATGATGCCACCCCTTTAGATCCGCCCCTGAGCTCAAGAGCACGCTGTCTCTTGGCGTCCACTGATCACTCTTCACACATAACTGTTATCATCTTTTCCCATTTGGATGGGAAATACTGTTCCAGATTTTCCAGTGACTTCATTTGACTGCCTCAGCCACAGATGATAACTGGAGATGCAGGTAGCTCATAGAAAAAAAAATATGTTGCCTGGTGTTACAAAACAACCAAATCCAACATCCAGAAATGACACATGAAAGACTAAGTGGGCAGCTAAGCTTCAGCATGCAAAACACATGAAAACTACCAGTTACATCTTTGGTTTATGATATGGATCTGTACAACTATCTACTATCTACTACTAGCAGATGTAATTCTGCTGCTCTGACACTTTCAGCTACATCCAGCCACGGTTTGACTTGTAAATCAGTGCATCATTATACATTGGTCTTGAGATTTCTCACTCATCCATCTTACGCTTCATTAAGAAGAAAAAAGGAAACAAAAACTGAGCATTACTGTGTGATGGGATGATGTTCTGATGCTGTGCAGACAGCAGGACGTCTCCTCTTAGCCTGCGGTAGGCAAACACTCTTTCTGATAACACACACATGAGTGTGGCTCTGCAGTTGTATTATCTGATGTATTATCTTTTTGTAGTTCAGCCTCATCAACTCTCCTATTGCCTTCTGGGAACTGGTGTCCAAACAACACTCATCATCATGTTGGAGTTGTGCTGTCTGAGTTAGTGATGTGTGTTGTTTGTGTGATCACTACTGTAAGTCATGACCCATGCTGCGTGCTCCAAGTCATTTGTTAGAATAACAGATGGCTGTAATGTACAGTGAGAACATTATGGAGGCCATCATTATTCACAGGGATCAGATTATTGCCACTGTGTGCTGGCAGACCTAATGAACAGTGGGCAGAGAAGCATTCAGATCCTAAAACAAAGAGATTCAGCCTGAGGACCTCGAATGAATTAACAAAGGAAAGGGAAGCGAAAGATGCCAAAGAATCGTATAAGCCGCCCTCGCTGATTTCTCACGAAAAACATCACTGAAAAAGCCTCCGATTTCTCCGCCAAAAAGTCTCAAATAATTACAAGCTCAGGATCAGAGGCAGAGCTTTCCTCCAAGCTTCTTTTTTCAGCCTTCAGCTCGCTTCATTCTCTGCTTTGATTTTTGAACCAATTAAACTGAGACAAGTGTGAGCTTTTGCCAAGCAGCATTCAGGGGAGAGAGGCAACAAGAGTCACTGAGCAAGTATTGAAGTCAGCGAATCACACTGAAACTCCATCCCACTTGTTTGATATTTTGACAGCAGGGGATTGGCCAATGAGAGAAGCCAATCAGCCAAAGCCTGGTGTGTATATGTGAATTATTTATTAGCAGTGTTTGTGCCAGCAGCAGCAGCCACACAGTCAAAGTGACACCGGCTGAGAAAACCACTGCTCACTCTAACACTGTGTGGGCCTCACTCTGCCCCACTTACTCAAATGATGGACCCTCATTTCCACCTGCAGTTGCCATGGTGATACAAATGTACTTTTATGAGAAGATGATTTGATGAGTTTCTTCACTTTGGCTTTTAGATGTTAAACATTATCTTTGCTGTTTTATTTCTGTCTTTCTTCTTTTCCAGAAACAGGACCATGAACTGACTCCAAAGCTGCTCTTTCTTGTTCTTACAAGGTCAAGCCTGAGTTGGCTCCACAATATAAGAGAGGAAAGCATGAACCACAAGTGAATATGTCCCACCATTTAGTACATGTTAAACTTACTGTTAGTCAGGTCAAGTGGCTTTATTGTCAATCCAACCATGTGCAGTGGTACAGTACACAGTGAAACGAGACAACGTCCCTCTGTGACCATGGTGCTACATATGACAGACAATCAACACAGGACAACATGAAGTGTGCAAAAACTGCAAAACAAAGACAGCGCAATAGAAATGTTAGATGTAACAATCAATGCAGCCTTTCAAACATGACCTCTGTAAAGCTACTTTCATATATATTCCTATTAAAATGTGTTTCACTGCTGACTGAAGGATGTGTTGCAGAGTTGTAGATTATCTCCCTGTAACATTTCACCACTTTCACACATGAAAACAGCAATCAATGACTGTTTTCATGTTGAAATCAATGAATGATTGTTAATTCAATTCAATTCGACTTTTACAGCGCCAAATTAACAACAGTCACCTGAAGGCACTTTATGCTGTAAGGTCGACCCTACAATAATACATACAGAGAAAAAACACAACAATCATATGACCCCCTATGAGCAAGCACTTTGGCGACAGTGGGAAGGAAAAACTCCCTTTTAACAGGAAGAAACCTCCAGTAGAAATAGGCTCAGGGAGGGGCGGGGGCATCTGCTGTGATTGGTTGGGGTGAGAGAAGGAAGACAGGTTAAAGACATGCTGTGGAAGAGAGACAGAGATTAATAACAAGTATGATTCAGTGCAGAGAGGTCTATTAACACATAGTGAGTGAGAAAGGTGACTGGAAAGGAAAAACACAGTGCATCATGGGAATCCCCAGCAGCCTACGTCTATTGCAGCATAAATAAGGGAGGATTCAGGGTCACCTGGTCCAGCCCTAACTATATGCTTTAGCAAAAAACAAAGTTTTAAGCCTAATCTTAACCTCCTAGGACCTGGTGTCCACATATGTGAACATCACATTTTGGGTTGTCTAGACCAAAATACTAAATTTTGCTCTACAAGGGCCTGATATCCACTTACGAGGACATTATGCCGCCACTGTCCTATCGAAATTTTAAATGAATATCCTCATATGTGGCTCTCATTTTTCTGAAAAACAAAAATCAGGTAAAAAAAACAAATCTGGTAATTTTGTATTTACATTCATCAGGTCCCAATATGCCCAAATATCAAAGAGAAATTAAAAATGTATGCCATGGAAGAGTTCGGGTCTTAGGAGGTTAAAAGTAGAGATAGAGTCTGTCTCCTGAATCCAAATTGGAAGCTGGTTCCACAGAAGAGGGGCCTGAAAACTGAAGGCTCTGCCTCCCATTCTACTTTTAAATACTCTAGGAACAACAAGTAAGCCTGTCAAAAGAAAATTGTGTATATGTTATCAGCTACATGAAATGTGCTCTTTTAGGATCACTGAGCAAATGTCTATGTGACTTTTCACCTAATAACCTTTGTGATGATAAACTTGTTTACCAACTAGCAGCTTCCTCTTTTCTAGAAAAGACAGATAGAAAAGGGGAACCTCAGCTCTGAGTTCTAAGAATAACTTTGTTATCTTTGTACACACACACACACACACACAGACACACAGAAAAGTATAAATAAAGCACGCAGACAGTGATGAGACGCAGGTCGTGCGTCCATGACTGCCCTCGCGAGTGAAAGAATCTGCAGTGTTTGTGTTTTCTAACTCAGGCATCTTAGCTGAAGAACTACGGGGTGATTTAAAGAAATCCCCTATCATTTAAATTGGTCCTTCGAGCCTAGCGATGGAAACAACAGACACGTTTCTGTGACTCCAATAAGGTCTGATTGCTGTATCCTGACGTCGTGGGAAGCCAGCACCGAAGTCTGTCGACAGCCCTCTCCAGGTAGAGGTGAAAGACCTGGGACGTAAGAAAAATTCGGGTCCAGGCCAGTGTAATAGTTCTGGTCCATGACGCTGGGATCCAGCCAGACGACCTGACAACCAGCAAAAGACGACTCAGGGTGAGAAAACACTGTTTAGGTCTAACCCGCCGCAAGGGTTTAAAGGAATAAAACGCATGAAATAGGGTTTACGTTCGCCACAAGGAACTGTGTTTAGAGTGGTTCTAGAGGTAGCCGTCAAATACTTCGTAACAAATAAGGTTTAAGTTCACCACAAGGAACTGTGTTTAGAGTGGTTCTAGAGGTAGTCGTCAAATACTTCGTAACAAATAAGGTTTAAGTTCGCCACAAGGAACTGTGTTTAGACTGGTTTTAGAAGTGGCTGTGAAATACTTCGTGACAAATTAGCGCGCAAATGTCTATCTGTGTGTATGTATATATATATATGTTTGGAAGTAAGTTGATTTTACAGCACAATACACTGCTGAACTACTTCCATTGTTTTTATTGTTTTCTTTGTGTATCCTGCAAAAGCCCAAGTACTGGTGATAAGGGGGAAAGGTTGAGTTTCGCCTCATAAAACTGACACCGCTCCGTGAATAGCACGGAGTAGAAGGGCGTGTCAGCCACCTCCCCCGAGTCTAGTACCAGAGAAAGCTCTGCTGTTCTGTGATAATGGGGAATCAGTCCACAAAACTCACTGCTGACGAGCAGTGGCTAGAAAAGAAATGTCCAGGCGCCGGACAAATCAGTGCTTGTAGATGGAGAAATCCTAAAAAAAGAAACAAAATGTCCCACTATACATTCACTCATATCAGGAGGGACATAATAATCCCTTATCAAGTGAAAGAGTAGAGATCAAGGTAGGAGTTTAAAAAGGGCTGGATACAGACCCAATTGAATACATATAAATACAAGAGGAATAAAGTGGAATAAACAAAAGGTTAAATTAAATTAGAGCTTATCTTTAGGGTATTCAAACTAATAATAGGAAGGATAACAACCTGTAAACTGGTATTAACAATGAAACAAAATTGGGTAGATAATCATGCCCAGAATGAATAGAATGAATGAAAGCAGATAATTCACATGAAAACATATCAAATGAAATAGAGAGATGCATAATTATATATGTATATTAAGGCTGTGTCATTGTTCAGCCAAGGAAAGTGTGTGAAAAGGTAAATGTCTCCAGCTTGGGAAGGTGTGAAACTGCAGATCACCCGCAGCCCCTGATGGATACATAATAAAATATAAAATAATAAACTGTTGTATATTAGTAGTATAGTAGTATATTGTAATATACTATTGCTGTTATAAAAAAGGAAAAGCAAAACAATAATAACATTAATAATGACATACTATTAAT
Source organism: Oreochromis aureus (assembly GCF_013358895.1). Taxonomy (NCBI): domain Eukaryota; kingdom Metazoa; phylum Chordata; class Actinopteri; order Cichliformes; family Cichlidae; genus Oreochromis; species Oreochromis aureus. Next base: position 36,806,608 of record NC_052943.1, read on the forward strand.
AAGAAGAGCCACCTTAGTCAGTTATGATGTGAGGTGGATGATTGTTAAAAGTAGTCTGATTCAAGCTTAAGGTTTGCTCAAACTCAGTATAATGATATATGAAATGAAGAAAATAAGGAAAATACCTAAACTAATCAGGTGCATAGAGACACTTGACCTGCTTGAAAACCTGTCATCCTAGATGAGACATTGTTGAGATATAGAGCAAACCTATACTGACAACTAATAAGCCAAACCCTGTATACAACAGCTAAAGCTACAGGTTTGAGAAGCTGAATTAAGTATGTGGACACTACCAAGCTAATGAGCAAGTTACACATTCTTTATTTTTATTTGGTTTTTTTTAGAGCAGAAGCTGCATGATATTAAAAGCTCACACATGCAGCTGTCTGTGAGCTCAGTTTTTTTCCCCTCACACTTCTGCTTTGTTTCTGGTAGCAGCTTTTTCTTTTTCTTTTTGTGTTCTGACTCATGTGTGTAAAGCCTTCATGCCATCGGCAATTTGTTTTTTGTTTTTGTTTGTTTGTTTTGTTGGTTTGAAAAACAAATTTGTGATCATACTTGTGGATCACAGTGACACATAATGATTAGGCACATGACTTACTAATGCCTAGTTTTAGAAGCTGTGAGCTATGAGCTGTAAGCAATGCAAAGTTTTGTTTTGTTTTGTCCTAAATCCTAACTTAAAAGTTTGAAATATGTAAGATGTGTGAGATGTGTAAATTCTTTGAAAAATAGGAATGACCTAAAATTGCATAAGTAAAAATGTAGTGTTGCATCTACAAAGAAAAACAGAAGAAGAAGCATTCAGTAACTTGAAACTAGCATTACAGATGAACATAGTTTAGCATTGCCTGACATTGTTTTAGGGCACACTCTGATCATCAGAGTACCCCACGCAGTGTCTTTAATTTTAATCTAAGCCAATTTATCTTACCTGTTACATGTGAGACAGCTCTAAAATGTTGGAATCTTATTGTCACAATCACAGATTAGAATCGAGAAATGTTGCCAGTTGAACAAGAGCGCACTTCTGGCCTCACCCGAAGAAGGTCATTCACACTGCTGTATGCAAAAATTAGATGAAGACAAAGCCACGTGGTAACATTCATAGCACACCACAAGCTGGTTTCACTGACGTTTTTGTAGATGGCTCAGCGTCTAAAAATGGCCCAGGTTATGCGGTAACTGCAACAGACAGAGTCATAGAAGCAAAACCGCTAACATCCTCATATTCTGCTCAGAGTGCAGAACTCAAAGCAGTCATACATGCATGGGAATTGCAGGCAGGCCAAGATATAAATATATATACTGACAGTCAGTATGTTTTTTCAGCAGTACATCACTTTGCAAAAATTTGGCAGAACAGAGGAATGATTACATCAACAGGAAACCCAGTTCAACATGGAAATCTTCTGAAAACACTGTTAGAAGTAATAACATTGCCAAAACAGTTAGCATTGTGTAAATGTGCTGCACATCAGAAAGATAAATCAGAAATAACTAAAGGCAATAACTTTGCAGATCAAGCAGCTAAGTTAACCGCACAACAAACTGTAGACACATTAATGTCTGCATCCTCTATGCAAATACCACTTGACGCACTTAAAGATGAACAAAGAGCCGCACCAACTACAGAACAGAAGAAATGGTTAAAGTGTGGAGCACAACTAGAAAATGATCTAATGACTTGTGAAGGTAAACCAATACTCATCAGGTCCCTACACAGAACAGCAGCATTGGTGACCCATGGAGTGACCCATGTTTCAACGGGAGGGATGATCCAAATCATAAACACACACTTCTATACTCTAAATTTTGAAACTTCAGCAAAGGAATTTGTGAGGACATGTATGATCTGTCAAAAACACAATTCACAAGGCAATCTGAGGACAAAAAGAGGACATTTCCCCACAGCACCTCATCCATTTCACACCATTCACATGGACTTTATTGAATTAAGTGAAAGTCAAGGCTCAAAATACGCTCTAGTGATTATAGACATATTCTCAAAATGGCCAGAGATTTATCCAGTGAAAAAAAGCAGATGCAACCTCAGTTGCAAAATGTCTATGCAATCATTTCATCCCAACATATGGTATCCCTACTCTGATAAGATCAGATAATGGGACACATTTTGTCAATGATGTGATTAGTAAAGTCTCTGAAGCACTAGGATTCAGCATAAGAAACCATTGTGCTTATCACCCACAAAGTGTAGGGTTAGTAGAGAGAACTAACGGCACCATAAAACAGAGACTCAGAAAATGCATGGAAGAAACAGGAAGACCATGGCCTGAATGCATAGGCCTAGTAAAAATGTGGATGAGATTAACACAAGGCTCTCAAAAACTTACACCATTTGAGGTTGTTCATGGGAGACCTTTTCCACTATGTTGAGTTTGAATATATAATCTTAAATGCTAATACGCTGATTATATTGGTTTATATAATAGAGGCCCAACTCTTAGTACAGTTTGTGCCGACAGGACTGACACGAAACCACATGCTTTTGCAGAAGCATGCTTTTGCAGGCCAAAGTGAAACTAAACAGAGTGTTTGATCGAAACGTAAAGTGTGTGTGACGTCAAGATGGAGTATATAAATATAACTAGGCTTCCTGTTTGTTCTTGAGACCTGAGGTTGTGTTTGTTGTGCTTGGGTCTCCATATTCCGGAATATGTAAAATTAAAGATCATTTTGAAGTAAAAGACCACTTTCGAGCCGTGTCCTTTTTTCGCCGTAAAGAATCTAAAGAACAGGATTTAATAACTACCAGTGACAAGTGAACCTTTAGACAAATCTGTTAGAGAAACAACTCTGGCAGAATGGATGGCAAAACTACTAGAAAATAAGGATATTGTTTTGAACAATAAACTGCCGTACAACTCTTCTCCAGTCTCTTGCAGGTTGAAACCAGGCGATTGGGTCCTAATACGGGTGCTCCAGAGGAAAAATTGGAGCTTGCCTCGCTGGCAGGGCCCATACCAAGTGTTACTGACAACACCCACAGCCTGTAAAATTGCAGAGAGACCCTCCTGGATACATCAGAGCCACTGCAAAAAGGTTAAGGTCCCGGGAAGCCCCGACACCAAGGAGGAAGCACATTAGGAAAGCCTCACCTACGCTTGGTTGCTTCGGGGGTGAGGGAGGGCAGGGCTGATTGGGCCCCGTCGGGCAAGCCCGCACTCTAATCTCCATCCGATCAACTTTAGGGCAGCCAGGTGCAGGTGTGATGGACCTATGTGCAACCATGGGAAGGGGAACCCTCTTGGTTACCTTGACTACAAAGCTCACCCTTACAGCACCACAGACAAAGACTGTTATGTCTGCTGCACATGCCGAGCATTAACACAACCATGTATGGGAAACACCCTGGAACAGGTGCACTAACTCTGATCTCCGACCACATCTTCAGAATGACTTTGTAAAGTGCACAATGACATCAACATCCTCCTCCAGGAAGAAGCGCTCAACTTTAACAAGTTTTAAAGAGACTGTTAATCGTCGTTGGACTTTTCCTGATTTTATTTTGTTTTCTTTATTTGAGTTATTCCTTGTTTAAAAGCTGTAATCTCACAGATGATAAGTTTGTCACTCATGGCATACGTAGATGTACCAAAACCGATGAAGATCATGAAGACTTTTTTCCTATTTGTTTCATGAAGATGAAGTGCAGCTAATGATGTAGTAACTGAAAATGTGAAAGACAAGTAGTTACTCACTGATGAATTGTACATTTCATTTTCTGATAAACAGGGAGGAATGAAGAAAATTGTGTATATGTTATCAGCTACATGAAATGTGCTCTTTTAGGATCACTGAGCAAATGTCTACGTGACTTTTCACCTAATAACCTTTGTGATGATAAACTTGTTTACCAACTAGCAGCTTCCTCTTTTCTAGAAAAGACAGATAGAAAAGGGAACCTCAGCTCTGAGTTCTAAGAATAACTTTGTTATCTTTGTACACAGATGCACACACAGACACACAGAAAAGTATAAATAAAGCACGCAGACAGTGATGAGACGCAGGTCGTCCATGACTGCCCTCGCGAGTGAAAGGGTTAGGGTTAGGGCAACTGGGGGTTAGGGTAGGGCTAACCCTAACCCCCAGTGTTTGTGTTTTCTAACTCAGGGGTTTTAGCTGAAGAACTACGGGGTGATTTAAAGAAATCCCCTATCAAAGCCTATTCAAGAGAAGACAGATTTCATTGATATATTTTTATTAATACACTGGCTGATTGCCCTGTACTCAAGTTCTGAAGAGGAAAAAGAAGCTGACAGTAAACGCTGATTCAGAAAACATTTAGACCTTTGACTCTTGCTCACCTTCAACAACCCAGTATTAGTCACCTGTCACTGTTTTTTTTCCTGTTTACTGATGTGTTTCTACTTTTCCTTTGTCTGTCTTGTGTCATTTTATAATCATAAAGAGAGCATTATATATGCCCTTTCATATGAGTGATGGTGCTTCTCCATCTTTGTGCCTGGCCCTATTCCTCTCAGTCACTTTCACCCCATCTTGTCTGTATCAAACACTATGGCAACAGTGTGTCTCATTGTGGGATATGTGCAACCAATAGAGAGGCTGGTCAGAGAGCCTGCTTAGTCAAAAAAATAAATCAAATAATTAAAAAAAAATCCTGTCACTTTTGCCAGGCAACAAGGAGTTCAAGCAGTTACTATATCTGAGAAAGGAAACACCAGACCGATCACATGATTCCCTGGCTGGCAGTGATGATAACATACACCAAAGTACAATTCACAGTGTACTGCTTTTCAACTATAAAATGCTAGTGTCCAGACTATAAATGTGTCCTCATGCTATGAAATTAAACATTTTAACATGAGAGACACTCAGAGTAGACTCACTTTAGGAGACAGACTGAAGAACCTGCAGTCTGCTGATCATTCTCATGTTGCTGCTGGGTTAGGCCTCTATAAGCTGTGAAACTGTAAAACTAGCTGAATTGAGTCAATGCACTGCTAAAAACAAATTCAACAAAGTTTGTGTTTGACTAGTAAGTGTAAGTAATGTGGATTGCATGTACACGCAGACCTGCTTTCCTTTTTATTTCTTAAGATTAAAGATTTGATAAATCAATTAACAGAAATACACTCATCAAGCATAACATTGTAACTACCTAATCTCATGTTGTTCCTTTTGTCAAGTTGTCGAGTTTTATTGTCAACCCAACAATATACACTCAAGTATACAGTGGGACGAAATATCATCCTCCTGGATCAAGGGTGCAAACTGTAAAAATAAAAATTCAAATATACAGCTACACAGAAATAAGATAAACCTAAAATGAGTACAACAGTATTGTACTTGAATAGAAGTAGAATAAGAAATCGAAAAGAATGAGAATAAATAAATGCAATGGTCCGCCAAGTCTAACAAAGCAATACAGAATAATGCAAGTACTGGAAGTGCGAGAAGAGTGTTATGCAGTCCATGTGTGTGGAGAAAGGAGGTCCAGTGTGGTGGTGTTGAGGAGCCGGACTGGTTGGGAGGAAAAAAAAGAGAAAAAAGAAAAAAGAAACTATTGCACAATCTCGTCTACCTGCTCCTGATGCTGCAGAGTCATCTTCTGGATGGAAGGGGAGTAGACCGGTGGTGGGAGGGGTGATGCAGGTCAGCCATGATGCTAGTGACTTTATGAAAGCAGCAGCCCAGACCCATTGAGACATGGACTCCATTAGATCCCAAATGGTGTGCTGTGGTATCTGGAACCAACATGTTGGCAGCAGATTTTTTAAGTCTGATAAATTGTGAGGTAGGGGCTGGATGGATCAGAATCCATGGCTGTATCCCAATTCAGGGTCTGCAGCCTCAAAGGCCGCATTTTAAGGCAGATTACATCACAGCGACGTGACGAAGGCTGTCCCAATAGGGCTTTGGAGCGTGATGTCACGGGAGGTGGGCCACGCCCCCTTTCGCCATGACAGTAGGCCAGACACAGGATACAGCTTCAGCTATGGTTCGTACATGATGTGGTGGCAGTTGCAACGTTAGATCACACGATCGTGAAGGCAAGAACCTGAATAATGGGCTCTCTTTTCATCGTTTTCCATCCTGGAGGCAACGTGAGAGATGCCATGTATCTGATATTACTAAACAAAGATGTCAGGCTTGCATTGCAGTGGTGAGACGAGCGGATCGAGTTCTGTGCAATCCCCAGCTTTTTGTTGATTTCCTCGCCACATTTTCTTTCCGGTGAGTTCTAAATTATTTCATATCACTCTTAAAAGGGTTTTAGTGTTTTTTCACTGCGCTGAGGTCATAGATAATGAGATAAAACATGCTAATGTGTGATGCTGCTGAACCACGTCATGTCATCATGTCGACTGAGTAGCTTATGATTTAGCATTATTGCAGGCAAACCAGCATATGTAATGGATGTAACAAATCCAGACTGGGCACCAACACTGCACATGGGCCTCTAAAAACATACTAAATTGCTCTCATTGTACACTAATCCGCACATAACTTCCAGATGAATCACACACCTGTCATTGGAATATTGGTGTACATTTACCTTATGTGTATGCACTAATTTTATCTTACAGGCTTTTGTTATGCAGCTGCAGAGTCTGAAGGTGTGCCCCGTGCAGAAGTGATCGATGAAGATCTGACAGAAGACCAACAACAAAATCACAATGTCATGGAGGCAGTGGACAGCAGTTGTGTTGGACAAGTGGAGGTTGAGGTACCAGCTGTAAATGTGGACAGTGGCGATTGGACAGACAGCATCACGGAAGCTAAAGGGCAGATGAAGTATTGTGTGTGCAATGAACAGGGCAGAGCAGAGATAAACACAACACTGCTTGATAAGATTGTTAAGGTTTGCTGTGTTTTGGTGAATATGTGCCCCAGTGTGGTTGTCAAACGAGCGCCAAATGAAACTTTCTCTTGTTGAGTATTCATAAAGCTGTTGTGTTGCATGTGTAGTTCATTGTAAATAATTGTACTTTGTGTGAAGCAGTTTCAATAAAACAGAAAAGAATAGTATATTTGTTTGTTTTTTATTCTTGATCTGTTCACATGTACTTAGCAAGTACATAAAAATGAAATGCAAACTATTTACATGGCAAAACACAGCTGGCATCAATCTTGAACGACAAAATTAAACATTACAGGCTATTTAGAGCAGCACGTTGTTTGGAGAAGTATTTCCCAACAAGTTCAGGAAGACACACTTTAAGAAAGAAATCTTGTGCTTGCTTTAAACGTGGTTCCCAGAAATCCACATCAGGGAAGATGCGTATCACAGCAAGGTCTCTCTGTCTCTCCACATAACGAGGTCACAGTGGTTGGAGCCAGTAACAAAGATTTGTGTTTGTATCTGACAGTAGTGTATCCAGTAATGGTGACAAATCCTCCAGCGTTGCAATAGGAATCTGCCTTTTTTGCGATCGCCTCCTTTTGCCTCTCAAAGGCAAATCAAATCAAAAACTGTAACAAGGAAGTTGTTTAGAAAGTTATCAAGTTCAAACCGACTTACCTTTGTCTTAAAGACAACGTACTCACAGCGTGGAGGCTTAAAGACGGACAAATCTCGCACCCAGCCGTTTGTGAATTGGATGTGCGCCTCCAGGGATTTGTAATTGTTAAACTGGTTCGCCGTGTATCCGCTGACTCCACAGACAAGGTATGCGAAGACATCGGGATAGGACAAAGGCGGTAGGTCGTCTGGGTTTCCACTCCACTTCCTTATTTCATACGGGTCCACATTACCGATGCACGGAATTTTTTCAAAGTACCGTCTCTTGGCGTCTGGTCGCAATCGGTCGCGATACAGCCCTTTGTCTTTTGCGCTGATTTTGAGCATGGTTCTGGCAGTCCCGATTCCAACACTCCAACACTGTGCGCTTGTTTTGCTTTCTAGCCTACTGACATGGCGCTGCGATCCCACAATGCACTGCGGCGTGACGTCAACTCCAAAGCCCTATTCAAAGGCTGCTCGAAATGCGGCCCTCAAATGCGTCCTTAATTTCCCTGAATTGTAAGGATGGGTCTGTGTAGACGTCATGGCCCAACATATCCCAGACTTCATAGCACGGCGGTGGGTGTGGATAATTTTGCCGAAAAAAAAGGCGGAAGAGGGGCGGCCGAAGAGTAAACTTTCAAAAGTAAGTACTGAATATTACGGCACTTATTTATATGCAAATGTTTAATAATGAAGAACAATAAAACATTACTGTTGGCCACATGTCGGCAAAGTTATGTGACATTAGCGATGTTTGTACTTTCAGCGTTTACTTTGTTTTAAAGCCTCTACTTTAAAATATACGCCACTCAATAGTTGTGTCACGCAGGCAAAATGGACTCAGGTGCAGACCAGCTGAACTAGAATAGCAGTCGTCAATTTATTTACAAAACACCATGTGAAAGTATATACAGTGTACAGGGCAGGGATATACAACGGTCCAGGGGAAAAAGGGGAGAAAGGGTGGGGGGCGCTAGTGAGCACCGAATGGAGTAGACGTGTTTCTGTGGAGCTCCTCATACTCTCTTCACATTTTGGAGTTTATTGTCTTATCCCTCACAATTTTTGGTTTTCACTGAAGAACACTTGTTTCCTAACTTAAACAGGATGCCCAAATCAAAAGCTGAAAAAGCTAAAAAGCAGGAGAAGCCTCCGAACGGGACAGACACTCCTCCCTTTGAACCAGTTGACGAAGCCGAGCTAACCTCGGAGCCTGCTAAAGATGCGGAGAATGGTGAAAAAAGTTTTTCCAAGGTCCTTTCTGAAATTCAGAAAATAAATATGACAATGACTAAAAGGTTTGACGGTCTTGAAGCGTCTCTGGCTACAGCACAGGCTTCTTTGACGAATATCTGCGGTTCGCTACAGGAGGTTGAAAACGCTAGTTCTGATCACGACCATCGTCTTTCTCTGGTTGAGAAAACATGTTTAAAATTGCAAGCGGATAACGAGGCGCTTCGTCTAAAAGTATTAGATCTGGAGGGTCGGTCCAGACGGCAGAATATTAAAATTGTTGGTCTGCCCGAAAAAATTGAGAATGGTCGTATGGTGGAATTTTTGTCTAAGTTTCTCCCGAAGCTTTTGGGCGCGGACAATTTTGACAAGCCTTTGGACATTGACCGAGCACATCGCTTGGGGCGGCCATACTCCCGGGGAAAGAGATCGTCCCCGGGTAACTATAGCGCGGATTCATCACCTTCAAATGAGAGAGAAGATATTACAGCTTGCTCGGGAGCAGTTTCCCTTGAACTATAATGGTAAAGCGATTCACATCTTCCCTGACTTCCCGACGGAGGTGGTGAAACAACGGCAGGTCTTCCAGGATGTGCGTAAACGCCTAATGGATGCTGGAGCTCGGTGTAGCTTTTACTATCCAGCGCGTCTACGAGTAATGCATGGCTCCATGGTCAAAGTGTTTTCAACGCTACATGAGGCTGAGGATTTTCTGGGAACTATACAGGAAGGCAGTGACTAATTTACAATCTTTGACATCTCATTTGAAACTCATTGCATTGGGATGTAAGTGACTATTTCATTTTTCTCTCAACTATGGTGGCATTGAGGGTATATATATATATATATATATATATTTTTTTTTTCTCCCTTTTGTGAGGGGAGGTTGGAAAGCTCGTCACCTTGGACCGTTTATTTCGTGATGGTCATGCGGACCCTCTGTGAGTATGCGGGGTTTCTTTTTGTTTGGGAAAGTGGGATGAGGGGAAGAGGGTTATGTTTTTGTGTTGTCGGTATGTTGTACTTCTTAATGTTATACAAGGGCAATTTATGTGTACACTGCTATTTATTATTTCTGGAGTGAATCCTAACTCATCATCGCTAAGTGGTGGCATTAGATTTGTGAGTTGGAATGTGCGAGGACTTGGACATGTGCACAAACGAGCTAAGGTTTTTTCTCACTTAAAATCGCTAGCTGCTGATGTTGTGTATCTTCAGGAAACCCATATGAAACTGACTAAAGAGAGGTTGCTCAGGTGCTCCTGGGCTAGTCAGATTTTTCAGTCGACATTCTCGAGTAAAGCCCGTGGAGTGGCTATATTGATCCGTAGAACAGTTCCATTTAGACATGAGTCCACGGTTAGTGATCCGAATGGTCGATTTATCCTGGTGACGGGCCATATTCATGCAACCCACGTTACTTTATTGAATTTATATGGTCCTAATTTTGATAGCCTAACTTTCTTTCGACAAATATTTAATTTATTACCTAGTCTTGCTGATACTCATGTAATTTTAGGAGGCGATTTTAATTGTGTACTTGATAAACACTTGGATAGATCCACTCAAAGCTCCCAGTTGTTTAACGCTTCGACTGTTCTGAATAATATGTTGAGCTCTACTAACCTAGTTGATGTTTGGAGACTGTGTAACCCTACTGGTAGAGATTACTCTTATTTTTCACAAGTGCACAAATCGTACTCCAGAATAGATTATTTTTTGCTTGACTCTAAATTGATGTCTAAAGTTGTATGCTCAACTTATCATAATATCTTGATCTCGGATCACTCTCCAACCTCTTTAGTCCTGGACTTCTGTGGTACGATACAACAGGGTAATTGGCGTTTTCACCCGTCACTCCTGTCTGAGACATCCTTTTGCCAATTTATGACAACTAAAATATCAGAATTCTTGGAAACTAATGATAAACAAGACGTTTCTGATTCGATTCTATGGGAAACATTTAAAGTGGTAATGCGAGGAGAAATTATTTCATTTGAATCTTCGTTAAAAAAAGGAAACGCCTGTTCGAAATAGAAACTGAATTAACACAGTTAGAACAGGACCATAGGTTTCTTCTTGTCCCTCTTTGTTTCAAGATATCATTAAAAGGAAGTTTGAGTATAACACAATTTTATCTAGTCAAGTAACAGATCAGCTATTTAGGATCAGACAGAAGCATTTTGAGTTTGGAGATAAGCCCCATAAGCTTCTTTCTCGGCAGCTGAGACGCCTACAGGCCAGTAGGGCTATACATAAAATTAAATCAAGATCAGGTGAAATTTTAATTACCCCTAAAGCTATTAATGAGTGATTTAGAGAATATTATGAAGAGCGTATCGAGAGGAGAAATATTTTCAGATGTTCAAATATATGGTTATAGTCTTTATTACAGGTTCAGTTATAACCACTTCAAACTGTGGAGTTGAATCTATAATTTAAAGGTTTTTTGAATGTTTTTATATTCTTACACTGAAGTCTTCAGTGAGTGAGAAAACTGAGCTGCAGCGACAGGAAGTACATGTTTTTGAAGTTACATGCTTTTGCAGAAGTGAAACCGAAAGCAGAGTGAGTGCAAGCCAAAGAGTAGGGTGTTTATTATGCATTTATTGCGGATTAAGCCTTAAGTAGTTGTGTTAGAGTGAAACAGTTGTTTTATATATTTTACATAAGTCAAGATCATTACACACAGGATGGCCTTAGCCTGGTTGCTTGAGTTGAGGTCAACTAAGGTGCAGAGAGCATCTGCGCACAGACAGACGAGACATACACACACATACAGACACAAATAGTGAGAGAGGTCACGACACGTACGCAGTACACAGCACGCACGCGCCCCCGCACGTGCACACACACACAGATAGACTCATTTAGTAGGTAAGAGTTTATAACTGCAAAGTTTGGGTGCGTACGTGGTAGTCTGTTCCAGGAAGTACACCAGATGTCCCAGAAGATAAGCGACAGCGAAGACAGCTGAGAGGAAGCACCTGGCGTCGATGCGAAGAAGATGTTTGTTTTAAACTATGTTAAAAGTCATTGTGGTTTTGAGTTGACGTATGCTTTGTTTGAGTCTGCCTGGTAACAGGAAGACTGCCAACCCTATATAAAGTCTTTGTTGTGAATATTGTAGTTAGTTCGACGCTGAAATCTGCACAGCGTTCGGACTCACACATGTGTTCATTAAAATGCCGTCTAAGTGCGCCAGGCTGGATCTGTGGTTATTTTTTTTGAATTCCCCCTCAATATTCTGAACCTTAACATTTGGGGGCTCGTTCCGGTGAGAGAGGGGAATTTTGAGAGATCCGGGGTCCGTGGTGATTAGACGGGCAGATACGAGTCAGTGGTTGAAAGTGAGAGACAAGCCGGCTTATACAAAGGTAAGGCACATACCTGTTGAATTTTCCAAAGTGTGCCAAATTGAATATGACAAATTAAAGTCTACTCACTGGAAACTACTGGTGAATGTCTGTTTTGATTTTGATGGTAATCTTATGAGCATGCTGGTTGAAGTAATGATGAGTTAAAAGTAAAAGTACTGGGTTCAAGTCCCAAAGAAAAGGAAAAGAATTAAAGTGAGTTCGAGTCTCACGTAGAAAGTAGGGAAATTGGTCATTTCTGTGGGTTCAAGTCCCGCTGGACATTGGGTCTATCTTGTGATGGTCATTTCGTGGGTTCAAGTCCCCTATGTCCACAAAGGTAGATCTGCCTCAATCTTAATCCTGTTTTGGGCTTAGATTGTTGTTTCAAATTATTATAAATTTTTCGAGGACGACAGCGGCGTCTGTTAAGAAGCGCATTTTCTTGGAGGTAACGCTTCCTCCTGGATAAAGACGTTTATCCTTGACCTAGCGGCGACTAAGGGTTAGTACGGCACGACAAGCCGGGAAGGACTGGGGAATCTTCAAAATTGCTAGAGGTTCAAGTCCTCTATCTGCGCTTTTTTGGCTACTGGTAAATTGAGTTAGGTTTAGAAAATCTGGACAGAGCAGTTCGAGTCTGGTCTGGTGAATTGGTCGCAAAAAACCTGGGGTTTGCCCGTTCGAGTCGGTTATGGTAAATTTATTGAAATTTGTAGGAGCTACAAGGCCTAAAAAAAATCTGTGCAGTTGTAATTAATAAGACGTCTGTAATATAAAATATGAGATCTATGAGTAAGATCAGTCTTTGTGTCAGCAATGCACAGCCGGATGTGCACTGATGGTGTGTTCATGTAAATGAGCAGCGGTGACGCGCAGAGAGGGTGGTTTCAGTTTCGAGAGTATTGAGCTTTATGACTATTGTTTGCCAATTTTGCTAAATGCCTGTATATAAGAGGTTGGTTTTGCTTATTACGAGAGTATAAATACAGTTTGAATATATTAGTGTGGATGTATAGTAATTGACTGAATTTTGATAGATGTATATATCTTGAGCCATAAATGCTGGTGTGTTTTATTTTTTCAGTTATGTGTGTGTGGTGAGAAGCTGTTGAGGATGATGAGAGGTTTAGTTTCTTTTTCTTTTCTTTTTGGACTTGCTCTTTCTGATGATGGAAGCCATGTCCAAAATACGCATAGGAAAGTGTATTTTGAGTGATTTTAACTGTGTGAATGCTGTCAGTATTTGATTTGAGTGACTCTGCGTGATTTGTCTGAGTGAGAGAAAAGGCAGGGTGTGTGAGACGATTCATGGCGTCTGAAAGAGGTTAGAACATTTAAAAAGTGTGTATGAAATAAAGGAGTGTGAAATATATTTCTTTTGTGATGTAAAATAGGATGTTTAAAGTTTGAAAGTGCTTTTAATTCAAGAAACGCATGAGTGATGTTATGAGAGGTTGAGTTTATTTTTCTGATTGAAAACACATAAGTGTATACGCTACAAACTGACCTAAAGAAGGGTGATGTGTGTGGAGAAGTGTTAGTTGTCCTGATGTTGGAAAGAGCTCTATTTAAAAGTGCGTGAGTGAAATGAAGGTGTATTGTTTTTAAATCAAGATTTAGGAGAATTACTGATTGTTTGTAGACTGTGAAATTTAAGGGGAGATAGAGTCTGCCTGTTGCCTGCAGAGTCTGCACAAACAGGAAGTGTGTGTGTGTGTGGGACAGGAAACGCATGCCCATAAAAGGTAGCTGAGAGTGTAAAGAAAGAACACAGAGAGACAGACGAGTTAACTCTGGGCAGATGAAGCAAATGCAGGTTTTAAGATAAAAAAATGAATATGATACTAATTATATGCTTTAGTGTGCCGATACAGGTGGACTTCTCTCAACATTGATCCTTGAGTACAGCGGCTAAATGATTAACAGAATTGGGAGGAAAACAGGCCAGCCTTTGGCTTAAAATTTGACAGCTTCACCTCTCATTGTCTCCTTATCCTGAGAAGGAGCTTAAAGGACAGTCAATTTCCTGATGAAGACCGACAGAACATCGTGGACTTGAAGAATTAACTGAAGCTAAAAGCAGTGCAAGCGAAAGCAGTAACACTGACGACGACTGATGAGTCCAGCAGTATGAAAGAGGCAACATGCATGCTGGTGAAGAACAGTGTGATGTGTCTGCTTGAAGGCATTGACTCTCATATTTGCCAAGCTTGGAGCAATCTTGGAAGAGAAGACTGAAAGGATGAATGGAGAAGAAAACAGAGCAAATGAAAATAAGACTGAAGGAAGAAGAATACTGAAAGATCAAAACAGAGAAGAAACAGACTGTGATTGCTGGAACTTTGAAGCCCGAACAGGACACTGTGAATGAAAAAGGACCAGTGAGAGATGAACCTGGACGAGTTTGACTGCGAGAATATAGGATATGATTGGACTAAAATTGAAGCCGGAACTCATGATTGTTTAGGGATGTCCACCACAGCATAACAAAGAGGTAAACATTAGAAAAGGTAAGAATAATGAAAGAAAATAATTGTCATTACCTTAATGAATTGAAAATACACATACACAAATTGTTACATGTGAAAGTATTTTTGAAATGAATCAGAAGTGAGATAGTTTGAATCTAAAGCTCAGTGAAAAAATGCATGAAGTAAAACTGATTATAATTTAAGATGCAATGAAGAAACCGCTTACACGTAGTGTACATTAACATGAATACATAGAAATGCAACGAAGAACTCAATGAATTAATTCAATGAAGAAGCAGCTTACACTCAATTAACATAAAATGCAAGGAAGAACACGCTTACATGCATGGCATAATTGGTATTTCTGACCAGAGATAGAGAAATGGGTCATTTAAGCACTTGGGATAATAATGAAAATGTCTTAGTTTTGTTATTTTCAGGAGTAAAGCAGAACCGGATCAATTCTCCACGGCAGCAGTCGGAAGAAATTAGATAAGTTAAGGCAAGTTTCTGGTTGAATTGTTCACAGCATGATGTGTCCATGAACCTGAAAAGCAAGCCCTAACACCTGGCTGAAGACTAGGAGTGCTTTATTTAAGGTGGGAAATTAAAGTTTGGGTTAGTAATTCGGGGGAAAAGAAAACTGACTGCTTACCTGGAGAATTGGGAAGTGTCTGGGAGACTGCGAAGCCATAGATGCAAAAATAACATACACAAACAGAATGCATTAACCTTACAAAGACAAGCTCCTGAAGCTTAATGCATAGAGAGATTGATTAAAACCTGGCTAAGAACACAAGCATATGCAATGAAGATCAGCTTGCTACTTGTATGAGTGAGAGAATGGTGTGAATGTTTAATATAATAGATGGAAAAAACAAAAGAAAAGTGACTAAAGTAGTCTAAAAGAGTGACTTAGGAGTGCTCTCGTACTGAGTGATTAAAGCAAGTGATTAATATAGAAAGAAAATGAAAATAATTCAATAATGTGATAAGGTTTAAACATGTATTTCTCTTGTCAAGTTGGCTGTTGAGCTGTGAGTCACTATGCAAATTAGCTGGAGTGAGTGAGTGACAAAGACACTTCCTGTGTCTGTGTCTCGGAGGCTTTCAGTTCAAGAGAGCGGTGGCTGTTGTGTTGAGGATTATTTGGCGAAATATATAATGGTAAAGTATCAGGATAGTTGATTACGGTGGTCAGGTCTGTTCAGAGGTGCAGATTTGGACAGGAAATTTATAATTTAGGGATGATACGTTGTTGAAATCGGTTTATATTTTATGCTGAATGAAAACATGGCGGAGTGAGGAAGGGAGACATTGTGCAAACGGTCTTTGATCTTTTGACGAGGGTTTCGGTGTGTTGAAAGGGTGAACTTTGAGATTGTTTCTGATTTTGGAGGCTGTTGTTTTATTTCAAGAGAGGGTGTTGAATTAGACATGGATATGTCTGAGAGGGGCCCAAAAATTTTTGTAGTAGTGCACTCAGAAAAAACCTGTCAGGTGACTTTGTTTTGTACTTTGATGAGCTAATAATCAGCTCTCTTTTTTCATTTTTGTTCTAAGCAGGCCTGGAAGAGAGTGAACTGACGGCGCTGACAAAATTACCAAGTACGAAAATCAGGTGGGCTTTACAGATTATGAATTGGCTGAGCAGGAGACCTGATTGGCGGCGAGTCTCTGTCTACAAGGATTGCAGCGAGTCAATCCAGTCAAAAGTATAGAGAACTATTTTCCTAAAAAGGAAAACGAAATAAAACAAATGATTGAGCTCATTTTGCTGATGTGGAGCATCTGAAGACGTGCGCAGAAGGCTGCAGATCAGCAAAAAATATCATGTGTGGATGCGTGTGAGTGAATGTGAGTGACTGGACTAAGGTGGGAATGAATAAATGTGGACAAATTTACCATGTGAGGAAAAGAAAGGGGATGCTTTGTTTTGCTTTTGCCATAAGCAGGACAAGTGGGAGACTTAAATCTGGGGATGCTGATGTTCCTTTGAGTGAATTTCTGTTTTATTGATTTGGGTTAGACCATATTATTACATTATAAAATGCTAAAAGGGAAACATTTTTTGATATAACTCAAGTTACCATTAACTGAGGTGACATAGGATTAATAACTGTACAGGTTTTGTTTCCAGGAAATTCCAAGGATCCAGAGTTCGATGGAGCAAGGAGTTTGAGACGATTTGACATAATAAGTAAATTGATTTTGTTCCTTAAACACAGGAGACGAGGATGGCTGAAGTGTTCTGAGAAATGATATGATATGACTAACCTTTTTTCCCTTTTAATTTCCTAAGCTTGGGGGAAGCATTTTGAGTTTTTTGCCACATGAGTTGTGTCAAAAAAGAGAGGGATTTAAGATTTAATTTGTTTAATTTGAAATGGGTTTTAGTATGATTTTATAACTATTGGGGTTGTTTGATAATTTAGATATGGTAAAACTGAGGCAGAGAGTGTTAATTCTAAAGAAAGGAGTAAAATGAACTGAATTCGGTTTAGAAGATAAATTGCTGGTGTTAATAAGAAGTGTATACCAAACTTAAAGGGGAACTGTGGGAATAATAATAATGGGGAAGATTTTATGAGAAGAAAATGTGTGATCTCTTTTTGATTTTTAGAATAAAGTTGTTATAATGTAGGCTTTAGAAACAGATAGTAAATAGATTTATTTCTAGGGTAGAGGAGAGCTTTTATGAGGATGTTAAAAGTCTCGCTGACTCAAATGAATAATATTGGAGATTATATATGTAGAAATGATTTTTTTCATACACATTGCATTTTTGTGCCTTTAACGGAGTTGTGGCTCAGAGAGTCGTCTCTTGAGGGTCACAAACTTTTGGTTAGCGTTATGATTAGCCAATCTACTGTGAGAATGACCTGAGTTATTGAAGGACTGCACACGCTTACAGACATATAGAGTTCATTAAGACACATGACAGTATTGATTCCAGGCAAAAGGCCTGAAATCCATTTAGCATTTAACTGAATAGGAGTTTCGCTTGTAACTGAATTGGGTGACATGTAAAATATTGAGATAACACATGCAGCTCTAAATTAGTCTTATTATATAAAAAGCAGTTACAGAATAACAAATGCTTGTTGAAGTGACCAAGTTTTTGTTTAAAACAGAAGCAAAGGGAGAAAGCTTATATATTTTGGTTAAGTCTGATAAAGTATAAATTAGAATGTATCATAACATTAAGAGCAGCAAAAATGAAATAAAATGGTATACCAAAACAGGTTATAACACAGGAAATGTGAGTTTTAAAATGAAGTTAGTGTCAACACACAGAAGTTGTTCTTAGGGAGCTTTTAGCTATGATGAAATTTATCTAGGAGCAATTAACTAGGTGGTTACACTTAGTGATTAAAGTGGTTGTTTTTTCTTTGATCCTTTAGTAGAATAAGCAGTTATAATGATTTTCTTGATACATTTTCTTGTGATAGGTGACTTTAGATGAGAGGCACTTGCAGCAGCAGCGACAGTTTGTGCACAGGATGTTGATGATCAGATAAGGAGCAACAGGAAGCACATGCAGAGACGTGCTTCCTTTGATCCTCTTAAAGGCAGTGCTTTTAAGAGTTTTACAAATGCTGAGTACGGTTGAATGAGATATAAAAATAAAAGTCAAAAACCAAATACGAAATTAGGTTCATGTTTTGAGTAATAATAGGATGAATCAGGTTTGAATGAAGAGAACAAGAGAGGGACCCAGGAAAGGGACGGACCACTGGAGATTCACAAGCGTAAGGGGTCTCTCACCGGGTATGATTGGGTTCAGGGGTGAGGGAGGAGTGCTGATTGAGCTCTGCTCGCACTCTTATTCTCTCCGGCCTCTGATCAACTTTAGGCTCACTGATACTTTGGTGTGATTAACCTTAAGCATGAGTGTTCTCTAGTGGGAGGGGGCCTTTTATAACTAAGACCACCTAGATGACATGAGGTTGTCTGATTTGTTAAGTCACAGGATGCCAAGAGAGGGTCAGAGTGGGAAAAGTGATCCTAAAGTTCATGACGTCAGGGGTGGACAGGGAAGCAGCTGAATGGGCCAAGGAGTGACCCAACATAATGTATGGCGACCTCTGGTGTGCCAGAGGTCGAGAGTGGGAGTATCGAGAGGAGAAATATTTTCAGATGTTCAAATATATGGTTATAGTCTTTATTACAGGTTCAGTTATAACCACTTCAAACTGTGGAGTTGAATCTATAATTTAAAGGTGTCACGCTGGTGGACGGACTCAAGCGCAGACGAGGCAGCTAAAATACAGTTCCTTTTATTGATACACGACACCAGGTGCGACTATATACAGGTGAGAGGGCAAGGGGGATCCAGGAAAGGGGCTCTTCACACACGAGGGAATCCAGAAACACCGCACACCAGCAACAAGCACACCCAGGGCACCAAGGGAAAGGGATTCCTGTCCACAGGAAACAAGCGATTAATCACACGAAGTAACAACGCCGAAAGGCAACAAGAAACTAACACTCTGGAGCTTACTACCGAGGTTACTCAATATTCCAGCGACGAATAGCTCAGAGCCCCAGCCTTAAGAAGAGCCAGAGATCCACTGTAAATCACTCGTGATCAGCTGCAGGTGCGTGGGCCAAGGGCAGGAGCCCAGTCAGAGCTCCGCCCAGGCAGACAGGTAGGGGAGAGAGAGAGAGAGAGAGAAACAACAAACACTTGTGGCCACACTGGGCTGGCCGGGGAGACACAGGGACCATGACAAAAGGTTTTTGGAATGTTTTTATATTCTTACACTGAAGTCTTCAGTGAGTGAGAAAACTGAGCTGCAGCGACAGGAAGTACATGTTTTTGAAGTTACATGCTTTTGCAGAAGTGAAACCGAAAGCAGAGTGAGTGCAAGCCAAAGAGTAGGGTGTTTATTATGCATTTATTGCGGATTAAGCCTTAAGTAGTTGTGTTAGAGTGAAACAGTTGTTTTATATATTTTACATAAGTCAAGATCATTACACACAGGATGGCCTTAGCCTGGTTGCTTGAGTTGAGGTCAACTAAGGTGCAGAGAGCATCTGCGCACAGACAGACGAGACATACACACACATACAGACACAAATAGTGAGAGAGGTCACGACACGTACGCAGTACACAGCACGCACGCGCCCCCGCACGTGCACACACACACAGATAGACTCATTTAGTAGGTAAGAGTTTATAACTGCAAAGTTTGGGTGCGTACGTGGTAGTCTGTTCCAGGAAGTACACCAGATGTCCCAGAAGATAAGCGACAGCGAAGACAGCTGAGAGGAAGCACCTGGCGTCGATGCGAAGAAGATGTTTGTTTTAAACTATGTTAAAAGTCATTGTGGTTTTGAGTTGACGTATGCTTTGTTTGAGTCTGCCTGGTAACAGGAAGACTGCCAACCCTATAAAGTCTTTGTTGTGAATATTGTAGTTAGTTCGACGCTGAAATCTGCACAGCGTTCGGACTCACACGTGTTCATTAAAATGCCATCTAAGTGCACCAGGCTGGATCTGTGGTTATTTTTTTTGAATTCCCCCTCAATATTCTGAACCTTAACAAGCGCTATATGTCAAAATCTTGGGGCAATATTTCTGATTGGTTAGGGAAGTTGGATCTCCAGAAAATGAATGATGCTGCACGAGAGGCTTTAAACTCAGATATTACTATTGAAGAAGTTTCGAAAGCTATTAAGTCATTCCCCAATGGAAAGTCCCCAGGCCCAGATGGGTTTGGCATTGAATTGTATAAAAAATATTCTGAAAAGGTGGCCCCGCTTTTATTGAGAATGTTTAAGCATTCTTTCCATACTCAAGCATTTCGCACGCTATATGAAGCTAATATTTCTTTGTTATTGAAAGAAGGAAAGGATGAAACAGAATGTTCCTCTTATCGACCTATTGCTTTGTTGAATTTGGATATGAAAATTTTCACTAAAATTTTGGCAAACAGATTAAATGGACATGTTGGATCAATTATCCATCCGGATCAAACTGGGTTTATTCCTCAGAGGTTTTCCTTCTTTAATGTTCGAAGATTGATGAATATTATGTATCATAGGCATTGGGGAGCTTCCAAGATCGCAGTACTGAGCTTAGATGCCGAAAAGGCGTTTGACCAGGTCGAGTGGGCCTATATGCTCCGGGTACTGGAGAAGTTCGGTTTAGGCGAACAGTTTATATCATGGGTTGATATGATATATAGGCATCCCTCTTCTTCCATTCTTACTAACCAAGATAGATCAGTGCCTTTTTTTTTACACCGCGGGACACGACAAGGCTGCCCTTTGAGCCCTTCGCTCTTTGCAATTTCTATTGAACCTCTTGCAATAGCCATTAGGAATGAGCCCTCTATTGACCCTGTCAGATTGGGGAATATCAAGCACTACATTTCCTTATATGTGGATGATGTTGTTTTGTTTTTGTCAAATCCTGAGCGATCTGTTCCTGTACTCTTAGATGTGGTGAGGTCATTTGGGGAAATCTCAGGTTATACAATTAATTGGCAGAAGAGTGAGTTTGTGGCTTTAACTGCAAATTTGGATGTTGATTTTTTAAAAGTTTTGCCTTTTAAAATTACAGACAGATTGAAATACTTGGGTGTCACTTTGCCTAAGGATCCTAAATTGATCTTTAAGTTGAATTATCTTGAACAAGTAGAAAAATTGAAAATAGATGTTGAGAAATGGAGGGCTCTCCCTATCTCCATGGTAGGTCGCATTAACGTAATTAAAATGGTTTCCCTTCCTAAATTTTTATATTTATTTTTAAACTTACCTATTTTTCTGAATAAGCAATTTTTTAAAGTGATCGACTCAGTAGTATTACCATTTGTCTGGGGCTTTAAAACTCACAGGATATCAAAAGTTCATCTATGTAAGTCAAAACTTAAGGGTGGATTTGCTTTGCCAGTGTTTCAGTTTTATTACTGGGCTGCAAATGCTAGAACTCTTGCTTACTGGCAGGAAGGGTACAAAAAAATTAAGTCTGCCGATACCCCACCTTGGGTGGTCATAGAGAGTGGTGGGGTTGAGAATAGTTCCCTCCCTGCTCTTCTTTTTTCATCCTCTAATTCGCGAACCAAGGTCAATAATTTTATAGTTTCGAACTGCGTTAAAATCTTTAGTCAGATCAAAAAGGTGGTGTGGTCACCACACTTTGATCCACACTCCAATATACGGTAATCATGCATTTCCACCCTCATGTTTAGACGCCTCTTTTGATATCTGGACACAGAAAGGTATTATTACTCTCAAAGATTTATATATTGACAGGCAGTTTGCATCATTTACTCAGTTGCAGAACAAGTTCTCTCTCCCTGCGTCACATTTTTTTTCATTATTTACAGATAAGAAACTATGTCCGTCAGAGTATTGCTAATTTTCCATCTCTTCCGGAAGAGGGGTCAATTTTACACTTCTTCTGAGTTCCCGGATTCTAAAAAGTTGGTTTCTGGTTTTGTGAAAGCCTTTTCTGAGTATTTAAATTCTAAATCTGACTTTTGAAGATGGCATGGGAGGAAGAGCTTGGTTTGCTGATTGGAGATGAGGTGTGGAGAGGAGTCTGTGTAGGATCCATTCTTGCTCTATAAATGCAAGGCATCAGTTAATTCAATTTAAAGTGCTTCACAGACTTCATTATTCAAAAACTAAACTGTACAGGATTTTTCCTTCTATCAGTTCGATATGCGATCGTTGTAAACTTGGAGAAGGCTCTCTTACTCATTTGTTTTGGACTTGTCCCAAATTGTATAACTATTGGTTGAATATTTTTAACTGTTTTTCTGATATCTATAATTGCACATTAGAGCCGGACCCAATAATTGCATTGTTTGGATCTTCCTCTTCCCTTTTACACCTTAGCTCTGCTGCACAAACCACAGTTTTGTTTGGAATGGTAATTGCTAAAAAAATTATCTTGACTCTTTGGAAGAAGGATATTGTACCTCAATTCAAAATGTGGCTCACAGAACTGACTGCTCTACTACATATGGTGAGAATTAGGTATATATTAGTGGACAAACTTAGTAATTTCTTTGATGTGTGGCAACCATTTTTAGACCATGTATTAAAACAAAGTCCTATTTGATCGATCACCAATAACTTAGCCTTCCACCTTAGCGTTTTATTTTTGTTTATTGCCAGTGTTGAAGCAGTATTTTCGTTGTTGCAGTGTAAACTTTTGTCTTATTTGTGTGTTTTAGCCCTTGCTGTTGTGTTGTCTGTTGTTTTTTTGTTTGTTTTGTTTGTTTGTTTGTTTTTTCTTATATCAAAAAATCTCAATAAATATATATATAAAAAAAAAAAGAAAAAGGGGAGAAAGTCCAAAACACGCTCCGCTAACTCGCCCCTCTCATATTTGTTTTCACACACGTTTGTTTGCACACTCACTCTCACTCCACGCCACGTCACCAGGAAAAACAGATCTGGGGTACGGACGAGTCCGAGAACCTAAGCACAAGAGAACTGCGGTTAGAATAAACAGAGTAATCACACGAGAAACAGGGTTTATCAGGGCTGTACTGACGAGAGTAACTCAACGATCCAGCGAGGAAGCCTTCTGAGTCCTCAGCTTAAATAGCCGAGGAGTCCAGGTAATCAGGTGAATTCACAGCAGATGCGTGGGCCAAGGGCGGGAGCCCAACTGAGCTCTGCCCAGGCAGACAGGTGAGAGACAGGAGAGGGAGAGAGAGAGAGAAAAACTAAAAACAACATGTAGCCTGAAACCTAGGTCCACCAAGGAGACACAGAGACCATTGCAAATTGACCTTAATCTTACAGAGAAAGTGATGATTTTATGGATAATTAAAGTCAGTCATATATCCACAAACACAACAAGCTGAAAGTCAGTGATGCTGCTCGGTTTGCAGTCCTGAATATCACAGCACAAGCAGGATCCACTGCACTGTTAATGTTAGCTATGTTATATTGCTGCCTCTGTTCGGTGGTGTCGAGCCAAACGCACTTTAACGTGTGTTTGAACGAGCTGACGGTTCACTCGTTAAGCTGAAAGAAAGATGCTTTAATCACAGGAGTCACACATGTGTCCACTGGACCATCTGGGAACTCTTCTTGTTTAGCACTCGTAATAACACAAACACTAAATCCTCCTTCTCTTGTGCTGTTTTGTAGCAGTGTGTACACCTGAGACTGTCACCTGTCTGTCTGTCCTGCACTCTCTCTCTGTTTCTTTCTCTCTGATTGTGGAATAAAAGTATGAACATGTATTTATAAGTTACACTTGTGTTTGAATCCTGCAGCTTATCACACATTTGATTTCCATGTGTGACAACTGCAAGTGTCCAGAGTGAGGACAGACTGAGGGACCCACTGCTGCACATCATCTGTGAGGCTTTGCACCCCTGATGATCCACCAGGACAAACTCAGCAGTGTGTGAGGAAGAGGAGGAGGAAGAGCCAGCAGCAGCTGACAGATGTTGAGAATAGACAGACTGTTCCCTGTTTGTGAAGGACTGCTAGGAAAGTTTAACATAACTAATTGTCTGTCCTGAATCAGTCTTATTAGGTAATGTTCAAATAATGTTATCATTCTAGTGTTTTCAGTGTGGGAGAAAGTACTCAGGGCCTTCAAGTTACACACTATGAAAGGCAGCAACAAGTTTAATATTCAGAAACCTAAAGTATGTATCAGCAGCAGAATGGAGCTAAAAATAAATGTTTGTTTCAGTTCTATGAAGCTTTGAGTATTTTGGATTAGTAGCACTGCTGTGTTTGTTGCATCATATTGCTGTAATTGTTTATATGCTTTATATATTCTGAGGTAAGTTGATCTATAGTGTTACATCATATTCTATAAGGATGTTATGTGTTTGTATGCTTTCTGCCCAGTTTGACCCATTTAGCTCTGATATCTATTCTGTATGACTTAAAGCAGTTATGACATGGTCTGATACTCTGTCTTGTCATTTCCACTTGGACCGTGAGTAATCCCACGGGTACACACTTGATACCTGAGGGAGGGGGGGAGTGTCTGATGCATCCTGGTAATGGGTATGACCTTACAACTTTATGCTCCACCACACACACACACACACACACACACACACACACACACACACACACACACACACACAGATGCTTACATGACCAATTAGTCACCATTTGCCTGAGGAAACACAGAGTACTAAGACATGTCAGAGACAGTATAGAGAACTGGAAAACATAAACACGCTCATGAAAACGTATATAAATATATAAAAAAATATAAATATATTTGCCTTACCAACCTTTGACCTCAGCCTCAGTCTCTACCAAAGAAGTCCTCATTCTTGGCATCAGGCCAGGAGTTTTGTCCTCTGTGTGTTTAAGAAAAAGTGCTATGAGCTAAAAAAGAGCTACCAGCAAAGCACACACATGCTGAGCGGGCTGACTGCTGCACTCGTCTGTAAATGCTTCTGTATTATTGAAAAGCAGTTTTGATCCATTACATCTTCTTTTGGGGTTGGGGACAGAAAATTTCCACAAAACCCATGTTTAGATTTTATCTCCTGGATTTTTTTTAGTTTATTTAATATTTAAATAAAAATAAACTATATTCCTATTAAATTATTGTGTAAATGCCGGAGCCACCCTCATTTCTTTATACTTTACTGTGGAAATGGGAAATAATTTTAAATGTTGAATAATTTGACATACTACAGCTTTTTCTCCCTTAGAAATTGGCTTATTGACAGCTGGTTCCACTGAGACCATTTCTGATGCAGCTTTGGTGAACAGTAGCTGGATTAATGAAGGACGTCTCACAGGTTCTGTGTCAGGGCTTTACTGGATGTTTCCCTGTTTCTTAAGGACAAAACTTCTAACTGTTAATCTGCTGTAGAGGGTTTTTAAATCTGGCACATCTTCCATTTGATTCTACTTTCTACATCTACTCTGTAACTGAGCAAGGATTTACATTAAGATTCAGATTGAGATTTTGAATGTAAAATACAATTCAGTTATATTTTGGTAGTACCAATTTGCAACAACAGTCACCTCAAGACATTTTATATCATAAGGTAAAGACCCTTCAATATTAGAAAGAAACACCAAAAATCAGATGACCCCCTCTAAGCAAGCACTTGGCAACTGTGGGAAGGAAAAACTCTGTTTTAACAGGATGAAACCTCTGGCAGAACCAGGCTCAGGGAGGGGCGGGGCCATCTGTCGCAGTTCTTTGGGGGTCAGGGGAGAGAGACAGAACAAAAGACAAGCAATGGAAGAGAGAGACAGAGATTAATAATAAGTAATAATTAAATGCAAAGTGGTCCAAAAACAGAATGAAAAGAAGTGAGTGAACAAGAAATGCTCAGGGCATCATGAGATGGATCAGTGTCCCCTGATCCAGCCCTCACTACAAGCTTTATCCAATCCTTAAACTCACTCACAGCACTTCCAGAAGCTTATCGACTGCAATGAAATTTATTGTCCAGCGCTCTGTAATCCATTATTGTAGAATTAGATGCTATCAATGAATTGCTCAGACAAAAGATGAAAACTAGGAAACACTGTAGAGCAGATAAACATTGTATGTTTTTAACATGGCAGCAAATGAAATAATAAAATATAATAAATATAATATAAATATATATTTATTATATAAATATAATCAATAAAAACAAAAAATAAACATATAATTAAAAAAGATTAAAGTAAATCAGTGAATAGATAAACTGGGTAAAAGAGTGTATCCAAACTCGAATGTATTTTAATTATCACAAAGACTGCTGCTGTTAAAATGACAAAACAGAGGAATAGCTTTGTCTTTTTAAAGATTCACTCTCTCAAACATTTAGTAACTTTGGCTTGCAGAAGGTATTGGTATCAAGTCTTCTTCCTCGTTCTCATATCATTTACATCTCTTTCCAGTGTGTGCAAAGTCATCATTTGAATGTTTTTTGGGTGTGCCTCACTGTTTTCAGGTGACTTGTGCTTCAAACTGTCACTGACATTGTTTAATAGTTATGAAGCACTGCAGCACCCCCATGTGTCTTTCCAGACAACTGCAGCAATGTGTTTTTGTTTTGTTTTGTTTTTTGCTGTGTGTGTGTGTGTGTGTGTGTGTGTGTGTGTGTGTGTGTGTGTGTGTGTTGGATAATGCAATTAAAGGTCATCCACTTGAAGGGGTGGATGTGCATAATGATGTGCAATAGGTGGGAGGAGCTGAGAAAGCAAAGGGCAGAAGGATTGGAGGCAGTCAAAAGACCAAGCAGGATGAAAAAGATGAGACAAGATAAACAGGTAGGAGAGGGTGCTTTACAAAACAGTTCAGCTGCTCTGTTCAGGTCAGGTTCCTTAAATGCATTTCTGGATATTTTTTCTGCTAAATAATAATAATCTTTGTCACAATATGATGACTTACAGATGTCAGCAAATTCCTTGAGGGAGACTGCCAAAACCATTAGAATGGACATGAGGGAACGTACAAAGAAGTGGGAAAAACTTGAGGGACAAATATCTGGAGACATGCTTGGCCAGCCAAGTACCTTTACCATCAGTTTATTTATCAAGGCACTAGTCTTTTTGGAGGTGTGTTTGGGTTGTTATCATGTTGGAATGCTGTCCTGTGACCCAGTTTCTGAAGGGAGGGGATCATGCTCTGTTTCAGTATGTCAAAGTACATGTTGACATTCATGGTTCCCTCAATTAACTGCAGCTCCCCAGTGACAGCAGCACCATGCAGCCCCAATCAATGGCATCCCACCACCCTGCCTGACTGTAAACAAGACACACTTGTCTTTGTACTCCTCACCTGGTTGCTGCCACACACCCCTGACACCATCTGAACCAAATAAGTTTGTCTTGGTCTCATCAGACCACAGGTAACCCATGTCTTTATCCTGCTTGTCTTCAGCAAACTGTTTGCAGACAATCTTGTGCATTATCTTCAGAAGAGGCTTCCTTCTTCTCACGCCCGTCCCAGTCTCATTGTTGTTCACCCTCAAGCACCCCACCCAGGGACTCCAAAAAGGCCGGGTACTCTGAAACATTTTTTGGCGCATAAGCGAATACGATAGTCAGGACCTGTTCGCCGACCCGAAGGTACAGGGAACAAACCCTCTTGTCCACCTGGAGAAACCACAATGCACAGGCAGCAAGCCGAGGGGATACTAGAGTACCCACCACAGCCTGCCGCCTCTCACCAAGGGCAACTCAAGACTGAGACAGAGTCCAGCCCTTATCCAGCAGAGCCCAAGCCGTGAGATGAGGTGAGTCCAACTATATCTAGTCTCTTTCCACCTCACACACTAACTCAGGTTCCTTCCCCACCAGGAAGGTGACATTCCATGTCCAAATCACTAGGTTTGGTATTCGGGGATCGGTCGACAAGGGCCGATCCCCGGCAATGTGTGTCCGCTTCCCGACACACATTGTACCCGAGCCCTACGGCCGCCTCCAGCGGGTGGTGGATCTTCAGGAGGTTGGATCCATGTCACTTTTTTGAGCTGGGCCCGGCTGGGCCCAATGGACTAAGGCTCTCTAAATTCTGAATCACTCTTTGTCTGGTCCCTCACCCAGGACCAGTTTGCCATGGCTGACCCTACCAGGGAGCAAAAGCCCCCCGACAACATAGACCCTGAGAAGCCTGGGACACACAAACCCCTCCACCATGATAAGGTAGCGATTCACCGAGGGGTGATGAATCCTCTTGGATGAGAATGAAACATGCTCACAAACCAAAGGGAGTTTGGTTGCCTTCAATTTCACATCCTTAAGAAACCAAATTAGGCTTCATGCTTAAACTGAAGCCAGTTCAGTTTTAATTATATGGAGCTTAAATTTATAACAGCAGTCATTTCAAGGTGCTTTACGATATAAGATAAAGATCTGACAGTAATAAAGAGAATACTCCACAGTCCTCCATACCAAACTCTGGCAGGACCAAGGGAGGGACAGCTTTCTATCCAGGCTGGTTGAATAGTCCAGGGAAAGGGTCATCGCCTTCCTCTGTACCTCCATACTAAGACTTCAGGCCGTCCGTGTCCTTTAGCTGGAGGAATGTGTTAGTGGAGCTGGACCTTAATGCAGGGCAACTGTGTGTGTGTGCTGTGGCAGCTTGACACAGTTTGGGTTGGACAGTTTACGCTCAGAGTGCAGGATAGTTTCGTCAGGGCTCCTCACAACATAATCCTGCTCTTTTTCTTTTTTTTTTTTGATTTCCTGCTCTTCTCTAAGCCACAGGCAGGACCCTGGTGCCTCAGTGTGTGTGTGTGTGTGTGTGTCTCTGTGTGACGCAAAGCCTTTGATGCAAAGAAAATGCCAGGAATTGACACAGTATATGTGTGTATGTGTTATATGCTGTCCAACATCATGACTGTTCCCCGGGCTGACACATTCTGTAGTAGCGCTTTGTTGCTTTGCCTCATTTAAAAACACATATGCCTTTATGCAATGATAATATCCGAGTGCCCTTAAGGTCTGGGATGTTTCTTTCAAATTTCAGCTAAGTAGGGTTTTAATGCTAACTTTTCCACCTTGCTCTAAAGACAGCAATACACAGTCCAGCTACTTCATTGCTAGTGCTGTGTTGGACCCTGTCTTGCCTTCAAGACTGTCTGAATTCTTTGTGGCACAGAGTCAACCTGGTTCTGAAAACATTATATATATAACAATATAATATCAATTTTCACTGTTATGCCGATGACACCCAGCTCTACCTTTCTTCTGAACCCAATTCTTCCCTCCCACCTCCCTCCCTCTCAAACTGTCTTATCGAGATCAGATCTTGGTTCTCCTCCAATTTTTTTTAAACTTAATAGTAATAAAACAGAAGTTTTACTTGTTGGTACAGCCTCTATCTTATCCAAATCCTACAGTTTTTCCATTAACACTGAAAGTTCTCCCACCTTTCCCTCCCCTCAGGTTAAGAGTTTGGGTGTCATATTTGATAATACTCTCTCATTTCAGTCTCACATTAATTACATAACCCGGTCTGCATATTTCCACTTACGTAATATTAACCGACTCTGTCCCTTCCTTACTCCCCATGCTGCTGCCATCCTTGTCCATAGTCTTATTACTGCAATTCCCTCTTATTTGGTCTCCCTAAAAGGTCCCTTCATAAACTCCAACTTCTTCAAAACTCTGCAGCTCGGGTCATAACTCGTACTCAGTCTAGAGCTCATATTACCCCAGTTCTTCAGCAACTTCACTGGTTGCCCATAGAAGCAAGGAAAAACTTTAAAATCTTACTTCTCACATACAAGTGTATCCATAAATCTGCTCCTTCATATTTGTTTGATCTGCTTCATATCACCACTGTCTCCTGCCCTCTCAGATCCTCATCTGCTATTCATCTTACTGTTCCTTCTGCTCGTCTCATCACTATGGGGAACAGAGCCTTCAGTCGCTCTACTCCTCAGCTCTGGAACTCTCTTCCTCCAGCTCAGTCAAGGCTCAAAACACCTCTGTTCAAACTGGCTTATTCACTTTAGTGCTGATTTTATCTGTTGTCAAGTTCTGTTTTGCAATTTTAACTTATTTTCTGTACTTTATGACTGTTGCTTCTTCTATTAATTTTGTTCTTTTGTAAGGTGACCTTGGGTTTTTGAAAGGTGCCCTCAAATAAAATGTATTATTATTATTATTATTATTATTATTATTATTATTATTATTATTATTATTATTATTATTTCTCAGAGATTTTGATCCATGTTGCCATGACACAGTTACTGCAGATATTTCAATTGCATGTCCATGGTGTGAATCCCATGTTCCATCACATTCCAAAGATGCACTGTTGCATTGAGATCTGACTGACTGACTACATGTTCTTCATCTACTGTCTCAAAATCCTCTCCTTCCTTGTATGGAGCCAATATGGCGACCTTTAAGGGCCAGAAGTCTAAATCGTTAGAATCCATCCACACTTAATGTTTTGACTGCTGAATACACAAATTGGGCGCTTGTATGTTTACTTAGCCATACTTGATAGTGTGAAAAAACACCTAGGAACTCAAAGCATGAAGTGTACTCATGGAAGTAAGCAGTACTCTCAGTGCTATTTAAGGTATTTGGCTATTAATCATGAAAGTCATAAAGTGCTTTAGTGACGTGTCTTTCCCTCCTACAGCACTGTAGGACTCGAGATGGGCAGTTAAAAAAGAACTAACTGAGTCAGCTCAGCATAGAAATAAAAATACTGTTGACTTTTATTCAAAGGTATAATGCCACTTGGCCAATAGTGGTTCAGCAGGAGACCAAGTCTGTATGACAGCAGCGGCTGTCATAGCCTGGAGGCAGCCTGCAGCAGAGAGAAGCAGGATGCTGCAGAGGTCAGATCATCTTACTTCTCTAAAACTTGTTTTTTCTGACCTCTTATACTGCTCTTATCACATCCCTGCAAACACACCATGACATGTAAAACCAGCACAGTTCTCCATGAAGAACTATGCTGGGGAACTATCTTTACTTATGTTTGACTGGATCACACCCTGCAAAAAACTGAAGGCCAAAGTTAGGCTTCCTTTGAAACCACAGTAATCAAAGACAATACATAGATGTAATTACATCTGAGCAAAGCCATACTGTGCTGAAAAGAACTTTATTTATTAGGTAACTTAAAATCTATTTAAGTCCTGGAAGGATTTAGCAAAACACTATCACCCAATATGTAACATGTATAATATTGAACACACTATAAGACTGTAAGAAACCATAACATTTCTTCTCATGAGCGAAAAATCATATTTTCCTTTTTTGTGTCTGTACAACAGCAGCACGTGGTGGTGCAGAGGTAAGCCAGTCTCATAATATGTCACAGGCATTAGGAGACTGGGTTACCTTCATGGTGTTCATTAAATCTGAATCCTAAACCCATTTAATTGTTAAACTAACACTCCAGCTGGAGCACAGGTAGCTCCTGAAGCATTGCTGTGATTGTCCAAACGCCTGCACTGTATCCACATCTAGCTGCTCCTAGCCAACAAAAAGGCTGGTGTTAGCTCAGTTTAAGCCCGATTTTTTTAAATGTTTCACAGCTAAAGTGGAAGCTCCTGGGCATTTTCTCTCTATGCTGCCATCCTCTCATCAGCAGTAAAAGCCCTCCATTTACAGGACACAGAACTGAAAGGGGATGCAGCGTGCCACAGGGTAGCAGTTACACAGACAGATTACCTGCAAATCCCACCCAGGGGACTCAGAGCAGCCACATCTGCAGTCTGCACACACACACCACACACACCACACACACCACACACACACACACACACAAACTCTCACCTCTTGAAATAAGATTATAACACCAAGACACACAAAGCCAAGCCCCTTCGCCCCTTCATTCCTGATGCAGGCGGAGGGAAGTGCTTGGTGCTGATGCAGTCTGAATGTGAAATGTGAAATGTGAATGGAGTGCCGGGGGAGCAGAGATATACATAAAGTCAGAGAAGTAATGAAATGATGGAGTCAAATGGCAAAGGTCCAAATGTTAGGGCTGAACCATCTGCATGCTAAAACCCAAAGAGAGGAAACACTCACATAATCAACCTGCATCACAAACCATATTAAATCACAACTTCCCCATTAGTCAGTGGTTTAAATTTGTAGCTGAATGGTTTAAATTCAACTGTAGTAAGTTAGTTTCTGAGCTTCAGCTGGAGTTGGGAGTCTGTCATGGGTGTAACAAGCTGAGGGGTCCATGGCAGGTGGTTAGAAGAATGAGAACTGTGGGCCTGTTGCACCATAATAAAATGAATGCAGAGTTAAGCTGATTTATGAGCAGTGAACATGCTGTCAGCATCCACATCAAAAAGTTGGGGAGATGATTTTCTCTGCTTCATGAGCTGAAAGCATATTTAAAAAAAATAAAAAAATTCAGTCTGTTATGTTACATTAATAAGAGGTAACAATACTGACGATCAAACGACTGTGATATGTGAAAAAGATCAAACAATGAAAAAACCTACTGATCAAAAACTCTTATCTTAAATAACTATAATACAATTATAATAAAGTCACTAATTACAGACTATTGTTCCATGGTACCTAAATAAGCTCAGAAAGCAAGAAATAAGCATAATACTGTAAGTCCCCTTTAAACTCTAAGCAGTCACAGAAGCAAAGATGTTATTCTTAGACTAAAGTAGCTATGCATGATTCCCAGTTCAAAACGATTCTTATTTATTACAAATTGGGCCATAATGGATGATCCTTTGCTGAAACAAGACATCTCCTTACTCTCTTTCTTCACCTTCTGATTGGCTGTCCTTATAAACAACAAGTTTGGTTGGGCAGGTGGATGGGGCTTATATGTTCAATGTGTTCTATGTTTGCAAATGTTACCATTTAATGAAATGTTGATCATATGACAAAGAGCATTCAATAACTAATTAGACAAATCGTTAAATGCTTTGAAAACATATTAAACACACAATAGTATCATTTATGTATAATGTATAGGTTGTACAAAGCAAAAGGCAACATTTCTTCTCCTTTTACATAAATAATCACAATGTTCCCAAAGATCAGTGACAAATAAGTAAAAATAAAATAAAATAAAATAATTTCAGTAAAAAAAGATCTGCATTTATCTGATTGTGCTGGTGATGTAATGCTTGTGTGCTGTTATTGGTCAGCTGGAACAACCTCCAGGATGATCTGCATGGTTCGGTTGAAGGAATCTGATGACACAAAGAAAATCATGTAAAGCTCCATCAAGATAACAACCTAACAAGATTGCAGTTAAAACACAAATGAAAGGTGATTGTTTCACAAAAATCATTGATAACAGTGCAACAATTGGAAATGAGCACATTATACAAAGCAGCTCTCTAAAGCAATGAAGATGTGTTTTCTGGAGTGACAAATTACAGTTCTCCATCTGGCAACTGGATGGACAAGACTGTGTTTGGTAATTTCCAGAAGAACAGTATTTGTCTGATTAAACTGTGCCAAGTGTAATGTTTTTTTTTTGTGGGGGGTTCGGGGGTTCGGGGGAGTTGAAGTTCAGTTGTTTGTCAGGAGCTGGGTTCAGCCCCTTGAAATACCTTTTAACTCCCAGGGGCTTCTGTAAACCACCACCACCCAAGATAAAGCTAACACTTGTGAGACTTGTGAGGTGAAAATATCACAGCAGATACCACCGTGTCAAAAAACTGAGGATGGAACACAGAAAAATATGAAAGAATTTTTTCGTAGTCTATTTTTTTATGTCTAGTATATAACCCATTTGAAAATATGCTGCAGTAGGCCAAAACTTGATTAATGATGTTAAATATGATTTGCAACATAAGAAAAAAGAAAGAAACATGTCAAAAAGTCCTCCTATTACAGAGTTTAGATGTTTAGCTTCATCCATTGTCAGATCTCTCCTGAGATGTTCAGTCGGGGTTCAGGTCTGGCTGGGCCACTCAAGGACACTCACAGGGTGGTCCCAAAGCCACTGCTTTGTTTTCTTAGACATGTGCTTAGGGTCATTGTCCTGTTGGAAGGTGAATATTTGTACTCAAAACAGTCCTGAAGAGCAGAGAGAGCTCCTGTCTCAGAATCGGTTTGCAGCATCTGACGAGCGGTCTGTCTGACGGGATTAGCTTAACAGACACGTCAGGGGTTTCCAAATTCATAGGCTGCATACTCCTGAGGACCTGGCCTTCGCGGTCTACGTGGGCCGAGTCCTCTGAAGGCCTAGAATTGCGGCCTCAGCAGGATGCGGCCCATGAATTTGGACATCCCCCTGGTCTGAATATGTGAGGTGGGGGCGGGTCTTCATTTAGTAGATGCTGGGAATTATTGTGTAAGCAAGATCCAGTCCACATGTTGATTTCGGGAGCACTGACTAGAGACTTGCGTGTTTGAAATCTCCGGCGAAAATACACAGTCCATCGCCCTGTACAGCTTGCAGAGCACCTCTTTAGTATTAGCGCTGGGTGGAACGTGCACTGCTGTAATGAGCACAGTAGTGAATTCCTGAGGTATGTAAAAAGGTGTGCATCTAGTAGTCACAAACTCTACCAGCGAGCAGTAATTAGAAACTAGCACAGAGTTCTTGCATGTTGATGTAGACACACAAGCCAACACTCTGTCAGTGAGCCATGTTTCTGTGAAAACAAAGATGCAGCAGTCCCTAAAATGTGTAGTCCACTGGAGTCGGATGTAGTCCATTTTATTGTCCAGTGAGGAAATGTTTGAGAGCAGGATTGATGGGAGGAGCAGCCGGCTTGCATTTGCTTTTAGCACATTTGCTGCGCTTCCGCTTCCTCATGCATGAAATTGCACGTTCTGGTGTCCATGTGGCTCAGAAGTCACAATGAAAGGCAATAAGAAACAAACAAAAGCCAGCACCATTTAATCTGGAGTGGCAGCTGAGTGCTACTGCTGCACTGGCAGTCCATTGTCAAGAGCTTTCTTTAGCAGGTTATCATCAAGGATGTGTTTGCACATTGCTGTATTCATCTTTCCTTCAACCCTTACAAATCTCCCAGTTCCTGGTGCTGAAAAAGTTTCCCACAACATGATGCTGCCACCACCATGTTTCACTTCAGGGATAGTACTGCCCAGGTGATGAACAGTTCCTGGTTTCCTTCAGACATGATGCTTGGTATTCAGGCCGAGTAGTTCCATCTTTCTTCTAGAGAACTTTGCTTCTCATGGTCTGAGTGTCCAGAGAGTCGATGGAGGGTTCACCCTCCCCACCGCTCCCCGCCTGGTACAGCTACCCCCCTGCTGGGATGTAGTACTTGTTAGTTCTCGTGTGGTTGTTGACCCACTGCCTTTGTGGTCTTAGATCTCTTCTTCGGACTCTGTTGGGTACCAGGCAACTCTTGGGGAACTGGAGCCCTAGGACCCTAATCTTGGCTTGCATCAGGGTAGCCTGTCTCTAGAGGGGTCGGCTACCTGTCTCCTCTGGTTCTCTCCTCGACTCCCACCCCTTGGCCATGGGCACCCCATTTAGGGCCTTCCTCCTCTTGCTGGGATGGGTGCACAGGTATAGTCTTGGGTCTTTAATACTCCTTTGGGTCTGTGAATGGGATGGTTCTCCCAGATCCATCTCTGCCTCTGGTTCCTGGGGAGTGTTATTGTGGCCCCCCCCCCCCTCAATTTTAATTACATTTCATGACAAAGACACACACGTACATACTCACACTTGACACTCTTTCTCTTTTTCTCTTTCACACTCACACACACACCACAAGAAGCTTGTTGATTTATGTACCTGTGCATTTTTCAATTATTGTGTTCCAGGTTTTATATGTTTTGTATGGTCATGAAGACCCTGGAATGACTCATCGTGGACCAGCTTTGACCCATAGTCAGACCACATCAGGATCCCCTTCAGTTTGCTTACCAGTCCCGGCTCGGAACTGAGGATGCCATCATCTCCCTGCTCGATCATGTCTACACCCATCTGGACCAGCCGGCGAGCACTATGAGGGTCTTGTTTTTTGACTTTTCCAGTGCTTTCAATACCATCAGGCCAACCCTCCTGGGTGATAAGTGTTGAACACGGAAACTTGTTTAACTGTCATTAATTATAACCTATGCATGTGATGCCAGGTTGTCTGGCTCCTCCAGATGCTTCCTGTAGACTTATTCATGGCAAGCTTATCTTTAACACCTTCTGGGTCACTCATTGCTAAGCAGAGACAAAGCAAGATGTATTTCACCATTACCCTAGAAATTGTACTTAACGTCTGTGTGTTTGTAAGCATGTTAGGCATTCATTCACAGCATTCAAGTCATTCCATCAATATATCAGTTCAGACATAGCGCTGAACGGCGCTTTTAACCTTCATTAGACTGTATGCTTAACTCTATCATGAACACAAATGCAATGTGTGTAATAACATGATTGAAACTGTATGTTTAATAAATGGAATAAATGTTTAATCAAATGCCACTGCTCAAAGCTTAATAAAAGGATATAAAAATAAACACGATATAGAAAATATATAATCCCCACAATTCCCTCTCTTTGGCCTTTGAAAAAGGCCAACATCCTTCCTATTGTCTCACTCCTCGGTCCAGTCAGCCACCTCCACCAACGGCATCATAGACCCCGGACCATTTGGCCCCGAATCCATAGCCCTCTCTATCAGTCTCTCCAGCACCCGTCTGGCATAAGGAATGAGACAACAACCTGTAACCAATATTCCTATAAAAGTAACAAGAGAAAACATGGCAGACATAAACACAACCTTCCATTGCCCAAACACAGATGTCAGCCAGTTCTCCAGCGCATTATGGACTCCCAAATGTTCATGCTCCAATATCACCGCATCATTTGACAGGCAAGTGATACGGTAAATTTTGCATTTTAGCAAATACCAAACATCTGGAATCTGAGTGGCTCGCCAACAGGCGAAACATCAAGATAGAATGGTTCATAAGCTAACAGCGATGCAGGTGGATGCTTCTCTGGTGTCCTGGATTGTTGATTATCAAACAGTAAGACCACAATATGTGCATCTTCCACATAGTGTGTCTGACAATGTAATCAGCAACACAGGGGCACTTCAGGGGACTGTCCTCTCCCCCTTCCTCTTCACCCTCTACACCACAGACTTCAGCCACTGCACAGAGACCTGCCATCATCAGAAGTTTTCTGATGACTCTGCAGTGGTTGGATGGATCAGCAGGGGTGATGAGTCACAGTACCGGGTTGTGGTTGAATCCTTTGTCACGTGGCGCAAGCAGAATCATCTGCAGCTCAACGTGTCAAAGACCAAGGAATTGATTGTGGATTTTATGAGGACTAGGAAACCCTTGACCCCTGTTTCAACCAGGGGGTCAACATGGACACTGAGAAGGACTATAAATACCTTGGAGTATGCATAGACAATAAACTGGACTGTATTAAAAACACCACTGCACTCTACAGGAAAGGCCAGAGTCATCGCTATTTTCTGAGGCAGCTGAGATCATTCAACATTAGTTGGACAATGCTCAGGATTTTCTATGAGTCTGTTGTAGCCAGTGCTATCCTCTATGCTGTTGCATGCTGGTGCAGTAGGTTGAGGGTAGCAGATGCCTACAGACTAAATAAACTGATCTGCAAGGCCAGTAATTTTGTGGGGATGGAGCTGGACTCCCTTAAGGTGGTGTCAGGGAGGCAGATGTTGTCCAAGACAAGCACAATGTTGGATAATACCTCCCACCCACTCCATGACGTGCTGGCTAGCGACAGGAGCATGTTCAGTGAGAAACTGAGATAACCAAAAAGCACCACTGAACGACACAGGAAATCATTACTGCCCGTGGCCATCTTTCTGTACAGCTCATCCCTCTAACACACTGTAAACACTGCAATAGTTACATCCTTTTGCACACGCTCTTTTCAACTCAGTAATGTTGATGTTAATATTCTTGATGTTTATTTATAATCACCTCTGTCAATCCTTGATATTTATTATTGAGTGATTTGTATATATTGTGCTTTTTCTTAGATCTGTGCTTTTTCTTAAATCTGTAACATATTGTATTGTTAAATAGTCTAGTCTGTTTCTGTTTCTATTACTGTACTGGAGACACTGTAACCCACATCATTTCCTTAGGGATTAATAAAGTATTCTGATTCTGACTCTGATATGTTTCTTTGTTTTTCTTACAGGTACAGAACTTGGCGATACATTGTGCATATTTATTTGTACTCTATCCTTTACTGTGTCTTCCTTCACCTTGAGTTTTGCGCTTCTTTACAGCTTTTTATTTCCTGAGTCTGTAGTGCTGGAAGTGTCTTCCTGTTTAAGAAAACGTTTCAGCTCAAGACAGAGGCATCACACCAGGAGAGTAACATTGAATCCAGTTGAATACACTTCTTGTAGATAACCGGTCGTCCTTTTTAATAACCAGCGTTTTCAGTAGATCAGTGGACTTGATAAAACTCAGTGGACCAACAATGACCAGCCCAAGCAGATGACATGGCACCCCAAAAGGTAATGAAAGACTGTCCAAACTTTCACACTCGACTAAAAACATGTTTGATTTTGTGCCTCTCCAGTATCTCTCCAGACTCAAGAACCTTGATTTTAAAATGAAATGCAAAAATTGCATTCACTTCAACCTGAACCATTAAATATGTATTTGAGACCTTGATGAATTACTTCAGTATTAAATGAGGAAAAATTAAAACTTCTTTTGGGTGGTCGATATTTTTCACAGGGGGCTGACTCTGTGGATGAATGCACATGTTTTATCTGACAGATTTTTACAGTGGATGATAACACTTCTAGGAATTTGTGCCTCCTCCCCACCAAACTGGGGATCTTTTCCATCTTAGGTGAATTAACTACTACACCACAGAGCACTTCCATTATTAAATAAATAACTGACAAATAGTGCTTTACTAATTTCATGTTTGCAGCTGAATCAAATGACCTATGAGTAACTGTTAATGATGTGTTACCTAAAGTCCTCTGAAGCCACTTTGGTCTGTGGTTGAAGTAAATAAAGATGTAGTACGCAGGGATGCCAGTGAGGGAAATGGCAAATCCTATTCCTGTGTTAACAGGGTCCGAGTACAGAGACAGGAAGACCATGAAGAAACATGTGATGCAGAACACCACTGGAAAAAACAGTGGAACCTGCGGACAAATCAACAGTGAAATTATATACTGTACACACAAAGATGGTGAAAAGTCAGGATTTTGCAGAACTGATTGAATGTTTTGTGTTTAAAATTTCAGAAGAGAATGTAAGAGCTACAGTGCTGTGAAAAAAGTATTTGTCCCCTTCGCAGTTCCTTGGTTTTTATGTCACAATTTCATGTTTTAAATCATGACACAAACTTTAATATTAGACAAAGATATTCTGAGTAAATACAAAGTGCAGCTCTTAAACGATGATTTTATTTATTCAGTGCGAAACCTATTTGACCCTTTGGGAAAAAGTCATTGCACTCTTTGGTAAATCATGAATTAACTGTAATTAACCACAATTAAATGTGAGTGAATTTTCATTTCTATACCCAGTCCCAATTATTGTCACACCCGCTTAATCAATAAATCCCGTAATTAGAACCTGTCTGAAAAAGTAAAGTAGGTAGGCTAATAGATGTCAAAAGCCAACACATCCGAGCTAAGGAACAAACTCAGTGACACTTATCAGTCTGGGAAATGGTTTTCCACTACTACCAACTCAGCTCGGCTCAGCTTGACTCAACTTTTAGGGGTTACCATTAGGTACTTTCTTAGTACCTGCTTGTTCCAAGAAAGCTGAGTCAATCTGAAAATGTGACTTCAACAGACTGCATGCCAGCTGTTGGCCAATCTATGGCGTCACTCAATGAGTCATGAGAGCAACTCCTTCACAAAAATTCTGGAAACGAGGGAAATGGTTACACAAAAATCAACAAAGTGGTCCCCGAGTCTGACAAAAAGCCACAGATCGAGCAGCAGATATGCACTCGCCTTGACATCCTCCATTGTTGTGTTGGTTTATGTTTCATACAAATGAAAACACAGGAGTTTCGGCTGTGTTGCTATAGCGAATCCATGCACATTAGGTGGTACTCAGTGGTGATGGAAAACAAATGAAATGCAGTAGAGTCAAGTCGAGTAGGTACTAGTGGAAAAGAGGCTAAAGTTATTTCTGAGGCTTTGAGAAAACAGTGAACCCCAGAGAGAGCCATTATGGACAAATGAAGAAAAGCTGAATCAGTAATGAACCTTCATAGGCCAGCTACATTACTGATTCAGCTTTTCTTCATACTTGGAAAAATTTCCAAGTATGCATTGACGACTCACCCAGGAGGTCACAAAGGAACCCCAACATCTAAAGGACTGCAGGCCCCAATTCATGATTCAACAGTAAGAAAGAGACCAGGCAAAATGCTATCCATGGGAGAGTTACAAGCTGCTGACCAAACAGAACACAAAAGCTCATCTCAAACTTGACGGGAATCTTTTCCTAAGATTTTTGGGAAAAAATTCTGTTGCCTGACAAGACAAAAGCTGAAATTTTTGGAAGGTTTGATTCCCAGTTACATCTGGCAACACTATTGCATATAAAGAGCATCATACCAACAATCAAACATGATAGTGGTAGTGTGGTGGTCTGGGGCAGCTTTAAGAGCTGAACAACTTGGCATGACTGATCAAACCGAAATTCTGCTCTCTACCAGAAAATCCTGAAGGAGAATGTTCAGCAGTCACACTTGAATGATGCAGTGGGTCAATGATCCAAAGGACACCAGCAAGTCCACACCCGAATGGCTCAAAAATAAATTAATAAATGAAGGTATTGGAGCAGCCTTGTCAAAGTGAGGACCGAGAAGACTGCGATGCTTTAGCATGACAACACAAACACTTGATGGTAGTTCTTGCTGTAAAGGGTGCCACAACCAGTGGTTAGGTTAGGGGGTAATACTTTTCCACACAGGGACAAGTAGGTTCGAATAACTTTGCTCCTTTCATAAATAAAGCCATAATCTAAAAACTGTAGTATTATTACACAAAAATAACCCGAGAAAATATAAAATGCAATTTGTTTAATGATCTGAAACACAAGTGTGACAAATGTAGAAAACACTAAGAAATCAGAAACGGGGCAAATAGTTTTACACAGCACTGTATCTGGATGCATGAAAGGTTGATTGCATATATAATTGTTAATACTGCAATGATTAAGGTCAGATATAGCTGCATAGTGGTGTGGAAATACTGACTTTAAAAGGGCGGGGGAGGTCCGGCTTTGTGTATCGGAGGTAGATCAAACCCAGCACCACCACACCGATGAACAGCCATCGCAGGAAGCTCATGAAGTTCAGCAGACTGTAGATGTCTCCAACTAACAGCTGGAGCATGGTCATAGGGTACTGTACATTCACATACACATCCAAATACACACACACACACACACACATACAAAGACGGTTGTATTTCCATCAGTCAAGACTGTGTATTTACAGTGTAGATTTACAGTATACCCATAATAAGGGTAATACAAATTTACACATGCAAGTTGTAGACCTCTTTCTACAGCACTCACTACTGTATGAACCAACTTGATTGTTTACAAAAATTACAGCAACAACAACAACAACAACAATAATAATAATAATAAAATAATAATAATAATAATGTCATCAGTTACAAGACTCAGAATCAGTTTTAAACAAATAATGTCATTAAGTAATTTATGCTTACACATTTACAAAGCGCCTTGAGGCGACTGTTGTTGTGATTTAGGCTGGCATGGACGACATGGATCCAATACTGA
This sequence comes from Oreochromis aureus, assembly GCF_013358895.1. Taxonomy (NCBI): domain Eukaryota; kingdom Metazoa; phylum Chordata; class Actinopteri; order Cichliformes; family Cichlidae; genus Oreochromis; species Oreochromis aureus. Next base: position 36,848,304 of record NC_052943.1, read on the forward strand.
TACTTTATAGAGCCGTAGTTCACATATTACTTTGACAGGCAGAAGAAGAAGAAGAACTCATTTAGGCAAATCCCAAAAGTATACACTACTGGTCAAAAGTTTTAGAACACCCCAATTTTTCCAGTTATTTATTGCAATTCAAGTCATTCAAGTCCAATGAATAGCTTGAAAGAATAAGACAAAGAGGCTTGTCTGGGCCATGAAACACTGCCATTGGACTACTGAAGACTGGAAGAAGGTATTATGGACTGATGAATCAAAACTTGAAATCTTTGGTTCCTCCTTCACAGGAGGAAGGGTGACAGTCTGGGGCTCTTTCACTGGATCCAGGGTATATATGATCCATAGGACCCTATGTACATAATTTATTACTTTTTAAATTAACCAATATTTTGCTTGTTGCGCGTTATTGTATTTTGCATTGCTTGTGAGTGCACATGCAATACTGTACCTGCACATGTGATGTGGTGATTTGGACTGATTTGATTTGGATCCAGGACCGGTGACAGGACCCTTGAAACAAAATAAGTATCGCATTCTGTCTGGTATGGACTAGAGATGACCAATCCGATATTACGTATAAGTATCGGTCGATACTGACCTAAATTACTGGATCGGATATCGTAGAGAAATAAAAAATTTAATCCAATCAATTAAATATCACAAAAGCACCTCACAAAACTTGCGACATAGCGTAACCCAGCTCACAACCTTAGGACGTCGGAGCAGTATGCGTCACAGGATACAGCAGCTGTGGCGTGCGAGACCTGTCGGCAGTCTGGTTGAGCATTTGGAGCCTCGCTACATGCTTCCAAAACAGCATTTAATTTCCGAGGAAGCTATCCCAGAGAAGTATAGCAAGTCTGTAAGTTCATCTCTGAATGTTGGTGAAGCATTCCTACATTAAGCTTAACAACTGATATATGGAGCTCGGACCTTCTGTGCACTGTCATTGCTAAGTCTGACTGTACAATGGATAGACTTTTAGAAGTTTTACTTTGAAAAAAAAACCCTGTGTTGCTGGTCAAACAGTTTCATGGTTCGAAAACAAAACAAAACAATGTAAAACATGAAACTTTTTTTCATACTTGTGTTAAGTTTTGTATAGAAATTACACAAAATTCAGTCTGAGGTTAAATGTGATAGAAACAGCTTACACTGACATCCATCTCGATAAAAGATGAGTGTCGCAAAGCTGTGTGTGCATTTATTTGCACTGCTTTCCACTCTGGATGTCTATTTATGTTCAGCTTTAAGTACAAAAGGGTCCATTATACAACCTGTTTTTTTTTTTTAACATTATTTTGTGCTGATATTGCACTTTTTTTCCGAACCAAAAAGTTTTTGAAATCTGCATAAAATTGCATTTTAAATTACTTTCTGAATATTACTTAAAATACTTTCTTCTGCTAAAAATTTAAATAAAAAGATCAGTATTGCTGAACTGTGAAATATTTTGAGTGGAGCGTATTTTTTAAATACAAGTATAATAGAATAGCTTTAGCATTTTGTTTAAATTAAAATTAAATTAAAATTTGAGTATGAACTTTTACAAAGTGCAGCAAGATATTAAAATACAGTTATTGATTATAAAATAGACTATATTGGATTCATATATATATATATCTAAATTTATGATATCGGTATCGGACATAAAAAAAAGTGGTATCATGCCATCTCTGGTATGGACCTAGTTGGTCAGGGGTTCATCCTACAGCAAGATAATGACCCCAAACAGTCCAAGCTGTGCCAGAATTACCTCAGGAAAAAAGAAAAAGATGGTGAGCTTGAAAACATGGAGTGTCCAGCACAGTCTGCAGACTTAAACCCCATCGAGCTGGTTTGGGATGAATTGGACAGAAGAGTGAAAGCAAAGCAGCCTACAAGGTTCACATTTATGGGAACTTCTGCTGCAGATATGGGAAGAAGCCACACACCTGCAAGCAGTTACTCACCTGCGGCTCATTATCCTGCTACTCCCGGCCACTATTTAAGGCAGTGGCTCAGTGCTTCTGGTCACTGGAACGCTGTACAGCTCACATTAGCATAAAGCTGGGACTACACTGTGCGATTTTTTCAGTCGCGTTATTCAGCTTCTGCTCAAACTGTACGATTGACTGGCAGGGGTTAAAAGTCCGTAGGTCACGATGCAGGGTCTCACACTATAGGACCCGATGCTCTGATGCGACCTGAGTGCTCACACTGTGCCTCCATAAAATGAAGGTTATAACAGAAAATCTGTCGCTCCCTCTCTGTCTTTCACTCACACAGACACGCACACCACCACCATCAACTTTGCTAAATTGCTAATGAAAAACATTGATCAGGCAGCTGTGATTGAGCAGCAGTGTAAATCCAACTATTTTCACGGTTGTTGTGGTCGTGATAATTTTGTGAGGCCACATCGAAACGGCTCGGATGAGCTTTCCAAAGTTCTACAAGTGCCTCCATCGCTTGTGTCCAGATCACACGCTGCACTGCTGATTGATGATCGGGAGCTGGTTGTGAGGTGTTAATCGCTTCTCGTTGCCCCACGTATACTACACGATGCACGACGCACGATGAAGGCCAAACTCGGGCCGATCACCAAAACGGTCACACAACTCAAAAATCGGCTCAAAATGGGCCAAAAATTTATTGTTTATCCTTCAAGCTCGGGTCTTCTACCAGAGGCCTGGGAGCTTGAGGGTCCTGCGCAGTATCCTAGCTGTTCCCAGGACTGCGCTCTTCTGGACAGAGATCTCCGATGTTGTTCCCGGGATCTGCTGGAGCCACTCGCCTAGCTTGGGAGTCACCGCACCTAGTGCTCCGATTACCACGGGGACCACCGTTACCTTCACCCTCCACATCCTCTCGAGCTCTTCTCTGAGCCCTTGGTATTTCTCCAGCTTCTCTTGTTCCTTCTTCCTGATATTGCTGTCATTCGGAACTGCTACATCGATCACTACAGCCGTCTTCTGTTTGTCTACCACCACTATGTCCGGTTGGTTAGCCACCACCATTTTGTCCGTCTGCATCTGGAAGTCCCACAGGATCTTAGCTCGGTCATTCTCCATCACCCTTGGGGGCATCTCCCATTTCGACCCCGGGACTTCCAGGTTATACTCGGCACAGATGTTCCTGTACACTATGCCGGCCACTTGGTTATGGCGTTCCATGTATGCCTTGCCTGCTAGCATCTTGCACCCTGCTGTTATGTGCTGGATTGTCTCTGGGGCATCTTTACACAGCCTGCACCTGGGGTCTTGCCTGGTGTGATAGACCCCAGCCTCTATGGATCTTGTACTCAGAGCTTGTTCTTGTGCTGCCATGATTAGTGCCTCTGTGCTGTCTTTCAGTCCAGCTTTGTCCAGCCACTGGTAGGATTTCTGGATATCAGCCACCTCCTCTATCCGCCGGTGGTACATACCGTGCAGGGGCCTGTCCTTCCATGATGGTTCCTCGCCTTCCTCCTCTTTCTTGGGTTTCTGCTGCCTGAGGTATTCACTGAGCACGCTGTCAGTTGGGGCCATCTTCGTGATGTATTTGTGGATGTTTCTTGTCTCATCCTGGACTGTGGTGCTGACACTCACCAGTCCCCGGCCCCCTTTTTTCCGCTTAGCGTACAGCCTCAGGGTGCTGGACTTGGGGTGAAACCCTCCATGCATGGTAAGGAGCTTTCTTGTCTTTATGTCAGTGGCTTCTATCTCCTCCTTTGGCCAGCCTATTACCCCAGCAGGGTACCTGATCATGGGCAGGGCGTAGGTGTTGATGGCCCGGATCTTGCTCTTACCGTTCAGCTGACTCCTCAGGACTTGCCTGACCCTCTGCAGGTACTTGGTGGTTGCAGCTTTCCTAGCGGCCTCTTCATGGTTCCCATTCGGGGGGCGAATGGGAATATATATATATATATATATACATATTCCCTGGACCCGTCCTTGTTTCCCTGCCCTGGATTCCTGAGCGTGAGTGTTTGGCAGAGTGACGTGGCGTGTCAGAAGAGGAGCGTGTAGTGTTTGCAAGAGTGGAGCTTGTGGTGTGGCCAAAGTGGAGCGAGGTGTGTGGGTCAACGGTTGAGTGTGGTGTCCCTCTCCCTTCCTTCCCGTGGATCCCTGGAACCCCTGATTCCCCCACATTTGTATATTTCTCACTTGTAAATAAACCTTCATTACACTTTTTCCCTGAGTCTCCGCCTGAGTCCATTCAGTCAGCCTTGACAAAATCTGGAAAAATTTGGGTGTTCTAAAACTTTAAAAAAAATAAGAGACATCCTGTCTCAAAGTGAGACTGAAAAACTAGTTCATGCATTTGTTATTTCTAGGTTGGACCACCAGTTATGCTGCAATAGACGTAGGCTGACGGGGATTCCCATGATGCATTGAGTTTTTCCTTCCCAGTCACCTTTCTCACTCACTATGTGTTAATAGACCTCTCTGCATCGAATCATATCTGTTATTAATCTCTGTCTCTCTTCCACAGCATGTCTTTCATCCTGTTTTCCTTCTCTCACCCCACCCAGTTGTTGCAGATGGCCCCGCCCCTCCGTGACCATGATTCTGTTGGAGGTATCTTCCTGGTAAAAGGGAGTTTTTCCTTCCTACTGTTGTTCATAAGGGGTTGTTTGAGTATCGGGATTTTCTCTGTATTTGTGTAGGGTCTTACCTTATAATATAAAATACCTTGAGGCAACTGTTGTTGGGATTTTGTTCTATATCAGTGAAACTGAATTGAATTGAATCTCTAACCATCCTAAAATTTTTGTCCAAAAAAAGTGCAGAAAGCTCCCACAGAATTTTTTTCAGGACTCATCTATCAGCTCATGTTGTTGTCCGTTTCAAAGATGAGTTTTTGTGACCTTTAGTGTATTGTCTGAAATGAAATGCTTATGTTAATAAACTGACCATTATCAGGACAGCTGCAAGTGGAGTGTGTCTGCGGACATGGATCATAGACAAAACCTCAGGGAGCTGGCCTTCACGTGAAGCTACGTAGAACATTCTGGTGAACACATTATGACAGACAAAATGAGACGAGAGACCATGACACTCACTTGATAATCAACACAGTCACATTGTATGATTAAAATCAGCTCATTTTCAACATGAAACATATTCCCCATGGGCAGTTTTCTCATTCTCATTAACAATGCCTCAAGTGCATAGGTTCAAAGATTTTAAAAAACAACTTGCTTGACTAACTATGCCTGCATATTTTACAATAAATGCTAGTTTACCAAAAAACACACAAAAAAAGATACAGGTGTCCTTTGTTTCCCTCTCTGAGTAGTTCAGATTTTACTTGCTGGTTGATGTGACACTGAAAATTCCTTCATTAAGATTAGGAAAAGAGTTTAAATTCATTAAATCATTGTCACTTTTGTTGCATCTTGTGTGCACCACCAGCAACTTTGACAAAACTGATGTATTTGACACCCTACACATGACACACACACACACACACACACACACACACACACACACACACACACACACACACAGTATAAGTATACTTAAGTATACTTAATACCACAAACTAATACAAAGTTAGAAACACCTGGTGACTTTTGTTTAAATGCTACAGGACTCTGTCGTGAGCACATAAGCATACGTATTCTAGGTGTTTTAGCAGTGACACAGAATCTGTACCTTGACAGGGCAAAGATGCAGCCGTTCATGGAGCCGTAGCAGGACAAGGCTACAAATACCGGGACAGCTATAGAGAAGTTCCCCAGAAGCCTCTCTGCAAATGTCTGCAGATTTCACAAAGAGGACATAAAGGGAGACAGATGAACGTTTGTTGGTCATTCGTTTGTATTAAATGTCAGATGCAAAACAGGGTTCAGCTGACAGGTGTATTTGAGGCTGGCTCAAATAAATCAACTTGCAGGAAGTGTTGACTAAAGTTTTCTAATATTTTCAGTACAATATTGGTGATGAAGCAGCACTGTGACAGAAGCAAACAGGCCAATGAAACGATGTGAAAACATCAGAGCTGAACGACGGCCTTTCTTTAAAACACATCATAGAAGATGGAAAGCTAAATGAAAGAGGAACATTTATTTTTAAATGTTCTGTTTAAATACATGTAGTACAGGTTTCTGAAGGACACAAGGTCCACATTAGTACAGTTTCATTTCAGAACATTTGCTGCACTTATACCTTTCTCCAAAGTTTTAGGAGCCCTGGGTGCATGTTTGAAAATGTCCAAGGTTTTTTTTCACTACACCACAATCTTTTGTGGTAGTGCATTGAGGTAAATGCTAAATAAAAAGGATCTTTAAATATTACTTCAGCCTATTCCATTCATCACTCTTCCATTATATGAACACACCTCTAATTCAAAAAGCCTAAAATGACTAATCGTGCCTCGAGCCAAACTTCTTCAAGATAAGTTCTAGACACCAGTTAAACTCTGTAATCAAGTTTGAGATGTAAACTTCTGCCCGCTGTCTATGAGAAAGGAAGAACATAGTTTAATTCTTTTATCCTATCACAGCCTTCTAATAACAGATAAATGCTCTTAACACCTGTCTTAAGGTGCTTTTATCACTCACTGTGCACAGGGCAATAAAACTAACTGCATTACAAAAGACCAGCGATCTCTGATAGCTATCCTCAGTCTAATAAGCAACAGTGGTTATTATTGGGGAATGTCTGTAATGGGATTAACATTAACAGGGCTGGGATGAAACAATCACATTAACAGCTGCTGGGAAGCCAAGCTGTCAGAGACACTTTGCTGATAATGACATGCTAAGTGCAGGAAGGCAGCTGCACTGCTCAAGCCAGAAGTAAACACCACAGAGGTGAGGCCTCAACTAAATGCTTTCAAGTAGCATGCACAACGTTTTACTGCAGAGAGCCAAGGTCAGCCCTTACAGTGAAAAACACTGCAAGATATATTTCACTATCAAATAAGGAGCCACTGCCATAATTTCAGCTTAATATAAGCTACTGATATCACATATAACATAACAAAGGTTTGCTTTTCTCGTTGCTTTATTGAACTTTCCCTGTTCCTGCACACTGCCTGTCTGTGACACGTTTTTGATAAAGCCCATATAGGTTGGCTTCACATTTCCTGATTAGTTTAACAGTAACTGCAAAAAGCCTTCAAAATAGTTTTTCTGATTACCAGAGAGATAGGGTTACCATAACAGTTTAATTTATTATAATAACTTAGCTTCCGAATCCACTGTCCTTATAAAATGACAACAAACACAAAGCTGCAGTCATGGGATCTTCCACTGTGTGGCCATCTGGATGCTCAGAAATAGAGCTACATAGCGTTCCCAATAGTGGTGAGAATTCAGACACAAAATAGCCCTCAAAAGTTTCTAGTTCATATAATAGTTGCCCAGCAGGGAATTACCCTAATGGCCTCTGCCTGCTTTGCAGATACTTTGCAGTCTGGATATGGCTTATTTAATGAGTCACAAATATCCAACAGTGGAAATGTTACAGTTTTGCCGCTGTTTACGTTCAGTGCTGCCATCATGGATTGTGACTACTCTGACTTTGCGAGTGGGAAATCCAAGTTGAGGAGGTATTCCAGATTCACATTTTAACTGGGAGCTTGGAAATTCTGACTTGGGAACACACTGTATTTCTACCACCTTGATGGTTGATTGGCATTTTACAACACTTGTTTAAACAGCTCTGAAATTTTGTGGCTGTTAGTAATTTGTGTTTACCCAAAGTAATGCCACAAAATGTAGTTATTTGATGATTCTAGTGAATCGTGAGCTTTTGATCTACGTTTTTATGTGTGAATTGTTACATTTTGTTCAGGGATAGATATTTCTTTGTCTCTCGTTTACATATTTCTCTAAGTTATTTTTTTCTGCTGAATATTTTGCTTTATGACCAAATTGTCAACAAAGTTAATAGCATTGCTTGTTTATTACTGATTAGCCAGTCAAATTATTAGCCAATCGGGTTGCTTTACAAAGCTCTACAGAATACATTTTTTGAGATGAGGGGATGTTTGCATTGTCTGCTCCCTGTCACTCATTGTTACCCATAACATCACTATCTGTACACAGGCATGTTACAGTACATGCAGAGTTCAGGACAGAAACAATAATATGGGTCTATAAAATGAATGACTGTACTATAATAAATGCACTGTCACAATATCTGTTGATCCTTTCTCAAACACATATCATTAAAAAAAATCAAACTAGTGCTTTAAGGTAGAATCATTTTCCCTACAGATGTATTTAGTGACATTATAATTAGCTGATACAGATATTTTGTGAATAAGAGACATGGGTGAGGGGTCCCTCTTTGAGTGTGTATGGCCTTGATTGAGGACTCGTGGGGGAAAACGTACATTTATAGAATTGTGTAGCTGTTTTACTGTTGTTGGTTTTTGCTTTTTCATTTTAATCCTAATACAATATTTAAAGCAGACGGATAAGTGGCAGTTACTTTTAAAGGTTCAGTCCTTACACTGTTTTTCAAAGTACTTACCACAGCAACAGCTGATGAGGCCAGGAGCTCCTCAGCTGACATTACAGTGTAGTATGCCACATTGGTGAGCACATAGCAAGAAGTCACAATTGCCATGGAGATACAGATGGCGAGTGGAACAGTCCTGAGGGCCGGAGCAATAATGACACAGAAAGCACACTATTAGTCACTTGTATGACTTACTCATCCTTCTTTCCCTTATATATCTGTCTGTTTTACTTCCACACATGTTTCATCTGTACAGTTTTCTAAGATACGTAAACAGAATGTACCACCTACTGTCAGGCTGGTCAATTCTGTGACCTACAACAGCTCCAAAGTTTTGCTTTTTGTGCTCATTCTTTGGTAGGCAGCACAAAACAATCAGAGTACTCTGCTTTTTTTTTTTTTTTTTTTTTTTTTTAAAGAGAAGAGACGTCACTGTGAACGCAGAGGAAACAGTCTCTAATAATGTTCACATGTGCCAGATATGCCAACAGGATGAATTCACTTTAATTCAATTCAAATCAGCTCAATGAAATCACAAGAAAAGTTGCCTCAAAGCACTTATATTGTAAAGAGCTTACAATAATACAGAGTAACAAAGTGGAACAACAGTAACTCAGCCATGAAGTGGTAGAGCATGTAAAATCAAAGAGTGGGTTCAGTCAGTCAGCACTTTGTTGATGGACCCTTCCGGTTCTAACATGACTAACCATAGTCACTGGTAACACACTAAGATGCTGTGTAAGGCTCAGGTACAGTACTGGCTACTGTACAGTAGACACAGTCATTTCACTTCAAAGTAGTCAAGTGATCCACTGCTGTTTATTAGAAACACTGATTGCAGTGAAATTAGCCTCTTTACATTTGTCTAACAGATGAAGAAACATGATTCCTTAGATTTTTAATTCTATTATTTATAAATAACTTTATGCGACCAGAAGAGTAAGCACATGGATTAAACTTACTTTGCAGGGTTGTTCACCTCCTCTGTCACAAAGTTCAGATAGAACCTAAGTAAGGAAAACGTTTGTTTATTACCTCCACTTATTAATGACCAGCAACAGTGTGTGTCTGTGTGTGTGTGTGTGTGTGTGTGTGTGTGCGTGTGTGTGTGTGTGTGTGTGGGTTCTTACTATCTTGGTGGTGACCAAAATCTTAAACTTACTACACTGGTGGGGACCAACAGCCCTCATGGGGACCAAAATCCTGGTCCCCACAGGGTTGAAGGCATTTTTCACACTCAAATCATCATCTTTAAAGTAGTTATGGTTATGGTTAGGGTTAGGATTCATTTTTGATGGTTAGGGTAAGGGTAAGGGGCTCAGGAAAGCATTATGTCAATGGGATGTCACCTGGAGGATAGCAAACCAGATGTGTGTGTATGTGTGTGTACCATGCGCATACTTACCATCCAGCATACGCGTACATCCCAGAGTAGAAAGCCAGTGGCATACCAGAGAGCTGCACATTACTCAGGTCAAAGGCATTCTCAAAGTGTCTGGTCTCTCCTGCAAACATGCACACACAACAAACTGCCACACTTGCAGTATTGTGAACCACCCCTCATTTCCTTATATTTTGTTTAACACTGACCTATGAGTCCTTCAAGCATAAAAACACCATCACAAACCACTATTTCAAAGTTTCCTGGCAAAATATTAAGAAATGAGGGCTTCTTCAAAACCCAATACTGTACATTTAGGTGTATTGATGGGTTATTTCTATATTTTGACAATCTATGTTGAATTTTTAAATCAGTTTAATATCTTTAACAATTACAATTACAGAAATGATCACAAAGCTCTCTGTATACCTGAGGGCTAAAGGAGACACTGGCCTCTTTACATGAATGCAAAGAGCACTCACTGACACATACAGTATTGCTTCAGAGAAACATTTTAGATTAATAACATTTTAAAGTACAGTAGAGTCTGCAGTTGAGAGGAAGAGAAAAACTCTACGTCTAAAAACCTGCTGTGCGGACACCAATAAATGCTCGACCTGTAGCATGCTGTGAGCAGGTGTGTATGACGCGCAGGAGTCATGTTGAACCACGTGCAGCTGAACACTGTGTGCAACCCAGAACACTCAGAATCTTGGTGGTGATACGTGTGCAGTGCTAGAGAGGTGTTAATGATGATACCTTTAAAGAGCTGGTACATCCCTGGCACTATTATGATGGCAATGGCCAGCAGCTTGCTGACAGTGAGGAAGATCTGAATCCTGGCTGTCCACGTTACACTCATACTGTTGAGGTACATAACAGATGCTGCAGAGAGAGGGAACCATGTCAAGCAGTCATACAGTGTTTGTGACCATATTGAAGGCTCACCATCAACAGAAAAGTCTAAGCTAGTCATATCACATTATTACATTTAGTAAGTGGGATTACTTTCTATGTAGTGACTAAAGATCAGATGTCCCTGAATGTTGTTTTCTGTGCTAAAGTCAGTCACAGCCTGTGCCTTACAAGAAACCAGTTCAGAATTGAAGGAAAAATTTGTAAGCTTTTTGATACACAGATGCCTTTAGCTACATTTGGGCGTGGGAGGCATTTGTTTTTGTTAAAACATGTTTATATTATATTATATATTAATAATTATATAATATACAAATATATCAAGTGGTGTCTTTTCAGTCTTCCACTTCACTCCAGCTCACACTGTACTGGGTTACTTGGGCCCCACACTGGAGCTAGAACAGGGGAGGGAGGACCAGGTGGCCAGCTTTTAGTCCATGGGGCCCGGATGGGAGCAGCCAGAAAAATACACATGGACCCGCCTTTGTTGTATGGGTGGATGCAATGTATGTCAGGTGGCGGTCAGGGGCAGGGACCCCGGCTGTCCAATCCACAGCAACTGGTGCTAGCTATAGGAACAAATAAATGTCACTTCTCTGGAGGGGAAGGAACCTGAATTAGTGTGTGAGGTTGAGCAATACCAGCTAGATATCATCAAATTCACCTGAACGCACAGCTTGGGCTCTTATATCACCCCTCATCCTTGTATCCCACTGACAGGCCTTCAGTAGAGAAAGCAGAGTCGGGGGACCAGGATCCCTGAGGTAGTTAAACTACTACTTGGTGGCAGAGGCTGTGGACTGGATGAGATTCACACTGAGTTCCTCTATGTTTTTGGACTCTCTTGTGTTGAGTGGAGAACTGAGGTGGAGTCTCTGGATTGGCAAACTGTGGTTACATTTACCATCTTTAAGAAAGTACCTGGCCCACTGTTCCAAGCGATTGTACAACTACACTGAGCGCTCGGAAGGTCGGGAGGTCGCTTTGTCGAAAATAAGTTGGACTAATTTGCATTTGGTGCTGGACGTTGCTAAGGTATTTCTGTGTCACCGATTATGTTCAGAATTTCTATGGACAGAAATTCTAGTTGGAGCGAAATTATGGAAGGCTTCAACTTTGGTGGCCTCATCTCTGCTTTTAGTGGGTAAAGTAGTTCTGCTGGCTTCATCAGAAGTAGAACCAATACCCCTCCGCAATGACAGGAACCAGTTGAGGTGGCTCAACCATCTGCCTAGCATCCTTCCTGAGTGGACATGCTAGAGACATTACATCTCTTGACTAGACTGACAAAGCCTTGATGTTCCCTCAGATAAATGAGAAGGATCAACTAATTCACTCAGCTAATCCTTTGGTTGGGAAACCATGATGCGATTATTTATTCCATCAATAATTTGTTGTGTTGACAAAAGAAATTACATTTTATGTTCAAACATTTATGAAATAAACAAAATGTCCTACTTTTCACAGAATTCAAACTCAGTTATTTACAGTGCTGAATTTAGGAAAGTTTGGCTGAATATGATAGACTGAGCACACAACTATCAGGGTGCATCATTAATTGCCCAGTTTAAAATGCTCTGAAGTGCTCATTTATGTGAATTTACTATACTGGAGATTGTATTAGTATGCAGGCAACATTGTCAACTGATCTTTTCCTCAAGTGTACATCTTTGCTCTACTATCTGTACCAGTTGTGCTCTGTGATTGTGTTTAGAAGGTTGATAAGGTGAGGATAGTCCTGGGTCTTTTTGTCACACCCCTCTCCCTTCTCATGCACACTTCTGTCTTAAGCTATTCACAGCACACTTCACAACAATTCACAAAGATAACATCTGGGCATATTATAACAGTCCTTATTACAGTAGCAAAGGTATATACTTAAGCCAATGGCTGTGGCCAGTTTGACAGCCAGGGGGGGGATACCACATGGCATGAACAGAGGTTCCAGGATATACTGACCAAAGGCCAGAGAAATGACCGCCATGCCTGCAGGCCTGCAAGATGCAACCAAATATGTCAGATTTCATATTAACATTAATTTATATAACCACAGGTAACATTCATACGCCCACTAAAGATTATCACTTATCTCTCCAGCCTCGCAGTGTTTTTTAGTAAACTTCAACTACAGCTTTGTTTCATTTTCTGTATCTTCACCTTTGGCAGTCTCGTTAAGTCATTACAGCAAAAAAGACATGGTTCTAGACCTAGCACTGAAGGTGGTGACCAAAGTCAAAGCTAATACAAAGCAAATGACTTTGATTCATTGCAGCTGGACATGAAACAAACAAATGCAATAGTGGATATGGGAAAACAAGCATCTGTTAGATGGCAGCATTCACATATTTTGTTTTTGCGATATACATTTTTAAAAGCAAGTGAAACACAAAAGTCACAAAAATGAAATCAAAGGATCTCAGTTTGATGGGTTTTTAACCCAGCATAATACAGCTGATGCTGAAACATGACCTCATAGAAATTTATGAAATATGTGACATGACTTCTTAGAAAAAAATTACTTGGTGATGGTACACTGTTCCAAAAAATAGCAATGTCAAAGTATCTTACTGTATATTTTAAAGTTTTGTACTGTCTTTCTAGAATATCATTAAATTTACATAAGTAGACTGTGATTTTACATGTCAAAGGTAAAAAAAAAAACATAACATCACTGTAAATATAGTAAAACACAATTTACTTGTTTTTTAAAATATTTTTTTTGTACATATGCATATTTAGATTGTAAAAATACATTCAGAAATGTATCATAATTTCACAAATATTTGTCTGTTATGTGAGAGAATGATCTGTTAAAGTCAAATGTAATACTATGGAAAAATATATAAAATGATCGAAAATTAATGAGAATAATCAATAATTACAGGAGTATTTGAATTATAATTTTGCTGAAAATTTCATGTCATCTAGGTTTGATTCAATAATTCAGAGGTAACAAGTGAAAATATAATCAATACGAATAAAAACTAAAAAAAACATATAAAACATTGCACGGCCACGCTGTGCTAATTATATATTTTAAAAAATAAATGTAGAGGTAGAAATTGCAATTAATATAAATCTCAAAGTCTTCACAACATTCCTGAACAGAAATAGGTTCTGCACCTGGGGTGAGGGTGTGGCCATGAAAACAATGTGACATGCCATTGGATGTTGGGACACATAATAACATGACGCTAAGCATCGGCGAATGAATGTGAACTAACAACCACAAGGTCGCAGGTATGGCTGCACTGTAGGAAAAAATCCTAATATAAAAGTATTTTACTGTGCATTTTACAGTTTTGTTCTGTTCTTCTAGAATATCATTAAATTTACATAAATAGACTGTGATTTCACATTTCAAATGTCAATTAACGTTAAATCACTGTAATGTAATAAAACATAATTTTCTTGTTCTTATGTATCTGTCTGTACATATGCATATTTAGATTGTTAAAATACATTCACAAATGTACCATGATTTCACAAATATGTGTCCGTTATTTGAAAGATTGAACTGTTGAATTCAAATGTAATGCTATGGTAAAGTATATAACATGATTCCTATAAGCTTGTGTTACATCACATAATTATTATTATCATTGCTAGTTAGGGTAATCGTGGCTCAAGAGTTGGCAGTTCGTCTTGTAATCGGAAGGTAGCCGGTTCGATCCCCGCCTCGGACACTCTTGGTCGTTGTGTCCTTGGTCATGACACTTCACCTACTGGTGATGGCCAGAGGGGCCGATGGTGCGATATGGCAGCCTCGCCTCTGTCAGTCTGTCCCAGGGCATGCAATCGATTATTATTTAAACCAACTGTTAACTGTATATTTCTGTACATTTACGTATTATGATTCATATTGCCACATTCATTGACCTTGTTTATAGGTAATTTCATTGTTTGATCACGTTAAAATGTTCCTAATTTAATGTTTAAAATCACTTGAAAAGGCAAAATCCCAGTAAAATTAGCGCAACCAACTGTATTGTCATTACTGGAAATAACCGTATTTTTATGAGGAAGTTATTTTCTGTTATTTTACGGTAGTATTTTGGCGCCCCAGCTGCCGGAATATTACCGTTTTTTTAAGATGTTTTTTTTTAACAGTGTACCTACATGTGTTAGATCATAAATAAGTTAAAAAAGTTTTTTTTATATAGCACATTTCAAAGACTCTGGTCTAATTAAAAGCTTTCTGAAATCAATACAATCGTGGTGATTTGCCAGCCGGCTTTCACATCCCGCTGTAAGTCCCGCTGTAGCAGGTATAACGATGGGAGTTTGTTTGTAATATCAGATGGGCAACTTCCTAGACATAACATTCCTGTAATCACATCCTCATGTGTGCACATTAGTGGGCTTGGCTTCAATATGAATGAAACAATACTGGATAGTCCCAGAGGCTCATCTTCTGGCTCATCTGTGTTTCCCTCTTCATTTCCCACAGCAGTCACTGAGCCGCTGCAGCCGGGGAAATCGCTCTTTGTCCCCCTCACTCTTGTTTTCATTCTCTGCCTCGCTCTCTGTTCATTTCCCATGGTTTCCATTCAGTCCTTGTAGCCTGAGGGCAGTGTAAGATTGTGCAGCTCCAAATAGCCAGTAGACTGTTTGTACTGCTTCACCTTGGCTGTGTACACATCCACTTCCATAGAGCATTTTTTCAACTCTGTGGTATGAAGTAAACTTAGTGTCACATGCAGCCATGCAGCCTTTCCTCCCCTGGTGTGCGTCAGCAAACACAGTCTAAGAGATTATGTACACATCATTTTTTTGTAAAATAGAGACTACACAATATTTGCACCACATTAGGTGACTAGAGGTGTACGATTTGTTTTCTGCTCCCCCACCAATCACAGCAGCGATGACTTGTGTGATGGTGTGTATCATGCTAACAGCACTGTAATGTAAAAGCCTGAGATTGAGATTAATTATTTTTGTGTTGATGTGGTATAATTTAAACTAGAGCACCCAAATGCAATAATATATATATTATAATAATAGAAATAATACTGTCATTTAAATTCATCTATAGCTTCTTGTCTTTTCTTCTTAAACAAATATATTCAACACAAAATACAAGTTGTATGGAGGTGATGAAAAAGTCCCCATAACTGTACAAAAGCATACAATTACACAATTTATATAATCAGAGCACACAACTGGCAGATTTATCGTCAAGGCGTGGTTACAGGTGACACCTCGAGTCTAAACTTGCAATGCAGTTCAAATCACAACATCAGTCGCCTCGAGGTGCTTTATATTGTAAGGCAGACCCTGCAATAATACATACAGAGAAAAATCCAACAATCATATGACCTCCTATGAGCAAGCACTTTGGCGACAGTGGGAAGGAAAAACTCCCTTTTAACAGGAAGAAACCTCCGGCAGAACCAGGCTCAGGGAGGGGCGGGGCCATCTGCTGTGACTGGTTGGGGTGAGAGAAGGAAGACAGGATAAAGACATGCTGTGGAAGAGAGACAGCATGTCTTTCCTAACTTTCTGTGAGGAAAAGTGAATGACCTTCCTTTTTAATTATATTAGTTAAAAACTGTGTTGACTGAAATAAATGTCCTGTAAAAACTGTACTCTTTTTATGTATTTAGATCACCTTAGGCAGATTTAAAACCTGGATAGCCAGCTAGTCTCGACAATACCATGACCTAATATTTGCTATTAATTGTAAACTAATATTCCTGTGTTGAACTGCAGTGTAGATTGTGGCCATGCTGGCTGAAGCTGGCAAGTCCATCCATGACTTTACAAGCAACCGCTTTCTGACAATCCAGATTCATCCTTTTAAAACAAAATCTGTCCTTTCTTTAAGTTTTCTACTGACTCCTTCTATAGAAAGGTGGACTTGTTCTGCTGACAGTTTACCTTCTTAAGGGCAACATACCCATCTGGAGTTGCTGAGGATATAATGAACTTTTCTGCCAGTAAGCATTGCAGATATTGCTGCTGCTAGTTGTCGTTAGCCTCGGATAACAACTGCTAGCCAATGTTATCAAAACTGTCTGAAGTAGATCCAACATTATCTGACTCAGACACTTTTATATGTCTGAATGTAATCAAACTGTTTATCACAAGGAAAATATGATTTGACTTGAGCCTTACATTAGCTGGTATTATGTTAGCTTATAGCCAGCTGTTGTTTAGCTCATTGTCAGCTGTCCAGAGACCAAAGGTTTAACCTGCTGACAATAAGTAATTGTGACAATATCAGAAATAAATAAGGATATTAATGCATGTTTGCATGTGTTAGAGGTGTGATGAGATGAGGCTTGAGTTGAGGAGGAAGAGAGTTTAGATTTTATTCACACATCCAGTCATATTGTCTCTTTCCTTCACGTTTTCCCTTCCTTGTTTAAAGAGATCATTTCTCTGGTGATTAAAGGTATAATCTTTTATGTCTTGAGTCTGAATGCACAGACAGGCATTCAAATTTGCCTCCATAGCAAACATGTGCACTGTGATCTCTAGCCATGTCGATAAATAGGTGGAACAGTGATGTCCAGCTCCAAGACGTTTGAACAACATGGAAGCTTCCACAAACCACTATTCCACTTAATGTTGTGTTTATTAGAATGCATCAGTTTGTTGGCATGTATATGTATAATTATCTTTATTTCATATTGTATTTCAGCAGTTTCTAAAATACTTGGAAGAGCCTGGCACAATTAACCATGTCACATTTAAAGTCACTGCACTCATGTTTCTTCTGATTCTTTGGCAGAACTTTACCAGGTAGTGTCGTCTGTGTTGGCATGCTTAATTGGATGGAGTTGCTGCCATGTGACTGGCTGAGTAGATATTTCCATTTACCTCCTAGGACCTGGCATCCACATATGGACATCACATTTTGGGTTGTCTAGACCAAAATACTAAATTTTGCTCTGCAAGGGCCTGATATCCACTTACGAGGACATTATACTGCCACTGTCCTATCGAAATTTAAAGCGAATGTCCTCATATGTGGATCTCATTTTGCTCAGAAATAAAAATCAGGTGAAAACAAAAAACGGAATTCTTTGTTTTTACATTGATCAGATCCCAATCAGCTGAAATAGCAAAGAGAAATTAAAAACGCATGCCATGAAAGACTTTGGGTCTTAGGAGGTTAATGGTCTCTGTTTGCTCCTGTCAGCAGTTGAGAAAAGAACATGGTTACACCAGTTGCACAGTTTGTATATCATACTATGTGGTCACTAATGAGCAACAAATCTGTAAATCAAACTAAAAGATAACACTTATAAAGATGTTATGGCAAAGGTCCCATCAGGTTTGATGAGTAACATCAGCTTCCTTTTGGAATCATGTTAATACTCACTTAAGTCCAATATTTGCTCTTGTTTAGCTTTGTTTTTGGTCTCCACCAACTACTCACCTGTCACTGACTGCATCTGTCGCTCTGTTTGCTGCGGAGTTAGCGTTGTACTAAAGCTTTACACTGTTACAGAAAATAGCTGCCTACTGCTGGAACCAGTGACTCTTGCCACCACAAGCAACATCCTTTATATTATACATTGTGACATAAAACAAAGATTTGTAGAGCTAAAGATTCAAACTTAATTTAAGGCAAAAAGCATTACCTTATAGCAATGAGATCAGCCCATAATCTTATAAAAGCCATCTGAGGTCCAAACGCTTCCATTATGTATGTGTAATGCCCGCCAGACTTCTTAATGCATGTTCCCAGCTCAGCATAGGACAGGGCTCCTGCAGTGACAGAGGTAACATATTAGTCCTAGCTCAGAAACAAGAGGCAAGGTACATACCAGTCTCAGGACTGTTAAGCTGTCTCAGAGGTGTACTCTCTCCCCTTTGGCTCCATGATTACAGCAATATATTATTGCACAAGCTGCCTCAGTTCTGTAGTAACGTTTTTGAGTGGAAAAAAGCATCACATTTATCCATTTCAGTACAGGCTTGGCAACAGCCATTAGGTATCGGGTGCAGTGGGTCCTGGGTTCCTTCTGGTGCATGAAAGTGCCCAGCCTCATGTGGCGGAAGCATGCAGGGAGTTCCTGGAGGATGAAGGAATTGATACCACTGACTGGCCCCCATGCTTGCCTTAAATAAAAATCCATAGAACACCTCTGGAAAGTTATGTTTCGGTCCATCTGACACCATCGGGTTGCACCTCAGACTGCAACTCAGACCTCAGATCCTTTTGGGCTGTCTTTGACTTCAGCCCGGTGTAGGCTGATAATTCTCATTTCCATCGAGCGATGTGGCATTCTTCTGTTCCTAACACATGATCCAGTCCATCTTAATATAAATATCAGGCATGATTTTTTCCCCATTGAGATAGGGTGTGTTTTAAAAGTATTCCTTTAACGTCTCTGAGCAGTGTATCAGCATACTTTAAGCTAAATTGCACTGAAATACATGTGGAATTTGTACATTTCCTTTAACCAGACCATTCAAATAAGATACACACAGTTCATTTTCCCATGTTTGGTTTGAAGAACTACTTCAAACTTGGGGATAGTGGGTTAGGAAAGAAATGATGGCTTTGATAAAATGTTAATACACAGACTGTCCATCCATGTTTCTGTTAATGCTGTGAAGTAGCTTTGACTTAGCTCAGGTTTAAGTTTGTCTTTACAGTCTGCACCCCTAAATAGATGGATTAGGCATTGCTCTGTCATCTGCATTCATCAATCCTTTTTTCTAAATCATTCTCTGGCAGCGTCGCTGGCTCTCCTGCTTTAGTACTGAGGTGTTCCCAAGCCAACAGAGAGACAAGTCTGAGAGTGAATCATGTTCTTACCAGTGTTGGGCAAGTTACTTTGAAAAAGTAATTAATTATAGTTACTAGTTACTTCTTCAAAAAAGTAACTGAGTTAGTAACTGAGTTACAAGATTCTAAAAGTAATTAATTACTTGAAAAGTAACTATTGCTTTACTGTTTAACCTTCTGGGGTCCAGGGTATTATTGGCCATTTTTAACTACTTTTGATTTTCCCTCCACATTTCACCTTTAAAAACTATTTACTTTGCCTTGTTTGGTATCATTCTTTTCAGCACAACCTCATGTGTCTGAATTTATAGTCATGTTTTCATTTTGACATACTGTATTAACACAATTTATCTAAAATCAGACAAAAAACATAAAATCCGAGTAAAAAAAGTTATATTTTTTACTGTAACAACCACAAACACATTTATTGAATCATATTTCATAACTTTAAATGCAAATATAAATTGTCAATTATAAAATCATATGTACAAGTTTTACAAAGAACAAAGTTATTTGCAGCCATTTACCTTTTACCCTTTTTTAAAATAATCATTTCAAACTATTTACAGAACAATCAGCTGTTCTTCAATAAGATGCCACACAAATTATTTGTGCCACTCCAAAAAAATAATTTCTGTCCACTATAAAGGAGAACATCACAGCCTGATACCTGCAGGTCTGACAGCAGCAGGTGTATCACTCCTGTTTCTACCTGGAGACAGCAGTCGCCTCATTGTTCTGACACACAACACAAAACTATCCACAACACTACACACTAACTACACAAGACAACACATTAACTACACACTCCAAACACGCTAAACGTCACAAATCTCACATCTCAAAACTTGCTCTCTCTCTTTCTGCTGTCTCTCTCTCTCTCTCTTGCCGTCACTCCTAAAATTTCCTCCTCTTCCTAAACAACCAAATGTCATGTTGCCATATAATTTCTGATTGGTCGACATGGTGCATTTTTCCACCAACATGAAAGGGCAGGGTTTTTTGGGGGGGTAATAAGCAGAGAGTGCTCGCTAGCACTGTCCTTAGACAGTAAACACGACGAAACTATTGAGGAAAAAACGCCGTGTATATATTGTTTATCATGACTCTGGTTTTACGTGTTACGTGTTGTGCCAAAAAGTGATCGTTGGGCAGAAAGTGATTGCCGTCCGCAGGAGTACACGCAGCTACTTAAAGCTGTAGCGCCCAGATTACTTACAGCTACTTCCGTGCAACTGATATAAGAAGCGGTAGAAGACAGCTTCAACCGTCTGTTTGTTGAAAAATAGTAACACGACCGCACCGCATTTTCTTGTTAGTAACTGTAACGGTGTTGTAACGATAGGAATAGTAATTAGTTAGATTACTCGTTACTGAAAAAAGTAACGCCGTTACTTGTAACACCGTTATTCCCATCACTGATTCTTACAAACAAATTTAGAAGTGCCTCTGACAATGCACACAACAAAATAAAGGTCTGGCTGTCTTAGCAAATGTAAACATAAGTCTTTGAAATGTATACTAACAGTACTACTGGTAGTAGTAGTAGTAATAATAATTGTTCATTTCAGTTCAATTCAATTCAATTTTATTTATATAGCGCCAAATCACAACATCAGTCGCCTCAAGGTGCTTTATATTGTAAGGTAGACCCTATAATAATACATACAGAGAAAAACCCAACAATCATATGACCCCCTATGAGCAAGCACTTTGGCGACAGTGGGAAGGAAAAACTCCCTTTTAACAGGAAGAAACCTCCGGCAGAACCAGGCTCAGGGAGGGGCGGGGCCATCTGCTGCGACCGGTTGGGGTGAGAGAAGGAAGACAGGATAAAGACATGCTGTGGAAGAGAGACAGAGATTAATAACAGATAAGATTCAATGCAGAGAGGTCTATTAACACATAGTGAGTGCATCATGGGAATCCCCCAGCAGCCTACACCTATTGCAGCTATTAACAATGACCAAATGGGAACGTGTAGTCCTGAACCTTTTAAGATTTAACATATTCCAGGATCACTTGCTCCCAAACTTCTTTTTCTTATGCACAGTTTCTTTTTTTGTATTAATTTTCATTCCCAAAGTTTTTTTTTTTGTTTTTTTTTAATATTTCCTGCCATCAGACAAGCCAACAGGACTGCACGATCTACAAAAAGCAGAGAACTTGATGCTGAGACCACCAAACCTGCATTGAGAATTTTTTCTTTGTTCATCTCTTTTCAAACCACTTTCAATGTAATCATTAGTTATTACTCATCTCTGTCTCTCTTCCACAGCGTGTCTTTGCTCTCTTTTCTTAGACTCACACCCACCCAGGGGGGGCTGTCCCTCCCAAATTGCTTCCCACCGTTGCCAAGTGCTTCCTCATAGGTAGTTGTCTTATTGTTGGGTTTTTGCTTCTTCATTTTATTTGTTTAATACTGTAGGGTCTGTAGTATAAAATATGATGTGCCTTCAGGCTTCATTTGCTCAAGGTGACACACAAACATACACAGACACACACTTTCTGATGGTTACTGAGAAAAGTAACTGCACCTTGCGCTGCCATGATTGGGATGGTTTCATGGTGTTTCGTGGCTAGTTAGCTGCTGCTCTTCACTTCCTGTTTTATTTTGGTATCGTTTTTCTCTTGTGTATTGTGCCTAGTTTTACTCCTTGTGTTTTGTTACCCTTATTTAGTTCAGGTGTATTTAGTTTCCCAGCTGTGTCTTATTCCCCGTTCCTATCAGTGTGCCTGTGTGTATTTAAAGTTTCACTTAGCTTTGTTGTTGGTTTCCTATCATTCACTATATTCTGTGTTTTCCCTGATGGCCCATCCCAGCTGTCATAGAGTAAGGGGTGGTGTACACCCTGAAATTGGTTTTCCGCTGTGTTGCAGGGCTAATATTTAGTGTCAAAATATATAGAAATGCACTTTGATATCTTTTTTTCCATTCGGAACATACTTTACAGTGTTTGTTGTTTGTTAAAGTTTGTTTCCAAGGACTCTGAATTTCTGGTAATTTTTAAGTGCTCTTTAGCAGATTATGTATTGACATTGGTTACTTTTTCATTCGTTTTCAGCCCAGCCCTTGTACCTGATCATTTTCAGGCAAATGTGTGTCATTTGTTGTTGCTGGGTTTTTTTCGTTGTGGCTTGTTAAGCCACTAAACTATGAACCATCCATGCATGAAAAAGGCTGCTCACTGAATAGATGAATCAGAGACAATCTTTTATTGGACAGCAGCAACATAACAAAACTATACAAAGTGCTTTTACATCGAGGTGGCTGTGATCCTAAAAAGAATAATAAATTGGGGAAGTATTGCAAAACCATATTTTTTTCTCTTTTTTAATGTGGTCTTAAAGAGAAGTATAACAGTGTGTCTACAGCCATCTGTAAAACACTGTGGTGGCTCAGCTCACATATATAAGAGAGTGGAGTTGGATATTTGGCAAAATTGTTGGAGTTATGAGTGCAGAAAAGTATCTTCATGATTCGATTCATCATAGAATAACATTTGATTGGCAGCAGCTTTATGACAATGTTTGCAAACACACACAGGAAAGCAACAGTAACACTGTCTGTCATGGACTGGTCCCACCAGAGCCCAGACATCAATATTATCAAAGCAGTGTACAAAGGTACAAAAGGAAGAAACATCCAAAGAAGAGTTGTAATGTCCTTCATGTAATCAAGAGAACTATGGAAGAATAGTTAAAGATAGAAGGAAGCTGCCCAAGATTATGAAGGTGATCATAACAAATATTTACCCTAACAAGCTTGTTAGAATGATCGGTTTTTGCCTCTTATACATTGCACCCCTGGATGTTTGCATGTTTCAGTACATTCCTGCACCTATTTCCCATTTTTCCAGCAAGGTAGAAAGATGTCATGGGTGGTTCAAGACTTTTATAAATGACTGTATTCTACAGCATGTACAAACATTGCATCATTATAGTCTACAGGCACAGGCAGTAAGACACATGGCACAATAAGTATATCTACTCCAGGGTTTTTGTGTTTTAGTTTTATGCAATCTGATTAAGCAGAATATGAGCTATAGTAATGAAGGTACTAGAACAAGGGTTGGTCCGACGGCGTTTTCACACCAAGTTAGATAATAATGCTGCAGAACCAGTTGCATTATCAGATGAAGTGAATGTGTCCACAACTACCCCCAGTGAATCTGGGGTAGTTGTGGACTTTATAGTTTATCGCAGCTCACATGTACTGATGATTGAGTGGCTTCAACTCAGCAGAAGAGGAGTCACTGCACTGACTCTGAAACTCCCTTCTACACTGCAAAAGTGACTCAGATATTTTAGGACGTCATACTTGTACAGCCTAAGCGACATACACTGTCTTGTATTTCATTTAGTTGAGCTAAAAAAGCCACCATGAGCTTCTTACTTCATCATCACATTGATAAGATACATCAGTAAATGATGGGTGACGTTTTTATTTAGTTGATAAACAATAGTTATTTTAGTTAACACATGTATTAGCCACTTTATTAGGTACATTTTAGTAAAGTTGGACCCCATTTTCTTTTTAGGACTTTATAAATTTTTCAAAAAGCTACTGGAAACATGCAGTTGCAGCACATTCATGATGTGCCTTTCCTGTTCCATCATATCCCAGATGATCTCTGTTTACTTACCATGCTGATGAATGATGAGGCTATTTGACTGCAGTGAACTCATTTTCATGGTCAAGAAACTAGTTGGAGACGATTTGAGCTTTGGGACTTGGTGCATAATCCTGATGGAAGCAGCCATCAGAAGATGGTACACTGTTGACATGTTCAGCAATAATGCTGTTAATGAAGTTTTGTGCAAAATAACTGATGATAATTTAGTTTTGAATTTTTGAAAAGAGCCGAATGGAGTGTTTTCTGATTTTGTTTTGTTTTCTGTGTTTATTGTATTTGGGTGGGGTTGATGGTGGGAGGGGAGGGTTGTTCATATGTTGATTTGGCATTCTTTTCAGTTATGGTTGTGAGTTGAAGTATTGATGTAAGGTTAAAGGTCTCCCGCTCTCCCTCTCTCTTCCTCTCTCTCCCTCTCTCTCCCTCTCTGTTCCTCTCTGTTCCTCTCTGCTCCTCTCTCTCCCTCTCTGTTCCTCTCTCTCTCCCTCTTTGTGCTGACAATCAAGCCAAACACCAACATCATCAAATATACAGTGGAAACCAGATATTTACACACTCTTCAGATAAAAACACAAACACTTTTTTAATTGTAACATCAAATCAGACTTAATGTTTATTTTTTTAGTTTGATAAATATAAAAAACACATTTGTTAAATTTAAGAGTAAAGAGAGAAATCGTCTGTATTTCTTAATTGAAATGGCACCAAATTGTATTCAAAACTGAGCCACACTTACGGAGCTCCACAGTTCTTTTCCTGGTGCTTTGGTTGACATCTCTTGATTTTCCCATGTCACAGAAACAGGCTCTGTGTTTTGCCTTATATGGATCCACAGGTGTGCCACCAATTTACTCACATGGACTCTACTAACCAATCAGAAGCTTCTTCAGCTCAGAATGGAATCGTCTGGAGTTTTCTTATTAATTAACAATAAACTTAGTGTATATGTACTCCTAAATTTGATGAAAGTGATAAAAAATAGACAGCTCTGTCTCTTTATTCTGACATTTAACTAATTCAAAAGATATTTCAACATTTATTTATCCAAAATAGAAGAAGTTTACTCTAAATTGATGTTTAACAGTAACAGTAAAAAAAAAAAAAAGTGTATGTAAATATCTGGTTTCAACTGTGAATATACTGCTATGTATTGAAAATTCTCTTGTTTTGCATAGAAATATACTGAACAACATACAAAGCATAATATATAAAATAACATTTTACCTGAGTTTTTTCTTTGAAAGAAGCTCCTTATGTCCAATGTTGTTTACATCAGTACATAACTGAAACCGATTTAGAGAGTTTGTTTAGCCGTGGAGGGTAAGAACTGAAAATATGAAATAAACACACATGTAAGCTACGACTCTCTAAAAAATCAGCATTGTTGTTCGGCTTTTCATTTCGCCATTTGTTGATTCACTCGAAAAGCAAGTAACGCAATATGGGTCAAGTGATCAGTTTGATATCAATCTTTTGTGATACACCGTCATATTTACATTATTTGTACAGTGTGAATGATTTGCTTTGGTACCTGGTCAAACTTAAGCTCTCCTCTGTCTGCAGCAAACTCGCAGGCAGCAGCTTCTCCCCCCTCGCTCACATGCGTAAGTGCTGCGCTCAGTCGCCCAGTGCCTGAGCTCGGATCATACCAAAATTAGGGGGGAATTTACGACTAACTTTGAAACTCTAACTATAAAAAAAAATTACAGTTCAAAAGACCCCAGACTTCTGAAAAAAATGACCCGGGCTTAAGGCCAGTAAGCCACCCCCCCCTAAACTCCCCACATTTTTCTAAGTGGTTCCTAGCTAACATTCACTTGGGGTTACTATCTTGCCCAAGGATATTTGGCATGCAGATTAGGGGAAACCAGGAATCAAACCACCAACCTTCCGAACAGTAGATGACGTGCTCTACCGCCTGAGCTACAGCCACCCCACATCCCCTAGTATTTAGGGATGACCACAAAGTTGGCAACACAAACACCGTGTCGGTCGCTTTGAAGTCTCTGTGCTGCTTTTCATCTTTGCTTTGTATTGTAGAAATATGAACACGTAGAAATAGAGGCTGCAGCCTTACATCACTGCCTTTATTACCTGTTGAAGTCTAGGATTTGGCTGCTGGGCTGGAGCCAGCATTCATTCAGCTTTAACATCATTCTGGGTTCTTGGCTAGCTTGGCGTTAGCGTGCTGTCTGTGCAGATGTTTCCAAAGAGCCAAAGTTGTGTTAGAAGCATAACCCAGTTGTTTCTGTCCTGGAGGTCCACTTCACCATTGCATTCTTGTTCTTCTGTGCAATAAAGTAAAGGTAATCTCCAGATTCACGCTGTAGACTGTGCCAATATTTTCCACCTCTGGAACACAACCTGAAATCAGCTGATTGTAGCACAAGTGGAGGTTGAACTGATAAGTGGGATCGATAGTCAAGCAGCTGAACAATTCCAAAAAATTTGAACTACTGGGAACCGGTGCAGTATAAGAACTGGTTCTGGATTCCCATCCCTAACTGTGTTTGTTTCATGGCAGACATGAGTCCACTTCAGTCAATTGTCCACATGATTTTGAAACTCTAAAAATGCAGGACTATGTAGACTATGTAGAAACACTCAATGGCCATTTTATTAGGTACAGCGGTTGGATTACTAGTAATTATAAATATATAATCAGCCACACACACAAGGCAGCAAATCGATACATTTGGGCTAAGTTAAAAGTTCAAACTGAGCATCAGAATGTGGGATGAAAGTGGCATGGTCCATGGGCTCGTTTGAATGTTTCAGAAACTGAGCTGTTTGTTGGAGTAAATGACGACACTACTCTGAGCTGAAAAAAGGCAACAGTAACCGTTCATTACAACCAAGGGATTCAGAAGAGCATCTGTGAACATACAACAGCCTTGAAACACAATGCTAATAGATGCAGAGGAGCACACCAGTGACAACTCCTGTCAGCTAAGATCAGGTAGCTGAGGCTACAGTTTACACTGGCTCACTGCAGGAGGCTGGAAAAGCATTACCTGGTCTGATGCATCTGTCACATTCTGTTGGTAAACATCATGAAAGCACCAATGGTTCAGGCTGCTACTGGTGTAATGTGTGGGGGATATTTTCTTGCCAAACTTAGAGCCCTTTAATACCAAGTGAACGTGGTTTAAACCCCACAGCTTAATGCCCCAAATAGAGACAAACTCTTCAATGTTGGACACCATCTTGTAATAAACAAACTCTACTTTCAACCGTGCACCCACTAACCCTTTAAACATAAGTTCTAAATTAACAGATCCTGTTCCCTTCATTTTGTTCCTCCTTGTGAGCCATATACTCATCTTCGCCTGACCTATTAAAAAATTAATCAAGCAAACCTTCCTACGCTGCGCTGCAGAGTACCTCGGACCCAGGATAAAGAGACCCTCCTCCAAAACACTCCCAAGGCCAGCAAGCCACTGCTGCAGCAATGAAAAAAGGCCAGCCAGCCTCGAACAGCCAAGCCACAGGTGCTGCAGTGTTTCCTCAGTCAGACAGAAAAGACAGTGGTTCCCTGTTCGTGGATCCATATGTGCCACGTGTCTGTTCGTAGCCACGGCCCCATGCACTATTCTCCACTGGAGATCCGCACTGCGTTTCTCTATGGGAGGTTTGTACAGGGACCTCCAGCTGCCCCTCGGAGATGACCCCGGAGCCAACACACCTGACCACCTCGACTCCAGAACACCAGCCAACAATCCCCTGTTCAGCACCTTTATAGCCACCTCATATATAGCCTTCTTTGAAATCCTTGACAGGTCACCCAGAACAGGTGTTCGAAATGAAATAAGAGAGCCTCCCTCCTCATCCTGCTCCCCAACTGCAGCACAAACAGACAGCGAAGGGAAGTCAGCTGAATTTGGTTGACCACCTGCAGAGCGAGTCCCCAGCGCAGCCCTTACGAGTCCAGGAAGACCACCCATGACTTCTTCCACCAGCTTCTCCAGAAAGCGCAGAGACCTGATCCCAGTCTCCTGAGCCAACTTGGCAGCCGTTTTCCACTGCCCTGCCGTCCTCAGGCCCGCCAGCTTGGTAAGACCAGCATTTACGAGGAACCTCTGCACACTAGCAGTGCTGAGCATCCTACTTGGCACCAAGGGATTGTAAAACAGAGGCTCCTCACCAACATCACCATAAAATTGAAAACAGTCTCTCTGTACTTTAAAAACAGTCGTCCAAGCAGTCAAAACAGACTGGTAAAAAACAGAGGTCTGCGAAAGGTCCATGCCAGTCAAGTCTAGAAGAAACAGGTGCTTGTCATATGTAAGGTCCTTTATTCTGTGAAGCAGCGTAGATGCAGTCTTGAACCAGGGTGGCTGTTGTCTTTGATAAAGATAACGCTGTGCTGTCTGAAGACGGAACGCTGTGACACGGCTGCGAAGGTCAATCAGACTCTGACCCCCCTCTGACACAGGTAGAGACAGCACAGCAGACCTGATCCAGTGAAACCCCCCCCAAAAGAAATTAACCAGTCGTTTCTGTATCTCCTTGAGAAGAGAGGCTGGAGGTTCAACAACAGTGGCACGATGCCAGAGTGCAGAAGCGGCCAGGTTGTTAACAACCAAAGTCCTTCCCCTGTAAGACAACTGTGGCAGGACCCAAGTCCATCGAGACAACTGGGCAGCAATCTTTTCAACAACACCCTCCCAGTTCTTCCCCTGAAAAGCATCAGTTCCCAAAAACACCCCCAAACACTTCAGTCCCTCCCTGTTCCACTGTAATTCTGCCGGTAACACTGGCTCCTCTTTATCAACCCACCCTCCCAAAATGAAACCTTCACACTTTGACCAGTTAACCTTTGCGGAGGATGCTCGCTCATACAAGTCCAGTGTCTTTCTGAGTGTTGTAACATCACATTGACTGGTTATAAAAACCGTAACATCATCAGCATAAGCTGACAATTTTACTGGACTTCCTGCTTCGTCAAAGGTAAAACCTAAGAGTCCCTGTCTAAGATGGTGTAAAAGGGGTTCAATGGCCAGTGTATACAACATACCAGAAAGAGGGCAACCCTGCCTGATGCCCCTCTGAGCTGGAACAGGCCGACTTAACCCTCCCCCTACCTTTAACATGACAGCAGCGTGTGAATACAACAATTTGATCCAAGAAATGAAAATGCTCCCAAACCCCAAAGCTTCCAAAGTTTTAAACAAATAGTGGTGATCAACTCTATCAAAGGCCTTTCCTTGATCCAGAGATAAAAACCCCACATCCAAGTCCTTGAGCTTGGCCAGATCAATAATGTCTCGAATTAAAAACAAGTTGTCCATAATAGTTCTATCAGGGACACAGTATGCTTGATCCACATCAACAATCATGTCAATACAGGTCTTCAACCTGTTAGAAAGACATTTCGCAAGAATCTTGTAGTCCGTACAAAGCAAAGAGACAGGCCTCCAATTTTTGAGCAAGCCCAGGTCCCCTTTCTTCGGCAGTAAAGTCAAAACTGCCCTTGTGCAACTTGTTGGCAAGATCCCAGTGGTCATACAGTACATGAAAACCTCATAAATGTCCTCTCCTATCAGCGACCAGAATTTTTGGTAAAATTCCGCAGGAAGACCATCAACTCCTGACGACCGACCACCATTGAGTTGTTGAACCGCTGAAGACATCTCCGCAAAGGAAATAGCAGACTCCAACACAGCCGAGTCAGCCTCATCCAGCCGTGGCAGCCCCACCAGCATCTTCGTCACACATTCAGGGTCACACGCGTCAGCACTAAAAAGGCTGGCATAAAAGTCAATGGCAAGCTTCCTCATTGCCAACGAGTCAGATGTCACCTTCCCATCTGGAAGCCTCAAGTACAACATTTGGTGTGACTCTCGAACCCTCTTCTCCAGCTTAAAAAAGAACCTCGTCGGGGCATCTATTTCCTTAATAGCAGAAATCCGAGTCCTAATAAGAGCACCCTTTGCTCTCTCGTGAAGAAACTTGCCCAAAGCCTTCCTCCCACTGTCCCAGGTAGTATTTGTATTGACCGTCCCACTTATAACCTCAGTCTCTAGCCTCTTGAGCTCTCGTTCTAAGTCCTCAAAGTAGCCTTTAACAGTGGCTGTTGCATGTGATGTGTATTGTTGACAAAAAAGCTTTACCTGTGTTTTCCCCACCTCCCACCATTGAGCCAAGTTGCAAAAGTCCATTTTCCTTAGTTTCCAGTGGCACCAGAAGTCAGAAAAAGCTTGACAGAACTCTTCATCATGAATCAGCTGCACGTTAAAGCGCCAGTACGAACAGATGTTAGAATGCATCAATAAAGAAATATCGACAGTCACTAAATGATGATCAGAAAAACCAACAGGTGAAATCTCTGCTTTAACTAGCCTATTATTATACGTCTGGTTGATATATAATCTATCAAGCCTAGCTGCCGACACATTACTCTCAGAGACTTTTACATATGTATACTGTCTGGTTGTGGGATGGAGCTTTCTCCACACATCAGTCAAATCATTCTGAAGAATGACTGTAGACAAAAGTGAGCCCGAAGGTGGGTGAGGCTCTCCTGTGTTTCTGTCAACCGAAGGGTGGGTTGTGCAATTCCAGTCCCCTCCCACCACTATTATTGAACCACTGTTTAATTTTGATAACTCATCTGTAATTTTACGAAATAATCGCACACGACCCAAGCAGCTGAGTTATGGGCGTAAACATTCATAAAAACAAAAGATATTCCCTTGATGGTTGCTTTTACCACCTGTGCCCTTCCCTGCTCTATCTCACAGACAGAAACATGTGACAGTTGAAGGTGCCTAGAAAATAAAATTACTACACCCGCACTGAGGTTGGTACCATGACTCAAAAAAGCCTGCCCACTCCAACTCATTCCCCATTCTGTCTCATTATCTATAGTGCTATGTTTTTCCTGTAAAAAGAACACATCGATGTTTTTGTTCTTGCTAAGCTCCACTAAGACTGCACGCCTTTCCCTATCTCTACCCCCATTTATGTTGAGTGTACCTACTCTCAAGCTCGCCATATAAGACAGAGAGAAGAGGAGGAGAAAAAGAGAAAAGACAGTGAGACGCTTCCAGAAAGACACCCTTAGTGCTCCAAACATTTTGCTATGCTTTTAAAGGAGTTTTCCACGTTTTCCCTTCTCAACTTAGTCAAGATCTTTTAAGACGGAATCTTTTCTGTTTGCTCAATTGTTCATAGCCAACAACTCTCCTTATTTTCAGAACAGATTTTATAAAAAGATCAACATCTGGAAAAAACTCAGTGACTTCCACAGACTGCATGCCAAATGTCTCATCCAAAAAGCGGTTTATATCTTCTAAGGAATACGACTGCTGATGGTCGTCTTGTGAAACAACATCAGAACATTGAGACAGGGAATCATCTTCCAACAAATCGTCTTCCTCATTTTCTGCGCTCAAAGAACCTGAAATTACACTCGCAACACCCACCTCACTTGCCGTTGCATTGGTCTGCCCACTGTCCTGATTGTCCTCCACACTTTCCCTGTCCTGTATGTCATTGCATCCATCCTCCACCTCATTGGTCGCCTGTACTACCCCCTGTTCTTCTAGCGCAGCCTGTGGAGCACTGGCTGCGACCTCCATTCTGTCACCCGGCGCCGCTAGCGGCTCGCCGATGACAGCGCTGCTCGTAGACGGCTGCTCGTCCGCACCGCTACGAGCCGGCCGTTCTCCCGTACCGGCATCTACAGCGCGCTCCTGCTCACTTGCCCCACTAGCATGAGCCTCTTGTTCACGGCGCACCTCCTGCTCTTTGTGAGGGCAGGATGAGCGTTTATGACCAACATCACCACACTCAAAACACTTCATGCTACCTGCACTGGCGTAAACAGTATATAAGCCGTTTTCATACCGTACTTTAAACGACACTTCCAGTGTCTGCGAAGGATCGTTCAGGTACATGAAGGCCTGCCTTCTTGGTGACTGAACGTGCTGCAGCCTGGCGTCTTTGCAGCCAAGACGAACAACCCTAAACCCACTAGCAAACTTGCCAAAGCGGGTCAGTTCTCTTTCAAGTAGGTCATTCGGGATGAACGGCGGGACACCGGACACGGTGACCCGCGTAGATGGCACAAACAGTGGCGAAACAGCCACAAACAAATCATCCAGAACGATCCCCCTTTCAACTAACAGGTGAACCAAGCGCTCCTCACGGAGAAAAGCAACCACAGCCTTGTTCATCCGAGAGCCATAAGTTATGTTCTCATGGCCCACCTGTTCACCAACAGCTAGCAGAACCTGCTCAACGGTGTACTGTTGGGGTGCCACCACCCTGGCCCCATGTCTAATAGACAGGGGAGGCGAACCCTCACTGGGAGGGGCGCCATAACCCAAGGTAAAACCGCCAATTAACTAAAGTTCTTCACTTCACACAACACAATGAAATAAACGTGCCTTACCTTTTAACCACCCATAAGCCCAAAGTTTTCTGGAAAAAAACAGTCCAAACGTCCCAAACTCACTCAGCAGCTCCACGCACTCACCACACACCTTCACACACCCATTCACTCACACTCCCAGCATGCAGTGCAGGAAGGAGAGGAGAGGAGAGGAGAGGAGCAGAGAGGGAGAGAGAGGAACGGAGAGGAACAGAGAGGGAGAGAGAGGAACAGAGAGGAACAGAGAGGGAGAGAGAGGGAGAGAGAGGAAGAGAGAGGGAGAGAGAGGGAGAGAGGGAGAGAGAGGGAGAGTGGGAGAGAGAGGAGCAGAGAGGGAGAGAGAGGGAGAGCAAGGAAGAGAGAGGGAGAGAGAGGAACAGAGAGGGAGAGAGAGGGAGAGAGAGGGAGAGAGAGGAGCAGAAAGGGAGAGAGAGGAGCAGAGAGGGAGAGGGAGAGAGAGGAACAGAGAGGAACAGAGAGGGAGAGAGAGGGAGAGAGAGGAACAGAGAGGGAGAGAGAGGGAGAGAGAGGAGCAGAGAGGGAGAGAGAGGGAGAGAGAGGAACAGAGAGGGACAGAGGGAGAGAGAGGAACAGAGAGGGAGAGAGAGGAACAGAGAGGGAGAGAGAGGAGAATGAGGACAGAACAGAGATGAACAAGAGCAGGTGAGACACATGTTAGCAATGTTCCCTCTAAGCTACGCACGTGCGCAATTGCGCACTGCTGGCACGGTCTCTGCGCACAGAAAGTCTGCGTTTAGCACAAAAAAAAATGTAACCTGAATTGAAATTAAAATTAATACTTTAACAATTCTGTTTTGCAGTGTTAGTCAGTAAGTGACTGGCTGCTCCCGTATGGGATTAGAACGATGCCACCTTATCCTGTAGTCCAGCCAATGATGCGATTCACATTCGTATGTATGCAGCCAATCAACGTCGTTGACAGGCTATGACAGCATCCTTATGTGCCGACACCGGTGTTTTAGCTAGCAAAGTGGCGTGGCTGATGTGGAGTGAAGCCACGTTAATGACAACGTGTACAACCATTGGAGATGTGAGCAGTACAGACGGAACAATTGACGGAAAAAGTGTGGACCAGTTTTTAAATTGTGTTGATAGGCCGAGGCCACGTAAAACCAGAGTTATGATAAAAATATATGCAATGTTTGGTTTTCTTCCTGAATACTACCGTTATTTATATTTACTGCGGGAAGAAACGGTAAAAATGGCATTTTATAAGGAAAACGCTCGAAAGCACTCTCCACCTGTGAGCAAAAACAAAACCAAAAAAACCCCCACCCTTTCCTATTGGTCAAAAAAAGTACCATGTCGACCAATCAAAAAATGATATGACAACGTGGCATCTAGTTGTTAAGAAACGGGGGGAAGTTTTAGGAGTGACGGCGGTGTTTTGAGATGTGAGAGATTTGAGACGTTTAGCGCAAATCTTGTGTAGTTAGTGTGTAGTGTAGTCAATAGTTTTGTCGTGTGTGTCAGAACAATGAGGCGACTGCTGAATGTTACAGGTGTTACAGGAGTGATACATCTCCTGTTGTCAGGCCTGCAGGTATCAGGCTGTTGTTCTCCTTTATCTCATAGGGGACAGAAATTATTTTTTGGAGTGGCACAAATAATTTGTGTGGCATCAAATTTAATGCAGAACACCTGATTGTTCTGTAAATAATTTGAAATGTTTGTTTAAAAGCGCATTGGCTGCATTAAAAAAAAAAAAAATAGTAGCTGCAAAAAACATTGCAGCTACCAGACCACATACTCATACTCATAATACAAGTCAGAGCTTTATATATATACGTATATATATGTATATATATATATGTATATATATATATATGTATATATAGCTGGATAGCGTAGTGGTTAAACTACACACCTTTGGAGCAGAAGATCGCAAGTTCGATTCCTGCCTGGAGCGTCTGTATCCAGTAAGGGTCCTAAGGCTAGACCCCCTATGCTAAGTGAGCCTACCGCAGACATGAGCGAGACAGATAAATATGAAGGCATGCCGGCTCGGACGTCGCCCGGATCAACAAGGTCCGCGTCAGGTGTTGAGGAACCAGGGCACCCTGACGACAAGTGGGCTACTGGAACAAGAAGGCATCGGTGGGCAAGAGATGAAAACAGGGCGTTGTTGGAATGCTACTACGCAAGTAACCCTGGCGGAAGGGGTTACATGAATAGGATAAGGGACCTATGGATTCTTCGATACCCAACATCCACAATGACGGCGAAACAACTAGTAGCTCAGTGTTCCAACATTCGAAAGAAGGGACTGCTCTCACAGCTAGAGATTGACGAGGTACAACATAAATGCTACGGCAAGGAGGAGTCAGGACGCCAGGTCAGGGGGGAGATATCATCACCCCCACCCAAGATTGGGTACATAGCCCCAAGTGCGATAGGAGAAGGATCGTTGAGTGTGAGAGGAACTGACCTGAAAGATAGGATCATGGCCAAGCTTGGAACCTGGATCCCCCGTAGCCGGTTACCAAGATTACGTGAAGTACCCTCAGAAGGTCTGCTAGATGATGTTAATGCAGCACGGCGATCGTGGCTCAAGAGTTGGGAGTTCGCCTTGTAATCGGAAGGTTGCCGGTTCGAGCCCCAGCTTGGACAGTCTCGGTCGTTGTGTCCTTGGTCATGACTGTGTTTGTCAACAAGACAACGCTACAGAACACAATGCCTGCCGGACAAAGGACTTCTTCCAGGAGAATAACATCACTATTTTGGACCATCCTGCCTGTTCTCCTGATCTAAATCAAACTGAAAACTTTTGGGGAGGCAAGGGAAGTTTACAAAAATGGACAACAGCTTCAGACAGTAGATGCCCTTCGTGTGGTGGTCTTCACCACTTGGAGAACTGTTCCCACTCACTTCATGGAAGCACTTGCATCAAGGATGCTGCAACGAATTTTTGAATTGATCAACAATACCGGTGGAGCTGCTCATTACTGAGTCATGTTTGGAACTTTGAGTTCTGTTTTGAGGGGTTTACAGGTGCTTTTGGAGGTGTGGTCCTAAACTTTTGATCAGCTGTACAACAGCCTGTTGTAAAAAAATGTTTTGTCTCACTCCCATTTCTTCCTGTAGGATGTTGAAGCTCTACTTGGAACTTTGGATTTTTTAGCCAGTTCTCAAGTGGTCTTAAACTTTATTGGGACTGGATTAATCTCTGACTCTCCCCCACAGCATGACTTTGTCCTGTGTTCCTCCCCTCAACCCCAACCAGACGTACACCCCCGGTTCTGCCAGAGCTTTCTTCATGTTAAAAGGACGTTTTTACTTCCTGCTCGCTCAAAAGAGGTCATGCAATAGTTGTGGTGTTAATTATTACATGTCAGGATGATTGGCTAATATGTCCTGTGGTTAATGTTTAAATCAAATTTGATCTCGTAAGTTCTGGTGGTTTTAAGCTCACTGAGAGTCTGAAAAATTACATAATTCAAGTGTTATCTTTCTCAAAGAAACCAAGCAATTATGTATATTCACATATTGCACAAGGTAACAAATCCATGAGCACATCTGTCATTTTTATTCAAAGATTTGAAAATGAATTGAGAAATCATTAGTGCACAGAATTAAAGCTGCACACAATTAAAACCAATAAGTGAAGGATTACACAACAATAGAAGGTGGAGCCAGGGGAGCCCCAGGGTAGAGGTTTTGTCTGTGTTCACCCATGTCCATCTCTGTTGACCTCTGGCCTGCTTGTGCTTTAGGCAAAGACCGCAGTGGAGCTTCAGCTCTCCTTTGTTGAACTTGCACTGCTGTGGATGTTCAGTAAACGACTTGGCAACAAACTCTGCTCTTCTCCAGTGTTTTTTTTTTTTCAGTCTTTTTGTTCCCAATAAGACTCTAATCCTGAATTCACTTCTGACTGGTCAGACAAGGTTCAACAATTGACTGGAGATTCTGACCTGACTAAACAGCCTGTAGGCATAGCACATCCTCTGTGTAACATGGCGGAGGCCACATTTTGGCATGGACATGCATGGCTGAACCATGCTACCAGTGAGTGCTAACAGAAACAGCACAATGAACTGAGCCATACTGCCTGCATCATTCAGACTGATGCTGCAGAAATGGTCACACAGAGCAGATGATAATGAGCCAAAGCTAACTGTAAGTCATCTGCTCACAACCCAACAGAGCAGCTGTTCAGTTAATGAAGAGAAAAGTGAAAGCACAGACCCACAGACAACAGGTGAAAATGCTGCAGTAAAGGTCCTTGGGTTTCAATACTCGAGAGAATCATTGACAACAAATGAGTTATGTTCATGTTTAAAATAAGTTTGTCCATTTAAATTTCTAGCAACTGTGCATAAATATGTCTGTAACTTCTAAACAGTCAGTGCAATGTTTTTGTTAAACCCTTCAATTAAACTGAAACTCTGTATTTCGATCACATCCTGACTGTTTGATTTGAAATCCACTGTGGCGCTGAACACAAAGCTACAAATACACATAGTTAGGTCCACATTTGTTGGAGCGAGACACAAAGTGTGAGAATATTCAGAATGAGTCGCAGCATCACACTAATCATGCAGGAAAAAGTTTTACAAGTGTTGATGCTGTGTGACAGTCTCCAGCAGTGAGTTATCAGGTCACTGTGTATGTGTAGCCATGTTTAAAGCAATGCTATGAAGCAGACTGAAGTTTGACTGAGACTTGAACATCAGACCCAAGTTAGTGAGTTCAGCCCTGATGGCTGCCATAAAACGTTACTCTGGTAAATACAGCTTATGGTTTGAAGCAGATTTCTGTGGCTGTGAGATGAGCCTTTATATTAACATCATCACTACACTTCTGATATTTACATTAGTGAACTGTAAAATAGCAGGTTTAGCACAGAAGAAGCGTACTCGAGGGTTTCAGTACTGACAGTGTTTTTGGCAGTGATGGTTACATCTCTTCTTTTTTAAGCTTACTTTATACAGAAAACAAATGATGGACTTCTGTTTGTTACTTTTCTGACTTCTTTTTATGTCTATTGTTAAATCTCTACAACCAAAAACAGATTTCTGAACCTCCACCAGTATATTACAAGAGCAGAACTTCTCTGCTGATATTCCAACTCACCAAAGAGGGACAGCACGCCACAGGCAATCCACACCAGCAGGGACACTCCCACACTGCCGGAGTGCTTCAGGATTCCCTTCGGCGAGATGAAGATCCCAGCTCCGATGATGGTCCCGATGATGATGGAGATGCCTCGGAGCAGGGTCACCTTCTTCCCCAGTTCTACCTTCCTGTCCTTCTGTTCTGTCCCGTTTGAGGAAACTTTGTGTCCATTTGCTGCAGTTTCTCTGTGAGCAGATGCAGAGCTTCCAGTCATCTCTGTACACAGTGCCTACCACGCTTCTTCTCTTTATGAATGCACTGTCTGTGACTGCAGACACCCTGTGTGGCTGAGGTTAGGTCTCTCAGTCTTTGTGACTGAAAGTTACAAAACTCTGAGTTAAGACTAAAGGCCAGGCAGGCCGCTCTCTCTCTCTCTCCTCCCACCCACCAGCCTCCACTCTGCCCTCCCTCTCTCTCATCTCTTGCACTTACGTCTCACTTTCCTGCCCGGCTGTCTACCCTTTGACATCACCAAACTTTTCTCTCCTTTCTTTCTTCTCTGCACTGCTGTCTCACCCTGAGTTTGGCTTCCTGCAGCCCCGCTTGTGTAAATCCTGGCTCACGTCAGTTAGGTGTTGCTCTGTTGGGTAATCATGACTGTTTTTCAACACAGCCTCACCCGTTTCCTGATCTCCACTCCTTATCCAATTTCTCTTTTGTCTAATTTCCTCTTGTAATATAACTTCCTCCTCTTTTTTTTAAACATGACAACGCAGGTCTGTAACCTGCCCTGGGATGATTTCAATCGAGGCGAGCAGGTAAAACCAGCTTTCCTGGGACAACAGCAACTTCAAAGAGCTATATAAACTGCTATACTTCGAGGTGACCATGGTTCTCAGGGGAACAGAAAATAGGGAAGTGTTAGAAACCCTGTAAGGGCTGGTGAAACACTACTTTGGTTTTTGCAAAATCAAAGTTAGCTACTGAATATGCCTGTCATTGTTTTCACTGCTAATCAAATTATCTGGTAAGAAAACAAAGGCACAGGAATAAAAAGGCTTTCTGCATCTTTCTCTTCTCCTTTTGCTACCTTGTGAAACAATCCTGCTTCTCTGTTTCCAAGAAAATGGTCAAAACCAAAATGTTGTTTTCTCTGCCAAGCTTGAAAATTGTATTGGCTGCACGGTTCTTCTTTCTGATATCTGGTTTCATCAAGTTATCGCCTATCAGGTGCTGTGAGGTCAGGAGAGAGTGCGGTTCCCCTGGCCGCCCCCCGCCATCACAGCTGAGAGGTGAGAGGGGTAAAAGCTACAGGTGATTAAAAATGATCAGAGCGGTAAAACACAGTTTTTCCCCTTTCTAATAATAAAGCATTTTTATTCTTAATCAAAGATAAATCAAAATATAAGTTTGATCAATACATAAGAGAGAAATGTGTTCAAGTAGTAACAATGACTGCTCGCATTTTTGTGCGTGTACATGATCGGGAAGATAAGAACTCTGTCACCAGACCATCGTCATACATGATTTTACATGAAAGAAATTCATATATGAATTTTACTAAATTATGCTTAACGTTGAACAGAAAATAACACGGTGTTTCATAAATGGGAATTTTACCACATCTAATAAATAAGATAATAAACATTTTGAAAGGATTCTGATAAGAGGAGCCACTCAGAGGTCTGTGTCTGCGGTGCAGGGTGGGGCTGAAAGACACACACCAGTCTCTGAATGTCTGACTTGTAAAATCTATGATTTAATAAAAGGAAATTGCATTAAATAAACTGTGATTGACAAAAACACAGTTTTAAAAAGTAAAAGAAAGAATTCATCTGTTAAAAAAGGGATTCTGTTACAATGTCTGTGAGAATGTGTCAAAGTACAGTTAAATAAACTGAATGAAACATGAAGTGAATTCTATATATGTATGAGCCAATGTTTAAATGTGATGGATCTTCTTTGTTGAGATCGACAAAGAAAATGAGGTGATTTTAAAGTTTAAGCTTTGTGTTAAATCATGTCAGTCTGATAGTCAGAGACAGGATGGACATCAGGTGAGTAGACATTAATACAGTGATGTCCAATAAGAGAGGAGACAGAAAGGGTTCTTCTGCAAGATAAGGATCTAAGACGTCCACAGCTGAAAGTGATACCAGAACCTGTGAATCTGCAAACTGGTTGTATATTTTTGACTTTCCAGTTTAGCCGTGTGAGATGGTTAATTCGCGATACATCATACTTCCACTGGGTGATTATCATCAACTTGGAATGCAGCGTAAATACATCCTTAGGTCTGGTTGTGCTAATCCTTTCTCTAACCTGTGAGTGCAAATAGCTCTTACAGGTTACTCTAGCGCTGTAATTATGACCTTCCCTTGGGGCCTATTTTCCAGGCCACTAGAGTTAAGCCCAGACATTAGAAGTCCCACAATCATTGGAAGAGCTACCATTAACACGTGAGACTAATAGAT
The DNA here is from genome assembly GCF_013358895.1 of Oreochromis aureus. Lineage (NCBI taxonomy): Eukaryota > Metazoa > Chordata > Actinopteri > Cichliformes > Cichlidae > Oreochromis > Oreochromis aureus. The sequence continues at coordinate 36,888,348 of NC_052943.1, forward strand.
TTGACCTGCAAGGGGACTCGGGTGTTTGCTTATCTGATCAGAGTAAGCAGGGGAGACACCTGGACGAGTAGTGGGGGAGTCCCCTCACCTAGCCCTGAATTGCTTCCTGGGTAAGACTGTTAGGATCAGAGGTAAGGAAGTTCTTATCAGAGAGCCGAAACCACACTTCCTGTATAGGACTCGGGGATGCAGATGGACACACTGGCTGCTCCTTAAATCTGTCATTTCACCGATTTATTGTCATAAACCAAGTTGTAATCTAATTATAATTAGAACTATAACTGTAACTGTAATTATAACAATTTATTGATTGAACATTCCAAAACATATACTTAGTCATTAATGAGAGATCTAATTTAAGACATAACACAGCTGCATCTCCACCCTTTTCAACTGAATGTCTGCTGTTTGAAATGCATTATTCATTAACACAATCATAATTTGCACTAGTAACTAATACGCTAAGCATACTTTGTACTTTTTTACGTAATTATTTTAGTATCAGTACATTGACCTGTAGTTAAGTGAGATTTAAATGATGAATATAACATCTACTTCTGCATTACTGCCAGTGCATATTTGAATTTAAAAATGGGCAAACCCTTTTCCAGCTTCAGCTTTCATGTAAAACAGAAAGAAACAAAGCTTTTGTTGGGTATATTTTTTACAGTGCAGAGGATTTGTTCTGTTAGTTCAGTCGTTCTCAAACTGATGCCAGAAAGAAAAGTGCGCATGCACCAACCAGTGTGCAGCCTGTTACAGTCGCTCCTGCTTTTTCTCTTAGTTTAGCTCTGTTTTCTTACGTATTCTTTTTTTTTCTGACTTGTATTTTCATCCGGTTATCATATTTCACTCAATCATGTGGATTGAGAGAGTTTTTGTTCTTCTGGTGGCCGTGGAACTACTACTTTTATCAAGGAACGGGACCGCAGCACATCTCCTACACGTACGGACTGTTTACTCCAGAGATCAGCTGATCACCCTGATGCCGGCCGGCTCGCTGGCCAGACCCGCAGAAGTACCAGCTGAAATTTGGAGAAAAACACATCGGGGATGCAGAGGTCAAGGACAGAAGAGAAGAAAGAAGGAGACGGTGAGACAGCGGAGGCTCGAAGCGAGGAGGAGGTATAAACCGTGTCTGCCGTCTATCGTAATGGGAAATGTGCGATCCTTATCCAATAAAATCGACGAGCTCTCAGCGCTGGTATGGAGTCAGAGGGAATAGAAAAGAGGGAAAAGAGTGTAGCCTGATGTGTTTCACGGAATCATGGCTGCACCAGGACATTCCCGACGAGAATGCTTCCGTGGAAGGCTTCCACACTGTTCGGGCGGACAGGGACAGCATCGCTAGCGGTAAGCGGAAAGGAGGTGGGCTTGCTGTTTTAGTTAACAACTGGTGGTGTAACCCTGCCAACATAACAATCAAAGAAAGGATTTGTTGCCCGGACATTGAACTGTGTGCTGTAGGACTCAGGCCGTATTATTTACCCAGGGAATTCTCTCATGTCATCTTGGTGGCTGTTTATGTCCCTCCCTCTGCTAACCCCACAGCTGCATGTGACACTATCCACTCGGCCATAGCCCGGTTACAGACTCAGCACCCGAGTGCCTTTATTGTGATCTCGGGTGACTTCAACCATGTATCACTGGACAATACACTACCAACATCAGACAACATGTGGACTGTCCCACCAGGGGAGAGAAAACTTTAGACCTACTGTATGCTAATGTAAAGGATGCATACAGCTCCTCCTCCCTCCCCCCACTTGGAAGGTCAGATAATAACCTGATTCACCTCACCCCACGCTATGTGCCAATTGTGAGGAGGGAACCTGTGACCACGAGGAGCATTAGGAGGTGGTCAGAGGAGGTCTTAGCGGAACTACAGGGCTGTTTCGAGGTGACCGACTGGGAAACACTCTGTGAGCCTCACACCGAGCACATCAATGGGCTTACTGAGTATACTACATGTACTACATATACAGACTACATAACTTTCTGCACCGACTCCATTGTTCCAGCTCAGACTGTTCATTGTTGCCCAAATAACAAGCCGTGGGTGACTAAGGACATCAAAGCCCTCCTCAACGACAAGAAGAGGGCTTTCAGAGGGGGCGATAAAGAGGAGGTGAGGAAGGTCCAGGTGTTACTAAAGGACAAGATCAGAGTGGAAACTCCAGCAGAATAGCATGAGAGAGGTGTAGAGGGGCATGAAGACTATCACTGGATTCAGGCCAACCAACAGCAGGGGAGCTGAGGGAGGTGAGGATAGAGCTAACGAGTTGAATCTGTTTTTCAATAGATTCGACACCACAGTGTCTGCTCACACCCCCACAACCTCACCTGTAGTCAGCCTGGAACCCAGAACCACACCACTGTGCCAGCCTCTCTCTTCACATGGTGCTGTTGCCTCCTGTGAGATTCCTGACACCCCTCCCCCACCCATCACCTTCACTCAATACCAGGTTCAGATGCAAATGAGGAGACTTCACTCAGGTAATCAGCAACATAGGGGCACAACAGGGGACTGTCCTCTCCCCCTTCCTCTTCACCCTCTACACCACAGACTTCAGCCACTGCACAGAGACCTGCCATCTTCAGAAGTTTCCTGATGACTCCGCGGTGGTTGGATGCATCAGCAGGGATGATGAGACAGAGTACCGGGCTGTGGTCAACTCCTTTGTCACGTGGTGTGAGCAGAATCATCTGCAGCTCAACGTGGCAAAGACCAAGGAATTGATACTGGACTTCAGGAAGACCAGGAAACACTTGACCCCTGTTTCAATCCAGGGGGTCAGTGTTGACATTGTGGAGGACTATAAATACCTTGGAGTACACACTGACAATAAACTGGACTGGGCTAAAAACACCACAGCACTTTACAGAAAGGGCCAGAGTCGTCTCTATTTTTTGAGGCAACTGAGGTCCTTCAACATCTGCCAGAAAATGCTCAGGATTTTCTATGAGTCTGTTGTTGCCAGCGCGATCCTCTATGCTGTTGCATGCTGGGGGAGCAGGCTGAGGGTCGCAGATGCCAACAGACTTGATAAACTGATCCGTAAGGCCAGTAATGTTGTGGGGGTGGAGCTGGACCCCCTCAAGGTGGTGTCGGAGAGGCGGATGTTGTCCAAGATAAAGACAATATTGGATAACACCTCCCATCCACTCCATGACATGCTGGTCAGTCACAGGAACACGTTCAGTGAGAGACTGAGATTACCAAAAAGCACCACTGAACGACACAGGAAATCATTCCTGCCTGTGGCCATCTCCCTGTACAACTCCTCCACTTTACACACTGTTTACTGCAACAGCTACACCCTTTTTGCACATGTTCTTTTCAGCTATTTATTAATGAGTGACTTTTATGTATATATATGCCTGTATATATTGTGCTATTCTTAGTTAGTGTATTGTCTGTCTTTGTTAATGTTTGTTTATAATGGAGCACTGTAACAAAAATAATTTCCCCTAGGGATCAATAAAGTATTCTGATTCTGATTCTGAAAAGGTTCAGTCAGCTGTGGACAAGTCCAAACACGACAGTCTACCAAAATTTAACCTGCCACTAAGTCACCAGAGAACCTCAAGAAAAAGAAGTCCTTCATTTATTGTCATTCATTATATTGTCACAGTCTTTATTTCGAGTCGTTTGTATGGTTAATAGCAGTGCCTGTCACTGGAAAGCCCACTTTTGGCTATTTACTGGCTGTCATTTGAGGAAGTGTCATCATTAGATGGCACAATGTCGGATTTTGTTTTTTTGGGTGGGGACGTCTCCTGTGGTTTTGCCTGAAAGCCTTTGTCAGCAGTGTGTCACAAAGCACCAAGAAAAGCCTTTTTCAAATGATTATACTCAGGCATTTTGGGGTAGGTTTTTTCACGACACATTTTGGCCAAAAAAAAAAATCGGAGACCAGCTATTACTGATGAATTCACAGAAGTACAGAAAGTTAAGAAAAAGAGGCGACAACCTAGTGGGCCTCTTATGCTGACACGGTTTGAGTCTGCTGTACAAAAGTACAAAAATGCTCATTATCCTCTTATCAAACATTGCTGTTCTCAGAGCAATGATTTTAAGCCAGCAAAAAGCAACTTCATCAAAACATTAACTGAGGAAAAATCATGTTTTACTCTCAAAAAATCAAAACAAATGCAAACTGTTCTAGCAGCACATAGACCATATCTAATCCTATTTTTCTGTAATTTGTCACCTCTGTAGCAACACATGTACAAAATAGCCAAATGAAACAGCTCTAACATTGTAAGTCATCCCTCAGATTCAGTGAGTCGACGGTCACATAACTTTTGAACATACTTGTCACTATGACTAAGCTTCATTCATGAGTGTGTCTGCCTGCCAAGAGGCTGGGTGTGGGCACACTGTGGCACAGCAGATTTATCTCTCACTGACAAAGATGATATAATGAAATGTACTGTAAACAATAAAGAAAATGTACAGGCCCATATTGTGGATCAGATAAACTGGTGTTTGATAATACAAACCATTGCAAATGAACGCTTAATGTGGAATCTTGTAGCCTCTTATTGAAACTGTATTTAGTATTTGCAAATTTTTCAAACATCAGTGAAAATGGTGAGATCAATTTCCCAGAAGTTGAAGGGGACAAAGCATTTATAAGTTTTTACAGATATGATTTATGAAGCTTGGGACAGATGTATACTGGACATTGTTCTTTACAGTTCCAGTTAAGAAGCTGCTATTGTTTTATTCTTGCAACCGAGATTTCTAAATAAAAATCACCGAATCATGCTCTCTGTCGCTGTCTGACAAAACTTTAACCAGTTTCAGAAGCTGCTGAAGACACCGACTCCATGAAGGCTGTGAGCTTTCACAGACCACACTGAATGGATGGATGGATTAATTCATGAATGGATGAACAGCATGGTGGAAATTTCCACCAACTTATCACGGGCATGATGGTCAAGATGATTTGTGGGTTTCAAATATTTTTTTTTTCAGAAAATCATACATACACATATATACATACATATATGATAGCTGATTATGATAGCTGTGTATGTCCCGCCCTCTGCTAGCGCTGCAGCAGCCTGTGAGGTCCTGCACACTGTAACCAGCAGACTCCAAACACAGCACCCTCAGGCCCTTTTCCTGATCTCTGGGGACTTTAATCACATCTCCCTGTCCTCCACTCTCCCCACCTTCACCCAGTATGTTACCTGCCACACCAGAGACAATAAAACATTGGACTTATTGTATGCCAACACTTAGGAGGCATACAGCTCATCACCTCTCCCTCCCCTGGGGGGCTCAGATCACAACCTGGTTCATCTCCAGCCTGTGTATAAACCTTTAGTACACAGAGAACCAGTAGTGAAACGCACAGTAAGGAAATGGTCGGCAGAGACTGAAGAGGCCCTGAGGGACTGTTTCCGTTCTACTGTGTGGGACAACCTCTGCAGCCCCCTGGAGGATGACCTCAACAGCATCACAGACTGCATTACGGATTACATGAACTTCTGTGTGGACAACACCGTACCCATCAAAAAAGTACGTTGTTTTTCTAACAACAAGCCATGGATTAATCCTGAAATTAAGGCTCTCCTCAAGGAGAAGAAGAGAGTCTTTAGATCTGGAGACAAACAGGAGCTGAGAGTTGTTCAGAAGAAGCTGAAATGGAAGATAAGGCAAGGAAAGGAAAACTACAGGCGGAAGATGGAAGAGCAGCTGCAACAGGACAACATCAGAGGGGTTTGGAACAGCCTGAAGACAATCTCAGGACAAAAACCAACCCCCCAGGCTGCAGGAGACTTGGGGTGGGTGAATGACCTAAATAAATATTTTAATAGGTTTGATCAACCACCCACCCCTCCCACAGCATCGTCCCCCCTGCTGCAATCTCCTTCATCTCCAGGGTCTGCCTGTCCTTCATCTCAGGACTTCACACCTCTCAGCTTCACACCTCCCAGCTCCCAGTCATTACACCCAACCCCAGCTTCTGTGGACTCCAACATACACACCCCTCCCCCAAAACCCACTCTTTCTATCTCAGCACTTCAAGTGAGGAACGAGCTTCGCAAGATCAAGGTGCGGAAGGCTGCAGGTCCAGATGGCGTCAGCTCCAGACTCCTGAGATGCTGCGCAGATGAACTGTGTGACATCCTAGTTTATCTGTTCAACCTGAGCCTGTCACTGGGGAAAGTACCACAGCTGTGGAAGACCTCCTGTGTGGTACCGGTACCAAAGACCTCCCATCCCAAGGACCTCAGCAGCTACAGGCCGGTAGCCCTGACATCGCATCTGATGAAGACCCTCGAGAGGTTGGTTCTAAACCATCTGCGCTCCCTGGTGAGGTCTTCATTGGATCCGCTGCAGTTTGCTTACCAGCCTGGCATCGGGGTGGAGGACGCCATCATCTACCTCCTGCACCGAGCTCTGACTCACCTGGAGAAGCCTGGAAGCACTGTGAGGATCATGTTCTTTGATTTCTCCAGTGCTTTCAACACCATCCAGCTACGACTTCTGAGAGACAAGCTGGAGCTATCAGGAGTGGACCACCACATGTCCCAGTGGATACTGGACTACCTCACAGAACGTCCACAGTATGTGAGGTCACAGGGCTGTGTCTCTGACACGCTGGTCTGCAATGCACGGGGGCCCCACAGGGAACTGTGCTGGCACCGTTCCTCTTCACCCTCTACACTGCAGACTTCTCCATCAACTCCCACGCTGCCACCTACAGAAGTTCTCTGACGACTCTGCCATAGTCGGCCTCATCACAGGTGAGGACGACTCAGAGTACAGACAGTGGACTCTGGACTTTGTGGACTGGTGTCAGCAGAACCACCTGCTGATCACGCGCCGGAAAACCAAGGAGTTGGTGGTGAACTTCCGAGACGCAGACCCACCACACTGACACCGGTGAACATCCAGGAGTGGACATTGAGATAGTGGACTCTTATAGGTACCTGGGTGGTCACCTGAATAATAAACTGGACTGGAGCCACAACACTGATGCTCTTTACAGGAAGGGTCAGAGCAGACTCTACCTGCTGAGGCGGCTGAGGTCATTTGGAGTCCAGGAGCGCTTTTAAAGACCTTCTATGACTCTGTGGTGGCATCTGTCAATTTTTACAGTGTGGTATGTTGGAGCAGCGGTTTATCGGCAGCTGAGAGGAAGAGGTTGGACAAACTCATCAGGAAGGCCAGCTCTGTTCTGGGACGCACCCTGGACCCAGTGCAGGTGGTGGGAGACAGAAGGACTCTGGCCAAAATAACATCTCTGATGGACAGAGTCTCCCACCCCATGCATGTAAACGTTGCTGAACTGCAGAGCTGCTTCAGTGACAGACTGCTGCATCCTAGATGCATGAAGGAGCGTTTCCGCAGGTCCTTCCTCCCTGCAGCTGTCAGACTGTACAATCAGAACTGCTCCCAACAAACACAGATGTTTACATCAGCGCTGTAACAACTTTTACTGTTATAACTGCACATTACTTTTCTCAGCTTATATATACACTAACTTATTGAAAGTTACATGTTTACTTTTTAATGCACGGGTACAATAAACAATCTGCACTTTTCTAATTATTCTAAATATTCTTAACTATTTAAACATCTTTCAGTATCCTGCTATGTTTGCACACTATGTGTACGCTAATTTAAACAACTGTACTGTACTCTGCTCTGGTAACTATTGTCCATGATGTAAATATGTAAAAATTGTGCTTCGGTTCTGTGTGTCCTGTTCTGTTTGTATATGCGTGTTTTTTTTTTTTTTTTTTTTTGCTGCTGATACAACCAAATTTCCCCTTGTGGGACAATTAAAGGATTATTCTATTCTATTATTCTATTCTATTCTATATGTGTGTGTGTGTGTGTGTGTGTGTGTGTGTGTGTGTGTGTGTATACATATACATATATATATATATATATATATATATGTATATGTATATATATGTATATATATATACATATACATATATATATGTATATACATATACATACATATGTATATATATATGTATATGTATGAACTTCACACAGAAATTAAGGACATTTGTGTTTGTTCAACTATTTCTTTGTTCTTACTGTGCTTCTTGGCAATCGTGACCTGCTCTACCTCCTAAGCTACAGCCACCCATGAGGGTCCTTATAGTGGTCACTAGATTGGACACACATGGCTGCTGGACAGCATCCGACCCATCATTCACAGGAGGTGAATGAGATTGAGGTCAGCACTGTAGGCAGGTCATTCCATCCTTTCTACTCCCAAATGCTGGAGGTAGTTTCTGATTATGCTCACTCTGCGGGGGCTAGCATTGTCATCTTGGAGGACAGAGTTCGGGTGCAGATTGTGGAGATACGGAATTGCCACTGGTTGCAGAATCTCATCTAAATGCCTCCTATGATAACAAGAATTGCTCTGCCAGTGAGAGAGACACTTTCCAGTGGCATAAAATGGTATCAAACTTCTGCAGCTAACGATCATTCCATCATGTAAAAGAACAGTTCAAAGAAATCATAAAAAGCCCAATGACATTCACCTATGATAAGTAGATAGAAACTCTTAACTCCGACTGTGTGTTGCTGCCTTTAAGAAACGTTTTAAAGGAAATTAATGACAATCAATATGGTCTGCTGTGTTGTACACCCCATTTAAGAAGTGTGTACTTGATTTTTTCTGTATTTTATTAGTCTGTTACGTAGGATCCATACAGTATATGAATGCAGTTTGCTAACCAAGCTTGCTAGCCCTACCAAATAACTTGGCATTCCACTCTCCCAAAAAAATCAAAAAGATAAAGCACAGAAATGTAGAGGTCCATGGAAAAAAAGGGCACTTAAAGAAGATCTGAATACTTGTAACATATATATATATATATATATATATATATATATATATATATATATATATATATATATATATATATATATATATATATAAGTGTAGATTTAAATGTGAAAGAATTCTGTGCTGTATGAATGTAGAGATTGACTCATGTGTACATCTACTGGTTAACTTTATATAATGTTTCACATAAACAGGTCTTTACAGACTGAGAGAGGGGAAACGTGTGTGTGTGGAGTCAGTGTATGGTAGATCTTACTAACTAGTAATGACATTGTTTTCATTGCTATACGCTGCATTCCATACAAATATCAGCTGCCAAAACAAATGGACACACAGAAAGGTCGCCTGAGGGTTGTGTTCTTTGCATGCTTTCACATTGACCCCTTACAATTTTTTGCATGGCAGAGCAGCAGAAGCATATCTCACTTTGAGTTCAGAAAGACAAGAAAACGCATTGTGTTCACCAGGATTTATTATTACCACACATTTACACAGAGGCCCTGTGGCATCACACTCAGGGACTGGTTGAGCAATGCAGACATTTGCAGAGTCCGTGGTGTAGGAAGTATGATGATGCTGCTGTTCAAGTTGTTTGTACAGAATGTTTTCTCTAAGTATTTTGCACAAGCAGGTGCGAAATAAGTACTGTGTGACACAAATACATGCTGTGCATCCCTAGAATATTGAAGAAACAACAACCATGCTCCTGACAGCAGATTAATACATTTGATCTAACAAGAGACTGGGTGAGGTGTTCCGGGCATGTCCCACCGGGAGGAGGCCCCGGGGCAGACCCAGGACACGCTGGAGAGATTATATCTCTCGGCTGGCCTGGGAACGCCTTGGTGTTCCCCCGGATAAGCTGGAGGAGGTGGCTGGGGAGAGGGAGGTCTGGGCTTCTCTGCTTAGGCTGCTGCCCCCGCGACCCGGCCTCGGATAAAGCGGATGAAGATGGATGGATGGATGGATGGAGACTGTTTTAAAAATCACCTCAATAAACTCAAAGGAATCATCAACATCTCTTAGAATCACCAGCTCTAAAAGAAAAGAAACTTCTTTCTAGTTCAGGGAACCAAGAAACACATTCAAATCAACACTGCGGCCGAAAATCTGATGAGTCTCCCACGATTTCAAGGGTTATGATAACATAAATCTTTAAGCTGGGTTCTTGGAGCCAAACTACAATGGCGCCAAGAAGAAATAACCAAAAAGGGTGCACCTATTTCATTTGACAATAGTTCATCTAGACCAAGTGCCTTTTACCATAAATTTCCTTAACAAAATTGCAAAAGACAACATGGCGATTACATATCTAACTAGAGGGGCTTTTTATTGCATCTTCTTGAATAGGCTTGTTTTTGTATTAGCACACATAACAACAACAACAACAACAACAACAACAACAATAATAATAATAATAATAATAATAATACATTTTATTTGGAAGCGCCTTTCAGAACACTCAAGGACACTGTACATAGCAGAATAATAAAAGCAACATAAAAGCATGCAGTTAACACAATCATAAAAGCATAAGACATAAAACAAATTTAAAATAGCAGAGATGGAGAGGTTATGTGGGATAAGCTATTTTGAACAAGAGAGAGAAGGAAGTGATGTTTCTTATATCAGGAGGTCGGGAATTCCAGAGTTGAGGAGCAGCTGATTGCCCTGCTGCCCATGGTGGCAAGACGGGGAGAGGGGACAGAGAGAGAAAGAGAAGAAGAAGATCTGAGACACTGAGATGGGATGGTGATCTGAACCAGATCAGAGAGATATGGAGGGGAGAGATGATGGGGAGAGAACATATTTACCTTCAATGTTTATCATAGCATCATCGAGTCACACCATGTGAACACAGCAACTTGAACTTACAAGACTACACATGTGAAACGATCCCTTCTTCATTAGTCTGAATTGATTTTTTTTTTTTGTGCTATTTAGATTAGACCATAGCAGCATGGTGGTGCATTCAACTCCAGCACCTGGCCAATGGTGTTTAGTGTTATCTTTTGCATTGTTTTTCTTCCTCCCACAGTCCAAAGGTATGCAATAAGTGGGGTTAATTTTACTTGTGATTCTAAAGCTACATCCATATGTACATGGGTATCTTTGAAAAATGAGATTTTCCGTTTTCATTAAAAAAAAACAAAAAAAAAACTTCCACACGTGCAGTTTAGAAATATATATCCATCCATATGTAGACACGAAAAACAAAGCCAAACGCTATCAAGAACCTGCCAGATCCTAACCGTGTAGAAATGTTGGCCAATCAGAAGTCTCGAAGCCTGGGAGGGAAAGAGTAAATAGGGTTTTGTGCCCTTACAAAACCCTTAAGTACTTCTTTAAGGTTTTTGTTTTTCTGGGAAGGCAGCTAATTTTGTGTTACCTTTTAAGGGCCTTCATCATTTCAAATGTTAATAAGTAATGACAGTATTCAGTGGATTTTGTCTCACTGGCTCTCTTGGCCAGAGTTTATTCAATAAAGAAAGAGAATGGAAATTTTACATTAGTCTAAGTGATTCATAATCATAAGTCATAACCTCTGTTGGTCAAGTTACTCGAAAAAAGTAATTTATTCATTCGAGGAACATGCTCCAGAATGTAGCTAAATCCATTTTTGGTTACAATGTTTCATTATTTTATTTTAAAATATATATATTTTAAGACCATTATTGGTTTTAATCCAAACCACTCCACTGGATTTAGTTACATTCTGAACCGTGTTTCCGGAATACAGTAGCTAGCGAGCGGATTGGATAATGTAACAGCGAATCAGAATATTTGCATCCAAGTCTGTGATTGGTTGGTTTTATGGCACACTAATAACCGTGTACAGAGAGTTGAGCGCACACGGAGCAGTGTGTGCTTTAGAGCATTTTTACCTCCATGTGGTAGAATTTTTCTCACATTGAAAAGTAACTCCATGAATCACTGAAGCAAAGGATTTCAATAAGCCAAGATGAGGCTCTCAGAAAATATCAAGATAATGAGAAATTTAAATAAACACAGAGAAGACTGTGAGAATGTGAGAGAGCAGAAGAGAATCACATTTCCATTAACACCAAGGTCATTTATCCAGCCCCACTCCTCAGCTGCATTCAGAGGGAAACAGCAAATCTCATTTTCTATGTATCTCATAAGTGGCGGATCAACCACACTCACTTATCATTCTCTTATGTGCTGTCTGCTCTGGGTTTTATTCTTTCTCTGCTTTTTTTAATAGTTGCAATGGCTATTGGTGGGGAGTTAATTAGGACACCTGAAGCTGTTGAGCTTTTTCATGCAGTTGCAGTCTTATACAAATAATCCAGTCAGCCCTCTAATCATGCATATATCCAAGTATCCAACCAGCACATGCTGTTTATTATATGTGAATGAAATATTTCAAAAATAACTACCGTTGTACTGTCATTAAAACCTGCCAATTTAGCAATTTTCATCAAAAACCAAAAGGTAATGTATGCTGTGGTTTTCAGAATGATCAGTGTGGGTGGCCATTGTCTTTCTGAAATAAGCAACATCTTTGCTTAAAAAACATTTGTTTGGGTTGGCATCTATCATTAAGCAGTTGATACACACACACACACACACACACACACACACACACACACACGTGTTTGGACTTACCTGTCGTTCCTCTGCCCAGGTGCCTCTGTCTTTGTGGTTTCATTCTCTGTAAACCAGTACCATGCCAGTCCAAAGTAAACAATCTTTCCTCTCCATTTGGAATTTGAGCAGCTCATCTCGACTTTGTCTGTGTGTCCAAATTCAATGAGTTGCTGCCATGTGATGTTTGGTTAGATATGTGCATTAGCACTTAGCTGAACAGGTGTAACTAACGAAGTGGTCAATGGGTGTATACAAAACAGCCAAAAAGTATCATGTACTTTTTGATATTAAAATATTACTTGAAGGGACCTTGGGGAGTACATCTTCCACCCAGGCCTTACTGCTGATTATTCAAGACTGTTCTACACCAGAGCTGAATAGCTTTTGTTCTTTGCAAATGCTCCATGCCTCCAAGCTTCATGAAATTCAGACGGGTAATTTCAGACAGAAAAAGTACACTGAACAGAACCTCTGCTGTAGCTTAAAAACCATTGTGAAATATTCAACTAACTCCTAAAAAGTCCAGCAAATCATATGAGAGTGAGTATTACTGAGGGTGTATTAAACACATAATTTGGCACTGTGTGGGACTCCTGAATAATTCTTCAATTTTCTATACTGGAAGCTGACACACACTGGCATACACCACATTTTTAGTCACTTACTGGAAATGTTTTATCCGAAATGCCTCAGGACATTACAGCAGTAATGTGCATTGACTGTCTCACCCTTGGGCAACAGTGCAGGGTGACCAACCTGATGACTGATTACAGTGAAGCGTTCTCAGGAAACTTTGGTTGCACGCAGGCAAAATGTCAGTGTGGGAAGGAAAATAGGAAACATATTTGCTGACTTGCAAAAGATTCATGTCAACTCAAAACATGTAAAAAAATGTTTATATTGTAATAATAGAACAATTCTTCTTTGATTTGGATATATGCTGTCATCTAGTGACGTGTTGGTGTAACCAGTCATCTCATACTGTAAGGTTTATTAAAATGCTTAGACCCAGCTAAATGCTCCTGAGACAGATTTACTGTTGTGATCTTCTTTTCAGCTCTGTGCGCAGTATAAGAACAAAAGACAGTCTGTTGCTGAGAAACTGTGGTGATGGATGCTCCAATACTTGACCTGCCCAGATTACTGCACAAAGAATATTGAATCAGTAATCAGAGCTGAATGAAATTGACATTGTGAAGTCTCATTATTCTCAGCTGACCCCTAGCTTACCTCCGGCACATCTACAGACACACAGCCATGAATTACTAATGAAAATACACGTTGGCACATGGGCAGTATTTTTTTTTTTTTGGTGAAAAGAAAAAAGCTCGTAGAAGACAATATATAAAAAGGTATAAATATGTACGTCTTACAGACAGATGAGCAGTTCTACTATATCCTCTTACACATAACTAAATCAGGTTTGTCTTGCTGTGTGTCTGTGTAAAAGTCAGCCAGATTGATATACTACTATATCTTCCTGCTGCTTAAGAGAGACTAAACCTGAGACTGCATTAAAACACAAACACCTCAGCGCGAGCTAATATGTGTCCAGCTGTGGGACAGAGGACGCAGTTCTTTTCTCCACTTAGAGGAGGTTAAGACCTTTCCCCTCTCGCCCCTGTGAGCGGTCTATCCTTCAAGCTCGGGTCCTCTACCAGAGGCCTGGGAGCTTGAGGGTCCTGCGCAGTATCTTAGCTGTTCCTAGGACTGCGCTCTTCTGGTCAGAGATTTCCGACGTTGTTCCTGGGATCTACTGGAGCCACTCGCCTAGTTTGGGGGTAAATGCACTGAGTGCTCCGATTACCACTGGGACCACTGTTACCTTCAGCCTCCACATCTTCTCCAGCTTATCTTCTCCAGCCCTTGGTACTTCTCAAGCTTCTCGTGTTCTTCCTGATGTTGCTGACATTCGGTAATACCACGTCTATCACTAGGGCCCTCTTCCCATGTCCCATTGGTTAGCCACCACCATTTTGTCCGTCTGTTTTTATCTTTGTACAAAAACCTAAAACAGAGAGATTCCTGTTGAGAAGGAAAGCTGTGGATTTACCTGTGATGGAGCCTTGAACCATGCTAACTGGTAAAGCCCTCTGGCCTTAAGTCTGATTATTGTTGTAAATAAAACTGAATAAAAGTAAACAGTTAACAGCTTTATTCCCAGAGTCCCGATTTTTAAGGTCAACCTCATTACTGGGATAATAGACTCACTGGAGTCCGACCTGGTTTGACACTGCCTTGTTTTCCAAGAAAGCCAGCTGGATAGATACAAACTCATGGTATGACACATCTCTGGATATCAGGACCCAATTGTCCAAAGGAGTGGTGAATAATAAGGAGCTATGTTCAAAACATCATTTTTGTTCAGCCAGTCAGCTCTCCCTCTGCCACAACTTAGCAACAGCCATTGTTCACTGTCCTGCCGCCATCTCTGGAATTCCCAGTGAAAAGTCATGCCACACCAGATGCCTTTATTGGTAAGTGGGATAAAAGCGGAGGATTTCTGACTCTGTTTCCTGATTTTCAGAGTTTCACCCATGCATCAGACAGAGCTAAAACCACATTTCTGGCCAAGCTGCTCTGGAGATGATTGCTGAAATAAAGTTGGCTTGGCTTGGCTTGGCTTGGCTTGGCCTGGCTTGGCATTTTGTGACACCTCCTATCATTTTCAGTCAGGCTTGTCGCAACAATCATCCAATCCAATCCAATCCAACTTTATTTATATAGCACTTTTAAAAACAACAAATTTGACCAAAGTGCTTTCCAATAATAAAACAGAGATACCAGTTAAAAACCATACATTAAGCATACAATGAGATCAATAAACAAAATAAATATATAATTGAAAAAGAAGATAAAAATAAATCAGTGTATATATTAAATATCAAAACATGAGTAAAATAAAGAATAAGATATACAATGATTAAGATTAACAAAGTAAAAAGATTAAGAGTGACCAACAGCTGACTACAAACTGACTACAAACTGACTCTGATAATACTCCTAGAAAGCCTTTGAAAAAAAGTGTGTTTTTAAAAGTGATTTAAACATTTCAAGTGTTGGGGCCAGCCTAATATGGAGGGGCAGTTTGTTCCATAGTTTGGGGGCCACAACAGTGAAGGCTCGGTCCCCCCGGTGTTTCAGTCTCGACATGGGGACAGCAAGGAGTGACTGGTCAGATGATCTGAGAGACCTTTGTGGAGTGTATCGGTGTAGAAGGTCTGACAGGTAAGAAGGAGCCAGGCCATTTAAGACTTTAAAAGCAAGCAATACAATTTTAAAATGAATTCTAAAATGGACAGGCAACCAGTGTAAGGAGGCAAGAACAGGGGTAATGTGCTCACGTTTGCATGTCCCTGTCAACAGGCGAGCAGCAGCATTCTGGACCATTTGCAAGCGTGATAGTGAAGCCTGATCAATACCAATATAAAGTCCATGACAATAATCAAGGCAAGTGGTCACAAATGCGTGCAAAACTCTCTCCAAGTCACAAATAGAAATAAAAGGTTTTACTTTAGAGAAAAGCTTTTCCTCACCACTGTATTTACTTGTTTGTCCATTTTAAGAGCTGTGTCAAATTTTACTCCAAGGTTGGTGACAATTGATTTGACACACGATGTAAGAGGACCCAAGTCAGATGGAGGGACACCAGGTCCACTCTGCCCAAATATAATGACCTCAGTCTTCTTTTCATTAAAGTTTAAAAAATTCAGAGCCAGCCATGCTCTGATATCCTTAAGACTTTCTAAAATAGGCCTGAGGGGGTTAAGGTCATTGTGTTTCAGCGGTAGATAAATTTGACAATCATCTGCATAAAAATGAAATGAGACTTTATGTTTTTTAATAATATGGCCAAGGGGAAGTAAATAAATACTAAAAAGAAGGGGCCCAAGGATGGATCCTTGAGGTACACCACATGGGAGGGGGGCGGAAGATGAATGAAATTTACCAAGTGAGACAGAAAAACTTCTATCAGAGAGGTATGACTTAAACCACTCCAAGGCAGTGCCTCTAATTCCAACATGATGTTCTAGACGATAAATCAAAATATTGTGATCTACTGTATCAAAAGCTGCTGTGAGATCCAAAAGCACAAGTAAGACAGACTTCCCAGAGTCTGCAGTTAGTAAGATATCATTAAAAACTCTCAAAAGTGCAGTCTCTGTGCTGTGAAGTGCTTTAAAACCAGATTGAAATACCTCAAAAATGTTTTGACTCTCTGAAAAAGTCTGCAGCTGTGAGCACACTTCTTTTTCTAAAATTTTAGAAACAAAAGGAAGCTTTGAAATAGGTCTGAAATTACTCAACAAAGAGGCATCCAAGCCAGGGCGTTTCAGCAGAGGCTGGACCACTGCCTGTTTAAAAATTACAGGTACATGGCCTAAAGTCAGGCTGCTGTTTATAAGCCTTTGAATATAAGGTCCAATAGTGCCCCAAACTTCTTTAAAAAAGCGAGGGGGAAGGACATCACTGGGAGAGCCAGACTTGATTTGGGTGACAGTTTTACCCAGTTTAGATAGAGACACGGGTTCAAAATGGCTAAAATTTGCTAAAGGCGTAAAAATAACAGAAGGGTCATAAGAAGGGGGTAAAATATGTGCTGTAATAGATAAAATCTTCTCCACAAAGAAATTTAAAAAAGCTTCACAAGTTTCAGCAGTAGCTTCTGTACAGTTGGATTGGGGAGGGTTAAGAACAGAGTTTAAAATACTAAATAAGACACGGGGCTTATGGCTGTGGTTAATAACATCTGCAAAATAGGCGGATATCTGGTTCTTAACAGTTTTCTGATATTGATGGCAGCGATCTCTTAAGATATCATAAGACACGTGTAGCTTGTCTTTTTCCATTTGCGTTCTGCTTTTCTGCAGAATGATGTCGTTCAGCCACGGCTCAGACTTCAATTTATGCCGCCTGACCTTCAGAGGAGCAACAGTATCCAGAATGATTTGACAAGTAGATAAAAATTTTGCAGTCAGCTCCTCAGTGTCGGCATAGACTGAGAGCTCTGAGTCAACATTAAAGACCCTATTAAAGGGTAGAAAACTGGACGGCACTTGATGGTTTAAACATGCGAGAAGCAGTAGGAGGGCCACAGGTAGTGATATTACAGGGAAGAGAAGTTTCAAACAATACAAGCATGTGATCAGAAAAGACGACATCATAAATTTGAAGATTATAAACAGGTAAACCATAAGACAAAACCAGATCCAGGTGTGTCCATATTTATGAGTGGGACCTGTGACAGACTGCAAAACATTAAAACCATCAAGTAGGTTTAAAAAGTCCTTTGCCAGTGGTTTAGTAGGACAACACACATGAATATTCATATCACCAGGATTAAGACCTTGTCATACTTTGGCATTATTTCAGCCAAGAACTCAGAGAAGTCATTAACAAAGTTCCTATTATATTTTGGTGGACGGTAGATCAGTGCACAGAGAACAGGATGACTGCTACCAAGCTCAAACATATTCAGTTCAAAACTGGAGAAAGTGACAGGTGACAGCTGGAGGGGGATGCTTCTGATTTGGGAGTCAAAGCAGTTCTCTCTGAGCAGAAAGAAGTGCAAAGTGCCCATGCATCTTTTTGCCTTTTTCTACTGATGTCTTTTCACTGCAAAACAAAACTACAGTGTCGGAGATCGTCAACTGCTGACAGTCAGGCTGGAGGGCTGGAGACACTGGCTGGATGGAGCTAAGCAAACATTCGTTTATTCTTTAGTTGCCACTAAGCAACTAAATGTTTGCCAAGCAATCATGCAATGTTAAAACTGACCCCACTCCCCCATCTTAGAAAAAAATCATATCATATCTTTTCTGCAGTGTCTATTTTGGCAGCTAATTTCTGATTAAAGATGCCAGTGAATACGTTTCTGCTTGCCGAATTTGTGTTCAAAATACGTCCTCCAGTTCACCTTCTCCTGGATTGCTCAGGCTTGTTCCTACTCCTGGACGTCCCTAGTCCAATATCGCCCTGGACAGCTGCTGTCATTCTCACCATCACTGAACATCCATCCATCCATCCATCCATCCATCCTCATCCGCTTTATCCGAAGTCGGGTCATGGGGCAGCAGCCTAAGCAGAGAAGCCCAGACCTCCCTCCCCAGCCACCTCCTCCAGCTCATCCGGGGAACACCAAAGGCGTTCCCAGGCCAGCCGAGAGATATAATCTCTCCAGCGCGCCCTGGGTCTGCCCGGGCCTCCTCCCGGTGGGACATGCCCGAACACCTCACCCAGGAGGCGCCCAGGGGCATCCTTGTCAGATGCCCGAACCACCTCAACTGGCTCCTTTCGATGTGGAGGAGCAGCGGCTCTACTCTGAGCCCCTCCCGGATGGCCGAACTTCTCACCCTATCTCTAAGGGAGAGGCCAGCCACCCTTCGGAGGAAGCTCATTTCTGCCGCTTGTATCCGCGATCTCGTTCTTTTCGGTCACTACCCACAGCTCGTGGCCATAGGTGAGGGTCGGGACGAGATCGACCGGTAAATTGAGAGCTTCGCTTTTACACTCAGCTCCCTCTTCACCACGACGGACCGGTGCAGCGTCCGCATCACTGCAGCCGCAGCACCAATCCGCCTGTCGATCTCCGGCTCCCTTCTCCCATCACTCGCGAACAAGACCCGAGATACTTGAACTCCTCCACTTGGGGCAGGAACTCATCCCGACCCGAGTGGGCACTCCACCCTTTTCCGGCTGAGAACCATGGCCTCAGATTTGGAGGTGCTGATCCTCATTCCTGCTGCTTCACACTCGGCTGCGAACTGCTCCAGTGTGAGAGCTGGAGGCCCCCACCCGATGAAGCCATCAGAACCACATCATCCGCAAAAAGCAGAGATGAGATTCTGAGGCCACCGAAGTGGAAGCCCTCCGCCACTTGGCTGCGCCTAGAAATCCTGTCCATAAAAATTATGAAACAGAATCGGTGATCACTGAACATTTTTTTAAAATTTGGTCTTTGTGTTGCTCTTCCTAAACTCCCCTTCTGCCCAAGAAACCAACAGACCACATTTTCCTTCTACATGGAATCCTCCAGGACATTGTCGACAGTTCTGCAGACTCCAGCTCCGAGCTCCATGGACCATTTGAAATCGAGGCTCTGATTAATCTAATTAACTGTCTAAAGTTGTCTCACAACATGAGGCAGTGCATCAGTGCAGCTTATCCACACGGTAGAGTAGAGCACCACTTTACCCTCCTCAGCTGCCCAGTGGTTTGAGAGAATCGCTTTAAGGCTGTACCAAAGTCTTGCTCCATGCCTCGCCAAACTCCTCCAACACAGAGGTTTTTCACAATGCTACTGCCAGGGTTGCACTAGAGTCACTGCATGCCACTGGTATGATGGCAGATTTATATTTGCATAAAACAATTGCTTCTATAAAGTGACATGCTGATGCTGTTGATGTCAGTGATTTCTTTTAAATCTGCAGATGGGAGAAGAAAGTTTTAGGTTCGTCCAGTGGTTCTCAAAATTGCCCCAGAGAGTTGTTCAACTGATAAATGCGCTACACAAGTATATTTAGGCAGGCTGTAGCACAGGGGTGTCGAACTCCAGGCCTCAAGGGCCGGTGTCCTGCAGGTTTTAGAGCTCACCCTGGGCCAACACACCTGAATCAAATTATTAGTTCATTACCATGCCTCTGGAGAACATCAAGACATGTTTAGGATGTCGTTTAGCCATTTAAATCAGCTGTGTTGGATCAAGGATACATCTAAAACCTGCAGGACACTGGCCCTCGGGGCCTGGAGTTCGACACCTGTGCTGTAGCATGAACGTACAGTAAGCTCCAGAGGGTTTTGGACAATGACATATCTTTTATAATTTTGACTGTAATTGTGTGGATGCTTTAAGGCATCCACACTATTGAGTTCCTGTTTCTCTTTATACTTTATTGTGTGGATGCTTTAAGGCATCCACACTATTGAGTTCCTGTTTCTCTTTATTGTGTGGATGCTTTAAGGCATCCACACTATTGAGTTCCTGTTTCTCTTTATTGTGTGGATGCCCTAAAAGGGCTTCCACACTATTGAGTTCCTGTTTTAAACTTTATTCTTCAAGTTGTTGCCCCGTTTTTCGGCACTGAACTACTCCCTCAGTTTTCAGCCGATTTTCTCCGTTCAAACTCTAAACTGTTCTGCTATTTCTGCTAATTCCGGCTATATCTTTTGGTGTTTATTACTATTATACTTTTTAAAATATTACACTTTTTTCCTTTAATTTGTCCCATTGAAATGAATGGGAAACTTCCACAATTCTGCTAAAACTTGCTTGACTTTGAAACTTAACTACGTCCTCATGCTTTCACCTAGAAACTCCATTCAAACTTTAAAATGTTCTCAGATTAATGGGCTATTCCTGTCTGATTCAGCTTTTTCAGATCTTCTACCGTTTTAATCTTATCTCTCTTTGAGTTTTCAGTTGCAAAATTGTGATTTTTCAGAAAATACATGCGTTGCTATGGTTGCTATGCAATTAAGTCAGAGTGAGTGCTGGTCCGTTCTGAATTTTCTCTTCATGTCTGAACAACTTCTTGCTACTTGCTCAATTTCCACTCAACCCCCACAAATTATACGTCAAAACATAGGTATTTTTGCTGGCTTTCAGAAAACGTCACTATCACTGTTGTGGGACTTATAGATTTTTATCAAATTGCCTCAGACCAACACAAGATCTGAAAACACTCCATTGACTTTCAATGGAGAGTGTGTTCAAAATCAGCGCTGGGACTCTCTAATGAGAGGCATTTTCAAATCGTCATATCTCTTTAACAAAGCAAAGTTAGGACATGAGGCTTGTGCCAATATATCTTCAGACACTGCTGACACTCACAGTGGAAGCAGTTTTTACAATTATCTTGCCGTTGAGCAATGAATTACGTTTGTTTGAGGGGTGGAAATCTGTCCTCTCAGTTTTCAAACTCCAAAAATGAAGCCGTTTCTTCTCTCGTCATATCTCCGCGACAGAGGTACAAAGAGCTATGAAAATCGCAGTCAAAGTACACCAAAGTCCACTGATTCACCCAGTACAAGAATTATGCTGCTAGCCCTCCTAGTTTTTGAGTTACACGACGTTTTGTAACTCCAAAAAACGGCGCTTTTCGCCTCTCACCGCGATCTATTTTCTGACTGGTCATGTCTATGTTTTTGAGCCGACTGTTCCCTTCCCAGGTGGCGCAATCAGTAATGACACGGCTCTACAGCTCAAAGGTCGTGGGTTCAATCCCACCTTGTTCAACTTTTTTTTTTTTCACTACACATTTATACACTATCCAAGACATGTGATTTATATTGATCATTTATTACAATTCTGCAAAGTTTTATGATTTTAGCAGCTTTTCTAATATGGACCGAAATACATACAAGTACACAGCCTAATGAAGCAGACAGAGGCAGTAGCTCTGATTGGTGAATTTGAGCAGAACCAGGTTGTTCTGCCTCTTTTCAGCAGAAATTCTGCTCATTCACCTCTTTTCAGCGCAACGTTCTGCTTCTTTGCCTTTTTTCTGCAGAAATTCTGCTGATTCATCTCTTTTCTGTAAAATTTTCAGCCTTTTCACCTTTTTCAATGCTTTCATCTTTTTCAAATCATAGAGTTCAAATCAAAATATAGTATTTGTACCAAAGCATTGTATTTGTACGAAGTACAGTATTTCTGCCAAATCATAGAATTACTGCTATTTCATAGTATTTGAGTGAAATTACAGTTTTTCTGCAAAAACATTGTATTTCTGCTACTGTATTTCCGCTGTATTACGTAGTGGCTAAGTAGGAGGCTGACTGTTACTAAGTGCATCAGTGTACATAGGTCATCTCTTGTGTTGGAGTGCCCTCTTGTGGCACCTTTTGGGTAGGGCCTTAGTAAACGTGAACACTGCAAAGAAGTGGTATCAGACTGGTTTGTAGTGGAGGAATTTGTTGCCAGTTTCTTTCATCTTTAATCCGTATTCATGTTGTAATGTAATAACTTTTATGGTACAAATACCACAATATGGCAGAAATACTATGTTTAGGCGCAAATACTTTGATTTGGTATACTTTAGCTTCTTCACCCCTTTTCAGCAAAATTTTCATTTTTTTCAGCACAAATTCCAGCTTTTTTGGCTGTTTTCAGAAAAAAGAACTCTTTTCAGCAGAAACTCTGCTGATTCACCTCTTTTCAGCGCAACGTTCTGCTTCTTTGCCTCTTTTCTGCAGAAATTCTGCTGATTCACCTCTTTTCTGCAAAATTTTCAGCCTTTTCACCTCTTATCAGCACAATTCTCAGCAGCTTCTGCTCATTTCAGCAGAATTGTCCGTCTCGCCACCTCTTCTTTGTAAGAATGACTTTGGCTCAGGGAAATGGATAGTTGCCTTGAGACCAGGAGGGCCAGGTTTGAATCCTGCTCAGGGTGACATTTTTTTTTCACCACCATACAACTTTTTGCAACTTTTCATCTTTTTCAGCTTTTCAGCAGACAGCTTCAGCGTTAAGGCATCCACACAGCATTTTCGCAGGAAATGCAAATTTTTCTAGTTCTTTATTCCACTATTTACTAGTTGCTTCCGTACACTTTTTGGCACTGAACTACTCCCTCAGTTTTCAGCCAATTTTCTCCATTCAAACTCTAAACTGTTTTGCTCTTTCTGCTAATGCCGGCTATGACTTTTGGTGTTTATTACTTTTATTCTTTTTAAAATATTACACTTTTTTGCTTTTTTTTTTATCCCATTGAAATGAATGGAAAACTATCGCAATTCTGCTAAAACTTGCTGGTTTTTGAAACTTAACTACTTCCTCATACTTTCACCTAGAAACTCCATTCAAACTTTAAAATGTTCTCAGATTATTGGGCTATTCCTGTATGATTCAGCTTTTTCAGATCTTCTACCGTTTAAATTTTATACCTCTTTAAGTTTTCAGTTGCAAAATTGTGATTTTTCAGAAAATACATGCGTTGTTATGGTTGCTATGCAATTAACTCAGAGTGGACAGTGGAAATTTCTGAATTTTCTCTTCATGTCTGAACAACTTCTTGCAACTCGCTCAATTTCCACTCAACCCCCACAAATTATACATCAAAACGTAGGTATTTTTGCTGGCTTTCAGAAAATGTCACTATCATTGTTGTGGGACTTATAGATGTTTTGCAAATCTCCTCAGAGTAACATAAAATCTCAAAACTTTCCATAGAGAGTCAATGGACAGTTTGTTCAAAATCAGCGCTGGATTTCTCTAATGAGAGGCATTTTCAAATCGTCATATCTCCTTAACGAAACAAAGTTGAGGCATGACGCTTGTGCCAATATATCTTCAGACATCCCTGATGCTCACAATTCAAGAATTTTTTTCTCACCTATTACCGTTTGGCCATGAATTACATTTGTTTGAGGGTAGGAAATTTGTGCCTTGCTCAGATCTCTTCAGATTTCAAACTTTGGAAATGAGGCACTTTTTTCTCTCGTCATATCTTTTTGATGGATTTCCACAGAGACCTGAAAATTTCCATGACTGTTCACCAAAGCCTGCTGTTTCTTACTATGAAAGAATGATTTTGATGCTCCATATAGATTTAGAGTTACAAAACGTTTTTTGAGGGCAAGTCAAGGCAGTTTTGCTTTGCCTCTACTCAGTTATGGTGCATTAGAAGTCAAATATCTTCAATAATTCAGATTTTAATGATAAATTGTCAACACTTTAAGATTCCCCCATCTCTTCTGAACAAAATGGTGTAAAAATGACTGTTCTAGACCCTACGGTTAGGAAATTATAGCCATTTGTTTGAGGGGAATCCTCACTATGAGAAATAAACTGCAAAAATCCTGTCTCTGTGCTGCGTGTGTGTAAAAACAGGTGCACCTGTTTTGGCGGGAAAAAGTACACAGCCTCTCTGATTGGTGGATTCAAATTTAGCAGCTCCCAGGCTGCTTGACTGACCTAGAAACTTACTTGTCTCTCCTGTGTGTGTGTGTGTGTGTGTGTGTGTGTGTGTGTGTGTGTGTGACAGAGAGAGAGAAAGAGAGGCGAGAGAGAGTTTTTATGGGAGCATCTTATTGTATGATTTAAATTCAATATATTTAGACTGGTTGACTGAATTTGATCGTGTGTGTCTCTCTGTGCTTGTGTGTTTCCATATGTGTCCATATTTGTGATTGTGTGACTGTTATACTTTTTTTTGCTGATTTTTTTTTCATTTAACAATTACATTTGAGGGACCCTTAGCATGTTAAGCATTTTTTCAGCTGTTCATTTTGCTTTTCCAATTTTTCTATTTAAGTTATTACTATTGTGCTAAGTCATAGCATTTCTGCTGCTTTTCAGTATTTGTGCTAAATACAGCATTTCTGCTAAATCATACTATTTCTGCTATTTTATAAGATTTGTGCTAAATACAGCATTTGTGCTAAATCATACTATTTCTGCTATTTTATAGGATTTGTACTTAATATAGTATTTCTGCTTAATTATAGTATTTCTGCCATTTTATAGTATTTGTGCTAAAACATAGTATTTCTACTAAATGCAGTATTTCTGGGTAATCATTGTATTTCTATATATTTCTGCCAGGTCCCCAGGGAGTCAATCCTCTGTAAGGACTGTAATATTCAAATTTACATATCAGGACCTGCACGACTTCACAACCAGCCAATCATGTCTGAGGGCTGACACATTCAAATTTGCATATTGGGGCATTCATGGCTTCTAAGACAACCAATCATATCTGGGGGCTGGCACATTCAAATTTGCATATTGTTGCCTTCATGGCTTCCCAGACAGCCAATCATATCTGAGGCCTAGCACATTGCATGTATGTTTCCATATGTGTCCATATTTGTGATTGTGTGACTGTTATACTTTTTTTTGCTGATTTTTTTTTTCATTTAAAAATTAGATTTGAGGGACCCTTAGCATGTTCAGGATTTTTTCAGCTGTCCATTTTGCTTTTCCAATTTTTCTATTTAAATTATTACTATTGTGCTAAGTCATAGCATTTCTGCTGCTTTCCAGTATTTGTTCTATATACAGAATTTCTGCTAAATCATACTATTTCTGCTTTTTTATGAGATTTCTGCTAAATACAGCATTTCTGCTAAATCATACTATTTCTGCTATTTCATAAGATTTGTTCTAAATGTAGTGTTTCTGCTAAAAAATAGTATTTCTGCCAAATATAGTATTTTTGATTATAGTTTTTCTACCAAATCATAGTACAGTTTTACTGCTTTTTATATGGCTTCTAAGACAACCAATCATATCTGAGGGCTTGCACATTCAAATTTGCATATTGTTGCCTTCATGGCTTCCCAGCCAGCCAATCATATCTGAGGCCTAGCACATTCAAATTTGCATATTGGGGACTTCATGGCTTCCAAGACAACCAATCATATCTGAGGCCTGACACATTCAAATTTGTATATTGGGGCCTTCATGGTTTCTAAGCCAACCAATCATCTATGTCATATATCTTTAATATTTCATATTTTTATTTTAAATGGTCAACATTTCAAGATTCCCCCATGTCTTCTGAACAAAACGGTCTAAGAATGACTGTTTTAGCCCCTACGGTTAGAATTTATGGCTGTTTGTTTTAGGGGAATCCTGACTATGAGAAATAGACTGCAAAAATCCTGTCTCTCTCTGTGTTGCGTGTGTAAAAGCCTGCACTTGGTGCACCAGTTTTGGCGGGAAAAAGCACACAGCCTCTCTGATTGGTGGATTTAAATTGAGAAGCTCACAGCTGTTTGACTGACCTAGAAACATGCTGTTAACAGCCCGTTCATTTGCTGCTGTATGTGTGTGTGTGTGTGTGTGTGTGTGTGTGTAAGAGAGAGAGAGAGAAAGAAAGACACACACACAATAACCCTTTTTAGGGCAGCATCTCATTGTTGGATAAAAATATATATTCAGACTGGTTGACTGGCATAGACCCTGTCTGTGTGTCTCTCTCTGTACATTTGTGTATCCATATTTGATTTTGTGTGTATTTGTTGATTTGTGTATACATATTTGATTTTGTATGTATCTGTTGGCTGTTCTTATTTGTTTTTTTCTAAATGTATTTTTATTTTATTTTTTCACAGGTGAACAAAAATTAGTTTTGAGCGAACTTAACCATGTTCCTTTTTATTCAGCTTGTCATTTTACCTTTCCAATATTTTCACTTAAGTTACTACTATTCTGCTCAATCATAGTATCCGTTCTAAATCATTGTTATTAAGCTATATTGTATGATTTCTGCTAAATCATAGTATTTCTACTATATTATGTTTTTCTTTCTAAATATAGCATTTCTGCTATAGAGTAGTATTTCTGCTATGTTATAATACTTGTGCTAAACTGGAGTATTTTTGCTAAAACATAGTATTTATTTAAAATTACAATATTCATAGTGTATTACAGTGTCTCTGGTAAATCACAGCTTTTCTGCTATGTTGTACCGTTTTTCTAAAACATAGTATTTCTGTAATGTTTAAGAATGTTTGGCTAAATATATTCTTTCTGTTATTTTATACTATTTCTCCTAAATTCTTGTATTTTTGAGAAGTTATCTTGTTTCTGGTGAGTTACAATATTTCTGCTAGGTTCTGCTGTGCTATTGTATTTCTGCCAAGTATTATGTTTTCTCTAAGATATTGCAGTTCTGCTAAGTAATTACATTTTAGCAAAGTTCCTTTGCTTCAGCAAAGTTTTTACAAGTTCTGCAACTTTTCATCTTTTTCTGCTAGTTTCAGCAGACAGCTTCAGCTTTAAAGCATCCACACTGCATTTTCGCAGGAAATGCAAATTTTTCTAGTTTAAAATGTGTTGTTGTACACTCACTTAAATAAAACCTGAGTCTGCACTTTAATCATATCTTAAGGGGATTAATACACGTAATTCAGTTTCCCTTGGCTCTTGCTTGTGTTTGGGTCTCTTAAATACAAGCAAGAGCTTGTGCTCTCTCAATTTTGGCTTCGGTAACCTAAAAGCATGCTCTACTGGGCTGATGTCAGGTGTCTGACTTGGACACTCGAGAATTTCTCTTTTCTTTTTGGAGAATTTTTCTTGGGTAGGGATGGGTACCGATATCCGGTGCCATTATGGCAAATGTATGCTTACACACACAGTGCCTTAACGTTTACGACACACCATATATGGGTTTACACTGAGGTGTTTGTGTAACTGTTTTCACTCAATAAAATACTGTGAGGGATGGCTGGAGTTTGAAGTTGGCTGGGATCAGGTGAGGAGCTTACAAATCTAAGACCCTGGCCAGACTTCCCTTGCAAGTTTAAATTGACTGAGCTCTGAGTGTCTTGCTTTGTTCATGGTGATAAGCCTTTATGTTAGTGAGGCCTGAGTGCAGACTGTTGGGATTTAGAGATTCTTTTATTGCTGCCATATACTCTGCCTTATGATAAATGCATTAATAACATGTTCTACAGTGTTATTTTAGCAGTAATATTTCTTATGGGGTTCATAATGCATTGAATATGTTTGTCATTACATTGACCTTTCTATTCACAGGTTGAGTTTATTTTATACACAATGCATAACTGTGCTTGTTTAGAGTTGATGTTCTATCCAAGAGGGTTTTAAGCTTCACTGGTGAGAGTGTCCAGGTGATACATGTTGAGGGAAGATGAGAACATAGCAGGTTAATTGCATGCATGCTTACAATACACATAAATCTAGTAGCAGGCCTGAGCGAAGGCCCAAGTGTCTTCTGCTCTCGTTTTGAGACCTGTGCCAATTCAGTCTACTTAGTGATTGGTGACGAGGGTCAATTATTAGCTTTTAACGGCCCTGAAGCTTGAAGTTATTACCTTAAAAGGAAGGTGTTATCAAAAAGAGAAGTTATATGTCTGTTCATAGTTATTAGAGATGTACAAGATGTACCCTTGTCTGTAAACAATGACTGGACATAATGTATTTTTGACCTGTATTGACGTGTATGTGGGGGTGTGATCCTCTATGCTATAAAACCAGAACTCAGTGTATTTTTGTCAGAGCAAATAAGCCATATGCTGACGGTTGTTCTCCGTTGTCAATAAACTCATCGTTTGATTGCACTTTTCTGAGCCTCCGTCGTTTGTTGTCTGGTCTACAGTTGATCGATCTCGCTTCATTTGGTGGAGGATGCGGGCAACTGACGATCAGCAGATGTTTGTTGTTGTTGTCGGCGGAGGTCGAGGCCGGATCAGTTGATCGAACGGCAGACGTCACGGTGATGGCTTGACTATTGGGCCCGCAAAAAAGGTAAGGCACAAACCTCTTAAACTGAAATTGTACTGTATTGGATTATAATTCTAGAACATGTAGTCAAGTGGTCATCCGTTGATCTCTGTTTTGAGTTTTGTTTGAAACGAAAAACTTTGTTGCAACGAAAGTGAAACTTAAGAGTAGTGTTGTGTTCACGGTCGCTCGGAAAAAGCAGTACTGAGCTAAAAGTAACTAGAGATGTTGTTTTAAGGAAATAGAGAGAAGAGAGATTGAGCTGTGATTAAGGAATAAAGAGATTATAAGTGTCTAAAAGTTACGGAGCCGAAGGACTCCACCCCCGGGAAAGACGTTTCCTGGGTATTAAACTAGGGGAGGGGCCCCGCTGAGATTTTGTAGCCTCAGATATAGCCCCGGTGATCGCAGAGGATCATTGTTAGGGAGACACTTAATTGTGAGAAAAAGAGTAAAATACCGGACGCAAGAGTCCGAGGAAGTTGATATATGATTTAAGAGAAACTCAGGCCAGCCGTAAGCTTGAGGTTTTGCAGTAAAGCCAGCCGAGCAGTAAAGTGAAACTAAGGTCTGTTGTGTTGAAGTAACTCTGAGAATAAATACTGTGAGCAATGAGAGACGATTAAAAAGTATTACCTATGCATTTGTGGACCCGCCGTGGTCAGTGAAGATTTGTGGACCCGCTGTGGTCAGTGAAAATTTGTGGACCCGCCGTGGGCCAAGAAAAGCTGTGTTTTTGTTGATATTCCTGGAGAATTTGCAGACCTGTTGACGTCTCTTAAAGACGAGCAGCGGTGTGTATATCCGGGTTGTAGGGACCCACTCATACAGCTGGAAACCGTGACGTAAGAAACTGTCTGCAATGATTTAAGTGCCAGCCGGCTGCAGGCTGTGTGTGAGAGAGGCTGTAAAAGTCTCTTTTTCCGTTCTTTTTTGCTGGGGAAAAGTGCGCAGTTAAAATTTGGGTGTGGTCACTTCCCCTTTTAATTTTAACAAAGAATAGATACATTGATTAAATGAGGGGTAGATAAAAAGGCATGCTCATTGTGCCGGTGTTTCATTATAGGTGCTTGGAAATAGACAGTGAGAGGCCCACGGGGATCCCATTAAGGCTGCTGAAGCATTTTCCTGTTTTGTGAGCGTGCCTTGGGTGATTTTGAAATACAGTATCACTGGACAGGGTGATTCTAATATAAGAGCTTTTTTAATCCAACCAGAAACAGAGTAAGAAATAAAGCTGTGAGCCTCCTGAGTGGAGAGAATTTGCAGAATTTTTGAGTATCTCTTGTCAAAGAAAAGGGAAAAGAGATTCTGTGTACGGCAGACCGTGACGTTTCTAGATTAAATCAGAGAGAACTAAACTAACTACTAAATTGGCGCAGTAGGGGTAAAACTGAATTCTCGAGAATAAAGTAAAACGTTGAAGTAATGAATGAGTAACTTGGAAGTAATGAGAAGCTTTGAAGCAAGGATAATGAAACTTTGAGAAACAGACAGTACTGAGTTAAAAGGTTATATGGTATTTCATGGTAAAAGAGAAAAAGAGACCAATGCATTTTTAAGAATAGAAGAATATAAGAGTTATTGGTCAGCTTATGGTTTAATAAGTGTCAAACTCACGGGATTGGAGAATCCTGTACCTCTTTGAGACTTCAAAGAGGAGCTCCGGCGTGGGCATATGTCAGGTGGTGTTGCCGAGAGTTGTGGGCTCGG
The DNA here is from genome assembly GCF_013358895.1 of Oreochromis aureus. NCBI lineage: Eukaryota > Metazoa > Chordata > Actinopteri > Cichliformes > Cichlidae > Oreochromis > Oreochromis aureus. The sequence continues at coordinate 36,918,702 of NC_052943.1, forward strand.
TGAATAGCTAATGATCAAGAGGATCATTTTGGGAGACGCTTATTTGTAAGTAAAAGGATTAAGTTCGGACGAGGAAGTCCGACAGAAACACCTGGTGCTGTCAGGATGTTTAAGTGACACAGAAGTTCAGAAAATCGAGTCAGAAATGGTTTTGTGGCTCTTGGTAAACTGATTTTGAAGGAAAATCAGTGTTTATTGTGCTGAAGTAACAGATCCGGCGTGGTCTGACGGGAAGAATCAGCTGCACAATTCTGAGTGTGCAGTGTTGTTGATATTAACAGATCCGGCGTGGTCTGAGGAAAAGAAATAAATTGGTTAATGGCTGATATATTTATATGAATTTTGGTCGATCTGCTGAGGTCCAGAAGAATAATCAATGCGGACTGTGTTTGTTCGAACGTTGATAAATGATCCAGGAAGAATTGCCCTGGGTCTGTGTCTGTGTGTGTGTGTGTTGTTCAGTGACAACATGCACAGTTTAAAATTGGGCGCTGTTCCTTCCTCTTTTTGGTTTCAAAACACAAAGGCTGTTGGATGAAGAATTACTGTGTGAGGAACGGCTTCACTTTTGATTAGGGAAATAATATGCTTACTTTTGGGTTTATGAAGATCTCGTAACATTCCGGTTGAGATGCCGGGGTAAAATGAGTGAGCTCGGACGAAGGGGTCCGAGAAAAAGACACCGTGAGTTGAGCAAGGTGTTTTAACTGACTCAGGATTTCAGAGAATCGAGTCAGCTGTGATCTCGAGTTTTAATGGTAAGTTGATTTTAAAGGAAAATCAATGTTTACCATGTTGAAGTAATTCTGATGATATTACTAGATGTGTTGTGATACAAGTAAAGAATAAGTTGTGTAAATGTCAACACACGATTGTGTTGAGATGTATGGATCGGCTGCGGTCCACCTGATAAGTGAATGCTGGGTAAACTGAGACAATAAACTGTTTTTAAATCTTCACTGGCTGCAGTGAGATACGTGTGCTGAAGATTACTGGACCCGGCGAGGTCCATATGATGAAGTTCTTGGGGAGATAAATGACAGAAACAGTTTCTGAATTTTGAGGAGAATTCTGAAGCACTGAGGTTGAATTTTCTCTGTGCTTGTGCGCTGTGTGGACTTATATCAGAGTTATAAGTCCAAAGGTTATGACCTGGAGGTCATTCATGGTGTTTAAAGAAGAACAGGAATTAGAAAAGGATATTTAATGTCATATTTTGTGTAAATTGAGGAAAACTCACCACATGTGTTCACCTTTTTTTTTCATTTAAAGGGACACAGACATTAACACACACACACAGTTCTTGGGTGTGAGTTACTTCCTCTTTAATTTTAAACCGCAACACATGTGTGCATTGAACTAGAATTTCAGCAGTGAATGAGACAGGATTTAGGTTAGGGCTAGTCAAAGATAAAGATGACTTTTATTAGTCCCACAGCTGGGAAATTTGTTTTGTTAAAGCAAAAGTGCAAAGTTATGCAGCAGAAATTAGAAAACACTGGAATGTAATAAAATAAAGTAGAATAGAATAATATATACAATAGAATGAAATAGAATACCAATACTATATACAGCTGAGTAAGAAAATACAAAATACAACCTTGTCAAAGAAAGAATTGCACATATAGCAGTCTGCACGTATGAGGGTTCTGGTAAAGTACTAGTTCTGGTAAAGTAAAAGATTATGCTCAAAGTTTTATGCCCTGGAGGCCAAGAGTCGTGTGTAGAGAAGAACATGACTTAGAAACGGACATTAAAGGTCACATTTCGTCTAAGATGGGGAGAATTGTCCCATATGTGTTTATTTCTCTTCTTTTTAAGAGGACAGACGCACTGAGTGTTGTCTACTTGCTCTTTCTGATTCTAAGCAAGCATGTTTGATAAAATACTCTTAGGAAAGCGTATTTTGAGTGCTTATAAGTGTGTGAATGTTGTGAGTACTTGATTTGAATGATTCTGTGTGATTTGTACAAAATAATAAATAAGTAATAATAACTCATAGGAGAGTGCGTGAATAGAGGAGGCCTGAGAGTGTGTAAAAGGCCAAACAGGAAGTCTGATTATAGCTGGGGAGAGACATTGCAGCATGAAAACAGAGCAATTAGAGACTGAATGTCTTAAGAAAAAGTAATAAAATATATTAATTACATGTTTTAGAAAAAGAAAGACTGAGAAAATAAATACATGAACTAACAATTACATTAATGAATAGAAAACGCACGTACACAAATTGCTACAGGTGAAATTATTGTTGAAAACAATCAGAAGTGGGATAGTTTAATACACCCAGGCAATGAAGGAAGCAGCTTACACTCCTTTAATGTCCAGAACCAGTGTGTCCCTTCCCTTCATGCCACCCCTGGCCAATTGGCCCCCGTAACAGGCGAGTATGGAAGGCTGGTAGCCCATGACGGGTAAGATCCCACTTGGAAAAACCACGGGACAACCTAAGGCAGGCACAGTCACGATTACTACGGCCTGAGTGAGCTCGGACTCACTGGTGGAGACGGGACTTCAAGCCGCTGGGCCGAGTAGAAAGGGGAAATGTCATTCAATTCTGGAGGAGGACAAGGAATGCTGTTATTTAAGGTGGGAAGTCAGAATTGGGGATAGAAGATTTGGGAAGAGAAAAACTGATTGTTTAAGTGGAAAATTGGGAAGGAGTCTGAAAAAACCACAACAAAAAACATATACACAATCACACACACAAATAGAAAATGCTTTAACCTTAGAATACAAAAGAGTTCATGAAGATCAGATGGCAGCTTTAGCATAGGAGTCTGTTTATCATGTTGTCCAACTCGCTTAGTGTGTAGTAGTTTTTAGAGGAGAAAATTCAGAATTTAGTGTTGATGGTGTGCAAGTTGTGTGGTGTTTAACGAGATTTTCTGTGTTTTGAGCAGGTGAAATTATGTTAAGTTGACCTGAGAGTGTCAGGACCCTGAAGAAGTTGTGGCAAAATGTTCTGTGTTTAAGATTGTTGAGGTTGTTGTTGTAGTGATGGGTTACTTATATCGGTTAGATTTGTGTTGTTTTCTTATTTTAATAGAGGGAGTTTTATAGAACATGGACATGTGTAGAATTGGGCCCATTATTTTTGTAACAGTGCACTTAGAAAAAAAAAAAAGAAAGAAAAAACCTGTCAGGTGATTTTGTTTTGTGTTTTGATGAGCTAATAATCAGCTCTCTTCTTCTCATTTTTGATCTAAGCAGGCCTGCAAAAGAATGAATAACAGCGCTGACAAAAGTCTCAGGACAACAAAAAATAAGGTGACCTTTTCCAGATTACAATGGGCGGAGGAAAGAGGCTACCTGTGGGGATCTGATCAGATTGTGAGTCCCTGTCTAAAAGGATTGCAGCGAGCCAATCCAGTCCAAAAGTATAAAGAACTATTTTCCTAGAAACAAGTAAAAAGAAAATGAATAAATTGATTTTGCTGAAAGTGGAAAATCTGATTATTTGTGCGGAAGTCTACCAATACCTGATGTTAATGCATGTGAGTGAATGTGTGGGAATGGACAGGTGAATGGACGGACCAGGCAGACCATAGGTTGGACCGACTGGACACTGAGATAAAGACTGGACTAAGGTTGGACACATGACTGATAACTGTTCTGTTTTAAGTTTCCTTTCTTATAACACAGGTTGGATCATAAGTGGGGAAAAAACTGAGTAGGAAATGTGAAGTTCTGGTTAACACACAGGTTTTTGTTTCTAGGAAGTTCCAAGGATGCAGGCTGGGGATGGAGCCAAGAAAAGATTGGACATAATGATTAATTTGATTTCATTCCTTAAACACAGGTTTGAAGGGCCGGAGCATGTATACCTAATATGATATGACTAACCTTTTTCTTTTAATCTCCTAAGCTCGAGTGAAGGATTTTGAGTTTGTAACACATAAGATGTGTCACAAAAGGGGGGAGTTACAGGATTTAAGGTTTAATTTGAAAGGGGTTTTAGGATCGTTTTATGACGTTTGGGGTTTTGATAATTTAGATATAGAAATTGTTTTGTGGTTCTTTTGATCTGTTTCTATGCTCAGATGGTGATGGTTTATATCTTACCCTGGGCGTGTTTAATAAAACTAAAAGTGTTGCTCACACACATGAAGGGCATGGAGATTAAGTAAAGTTAATATAAAGGACAGAGCCCAGAACATGATATGGTGAAACAACTTTGAATGATTAAAGGAACATCGGATGAACACAGTAGATTAGTGAGGTGTAGCAGAGAGAGGCTTTTTGTTTTCTATCTTTTACAGGAGAAGATTTCAGGACCACAGCGACCACAGGGGTGGCGAGAATCCTGGAAGCCCCAGACCGAACGGAACCAACCAGAGAAAGGAGAAAAACAGAGCACAAAGACACCTAGTTGTTTATATTACAAAGAAGATCAAAAGCTTGTTAGACATAGGTTATAATGGAGGCATAAAAGGGATGAGAGGAAATTTACATAACATACAAATCCTGCAACAATTCGTAAATTGCCCAAACACAGTGTTCAGACCGGATATGCGCTACCCGTTAAAGGGGGCAAAGAAATCAGGCCTAAGTTTGAAAAATGAAATGGGTTAACTCGATAGAGGATGTTTCCAAAGGTCGAGAAAATAATGTAGGACCTTTTACCAGGAGAAAGCTAATTGTATCTTTTACACTTTATAGTGTGCACTGAGGGAAGTCAGGAATAGTTTAAACTAGGATTGAAAAAATTAAACTAGGTGAAAAGGGGTGTAGCAAGTAGATTTAGGGCAGCTCACAGCCTGGCGTAAACGCAAGGTGTCGTCACACAGCTTAAGTTATTTGTTTGATTTATTTTTATGACAAAATAATAAGGAAACATTGAAAACATACAACCCGTTGAGGAGACAGATAGGGTTGGGGAATTGAAAGGTTTTGTTTGTTTAGCATAATCTCTTTTGTTATATTTTAGCTTTAACAGGAACATGCCTCTCTGGAGCTTCTCTCCTGATGCTACCCTGCCAAAGACCCTTATCCATAGAGACTATGTCAGCTCCCAAACAGACAACAACAAACCAAATCTAGCAATAAACAACTTAAACATCAATAGTAACAAAGCATGAACAATACAGAATCCACATCTGAACCGAAGAATAAAACAGTGAAATGTGGATTATTAAATATTAGGTCTCTCACCCCCGGAAGATGATTGAATAAAGAAAGACAGGTACTTATGTATGTCAGCATAAGGTGGAGTCCAACAGAAGCAAGGCACCCTACATGCGCACAGCATGCAGCAGGGGTTGCCAAAATAATATAGAAAACAGCACATGTAGTGAGAGAACACCCACCAAAAGTTCTGATTACACATAGTGTGGTGGCATAGGTGAACTCGCAGGCGTTCACTATGACATCATTAGCACAACAGAGACTGAGTAAAGTTTTAGATGCTCCAAATCTGACATTTACACATGAAGGAATCAATATGGCAGATTTAATGGGATCAGGAGAACCTCATGATTGTACTAAGAAAGCAGAAGTTGAAGGGAAAGTCAGGGAAGATTTAAAAGCAGAACCTATCCCTGGAGCTGAGGATTGGTTCATAGATGGCTGCTGTCATCGTGATGAAGAAGGATCGAAAGCAGGCTATGCTATAGTCTGCCAACAAGGAACTGAATTTGAGCCCACGAGGAACTCCAGCAGTGGAAGGAGCCACGCTGGACTGGTCCTTATGAGGTCGTTGCCAGAACAACTACAGCAGGTCAACTAAAAGGGAAAGGCGATACCTGGTATCATTGGTCGCAGTGTGCGCCAGGACATGAGAGGTTGGTAGAGGAAAACCCCTCTACACCCAACACAGGTGGTAACGAGCAGAGGCAAAATAAATCCTCTCACCTGTGCAACGGGCCAACCAGTAGTCCACCTGGGAGGCCGAAGGAAGAAGAGCAGCAGCGCAGAAGGTCGCCACGCCAGCAGAAAGGAGCGGTGACAAGTTGAGGACTCCACAAAAGCAGGGGAGTTTCATTCCAAGATACAAAGTTTATATAACATGATGCAAACACACGAATCAGAGACACGTAATGAGAAAACTGATTAGAATGTTCCTTACAACTACATGTTTATTGTATGCAATGATATTGACTATGGCTGTGTTGTTTATTGTCTATATTTTGCAGGGCACTCCGGACCACTTGTCTGAACACGGAGGCCAGTCCAGCCCAGCACTTCCTGAGACTGTAGTTGCTAAAACGGGATCGGTAAAAAAAAAAAAGACAAAAGCGCGAGGTGTCAGGTAAAGGTGATGAGTGTCTCAGCACGAATAATGGCATAGAGTTGAATTATGTTAAAGGGTCTACCAGCTCATCCACATTTGATTTGTGTGACGTCATTAAGTGTACAGGAGCTAGTAGTAGCTGGAGAGCGTATGATGTATGGGTCTGGAATGACCCCATGATATGCTTAGGGTAAATTTAGTTGATGCAAAGTCTAAGCCGCTCGCAGAAAGCTTAATCACCATTCTGACTGATCAGATGGTAACTTCGGGAACAGTAGCTCAAAAGGAACAGGAACCAAAAGGGAGAGTACTTCTGACAACAGATTACTTTAGACTGAAGCCTAAGGATTTGATAAAGCGTGCCACAGGTTTCAAGGACAGTAACCTCTGGCTTGATTGGGTGGCTCAAAATGCTAGAGAACAACATGTATCTGACTGTGTTGCCTGTGCTTCAGCTAGGCAGGTAAAGGCTATTCCACAACATAACACACGTGCTTTAGCCGCAAGACGTAAGAGACATATCTTGGCCAAAAGAGGGACCCAGGGTACACATGCATATGACGCTAGGTTAAACTCTCCGACTTGGATAGAATCCATAGGAGTGCCCAGGGGAGTTCCAGATGAGTACAAGCTGGTAAATCTGATAGTGGTAGGATTTGAAAGTATATTTCTTTGGGTGACACCTAATAAGAATGTTGATCGCATTAACTATGTTCATTGCAATCTGCTGAGACTCTCTAACCTAACCAGGGATGCCATGATGGGGTTCGCAGAACAATTGGGTCCGAGTTTGCTGATGGGAAATCGAATGGCCCTTAACATGAGAAGGGAGGCGTGCGCCATATTCGGAGACATGTGCTGCACCTTTATCCCTAATAATACTGCCCCAGATGGCTCAGTAACCCGAGCTCTGGAGGGCTTGAAAACTTTGTCTAAAACTATGCATGAACACTCAGGTATCGAAAATCTGCTGGCGTCCTGGATGACATCTGTGTTTGGACAATGGAAAGGTGTGGCTATGTCAGTGATGTTTTCTATGACTGTACTTTTGGGAATACTGGTCATCGCTAGTTGTTGTATCATTCCTTGTGTCAGAGGATTGTTGGTAAAAGTAATGGCGAGGGTTCCTAACCCTGGCTGGGTTGAGGGCATCTACCAGATGAACTTAGAACCCATAGAGTGGGGCAGGGAGTGATACAACATGAAGTGTGGTGACATTCCTTGTTGGAATGTCAAAAGAGGGAATGTTGGGATTTAGAGATTCTTTTATTGCTGCCATATACTCTGCCTTATGATAAATGCATTAATAACATGTTCTACAGTGTTATTTTAGCAGTAATATTTCTTATGGGGTTCATAATGCATTGAATATGTTTGTCATTACATTGACCTTTCTATTCACAGGTTGAGTTTATTTTATACACAATGCATAACTGTGCTTGTTTAGAGTTGATGTTCTATCCAAGAGGGTTTTAAGCTTCACTGGTGAGAGTGTCCAGGTGATACATGTTGAGGGAAGATGAGAACATAGCAGGTTAATTGCATGCATGCTTACAATACACATAAATCTAGTAGCAGGCCTGAGCGAAGGCCCAAGTGTCTTCTGCTCTCGTTTTGAGACCTGTGCCAATTCAGTCTACTTAGTGATTGGAAGGAATACTTCGAGGACCTCCTTAATCCCACTGACACGTCTTCCGAGGAGGAAGCAGAGTCTGGGGATGAGGGAATGACCCGCCAATTTCTGGGGTCGAGGTCACTGAGGCAGTTAAACAACTCCTCGGTGGCAGAGCCCCTGGTGTTGATGAGGTCCGCCCGAGTTCCTGAAGGCTCTGGACGTTGTAGGGCTGTCCTGGTTGACACGCCTCTACAATGTTGCGTGGAGATCAGGGCAGTACCCCTGGACTGGCAGACCGGGGTGGTGGTCCCCATCTTTAAGAAGGGAGACCGGAGGGTGTGTTCCAACTATAGGGGATCACACTCCTCAGCCTCCCGGGAAAGTCTATGCCAGGGTGCTGGAAAGGAGAGTTCGTCCGTTAGTCGAACCTCGGATACAGGAGGAACAATGCGGTTTTTCGTCCTGGTCGCGGAACACTGGACCAGCTCTTTATCCTCTCGAGGATACTTGAGGGTGCATGGGAGTTTGCCCAACCAGTCTACATGTGTTTTGTGGACTTGGAGAAGGCATTCGACCGTGTCCCTCGGGTGTCCTGTGGGAGGTGTTGCGGGAGTATGGGGTGTCTGGCCCACTGTTACGGGCCATTCGATCCCTATACAACCGTTGCAAGAGTTTGGTTCGCATTGCCGGCAATAAGTCGGACTTGTTTCCGGTGGGTGATGGGCTCCGCCAGGGCTGCCCTTTGTCACCGATTCTGTTCATAATTTTTATGGACAGGATTTCTAGGCGCAGCCAAGTGGCGGAGGGCTTTCACTTGGTGGCCTCAGAATCTCATCTCTGCTTTTTGCGGATGATGTGGTTCTGATGGCTTCATCGGGTGGGGCCTCCAGCTCGCACTGGAACGGTTCGCAGCCGAGTGTGAAGCAGCGGGAATGAGGATCAGCACCTCCAAATCTGAGGCCATGGTTCTCAGCCGGAAAAGGGTGGAGTGCCCACTCCGGGTCGGGATGAGTTCCTGCCCCAAGTGGAGGAGTTCAAGTATCTCGGGGTCTTGTTCGCGAGTGATGGGAGAAGGAGCCGGAGATCGACAGACGGATTGGTGCTGCGGCTGCAGTGATGCGGACGCTGCACCGGTCCGTCGTGGTGAAGAGGGAGCTGAGTGTAAAAGCGAAGCTCTCAATTTACCGGTCGATCCACGTCCCGACCCTCACCTATGGCCACGAGCTGTGGGTAGTGACCGAAAGAACGAGATCGCGGGTACAAGCGGCAGAAATGAGCTTCCTCCAAGGGTGGCTGGCCTCTCCCTTAGAGATAGGGTGAGAAGTTCGGCCATCCGGGAGGGGCTCAGAGTAGAGCCGCTGCTCCTCCACATCGAAAGGAGCCAGTTGAGGTGGTTCGGGCATCTGACAAGGATGCCCCTGGGCGCCTCCTGGGTGAGGTGTTCGGGCATGTCCCACCGGGAGGAGGCCCAGGGCAGACCCAGGACGCGCTGGAGAGATTATATCTCTCGGCTGGCCTGGGAACGCCTTTGGTGTTCCCCGGATGAGCTGGAGGAGGTGGCTGGGGAGAGGGAGGTCTGGGCTTCTCTGCTTAGGCTGCTGCCCCGCGCGACCCGACTTCGGATAAAGCGGATGAGGATGGATGGATGGATGGATAGTGATTGGTGACGAGGGTCAATTATTAGCTTTTAACGGCCCTGAAGCTTGAAGTTATTACCTTAAAAGGAAGGTGTTATCAAAAAGAGAAGTTATATGTCTGTTCATAGTTATTAGAGATGTACAAGATGTACCCTTGTCTGTAAACAATGACTGGACATAATGTATTTTTGACCTGTATTGACGTGTATGTGGGGGTGTGATCCTCTATGCTATAAAACCAGAACTCAGTGTATTTTTGTCAGAGCAAATAAGCCATATGCTGACGGTTGTTCTCCGTTGTCAATAAACTCATCGTTTGATTGCACTTTTCTGGGCCTCCGTCGTTTGTTGTCTGGTCTACAGTTGATCGATCTCACTTCAAGACCTAACAGAGAGACTTCCCGTAAACAGCTACAAAATGTAAGTTCAACAACTCAGCTCAAATCATCTTTTAACTGCTTAATTTGTCATGAAATAATAATAACGGAACAGGCTTTGCCTAGACATGAAAGTATTGGTCAGTCAATTGTCCAAAAACTCTTTGAACTGGACTATATATAGCAATTCAGTTAATGCAATACTATTTTTAAAATTTCCTTGAAAAAATAAAAGTCTAAACTTCAATTACAACCTGTTTTTTTTAATGCATTTTGTATAGAGAGGTACAGTTACAAAGTGTTATTGTCTAAAACTTTATAAGTCAACAGCTCATTTGTTCTAGCTAATGAGGTGTAATATTCATGTCGCAGAAGAGTTTTTATTTCTTTGTAAAAAGGTAAGTTCACTAGCTTCAGGTCCCTTTTCAGAAAAGAAATTATACAGTGAGAATTATACAAAAAGGCTTTTTTCAGAGAACACAGAATGGGTTAACAGCCTCGCAGTGGAGGATGATCAAGACTTGAAAGCTAGTGCTACTAATTCCTACAGCTGTTCCAACTTTTCTGGATTACTCCCCCCTCTGTCTGCATAAAAGCATTGTTGGAACACACTGTGGTACCATACCCTCGTGAGCATCAGTTGAACAGTATTGTATTGCAGAAAGTACACTGTTAGCCTTTGCAGTAATTTCCATAGCTTAGTACTGCAAAATCAACAGTAAAAAACTCTAAAGGATGTTTGCAGTTTAGTACTGTAATTTGCAAGTAATTGTGGGAAATTTCCATGAGATTACATTATTTTTACAGTAACTCACCGTACTCATGGAAACAGCTGTAAAATACAGCAAATGTAACAATTGGGGATGTTACTGAGATTATACTATTACACCATCTGGATTTCTGTTGTTTTCTACTGTAGATCTAAGAGTAATTACTTAAATCCTCATTCAGAGTGTATTACTATAAAATGCAATTCACTGTGAGAGTAGTATAACATATAAACTACAGCATCATTTTTAACTTAAAGAGTAAGTTGCAGCCACACTCAAATGGAATTTCTTGAATTGAACCTCATATGTATTTGTTTATTCAAACAATGTGAAACATTATTACAGTCCACTTTTTATCAAACAACCAGTCTCACTCTTACAAAAAAGAATATTTAAGTATAAGTATACTTTAAAAACGTATTTTCTTGATTTTTTAGACCAAATTACATTTAAGCATACTTTAAGTACAGTTAGAAGTATACAGAAAAGTATAAGTACATTTAGTCTATACTTGTAGTATAGTAGTGGTAGCAGTATACTATGTAGTTTATAGTTTATTTGAAGTATACCTGAGGTTTACTAAGAAGTACAAGTAAATACCCAGCATGCATTGCAGTGCTTTAACTGTGAAATTAAAACAACTATGAAACAAATGATTGATGTTTTAAAACAAGAATCTGTCAAAAATTCTTGTGTAATGTCTTTTACCTTTTGAATAGAGTAAGTGGGGTAAATCATTAATTTAAAAAAGGAAATTGTTCAAACCGTGAGTGAAAAGGGTCAATAGATAATAAACCTCAACTCTCAAAACACTTTCTCACCTGTTCACAATATAATTCTGGTACTTGAACTATGGGTGCAGGTCTCTACAAATGAAGCCTTCTGACAGTTAGAACTGTTATCTTACTGTCTGGGGAATGAAGAGATTTGTTACATGTGAAAAATAAATTTTAATTGCATTTTATTTACTGTTTTTCAATCAGAAGTAACTCAAATATAAACTAAAAAGTAAATTAATAGTACACTTGTAAGGTTAGTATTGTGATAGAGTTGAGTATATTTTAAGTATACTCTTATAGACTGGAAAGGACATTATGGTAGTACATTTATGGTGAACAAAAAGTACATCTAAAAGTTAATTTCAAGAATACTTTTTACTTTTAGTCCCAAGAAGGATTATTAGTATACGTACTAGGTAACGTATACTTGGAAAATATACTTGAAGTATACTTATTTTTTGTATGGCCAGCAACAAAAACTAATGGTTACATTTAGAGTAATGTTTACAAATGACTTCATTTAGCTGGGTGTTCCTTTTTTCTCTTCTTATTCTTTCTTATACTGGACCTTCATTTGTTTTGTATAACGTGGTACTTTTTAAGACACCTCTGCCTAACTACAGTGAACTAACCAAAAGTTCACTGAAAAGAATATGCTGTGGTCGTCATTTTACACAAGTTTAGGTGTCACATCCATGAAACCTACACCACTAACCAGCATCAGTCCTACAACTTCACTCTCAAAATTAATAAATTCTGGGACAAGCAGAAACTGTAGCGGTGCATTTTGTGGCAGGCCAGACTGCTATTAAATGCACTCTCCTACAGAAATAATTCCTTTGTAGCACCACTTCGTCTTGGTTCAGAAGAGATGTCCTGGATATACATGATAATGTAACACGGGTGTTTATGTTTGTTCATGTTTAGCGCGTTGGGTTGTGTTTTTAAAGCGATTGTTACGTTTTTAAAGCATTTTTATGCGACAGGTGTGTGTAGCATGTAGGAATGTTTAGCTTATTTTAGAGTTTAGGAATGTGATAGATAGGATATGGAATTGTGAGACACTGACACTGCCCTGGATATAAATAAAGGCCTGACTGTGTCATGAACTTAGGAGTAGATCTTAGGAGACCCTCCCCCAATTGAACTGTGAAAGTAAGACAAAGAGGAGTTAATGCTGAGTGGAAATTCCCCAGAGGATACCTGTGTGGGGGTCTCAAAGTTTGTAACTTGATAACTGTGGTCTGGAAGGGAGATGGACTTTTATGACCGGGTTAGTACGCAGAGACACACACACACACAGTGCTTAAACTGTTACACTCACACATCCACATGCACACTCACTCACGTGCACTCACATAGACACGTGGGTACACGCACACACAGGCACTCACATGCTCGTGCATACACACAGAGACAGAGTTTGGACCACACCATGGGGTTTTATGATGCGGCCACTTCTATAAAGCTGGCTGTGACTAACAAAGGGGCAAAGATTTTTGCAGAGGGACACCGGCCTCGTCTTCCCTTCTAGAAGAATGTATGCTTAAATAAAGATGAATAAAGTTTTTGTAATAATGACTACTGGGTCTGGTGCATCTCTGGAGGCCCGAGGAATAAAAAAGAACCGGGGTAAAACTGATTTCCCAACAGTTTTGGTGCCGAAAACCTGGGATTCGCTCGAGGCCCAGAGAGGAATTGGCAGAGCTGAGATCGTGAAACGAGGTGAACAGAGAGCTAGCTCACATGATTAAAGGGTAAGCACGACCTGTTTATTTTCGAACTGTGCATATTGTTTAAAGCCTAAGTTATCTGTTCACTAAGTTGAGCGTATCTCAGTGTAAATTCACTCAGTAGCATAAAGGGGCGGCTAGGTCCGTCCCGGCACGACTAAAGCAAGAGACTTTTGCTAAGAACTCAGGTTGATGTTTAGCGTGCCGCCCAGTGCGACTAAAGCAAGAGACTTTTGCTAAGAACTCAGGTTGATGTTTAGCGTACTGATGAGAGCGACTAAAGCAAGAGACTTTAGTTAAGAACTTCAGGTTGATGTTTAGCGCCCCGTAAGAAAATCTCAGTGCGTTAAAGCAGGAGACGTTTGTTACGGATTAGTAGAATCGGTGTTTCATCCGTTTTAGTTATTAGGAAAAAGTGGCGGTGTTGTGATTCGTCCTCCGTTTGTTAAAGCAGGAAACGTGTGTTACTATTAGTTAGAAAGCGGGGCTGAAAGGCCTCGTCGCAGCTGACGGCTGTGCGCTCAGAGTTTGGCAACTACACCCTCCTTCGGACGCGTTGTTGGGATTTGCCGGGGTGGTGATCTGGGCACTGGGGGCGCCTTAAATAACTAAAGCTACGTGTTGGATCCTAGTCGCGGTTGATAACCTGCATGAGAGTGGGGCAAGTTGCTTCATTAGTGAGAGTATGACTGCTTGGCTCACCCCACTGACTGCAGTGTGTGTAGACTGCGTAGTGTGTATGAAAGCGCCGTTAGAGTCGGCGTCTCGTCTGAAGTACGGGAGTCAATTAAAGTAACAAAAAGAATTCGAGTCTAAAAGTGTGTGTTTGGGGAAATGTGTGAGTGTGTGTAGGAACTAAGAGATTTGAGTTTAAGATTGTGTTTTTTGTGCTGTATGTGGACGGGAGGCCGTGCCACTGATTGTTGTGTATTCTGAGTTTATTGGGGATTGAATTTGACTGTGTTTTGAGACAAAAGAGAAATCGCGGTTAAAGGCTGCGATCTGAATATCGTGAGTTTATAATTTTGTTTTTGTTGAGTTCTAAAAAGCGGACCATATCCACTCTTTGTGATGATCAGGGCGTTGTCCTGAATCACAGCAGAAAAGGTGTCTCGCAGAAAGTTTGAATGAGACTGCGAGAAGCATGAGGTGTGTGTGAGCCAGCCTCGAGGGGTGGGTTCACAGGTGGAACAAAGGAGGAGTAAAATGTGTGTGTGTATGAGAGAGAAAGAAAGGTGGGGGCGAGTGACCTGGCTGTGTGTGGGTGAGCTCCCTTGAGGAAAAAGGGGGGACAAAGTAGATTAGTTGATTGTCTGTGAAATAATAAGAGTTAAAAATCTACGTGATCAAATAGGAGAAAGTGAACTAAAATAAATTAAGAAACCTAAACAGTGGATTAGTGTTAAGTTAATGATAAATTAATTGATAAAATTAACAGTGACATTTAAAGGTGACCAAGTACTCAAGGATGAATGGAGAATTTGATTGCTGACTGTATGAGAGCTGTTGGGGAGAAAGGAAAATGAGGTTGGAGGAGTGAGTTAACAGGTTAATGTGTGGGTGTCAAACAATGGGGTAAAAAAAAAGAGAGAAAAAAGAGAAAGAAAATAATGAAAACAAAGAAAATAAAAAGTGTGGAAGTGTGAGTGGGAAATTGTCTCCAACTGGGGAAAGCAGTGACACCACAGGTCACCTTCTTCCCCTGCTGGACACAAAAGAAAACATAATTTGGAGTATTGTGGGTGAAAATAATTAACAACAACATCGAGAAAAAATTTTTGTGTTTGCGGTTAAGAACAAATAAAAAAAATTTTATTTTCGGGGTTTAAAGTCAGAGTTCAAAACAACATAAGTGGAGATGTGTTGCTTTAGGAGTGATGAAAACATATGCAGTCACAGTGAATAATGAAAGTCTCTCAGTCTGTCGATTACAGGTAGGGAACGGACCTGGATCAATTCTCCACGGGCAGCAGTCGGAAGAAAATTATAGGTTAAGATCATTAGAAACAAAAATAGAAACACCCAGCCAGAATTTTTGGCTGAATTGTTTTGCGGCTTCCCGTCCTCATCCTGAACAAGCAAGCTCCAAGGAAGCTAATCTCTCCCTGCATACACAGAGTGCAGTTCCAGAAGCACAAGCATGAACATCGACAGTGGACAGCAGTCCAAGAGACAATACCAGAGACCTGAGCAGAGAGGTCCAGCAGCACTATGGGCAAACGGCATCAGAAAGAGAAGATCCATCATCTTGATTGGATGAATGGAGATGCGTTTCCAGCAAGCTGCAACCTCACTGTGTGTGAAGGACTTTTGAGAAGATTGTTGGAGTTTGACACTTGCCGTGTTTGGAGCAAGATGGCAATGAAAGAGACAGTGGGAGCAAACACAGGACAAAGCTGAAGAGAACTGACTGCCATTGGACTGCAAAGTGGGAGAGGAGAATGGAGAGAAAGGAGCAGGTGAGGACAGAGGAATGCTGTTTTAGTGTGGGGAATCAAATTGGGTTAAGGAATCCAGGGAGACAAACGACTGCCTTGAAGTGGAGGATTGACAAAGTGTCCAGACCACCACAAAAGGGGGAGGAAGACAAGCACTGAGGTATGCAAGAGTACTGTTAGAGAAAAGGAAAGACAACACCACACATGCACATGATATGTACTACAGAGAATACAAAATCATACATAAAGTGTTACACATCCAAAGAGGGTATTTGTAGAAGGAATTAATAACACACAGCGTGGTTGCCGATGGAAACCTGCAAGCACTTGGGGTTTAGCTGTGCCTGACTATGACAGAGATTTTCATTTAGATGTTCCTGAAAAAAAATTTGGAGTGAACTGAGTTTTGTTTCAGAAAAAAGGGGGAAGGTACATAAAAGGACACACAGAAATGGAAAATGTATTAACCCGACTAACACATACACACACACACACACACACACACACACACACATCTAATGAAGCTCATTAGGATCAAACACAATTTTAAGTAGGTAATACTGTTACCATCATCCTGTCTGGTTTATATAGTGGGTTGAGAAGTGATACATAGACGACTGAATTAGTATTATTTTGGGGAACATGATTACAGGGGTGAACAGAATCCTGCAGTCAGAGTTTAAATGAATAAAACTAGCAGATTTTTTGTTTTTTGTTTTGTTTTGTTTTTTGTTTCTGATGTATGGGGAAGGTTTTAACATGGCACCAAGTTTTAGATTTGGTGTGTTTTCACCCATTAGAAAAGAATATTTTGGGACAAGTCCTAAGACCGGGCTCCTGTATTTTTATTTACTTTTGTTTTTCAGTTTTATCTGTTGTTTTTCATTTTATTTTTTGTTTTTGAACAGTGGACTGATTTCTGTTTGTGAATTTCTTTTCTTTAAGCAGATCTGCACGACGGGAATTAAAAGCACTATACAACATGTCGAGAAAACCGTTGCAAGTGAGTTTCTCCAAAATTAAAGTGGGCTCGGGAGAAAGCCGCTTATTTGGGACAATTAGAAAATGAGTCCCTGCCCAAAAAGGATTCAACGAAGTAATCCGATCTAAAGTTCTTCTTCTTTTTCTTTTTGAAATGACGTCATTTTGCTGAGGGTGGAAACGAAATGCGACGATCGATTTCACTATCAGCAAAGAATCTCAGAATGAATGAATGAATGAATGAATGAGTGAGTGAGTGAAAAAGAAAAAAAAACTGATTGACTGGTAAAAGCTGACAAAAGCTCACGCGAGTTGACAAGACTTGACCACTACTCAAGGTTAACCTCCACCTAGCCAGGACAAAAGGGTAGATGAATTTGTGTGTGTTTCTTTTACAGGAGCAGGAAGATGACAGCAGCATCCTAGGTTGTGTGACAATTTAACCTTTTAAATGCCACTTTCTGTGTTTGTGAATCTATCAGGGGTGTGTTATTCATGGGCTTGTGCGCAGCGTTAATATTTACATTTCTTTTCTACAGCAGAGAGTTAATCATGTGTTTGATTATGTGAGTTACAGCAGGACACACTAATGGTTAATGTTCTTTCTACTACAGGATTACTGGGTTTATGAGTGAAGGGAACTGTGTTTAAAGCAGAGATGGCACAATACCACTTTTTTATGTCCGATACCGATGTCATAAATTTGAATATCTGCCGATACCGATATGAATCCGATATAGTGTGTTTTTTAATCAATAAAACTGTTTTTTAAATATCTTGCTGCATTTTGTATAAGTTCATACTCAAGTTTAAATAAACAACAACACTAAAGCTATTCTGTTATACCTGTATGTAAAAAATACACTGCACCCAAAATATTTCATAGTTCAGCAACACTGATCAATCTAATAAACTTAAACCTGCTCCATCCTCCCTATTCTGGTATTTTAAAGAGTACTTAGCAGAAATATTAAGCAACCTAACTAATAGGGTTGCAAACTCCCAGCAAAAGAAAATAGGGAACCCCCCCCCACCCTCCACCTCAAGATGCTTAATCGACGTAATCAACTTTAATTTGATGCAGTGTGAAAAAAAAATGCACAGAAATTAATTATTTTTCAAGAATAATTAAATAGATTCAACATCTTTCTTCAACAGAATTGCAGACTGCACAGATGGTACCTTCCCAAAGGAAAAAGTACTATAGCTTACTAGGGTATATTAGACTTAACAGTTACTATATACAGTAATGGACTTCTATACATTTTACATCAGATTAAAACTTTGGGTGTAAGATTCAGATAATTATTTATTAAAAGCTAGGCATTTTAAATGAGAATAAGAAAGAAAAGTATGTCTTTGTGCCCCCTTTTCCCTGTTCATGCCCCTATCGGCCCCCTGGCTAAACTTTGCTAGATCCGCCCCTGCACAGTTACCAGCCGTCAGCTACGTAGAAAAGGATCCTGGTCTAGAAAGTAATATTAAATAAATTCTAACAACAGCTTATCAAGCTTAAACGTGCTGCTGTTGTTCAGCCGCTGGTTTCCTCTTTCTGGTGCAAAATGGGCCAAAAACAAAGAAGAGAGACGGACTCACGACAGAAAAGCCGATCAACTGATCATTAAGCAGTTTCATGAAGTAGCGGCAGGAGAAGGAGGGAGAGAGAAGAGGCAGTCGCTCCATATATCGGTTGTTAAGCCACAATTACGGATCGTCAACAGGGAATCAACGCATCGAGTCATGGTGGTCTTTTCTTAGAAGAGGAAGGTGGGTACAGTGTGCCTGGTAGAGTGGAAACTGATAAGCAGTGTTTTTTATAAATTTTTGAAAACATTTGTTTAAAATGATTTGTTGAACCCATTTATTTTAAAACCAAAATTAAGTCGGCTAATTAATTACCATAATTAATTATGTGGTAAAAATTAGTTGTTTCCATTGGCCACCACAGGTGTCAATTCTATTGAATAGAAATATGCATAATTTTGAATCATTTCTGGCATGGATCAAATTAGAATAGGAAGGACCTTTCCTAAACCACTATAAAATAACAAAGATGTTTTCTTAATGTATTCCCAGATCTCAGTTTTGGATGGACCTGTTTGGAGACCTAAGAGATTCTGGAAACTTTAATGGAAGCCACGAACACCAATGCTTGTTGAGATTCTGCTTCATCAATGTACTACAGAAAGACCTGGATGAATGCAAAGATCTCTGGAACAAACACAGGATCCGTCCAAGCAGACTTGCATCATGTCCTGGGGGAATTCCAAATGAGCTCTAACTCTTGCCTCACAGGTAATTCACATCTTCACTGAATAAATTAAGCTTTTACATTAAAAAATTTTTAGTGTGAAAGCATAAGTTGACCGTCACAATTATTTTGTCTATTGGTCTACTAATCTGATCATACTTGCCTTGCAATCGTAATTTATCTTAGCAGCATGCACTCACCCTTGTATTACAATCATTATCATCTGTTTTGAAGTGTTAGTTGAAGTGTAATTTTGTGCTATCTGAAAAAAAACAATATTAAGAGATGATTGCAGCACATTAAAAATTTTAATGAACTTTGCAGTTTCAGGTAAAAGTAAGAAAACTGTCAGATTTCTACACTTTGTAGCAAAAAACGGCTACATTTATTTATTGCTTTGTCCTACAAAATTAAACAACCGTAACCTTCAGTTTTCCAATCTACACTTGTTCAAAAATAAAACGTTATGTTGAATATTAAATTGCTCTCCAACAATTTTGCTGGATGACAGTTTTAATTACACAACTAATTATGATAGCATTATATTTTTTATGAACAGTCAATGCTACCATACAGTTATATATTGTAAACAAACGAATTTGGCATTTTAAAACATAAAAAACCTTAATTCAATTTCCCTTTTGCAGATATGGTTCAAGAGACTGTGGATTTGCTGTTGAGGAGAGAGAACTGGATGTATTTCCCGAGGGGAGGCAAGCTATTGAATTGTGTGGTGACCCAAACATTGAGGAATATCTACACCACACTGTACAACAAAACAGACTGGAGCAGCCACAAGAGTGGGAGTCAGCCACAGAACTGTATCTAGCCCTGAAGAATGTAGCTGGATTTTAGACACTAACTACTGAACTCCTGTTTTTAGTGTATGTTCCTCTTGCTAAAGTGAAACTTATATTGTTAATATCATTTGATATACAGCAACTGATTAGAATTAAAACACTCAATGTTGAACCACAATTTAAACTTTCAAATGTGCCAAGAGCAGCAGAGTTTCAATAATGGGTGACCTCTCAAAAAAATAATAAAAAAATCCCTGAGATACCGAGTCAATGAAATCTTCTGTAACAATTTATTTAAATCACTTAGTGAACATTAATAACTGTCATGACACTTAAGACGTGTGATTTAAAAATTTCCAAATCCAGGGGAATTTTGTATTCCTAAGTCCATATTTGCCTTAAAGATTCTGTATGATTCAGAGAGTGGTAGCTTCAGTGCATTTGCACAGGTGTTGGCAACAGGAAAAGGTGAATCACTCGAAAACTCTAGGCATGGAGGTGGTGTCATCCCAGCTGGTGGAAGTGCAGTCAAACCTGTTGCAAACATTAATAATTCTTCCAGTGACACAGCTGCCACTTTCTCTGAAAGAAGAAAGTAAACACTGTAGTTCATTTTTTGACTCTGCATTCCAGGGAATCACCTTATTTCTTCTTTAATAAAACAATTTCTAATCAATAAAATTTTAAAAGCAAAGAAAAAAAGCATTCATTAAAAACCTTCACAATCAAGCAGATAATCTGCCCAAAAGCCAAGTGTTAGCGCTTCCTTCTGCCGCCTGTTGCTTCCTGCTGGGCTGAGACTTGGTCTGAATATATTCTCCAGATCTGATGCAGTCAGGGTCTTGTAAGTCAGGTATAACAATGGGGCCAGAACACTCGGATACTGCTGGACTGCAGTGAAAAAATGAAGACTGTCCAGTCCATCTTTAAATCTGTTGTCAAGAGAAAATTGTATATATGTGATCAGCTACATGAAATGTATCCTTTCATTATTTGTGATTAAGCACATGTTTAAATAACCTTTTGCCTAGTAACTTGTGTGCTGAACTTATGCAGATACTAACCGCATCCTGTCGTTCTGAACATTTAGATGTAGAGAAGACCAAGCTCAGCTCTTTTACGAGAACATGCAAATGAAGAGAAGGGGAAAAACCCGCTGCTCTAAATGGCGTTGTTACCTTTGTACACACACACACACACACACACACAGGAACATCTTGTATAAATAAAGGACACGGACAGTCAATAGACGCAGATCCTGCGTCTAAAGGGCTGCCCTCGCGAGTGAAAAACTTCTGCAGTGTTTGTGTGTTTTCTGACTCAGACGTCTCAACTGAAGAGCGGCAGGGTGATTTAAAGAAATCCCCTGTCATTTAAATTGGTCCTTCGAACCTAGAGATGGAAAAACCAGACACGTTTCTGTGACTCCAATAAGGTCTGACTTCTGCATCCTGACGCCGTGGGTAAACCAGCACCGAAGTCTGTCGACAGCCCTCTCCAGGTAGAGGTGAGAGTCCTGGAACGTTGAATTCGGGTCCAGGCCGGTGATTTAGTACTGGTCCACGACGTTGGGATCCAGATGACCTGAACAACCAGCAAAAGACGACTGAGGGTGAGAAAACACTTTTTGGTTTTAAACCGCCGGAAGGGTTTAGAAGAATGCGCAAAATAGGTTAGAAGTAGCCGGAATTACTTCAGGAAATGCGCAAAGGTTGGAAGTAGCCGGAATTACTTCGGGATACGCGTAAAATAGGTTAGAAGTAGCCGGAATTACTTCGGAAAAACACGTGAAATAGGTTGAGTTCGCCGGAAGGAACTAAATTTAGGCTGGTTTTAGAGGTAGCCGGAATTACCTCGTAATAAATTATATTTAGGCTGGTTTCAGAAGTAGCCGGAATTACTTCGTGACAAATTAGCGCGCAAATGTCTATCTGTGTGTATGTATATTTGTTTTGTGTATGTGTTTGGAAGTAAGTTGATTTTACAGCACAATACGCTGCTGAACTACTTCCATTGTTTGTTTGTTTTTTATTGTTTTCTTTGTGTATCCTGCAAAAGCTCAAGTACTGGTGATAAAGGGGAAAGGTAGAAGGGCGTGTCAGCAACCACCCCCGAGTTTAGTACCAGAGAAAGCTTTGCAGTTCTGTGATAATGGGGAATCAGCCCACAAAACTCACTGCTGACGAGCAGTGGCTAGAAAAGAAATGTCCAGGCGCCGGACAAATCAGTGCTTGTAGATGAAGAATTCCTAAGACAACAAAATGTCCCACTATACATTCACCCATATCAGGAGGAACATAATAATCCCTCATCAAGTATAAAATTTGAGATCAAAGTAGAAGTTTAAAAAGAGTTGGATACAGACCCAACTGAATATATATATAAATACTCTTAGGAATAAAGTGGAATAAAGAAAAGGTTAAATCAAATTAGAGCTTATCTCTACTATATTCAAACTAATAATAGGAAGCATAGCAACCTGTAAATTGGTATTAACAATAAAACAAAATTGGGAAGACAACCAAGCTGAATGAATAGAATGCGTGAAACCAGATAATTCACACGAAAATATATCAAATAAAAAAGAGAGATGCATAAGGTATATTAAGGCTGTGTCATTGGTCAGCCAAGGAAAAGCAAATGTCTCCAGCTTGGGAAGGTGTGAAGCTGCAGATTCGCACAGACCCGTGATGGATACATAATAAGATATAAACTAATATACTATTGTATATTATTGTATATTAGTAGTAAAGTAGTATTATTAATATTAATATTTAATATTGCTAAATGCCTGTGACTGAGATGCTGGTTTTGCTCACTACAATAGTATAAATAGAGTGTGAATTCATTACTGTGGATGTATAGTAATTGACTGAATTTTGATAGATGTATATATCTTGAGCCATAAAGGCTGGTGTGTTTTATTTTTTAATTATGTGTGTGTGGTGAGAAGCTGTGAGGATGATGAGAGGTTTCAGTTTTTTCTTTTCTTTTTACTTGCTCTTTCTGATTATGAAAGGCATGTTTTAAATTCTCGTATGAAAGTGTATTTTGAGTGATTTTAACCGTGTGAATGCTGTCAGTATTTGATTTGAGTGACTGTGTGATTTGTCTGAGTAAGTGAAAAGGGGGGAGTTTGAAAGAAAAGGCAGTGTGTGAGACGATTACTGAATGACAAAAGAGGTTAGAATGTTTAAAAGTGTGAATGAAATAAAGGTGTATTGTTTTTAGATTAAGATTTAGTAGAATTAAAGAGGGTCTGTAGATTATAAATAGAAAGGAAAAAAAAACAAAAGAGTTAGATTAGTTTGAAGAAACAGGAAATATGGCTCTGTGTGCCTGCTGTGTGAGAGGAAGTGGTGGTTGTGAGAGGAACTTTGCATGCCCATAAAAGGGAAACTCACTGTGACAAGTGTGCACCCAGAGAAGAGAGACAGACGAGTTAAACTCTTGGTAGATGAAGCAATGGAGGTTTTAAGAAAAAGTGATAAAAGGATATTAATTAAATGTTCTAGTGTGCCAATACAGGTGGGCTTCTCTCAACATTGAACCTTGAGTAACCGGCAGAAAGTATAGAGGAACAATTGGGAAAAACAGGCCACATTTGGCTGAAATTCTACAGCTTCACCTGTCACTTTGTCCCTAAACTGAGAAGAAGTTCAAAGGACAGTTAATCGCCTGATGAAGACCGACAGAACATCGTGGACTTGAATACAGCAGGCAAACGACAGTGCCACTGATCCATTAACACTGATGACGACTGACGACACCAGCAGCAGCATGTAAGAGTAATGCAACATGTACTGTGAAAATACAGGCTGGGCAGTTGAACAGTGGGATAAAGAATTGTGGAAGAGCACTGGACATTGAGTGTCATATTTGCCATGCTTGGAGTAATTTTGGAAGAGAAGACTGGAGAAGAAAAAGAGAAGGAACAAACTGTGTTTGCTGGAGCTTTGAAGCCCGAACAGGACAATGTGAATGAAAAAGGGACCAGTGTCAGGTGAATGTGGACGAGTAAGACTGCGAGAATATAGGATATAATTGGATTGGAAAAATTGAAGCGGGAACTCATGATTGTTTAGTGATGTCCACCATATCACGTTTAAAAGAGGTAAACACAAATAGACCACACACATACACAAATTGTTACATGTGAAAGTATTTTTGAAATGAATTAGAAGTGAGATAGTTTGAATTTAGAACTCAGTGATAAGATGCATGAATTAAACCTTATAGTAACAAATACTTGCAATGAAGAAAGCAGCTTACACTCAATTAAAATGAACGCAAAGCCTTGGTGCCATAGGCAATTTGTTTTTGTTTTTGTTTGTTTGTTTTGTAAGTTTGGAAAACAAATTTGTGATCATACTTGTGGATCACAGTGACATATAATGATTAGGCACATGATTTAACAATGACGAGTTTTAGAGCTGTAAGAAATGCAAGGTTTTTCCTTAACTTAAAAGTTTGAAACATGTAAGATGTATGAATTCTTTGAGAAATAGGAATTGCCTAAAATGCCCTAAGTCAAAATGTAGTGTTGCATCTACAAAGAAGAAAGCAGAAGAAGCATTCAGAAACTTGAAACTGGCATTACAGACAAATACAGTTTTGGCTTTGCCTGATTATGATAAGCCTTTCTACTTACACGTAGATGGACGTACGACAACTTACACCTAATGGATATGACACAAGATCACATCCATCCTTGGATGAAAAGTGACTGATACAGCTATGTGTTTAACAAAACCACAGAGAAAGACTGTTATGTTTGCTCGCACATGCCGAGCATATTAACACAGCCATGTATGGGAAACACCCTGGGACAGGTGCACTAATTCTGATTCCTGACCACCTTCAGAGTGACTTTTGTAAAGTGCAACAACAGCAACATCGTAATCCTGATCCAGGAAGAAGCCCTCAACTTTAACAAGTTTTAAAGAGACTGTTGATCGTCATTGAATTTTTCTTGATTTTATTTTGCTTTTCTTTACTTATGTTATTCCCTGTTTAAAGCTGTAATCTCACAGATGATAAGTTTGTCATTCACAGCATACGCAGATGCATCACAAACTGATGAAGATCATGAAGACTTCTTTTCCTATTTATTTCATGAAGATGAAGTGCTAATGATGTAGTAACTAAGAATGTGAAAGACAAGTAGTTACTTACTGTACATTTCATTTCTCTGATAAACAGGGTGGAATGTCAAGAGAAAATTGTATATATGTGATCAGCTACATGAAATGTATCCTTTCATTATTTGTGATTAAGCACATGTTTAAATAACCTTTTGCCTAGTAACTTGTGTGCTGAACTTATGCAGATACTAACCGCATCCTGTCGTTCTGAACATTTAGATGTAGAGAAGACCAAGCTCAGCTCTTTTACGAGAACATGCAAATGAAGAGAAGGGGAAAAACCCGCTGCTCTAAATGGCGTTGTTACCTTTGTACACACACACACACACACACACACAGGAACATCTTGTATAAATAAAGGACACGGACAGTCAATAGACGCAGATCCTGCGTCTAAAGGGCTGCCCT
The DNA here is from genome assembly GCF_013358895.1 of Oreochromis aureus. Taxonomy (NCBI): domain Eukaryota; kingdom Metazoa; phylum Chordata; class Actinopteri; order Cichliformes; family Cichlidae; genus Oreochromis; species Oreochromis aureus. The sequence continues at coordinate 36,943,867 of NC_052943.1, forward strand.
CGCGAGTGAAAAACTTCTGCAGTGTTTGTGTATTTTCTGACTCAGACGTCTCAACTGAAGAGCGGCAGGGTGATTTAAAGAAATCCCCTGTCATCTGTTAAGAATAAACAACCTGTTTTAATTGGTTTAAAGCATAAAAATGAATTATTGCACAGTTTGCAGCAATGTGTGTACCGGTAATTGCCCATAGATAGAACTTTAGTTAAAAGTCTCCAAAAGTTGAATCTGTTCATCTGGACGTAGCGTTTTGTGGGAGAAATGTTTCGTCACTTGGATGAGTGACGAAACGTTTCTCCCACAAAACGCTACGTCCAGATGAACAGATTCAACTTTTGGAGATTTACTTTCCTGGATGATTGAGAATGCATCAAGACGTTTAGTTAAAAGTATTAGGACAAATTAAAAAATAAAAAGTGTCAATATATTGTCCTTTAAGAAGCTATAACAAAGAGTTCATCTGGATTTGAACATTTTTGTTGTGACACTAAAAGTATCAAAAAAGGGATCATGTCTATAAATAACTGAAAAATAAATATGTACTATGACTGACTATCGGTGGTCTTAACAAACAATAGTGTGTAGAAAATATACATAACCATATATAAAATTGTCAACATTTTAAAAAGAAAACCTGTTGTAAATATATGTTTATAATGCATATTAAATTAGACTTGGAAAAATTTCCACCAAATGTATGAAGAGTTACAACATTAGGAAATTGCTGTGGTGGTTTATGCAAACATACAATATGACAAACATTTCTGAGCATGCAATAAATAAAAAATAAAATTGGATAAACTGTGCCGATTTCATACCCCCCTCAGTATCAGAGATATTCAGCATTTTTATTGATTTTTGAAGGCTCACAGAATATTTTGTTCTGTGACAATGTGAATTCTAAAACCACCACAACAAAGAGGACTCTTTCTTCTTTCAGCAGCAAAAAAGGGTGTGTGAAGATGTTTTTCAAGCAGATCAGTGACTTTGATATAAATGTTTCATGTTTCAATGATTCATGCTACATCTGAACTATGTTTTACTACTATGAAAGCAAAAACCAGTAAAAAAGTACTTTGACAGTTTTTTTTTTTTACAAAAATGGTAATTTATATACAATTTCAATATTTGAAAAAATATTAGAAAAAAGCAGATTTATGACTCAGATACTCTGTATGTTTGTTCACAATGAGTAGTATGATTAGAATTTAGCATTATTTTTACATGAATTATATTTTGAATAATAGATGTCAGACAAGTCACTAATTACCTTTGAATGGCACTTTCATTTTTCTCAATGATGTACCATTTGAGATACTCCTCCACGAAACCTTGCTTTTCACAAGTCTTAACACTTCTGAGGCATCCAGCAGTTTGGAAGATAATACTGTTTTGCAAAATTAAATTTTGCAAAACTTCATCTGATTCTGCTTCTAGGACCTATAAATGGGAATTTTTTTTAATTCAGAGCAAAAAGAAAAATATATAAAATATAGTATATATGTAAATGCACACAGACATACACATGCGTATCCTTTTTCCACCTATTTTGAAAGAGCAGCCAAAACTACCAATGTAAATTAACATCACAGACCTTTCTCGGACTAGAAGAAATTCTACAAAAAAGGTTCACCTGAGAAATAATGAAATTCGTAAATACTATCTTTTTAAAACTATTGTTAGTGTGAATAGAAACGAAGGATACAAAAGATCTTAATAATGTAATAATTATTCAGATCCTTGGATTCAAATCCACAAACCTGAGATTGATAACCCAGTATTTCAAACATTGCAGGATTAGATAGAAATGATCCTGATCCTCTTTGCATTTGCATTTTGTATCTACAAAATCTGCATGTTATTTATTTAAAATTTTATTTTTTGATATCATCAATTACTCTTAATGTGTGTGAAAGATTGATGAAACTGAACATTTCTTCAAAACAATGTTGAAACTTTGGTTTACAAATTTAAATCTTTATATGGAAGAAATGATTGAAGCCACCATTTGAACAAGGTTACTACACGTGGCCCTTTTGCATTTCATTTTAAAACTGGAAATTAGATTTTAAACAATAACCTATGATATTTACTCAATATAATGTAGTTTTTTCTGAGGTTTTGGTAAAATATGTCAGTAACAACAATTCATCCTGAAATTCATATTCCTAGAACACAAGATCAATCTAAAATCCACCTTTTTGAGGTGGAATCATTTTAACCCTGCTTTAAAGGATCAAAATAATCCAGATTTGGGTCTATGTTTTTGAAATCCACACCAGGAAGTAACATTCTACTAATAGCAAAGGATTGTATTTGCAAATTCCGGATTTGAGTCTTCAAGATAAAATCTGCTTTTAAATACCCAAAACCAGATCCAATTTAGAAAAAATCCAATCCATCAGGGTTAATCCAGGTGGATTATTTTTAAAATACTGGACCTGTATGTAAAAAAAAAAAATCCATTCCCTGAACCAAGGTCATGTTGTACCTGGTGCAGTACTTTCCCTATCTCCTCATCTTTCACATCTTCTATAGTGGCGCTGAAAGATGGATCTCCTATCATGCGGTTGACCAGGTTCTTTGAGAGGAAATGTGGTGCTGGTCCTCCATTTACAATAGATACAGCTATCATCTTTCCTGCTAAGAAATACTCATCTTCCATGGCAGCTGTTATACAGGGCACAACATTTTCAAGGTAGATCTCAATCTAATATGTGTTAATGATAAATAAGTTAAAAGCGAAAATACATAAGAGGGATCCACCTCTTGAGTTATATACAAGATAACGATGATCTGGAGGTCCATCAAAGATGGAGCAATTTCTCAGATGGCTCATAAGAAGCGTCAGGAATTCACGTCTTGGGCCACCCATATCCAAACCTTCTTCAAAGCAGCCAGCATCATCATTAAACTTGATAAACAAGTCGTTGTTGTCAGAGTACGTGCTCCGTCGAAGTCCTCGAATAGCTCCATCCCATACATCCGACCTCGATATATTGAATCTACTGACTTTCTTGTGGTCAATTGCCAAGTCCAAATCAGATTTCATAGCTGCACATCTGTGTCTCTAAAGAAAAATAAACATCCATCCATCCATCCATCCTCATATATGAATCTACTGACCTCCCCTTCTCCTCCAGCTCATCCGGGTCAATGCGTTCCCAGGCCAGCCGAGAGATAAATCTCTCAGCGCGTCCTGGGTCTGCCCAATAATTTCAGGGGTGCCAGATGAACCACCTCAACTGGCTCTGTGTCTGAGCCCCTCCCGGATGGCCGAAAACCCTATCTCTAAGGGAGAGGCCAGCCAATCGGAGGAAACATATTAAAAAAAACATATTAAAAAACTGTATATACACATCATTACTCAATGATCATATTTTGCATGAAATTATTATATACAGAACCAAATGGAAGTTAATTTGATATAAATGCCTAAATTACTAGCTCAGGTTCTTCCGGGGGCAGATCTTTGGTTTTACAAGGTGCAACATCCTCATCCTCAATCACAATTGGTTCGAACAACTCTGTGTAGTTTCTGTGGAGCAAAAACATTATGTATACAGTATATATGCAATAACAATAATGACTAAGCACATAGTTCCAGCTTTGCAAAAATATAAAATTCGACATTTCTGTCAAGAGTGAAATGTAAAGGTTTAAAATACATTCATAAAAATGTATATCATGTCTATTATGTTGTGAAACATAATAATGTTGTTGTTGTGTCTCATGGACTCATGAGACACAACACACCTGTAGCATGAGTTCTTAACAGTGACACATTCACTACTGCTGCCTGGTTCATCCAGATCTATAACCTGAAAATGAATAAAAAATGAATGACAAAAAAACAGTTAAATGTATTTTAATATTACAGGGCAGATGTTAAATGACTTGTAGTTGTTTAGTGCTTTACTCAGTGCATTACTCAGGTCCTACGAACCCCAAACCGCTTCTCTCTCTCATACACACACACTGTGTAGCTGTGGCTACAATGTAGCTTGTCATCACCATTATGTGAATGTGTGTTTTTGGGTGAAAGACTGAATAATGTGTGAAGAGCTTTTGGGTCTTATGGCTTTGATAAAATCCTATACAAGTAATAAAAATAGTTAATTACCTGTAGTGCTTCATTCATTTGAACACAATCCCCAGCACAATTTCTTAAAGGACAAAGAAAAGCATTTAACTTTCTTGACCATAAAAAAATATGTTGACACTTTAAAACGAAACAAACATCTAAATAGCAAACAAGCAATGCAAGAACTGAATAAGTGTACATCTCAATCATAAATAGTGTATGCAAATACTGTAAAAGAAACAACATGTTCTGAAAATATCCCTTACTCATTTTCTGCAATTTTTGGTAAAGGACTGCTTTCATCCTGTGGTTCCCATGGCTGAAATAAACACGCACATTCAAATAGAGAGGAGCTAAGTTAAAATAGTAGGGAAAAGGATTAATAAAATTAAAAGATCAATGAAATGTGTTTTGAATTCTACTTACCAGTGTATCAGCAAGCTCAAACTCAGTGGAACGTCTAACAACAACCTCTGAGTCAGAGTCAGACATTTCAGCAGCTACAAAACAGGAAAACAAAGTAAGTCTACTGAATTGTTACTAAGTTATAAATTAAGACTCACTCAATATAACCTAATATAACCTGCCATGTGGCAGATCTACGTTTAGCACTGCTTTGTGTCGAGTCGGGGATACACATAGATCTGCAACTGCTACAATAAAAAAGTGTCTGAAAAGGGGAGGGGCCATCTGGCATGTTATTTTGAGCTGATTGTGGGATGCGCCAGCAAATGCCTGCCTACCACGATTTGTCTTTTGCCAATCACAGTAAATAATTTGCTAAACCCAGTCAGGAGAAAAGCACACAAATTGTTAACATCAGAAAATGCACAAATAAATTACCTTTGCTCTATCCATCCATCTTCATCCGCTTTATCCGAGGCCGGGTCGGGGGGGCAGTAGCCTAAGCAGGGAAGCCCAGACCTCCCTCTCCCCAGCCACCTCCTCCAGCTTATCCGGGGGAACACCAAGGCGCTCCCAGGCCAGCCGAGAGATGTAATCTCTCCAGCGTGTCCTGGGTCTGCCCTGGGCCTCCTCCCGGTGGGACATGCCCGAACACCTCACCCAGGAGGCGCCCAGGAGGCATCCTTGTCAGATGCCCGAACCACCTCAACTGGCTCCTTTCGATGTGGAGGAGCAGCGGCTCTACTCTGAGCCCCTCCCGGATGGCTGAACCTCTCACTCTATCTCTAAGGGAGAGGTCAGCCACCCTTCGGAGGAAGCTCATTTCTGCCGCTTGTATCTGCGATCTCGTTCTTTCGGTCACTACCCAGTGACCGTAGTGGGTAGTGAATTACCTTTGCTCATTTTTCAAAAAACAAATTGTCTCTGGTTGTCTTAAAACAGATTTAATAGCCGCTTCTACAAGTGCGTCCACCAGCACAGCCATGTTTGTTTTGCTTAGGCACATGCTGCTATTGTCATACCTGAGCACCCACCACTGTGCCCACCCAGAAGCACAATGCTAACAAACGATTGGTCCACACCAACATTGGAGTCTAGGCAGACAGTTTATTTGGAGCCGCACAAGATGGATTTTCATGGGTTTTGAAAACTACAAATCTCCAAAGTTAATAATGGATGAATGCAAAAATAATAGAGAGCATAGATGAAATCTGACTCAGGTACAAAAATTTCCGGATTTAATGTTTCTTGGAAGTAGATAAAACTGTAAGTTTGTTTTTTTAATGCCGTCTAGACCTTATTTTTGGCAGGCATTACGTTATGCAGATAATGCATTTTTAGAGGCTGCACTTCAGTTGCACTATGAGCTCCAATTATATAGATATACGCTGTTTGCAAATGGATATAAACTTTGCCCAAGGGACTAAAAGTGGCTCCAAACTTGCCTGGGTGAGTAAATGTATATTAAAAATTAGATCCAGGTTGAAAAAGAAAAACTAAACTTCCTCACCCCATTAATTTATGTATAATATTGACTTGGGTGCTTAATGGTAGCAAAATGAAATTCCTATTTAAAACTTTACAACTATTAAAAATAATACAATGTATGTTTAAATCCACAAAAAACACTGCCAACCTACCTTCTTCAAAGTCGCTTTTTATACAGATGAAAAGTGTAATCCTTTGATAAGGCTTGCCAATTTCAGCCTTATAAGCCCCAAGAGTAAATGGACTATTGGTCCCAGGGATATTAATCACCTCTGTGCCATCAGGATACAAGAGGAGGAATGGTCCATCTCTCAAGTCTTTGTTAAAGTCCCTCATTTTTTTAACAGCTTCACTGAGGAGACTTGTGGCAGAGCTGTCAGGGTCAATTCTTAGCGCAACATTTTTTCCACGATATGGCCTCAAACCATCTTTCTTAATGGACATCAAGCCAATATTTATCTGTAAGGAAAAACACAGGGATGATGAGAAGCTAAGATTAATCAAAGCTGCATTATGCAAACAATAACCTATAATATACACATTTACATATGAACAGTTAGAACTAGCTTCGTAGTAATAAACCCAATAGCAAATAACACAATAAAAGTCACACCAACATCCTTCTTATATTGCAGTACTTACATGGTAAGCGCACACACATTATTGATTCACAAAAGTGAACACGTTACACAGCCACCTCACCTATCTGCTGTGCAGCACTGAAACAAACCAAACACGCTCACAACAAGAACTACAATACTGAGGTGCATCATGAGGAATGTAGTAAGATGCAAAATGCGCTAAGCAGGCAGACTTTTAGCACCTGCAATAAAAATTCCAGACCGCTTTCTTTGGGACAACCTGCATAATCAGCAGCTGCCAAATTCTTTATTGTATTTTGTTTGTAGCTTTTCTACATCAAACTTACACAACACCCCTAAGGAATAATAATGGAACGTAATTAACCAGTTAACATCAGCTTATAACAAACTACCTGAACTTTTGCTTTTGCAGTCTTCTTTAATCCCATTCTACCACTAGAAAATTTTTGCCTCTCCTCATTTTTCTTTTTCTTGTACTCCATAAAGGTGCTGTAAGTTGGAGTCGGGCAGGTTGGGCTTGTCTGCAATGCTAAAGGGAAACAAAAGAAAATGTTACATATACATACTGTACACACAGGCAAAATATAATATTTCACACAGTATGCTGATTGAGACAACACTGAATAATTTTCATTGATAAAAATAGCTCCCGAGGATGCTAGTAACATCTATAGGTGATACACTATTTGAGTTACGGATATAGTGGGAAAAGGCATTTTAATTTACCTGGCTCATTTAGCCTAATGAGCGGGCTTGATTAAATCCGAAATAATACAATATAATATAATATAAATGCCTACTTGTGAGTTTAAATCTACAAACATGCAGTGGTGATTATCAGTGCTGCGAACGTTATTTTACATATAATTAGTGGTTTCACAAAAATGTTACTGAGTTGCAGACTGAAATACTCTTAAATAGCTAGCCTAGTTAGCACTTGCGGAGTGGCAATTTATTCAGTTGTTCCGTCAGATTGTGTTTCCCCGTCACGATCTGTTTCCCCTATGTGACGGGTGTTAAAACACATGTCATATAGCGTTTCCCCTGATTATTACAGGGGGAACAGTATGTGACAGGTGTAAAGACACCTATCAAGGAGCCAGTGTTTCCCCAGAATATTATAGAGAGAATGTTTCTCTCTAGTAATTTGTACATTGTAATCAGATCATGCCATTTTATTTTGATTAACTGCACAGTGCTTTGCCCCTCCCCCAATATTCATACATGTTTCTTAATTATGCTTTAATATTTTCTCGTGTGAATGAACATCCGTGCTACTTTTAACTCCACTTTATTTTCCCCCTTTTTTTGCAAAGAAATAAACAGATTATCTTATTCTACAAAATGGTTTTTTTAAATGCTTGGCATCATTATTATTTGTTTATTGTTAAATCTGTCTGCCTGTCATCATGTACACAATACTATCGATCCACCACCCCTTATTTTGGATTGAGGACTGAGGACCGTAGCAGAGGTAATAGTGGCGAAATGCTGTGCGAAAACAGGAATTTTGACCTTCCACGGGTGCCGTTGCTCCCATGTGTACGAGCAGAGAGCTGCGAGTACAGTTCGGGAGCGAGCTTGTAGCGAGGACGCGCGATTTTTGCCGCGTGAGCAACGCGGAGAAGCAGGGGAAACAGATCGTGACGGTGAAACACTATCTGACGGAACACCGTCAATTCGTAGTAATGCACATCATTTAACATTCTGTATTGGTAACAGCGTCAAAACAATGGAAACTGTAGTTAGTTAAATTATTCCATTACTAATAAAAGAATTGCGTTACCTAAAACCCTAAAACCTTTCAATTAACAGCTATTAGCGACAAAAGTGCTAGCGACAAAAGTACTAGCGTCAGTAAGCTCATATGTCCATGAGCAACAGAAGCCTTGGAATTTGATTTTAACTCACTGGATGGTTGTAGAGGGTCTGTGATAGAGTCTTGAAGTCTTTTGCCACAGCCGCTGCAAAAGTTTGGTGACTGCTCTACCAACTTTTTTCCACAACTTGGACAAAACATGTTGACTGCTCTTTCTCATAACCACGTTCGGCAGAACAACTTCCGGTTCAAAAGGCTACCGGATCCATCATCCAATCAGTGATGCCTGTTGTTGCAGCATTGGTACCTACCTCTTCCGGTTTGGTTTTTGTTTTTGCGCTTTTCAATTTGTTGTGCGCTTTGTGATTTGTTTTTGCGTTAAGTGATTTGTTGTTGCGCTTTTCAATTTGTTTTTGCGTTAAGTGATTTGTTGTGCATTTTGTGATTTGTTTTTGCGTTAAGTGATTTGTTGTTGCCCTTTTCAATTTGTTTTTGCGCTTTTCAATTTGTTGTGCGTTTTGTGATTTGTTTTTGCGTTAAGGGATTTGTTGTTGCGCTTTTCAATTTGTTTTTGCGCTTTTCAATTTGTTGTGCGTTTTGTGATTTTTTTTTGTGGTTTGCACTTCAGGGCCACCGTAGAAAACTGACTGTTTAAGTGGAAAATTGTAAAGGAGTCTGAAAAAAACCACAAAAAGAAACATATACACAATCACACACACAAATAGAAAATGCATTAACCTTAGAATACAAAAGAGCTCATGAAGATCAGATAGCATGTTGAGCATATGAGTCTGTTTATCATCTTGTCCAACTCGCTTAGTGTGTAGTAGTTTTTAGAAAAGAAACTTAGAATTCAGTGATGATGGTGTGCAAGTTGTGTGGCGTTTAGCAAGATTTTCTGTGTACTGAGCAGGTGAAATTATGTTAAGTGGACCTGAGAGTGTCAGGACCCTGAAGAACTTGTGGCAAAATGTTCTGTGTTTAAGATTGTTGAGGTTGTTGTTGTAGTGATGGGTTACTTCTATCGGTTAGATTTGTGTTGTTTTCTTATTTTAATAGAGGGAGTTTTTATGGACGTGTCTAGAATTGGGCCCATTATTTTTGTAACAGTGCACTTAGAGAAAACCTGTCAGGTGATTTTGTTTTGCGCTTTGATGAGCAAATAATCAGCTCTCTTTTTTTCTCATTTTTGTTCTAAGCAGGCCTGCAACAGTGAATAACAGCGCTGAAAATTCCCGGGAGAACAAACATAAGGTGACCTTTTCCAGATTACAATGGGCGGAGGAGAAGGCTAAGTCTCTGTCTAAAAGGATTGCCGCGAGCCAATCCCATTCAAAAGCAGAGAGAACTATTTTCCTAAAAAAAACCCAAAATAAAACAAATGAATGAGCTCATGTTGCTGAGAGTGAAGACTGATTATTTGCGAGGGAGTCTCCACTATCAGCAATACCTGGTGTGAATGCGTGTGAATGGATGTGTGTAAATGGACGGTGACTGGACGGACGAGGACCGACTGGACACTGAGATAAAGACTGGACTAAGGTTAAACACAGGATTGATAACTGTTCTGTTTTAAGTTTCCTTTCTTATAACACAGATTGGATCATAAGTGAGGAAAACTCAGTATGAAATGTGAAGTTGAGGCTAACATACAGGTTTTGTTTCGAGGAAGTTCCAAGGATGCAGACTGTCGATGGAGCCAAGAAAAGATTTGACATGATGATTAAATTGATTTCATTCCTTAAACACAGGTTTGCAGGGCCGGAGCAGATATACCTGAGAGGAGGATGGCTGAGGTGTGAAATGATATGACTAACCTTTTTCTTTAATTTCCTAAGCTCGAGTGAAGGATTTTGAGTTTGTAACACATAAGATGTGTTACAAAAGGGGGGATTTAAAGGATTTAAGGTTTAATTTGAAATGGGTTTTAGGATTACTTGATGACGTTTGGGGTTTTTGATAATTTAGATATGGTAAAACAGAGGCAGAAATGATTATTTTCATGTTCTTTTTGATTTCTAGAATAAGAGGTTATAATTTAGGCTTACACATACAGATATGTCAAAGGAAAATCGTGTATATGTGATCAGCTACATGAAATGTATTCTTTTAGGATCACTAAGCAAATGTCTACGTGACTTTTCACCTAATAACTTTTGTGACGATAAACTTATTTACCAACTAGCAGCTTCCTCTTTTCTAGAACATACAGACTTAGAAAAGGGGAACCTCAGCTACGGTGTGATTTAAAGAAATCCCCTGTCAAGATATTACATAGATTTATTTCTAGGGTCTATTTCTAGACCGAACGGAACCAACCAGAGAAAGGAGAAGAACAGAGCACAAAGACACCTAGTTGTTTACATTGCAAAGAAGATCAAAAGCTTGTTAGACATAGGTTATAATGGGAGCATAAAAGTGATGAGAGGGACTTTACATAACATAAAAATCCTGCAACAATTCGTAAATTGCCCAAACACAGTGTTCAGACCGGATATGCGCTACCCGTTAAATCAGGCCTAAGTTTTAAAGATGAAATGGGTTAACTCGATAGAGGATGTTTCCAAAGGTTGAGAAAATAATGTAGGACCTTTTACCAGGAGAAAGCTAATTGTATCTTTTACACTTTACAGTGTGCACTGAGGGAAGTCAGGAATAGTTTAAACTAGGATTGAAGAAAAAATTAAACTGGGTGAAAAGGGGGTGTAGCAAGTAGATTTAGGGCAGCTCACAGCCCGGCGTAAACACAGCTTAAGTTATTTGCCGGAGGTTTCTTCCTGTTAAAAAGGGAGTTTTTCCTTCCCACTGTTGCCAAACTGCTTGCTCAATAGGGGGTCACATGATTGTTGGGTTTTTCTCTGTATCTATGAAGCGCCTTGAGGCAACTTTTGTTGTGATTTGGCACTATATAAATAAAATTCAATTGGATTGTATTGAAGTAAACTTAAATGTGATAAATTAGGAATTAGCTCGTTTCTCAAGTGAGAAATGAAAAAAGGGGACTGTTAGGAATAAAAGAAATATTTTTAATGTGTATCTGCTCATTATCTTGTTTTATGTACTTTAATAATGAAGGCTTGTAGAGCAAGGCCACTTTTGACTCACAAACAAGTGCTCAGCCGGACTGAAAAACAGGAAGTTTTAGTGCACAAGGCATATTAATAAATCAAGACACAGAAAAGAGGAATTTTCCATATAAGCAATGTTTGAGACTGTGTGACGTGTAAAGTACCGAAATAACACCATATAAGTCACAGCTGATGATTCTAATGTTAGAGAGCTCTTGCAACTGGCGTCTGAGCTGTGCAGAGGTCTCTCTCTTCCGGAAGATGATTGAATAAAGAAAGACAGGTACTTATGTAGGTCAGCATAAGGTTGAGTCCAACAGAAGCAAGGCACCCTACATGCACACAGCATGCAGCAGGGGTTGCCAAAATAATACAGAGAACAGCACATGTAGTGAGAGAACACCCACTAAAAGTTTAAACACAGTGTGGTGGCATATGTGAACTTGCAAGCGTTCACTATGACATCATTAGCACAACAGAGACTGAGTAAAGTTTTAGATGCTCCAAATCTGACATTTACACATGAAGGAATCAATATGGGAGATTTAATGGGATCAGGAGAACCTCATGATTGTGCTAAGAAAGCAGAAGTTGAAGGGAAAGTCAGGGAAGATTTAAAAGCAGAACCTATTCCTGGAGCTGAGGATTGGTTCACAGATGGCTGCTGTCATCGTGATGAAGAAGGATCGAAAGCAGGCTATGCTATAGTCTGCCAACAAGGAACTGAATTTGAGCCCACGTGGAACTCCAGCGGTGGAAGGAGCCACGCTGGACGGGTCCTTACGAGGTCATTGCCAGAACAACTACAGCAGTTCAACTAAAAGGGAAAGGCGATACCTGGTATCATTGGTCGCAGTGTGCGCTAGCACATGAGAGTTTGGTAGAGGAAAACTCCTCTACACCCAACACAGGTGGCAACGAGCCGAGGCAGAATAAATCCTCTCACCTGTGCAACGGGCCAACCAGTAGTCCATCTGGGAGGCCGAAGAAAGAAGAAGAGCAGCGCAGAAGGTCGCCACGCCAGCAGAAAGGAGCGGTGACCAGTTGAGAACTCCAAAAAAGCAAGGGAGTTTCATTCCAGAACACAAAGTTTATACAACATGATGCAAACACACGAGTCAGAGACACGTAATGAGTAAAACTGATTAGAATGTTCCTTACAACTACATGTCTATTGTATGCAATGATATTAACTATGGCTGTGTTGTTTATTGTCTATATTTTGCAGGGCACTCCGGACCCCTTGTCTGAACACGGAGCCAGTCCAGCACAGCACTTCCTGAGACTATAGTTGCTAAAACAGGATCGGTAAAAAGACAAAAGCGCGAGGTGTCAGGTAAAGGTGATGAGTGTCTCAGCATGAATAATGGCATAGAGTTGAATTATGTTAAAGGGTCTACCAGCGCATTCACGTTTGATTTGTGTGACGTCATTAAGTGTACAGGAGCTAGTAGTAGCTGGAGAGCGTATGATGTATGGGTCTGCAATCACCCCATGATATGCTTCCGTAAGGCTGTTTGGGGCCCCTCATGGGGCAAACACATTTACACACGTAAGAGACATATTTTGGCCAAAAGAGGGACCCAGGGTACACATGCTTATGATCCTCGCCTGAACTTACCAACTTGGATAGACTCCATAGGAGTGCCCAGGGGAGTTCCAGACGAGTACAAGCTGGTAAATCCGGTAGCTGCAGGATTTGAAAGTATATTCCTTTGGGTAACACCTAATAAGAATGTTGATCGCATTAACTATGTTCATTATAACTTGCTGAGACTCTCTAACCTAACCAGGGACGCTATGGTGGGGTTTATAGAACAATTGGGTCCGAGTTCGCCGATGGGCGTGCAGAATCGAATGGCCCTTGACATGTTGTTGGCAGAGAAGGGAGGCGTGTGCGCCATGTTCGGAGACATGTGCTGCACCTTTATTCCCAATAATACTGCCCCAGATGGCTCAGTAACCCGAGATCTGGAGGGCCTGAAAACTTTGTCTAAAACCATGCATGAGCACTCAGGTATCGAAAACCCGCTGGAGTCCTGGAGGACATCCGTGTTTGGACAATGGAAAGGTGTGGCTATGTCAGCGATGTTTTCCTTGGCTGTACTGTTGGGAATACTGGTCATCGTTGGTTGTTGTATCATTCCTTGTGTCAGCGGATTGTTGGTAAAGGTAATGGCGAGGGTTGCGAACCCTGACTGGGTTGAGGTCATCTACCAGATGAACTTAGAACCCATAGAGTGGGGCAGGGAGTGATACAACACGAAGTGTGGTGACATTCCTTGTTGGAATGTCAAAAGAGGGAATGTTGCGGTTCAGAGATTCTTTTATTGCTGCCATATAATCTGCCTTATGATAAATGCATTAATAACATGTTTTACAGTATTATTTTATCAGTAATATTTCTTACAGGGTTCATATTGCATCGAATATGTTTGTCATCACATTCATTCTATTCACAGGTAGAGTTCATTTTATACACATTGCATATCTATGTTGATTTGGAGTTGATGTTCCATCCAAGAGGGTTTAAAGCTTCACTGGTGAGAGTGTCCAGGTGATACATGTTGAGGGAAGATGAGAACATAGCAGGTTAATTGCATGCATGCTTACAATACACATCAAATCTAGCAGCAGGCCTGAGCAAAGGCCTAAGTGTCTTCTGCTTCTTTTTGAGACCTGCGCCAATTCCTTCTACTTAGTGATTGATGACGAGGGTCAATTATTAGCCCTTAGAGACCCTGAAGCTTGAAGTTTATTACCTTAAAAGGCAAGTGTTATAGAAAAGAGAAGTTACATGTCTGTTTATAGTTATTAGAGATGTACAAGATGTACCCTTGTCTGTAAGCAATGACTGTACACAATGTATTTTTGACGTGTATTGACGTGTATGTGGAGGTGTGATCCTTACTGCTATAAAACCCGCATCCATTGTATTTTTGTCAGAGGAAGACATATGCTGATGTTTCCTCTCCGGTGTTAATAAACTCATCGTTTGATTGCACTTTTCTGGACCCTCTGTCATTTGTTCTTCTGGTCTCCAGTTGATTGATCTCGCTTCACCCACCTCGGCCTCTCCGACCACATCTGCATTATGCTGGTCCCCACCTACCATCCCCCACTACGACGCTCCAAACCCACACAGAAAACCATCACTGTGTGGCCCAACGACGGAGACTCTGTACTGCAGGACTGGTTTGAATGCACAGACTGGCAGGTCTTCAGTGATGCTGCTGTGTATAAGGAGAAGCTGGATTTGGAGGAGTATACATCTGCTGTCCTTGGCTACATCAGTAAGTGTGCGGAGGATGTTACTACCACCAAGTCTGTGATGTGCTATCCAAACGAGAAACCCTGGCTGAATGCACAAGTCCGTGCGCTGCTGAAAGCCAGGGACGCCGGCTTCAGGTCTGGTGATGCACAGAAACTCAGGAGGGCCACATACGCATGGAAGATTCAGGGTAATTTTTCTTCCCAGGATCCACGCAGTATGTGGAGGGGTATCAAGTGCATCACTGACTACAAAACCAGGGATACACAATGCCCCAGGGACCCTTCTCTGCCTGAGGCTGTCAACGGGTTCTACGCCAGCTTTGAGGACCCTAACACCCCCCCATCAGACTCTCCCCACCACCAGATGAAGAAACCCTCAGTGTGACAGCAGCTGAAGTGAAGAGGACCCTCAAGAGGAAAAGCTGCCGGCCCAGATAACATCCCCGGGCGGGTTTTGAGGAACTACGCTGATCAGCTCTCTGTAGTCCTGACAGACATTTTTAACTCCTCCCTCATCCAGCAGCTGTCCCCACCTGTATGAAGACTGCCACCATCATCCCAGTCCCCAAGAGCTCTGCTGTGACAGGTCTAAATGACTATCTGCCAGTAGCGCTCATGTCGATCGTCATGAAATGCTTTGAGAGGCTGATTATGGCCCACATCAAAGCCACCATCAGCTTCACTTCAGACCCACACCAGTATGCCTACCGAAAGAATCAATCCACAGAAGATGCCATCTCTTCTGTGGTTCACACCACCCTCACCCACCTGGAGCAGAAGAATTCCTACGTCCGTTTGCTCTTTGTGGACTTCTCATCTGCTTTCAACACAATGATCCCACAGACACTTGTTGATAAATTACTGACTCTGGGACTGAGCTCCTCTCTTTGTAACTGGGTTCTGGACTTCCTGATTGCAGTCTGTGAGGATCCACAATGTCTCCTCATCTTCCATAGTCCTCAGCACCGGCTCCCCTCAGGGATGTGTGTCCCCTCCTGTTCACGCTGCTTACATATGACTGCTCACCCAACCATCCAGGCTGTCATATTGTGAAGTTTGCTGATGACACAGCTGTGGTTGGTAGCATCACAAACAATCGGCTACAGGAAGGAGGTGGAACAGTTAGAGGACTGGTGCAGGAAAATCTCTGCTTAAATGAGAAGAAGGCGAAGGAGATGATTGTGGACTTCAGGAGGGGGAGACACACACACACACCCCTGCATGTCGGAGGATCTGCAGTCGAAGTAGTACCCAGGTACAAGTACCTGGGTATGTACCTAGATAGCAACCTCACCTGGAAAAACAACACTTCCAGTCTGATCAGAAAGGCTCACCAGAGGCTCTACTTCCTGAGGAGGTTGAGGCGTGCAGGAATGGAAAGCTCAGTCCTCATCTCCTTTTACAGATGTGCAGTGGAGAGTGTTCTGTGCTGTGGCATCAACGTGTGGCACGGAAACTGTACTGTGGCAGAGACGAAAGCTCTACAGAGGGTGGTGAAGGCTGCACAGAGAGTTGTCAGAGGCAGCCTCCCAACCGTCACAGACATATACATCTCCAGATGCAGGAAGAGGGCCACCTGTATCATGACCCAGCACACACACTCTTTGTCCCGCTCCCCTCAGGCAGGAGGGTGAGGAGCATTAAATGTAAAACCACCAGACTGAGAAACAGCTTCATTCCAGAAGCTGTGAGACTTCTCACTGCATAAATGGACAAGAACTGCTATTGTAGCACCTTAATCACTACTGACACTTTCTGACACCATCACTTTATCAATGATGGTCATCATGCCCTTTGCTGCTAAAATATTTATTTAGTCCTATAGTTATACCTACACTCTATATCCATACTCCATACTAGTACTCAGGTAGTTGCACTCTATCGTATTATCGTATTATTTATCGTATTGTTTAATTACTTGTTATTCTGTTTGTAAAAAAACAACAACAAACAAAACAAAACAAAAAAACAACTATTTATTTATTAATAATAAAATTCTGTGTCTTCATTATTTTGTTTCTTTGCGCTCCAGGACTGTATGTACATAATTTCACTCCACCTCATGTTAACATGTGATACGAATGACAATAAAGCTCCTTGAATCCTTGAACCTTGTATGTGAGGAGCAGGATTTTGAATTCTGGATTTAACAGGGAGCCAATGAAGGGAAGCCAATACAGGAGAAATATGATCTCTTTCTAGTCCCTGTCAGTACTCTTGCTGCAGCATTATGGATTAACTGAAGGCTTTTCAGGGAGTTTTTAGGACTTCCTGATAATAATGAATTACAGTAGTCCAGTCTGGAAGTAATAAATGGATGAACTAGTTTTTCAGCACCACTCTGACACAGGATTTTTCTAATTTTAGAGATGTTGCACAAATGAAAGAAGGCAGTCTTACATATTTGTTTAAGCACTGAACCCTGTGGAACTCCATAATTAACCTGAGTATATGAAGAAGACTGTATTTACAAGAACAAATTTGAGTCTATCAGACAGATATGATGCAAACCACTGCAGCGCAGTACCTGTAATACCTACAGCATGTTACTCTAATAGGATATTATGGTCGACAGTATTGAACACTGCACTGAGGTCTAGCAGGACAAGCACATAGAAGAGTCCACTGTCAGAGGCCATAAGAAGATCATTTGTAACCTTCACTAAAGCTGTTTCTCTGCTGTGATGGGCTCTGAAACCAGACTGAAACTCTTCAAATAAGCCATTCCTCTGCAGATGATCTGTTAGCTGTTTGACAACTAATCTTTCAAGAATGTTTGATATGAAAGGAAGGTTGGAGATTGGCCTATAATTAGCTAAGACAGCTGGGTCTAGAGATGGCTTTTTAAGTAAAGGTTTAACTACTGCCAGCTTGAAGGCTTGTGGGTGGGGGCCACTAGAGGCTATAAGAGCTTGAGTAACCCTCCACCAGTTTGAGATTTGCTGTGACCCTCTTCATGCATGTCTCCCCTCCGGATGGTTTGTGCTCTTAAAGTGTTGAATTGTATGGAATAAAATAATTGTTGATTGAGCATTTATACACCGAGTATTGTCCTTCCTTCAGCCCAAAGATCGAAAGAATTGGGAAGATTTAACAATTTGGTGCTGTGACCCGGATCTTTGGTGTGCTGAGGAAGGCAGATTTGGCCTGTGGTGAGATCGTGAGGCGAGGCGAACAGAGGACCGGTCCAAATATGAAAAGGTAAGCACAGTCTGTTGTATTGTAAATACCAAATGTGCATATTGGGCTTTCCAAATTAATCTGTTCACTTAGTTACACATATTTTCACATTAAATTTGTCGGTGTCTGGTTACTAACATCATAAGTCGGCACGAGATACTAACATCATAAGTTGAGGCTGAATTCCAGTGTGTCATTGGAAATGCCTCTAGCAAGAAACTAACAACATACTACGTTGAGACTAGAGTTGCAGCCCACGTTACCTTCCACATTTAACTTTGTCTATGACTGGCTTCTGTTGCAAGAAACGGGGAAAACTTCTAAGACGCGGCCAAAGTTTAGTATATGAAATAGAGGTGAAATAGAGGCTGGCTTGTGGTGCGCTTGCATTTCGAAGGTGAGCTCAGAGGTTTCTGTGTGTGTTTTTGCATGTGAGACGCGCTTTCTGTGTGTTACATTGTGTGAAATATGAACATGGTGACAGTGACGGTTAATGTGTGAATTGGAGGGCACTAAAGCGGAGACACATTTTAGGATCTAAGGTTGACGCCTAGTGGACCTGTGGAAATTAATTTTGCCCTGGGGTTGGCTCCCCCACCGTACTTTGGATGCAGGGTATGGACCAGCGGCGTCTGGAGGTCCAGGTTTATAACCTGAGAGCTGAGGGCCCTCAAATGATAACAGAATAACACTGAAACGGCCGTGTAATCACGGGTTTACATTTATTCTGGACTAGAACGAGACACATTTTGCGATCAAAGTTTGAGTTCTATCATACGTAAAAAGGTTCAGTGGTTGAAATTGTTGATTGCTTTGTGCCTGTCCCCTGACGAGTGTGTAAAAATAAAAAATAGAAACAAAGGAAAAAGAAGAGAGTAAAGAGGGCAATTTGGAGCCACATAGAGATAGAAGGGCATAATTGGGTGTAATACTCTGTGGTGTAAAGAAAAAAGAGGAGTCAAAGCAGTAAGAGGTGAGTAGTGGTGTGAAATATGTTGGGTTTTAAATCTGACGTGGAGAAAGGAGAAATAAAGCGAGAGTGGAGAATTATTGAGAAGCAGAGAGAGGAATGTGTTGTGAGACTGGCGTGCAGTTTGCGCTGTAAAGGTGGGTGTGTTGCCTGCTTGTCTATTTAACAGTGATGAAAATGAATAAATAAATCTCTTAGTGTGTTAATACAGGTGGCTAGGGACCTGGACCAACCGCCCACCACAAGCACAGCGGCCGAAGCAAAATTATAGTAATGGGAACCACACCCAGCAAGAATCAGCAGCTGTGGAACCGACAGCAGCAAGGAGAGAATTAGAGGAGAAACTAAAGCGTTAAGAGTACACATAATTGGGTTGGATTTTGGGCCAACGGACTTGTGGAGGTTGGGAAAGCGTCCGGAGCATCGCAACAAAAGGTGAAACAAAAACACACACAAGCAGAGAAATGTGAGAGAAAGGCACCTTTGAAGGAAACATCTTGTTTGGAAAAAGAAAAAGCTAAGGCAGAGAGAAGCTTTGCTGGATCTGCAGCTTCACTGAACACACATAAAATTAACCAGCCTACAAACGCACACACATGCAATGAAGAAGCAGCTTAAGCTCATGAACACGTGAAGATTTTCCAGCAAGCTTAAAGCAGCGAAAATTAACATACACCTGTTGTTAAATGATGAATTTTATCCATTACTAACAAATAAACTCTCTGGGTTGCAGGACAACTTAACTTCAAAAAGAAAGAGACTGGTATGACCAACCAGTGATGAAACAACAAATTTAGTGGTTAAGAGAGTCAAATTGTGAGATGTTTTCTGCTGATTGAACAACACAAGTGATTACTGAAGGAAGGAAAATTCTCTTTTGTGAGTTTAAACATGATCTTAAGGATTTAAACATGTACCTGTGTTGTCCTGTCAACTTGGTGGGCTATGAGTGATTATATCGTGAGAAAAAACAAAAAAAAGGGGGAGAGAAGGTTGACACAGGGCCTGGCCCGGTGTTTCTCCCCTCTCTGAATAACAGCCAACACAACACACGCTTTGGGGTCACCGCACCCTATGCCTCAGAGGAACAGCCACAGCACACAGCCCATGGCAGAAGTACCACTATCACTCTGGGAGAGCATGAAGTGAGGCGCACCCTGCGGGCCGTTAACCCGAGGAAGGCGGCCGGCCCAGATGGCATACCAGGACGTGTGCTGAGGGACTGCGCAGATCAGCTTGCCTATATTCTCACCAGGATCTTCAACCAATCCCTTGAACAGTCAATTGTCCCACCTTGCCTCAAGACCTCCACCATAATACCTTTGCCTAAGAAACCTCATATCTCTAGCCTAAATGACTATAGACCAGTGGCACTAACCCCGGTGGTGATGAAGTGTTTTGAGAAACTTGTGCGCTTTCACATCATAGCAGCCCTACCTTGCAACCTCGACACACACCAGTTTGCCTACAGAGCAAACCGATCGACAGAGGACGCCATAGCAACAGCACTCAATGCAGCATTAACACATCTGGAGAAGCAAGGAAACTATGTGCGTATGCTCTTTGTGGATTATAGCTCTGCATTTAACACCATTCTCCCATACAAACTGGATGCTAAGCTAAAAGACTTGGGGCTGCCCCACAGCACCTGTAGGTGGATTAATAGCTTCCTCACCGACCGCAGACAGAGAGTGAGAGTGGGATGTCACACATCTCCAGCCCTAAATTTGAGCATTGGGTCGCCACAGGGCTGCGTGCTTAGTCCACTGCTCTACTCGCTTTACACACATGACTGCATCCCCGCCCACCAGAACAATACCATCGTAAAGTTTGCAGACGACACTACTGTGGTGGGGCTTATATCGGGGGGAGACGAGTCTGCCTATAGAGATGAGGTGGAGCGGCTGTCTTCACGGTGTAAGGATAACAACCTTCTTTTAAACACGAAAAAGACTAAAGAACTCATAATCGACTACAGAAGACATAAGACAGAAATTCAACCATTAATCATCAACGATGACTGTGTGGAGAGGGTGACAGACTTCGCTTCTTGGGAGTCAGCATAGAGGGAAACTTATCCTGGAGTGTGAACACCTCTGAGCTACTGAAAAGACACAACAGAGACTGTACTTTTGAGAGTACTCAGAAAGAACAACATCACACAGAGACTGCTGGTGTCCTTTTATAGAGCCTCCATCGAAAGCATACTAACGCACTGTATAGGCATCTGGTACGCTAGCTGCACAGTGGCTCAGAAGAAAGCACTACAGGGAGTAATCAACGCTGCCCAAAGGACAATCGGCTGCCCTCTCCTCAAACTGGAAGACCTACACAGTTCTCGCTGCCTCAAAAGAGCCCATAACATTATAAAAGATATTTCACATCCTGGACATTCCATGTTTGAACTGTTGCCTTCAGGTAAACGGTACAGAACCATATACACAAGGACTAACAGACTCAAACACAGTTTCTACCCAATTGCAATATCCTGTCTCAATGCTACTAAAAGTAGATAACGTTCACTGCCCCTGCTGTCAGTTGAAGACATGTTTTGTTGGATACACTAACATAATTGACTGAGTGTTTGATTGTTATATCACCTAAGGACGTATGTCAAGTGACTGTATGTCAAGTGACTGTATGTGGCATTAGGCCTGGATCGCTTTGGGTGCATTTATTGTATGAGTAGGTTGTATTTTATTTATTTTTCTACAGTATTTATAACATAGTTTTTTATAACATAGTTTTTTTAAGTATTTATTTCTGTGAATGTGCATCGATCAGAGACATCTCTTAATTTCATTGTACTTGTAACAATGACAATAAAGAATATTCTATTCTATTCTATTTTCCTGTTCGTCTGTTTTTGTTTTGTTTTTTGTTTTTTCTCTTTATGCTTGATTACAGGCTGCTTTGCTGGCCCTGGAAGCCGAGGCTGACCTGTGTTAAGGTTCAAAAGTTGGAGAAAAGGAGTACGGAGGGCTCACAAGCAAATAACAACTCTGGTCCGGAAGATGTGGTCAAAGCAAAGATTTATTGATTACACGCGTGGAGTCCGAAGCTGGGCAAAGTCAGCAATCGAACTGAACTCACGATGATTAAACAAAGGTTTTATATGGGTACAATAACAAAGCCCCCCTCTTTTGCAAAAATAGACAAGGTACAGCTTACGTCACCTAAACCACAAAATGTTCCGTGAACTTTAACATGGTTTAAAGAACATTACGTCTCTTGTCTCGACATCAGTTGCACTTCCTCTGAGTACTTCAGCACAATTCTGCATTTGCAGCAAAAAATACATCTCCACTTCTGCCCTACCAAAATAGATCTGTTATGGTGTGTATGTGTGTGTGTGAGTGTGTGTATGTGTGGGCGCCTGCTGTGTAGGCTATGTATGTGTCATGACCCCGTTTGCACCTTTGCCTCACACTGCTCGTCTTAGCCAGACATAGGCCTGTGCACATACACAGCTAAACTCTGTGTGATTTCTAGGGTAAATGTCACACTCGAACCATTAAGGAAACTTACTCAAACTGAACTGAAACTTAAAACTTACTCAACAGATATAAGGTATAAATGATAAAAACTTAACTCTTAACTTTAAAGAATATAAGTAATAAAAGATAAAAATCACTCCAGGCGTCTGTAAGCAGGTGTGTTGCCATTCCTTTCAGAGCTCCTGTCCTCCTCACCGTGTATTGGCTGATCCTTAACGCCTGCCAAGAGTTTCTGACCTTCACTTGACCAGGAGCCACAGCTCTTTAATAAGCTCAAATGCAATCATGTGTAAAAGATTAAAATCATTTTCATAACAAAAGTTCTCTCTTCTCAGATGTACCAATATGTTTGCTCGTCTCTACTACAGTTCAATCATTGAAAATTACACTGATCAGCATGCTTTGTGGAAATTACAGATTACATCATGGCAAAAGCATTTGTCAGACCCCTCACTCCCCTTTTGACCTCTGACTGACCAGAGGTCACCATACTTTCAGGTGCTTCACTCCTCGTCCCACACAGCGACTCCCATGTCCCTCAAAGGCATCATGGGTATGTGGGCTTCTGCTCCCGAATCCACTGCCTTCGTGATCACCTTTTCTAACAGAGCTCGGGCACAAGGAATGAGACAACAGCCACAGGTCACCAAAATACCCACCAACACAGCTAATGAAAGCATAATGGGAAGTACAAACCCTTTCCACTGTCCGAAGACCGAGGTCATCCAGCCCTCCAGCGGATTCTCAATTCCCGAATGTTCGTGCATGGTCTTAGAGAGCGTTTTCAACCCCTCTAGTGCTCGAGTGACTGACCCGTCTGGAGCCGTGTTATTAGGAATAAAAGTACAGCACTGATCACCGAACATCGCACATACACCGCCTCGTTCTGCTAACAGCATGTCTAAAGCCATTCTATTCTGCACCCCATCAACGAGGTCGGACCCACTTGCTCCACTAGCCCTTCCATCCCATCTCGAGTAAGGTTAGAGAGTCTCAGCAGATTATAGTGAACATAATTAATTCTATCCACATTCTTGTTAGGGGTCACAGGAAAGAGAGCAGCGATTATTGGAATATTTTCAAACCCGCGGCTATTTGATCCGCAAGCTTATACTCATTTGGAACTCCCCGGGCACCCCTATTGAGTCTATCCAGGTCGGCGAGTCCATCCTAGGATCATAAGCATGTGTTCCCTCAGCCCCTCTTTTTCCCAGAACGTGTCTCTTGCGCCTAGCTGTCAGTGTGCGTGTGTCGTGCTTTGGGAATGCCTTCACCCGGTTTCCTATTAACATAAGTGGCGCACCTAGCCTCACCATTGCGCACGTCCCCCACGCTTCCCAGAGGAACACGAGCCAAAAGAGTTTTATGTCCATAATAATAATAAAGCCCACTTCTAGCCCAGGTCCCAATCAAAGTGTTTGCATGACTTACATTGTTTGTGGTTCTCCTGTTTTGGTAACCGAACACCAACTTGGGTCAATTTCTCCCACCTCATATTTCACGTGATCTGTGGAGAACTTAAAACACGTATAATTATCTTTTTCGGCATAAATGGTCCCGCCTTCAGTATATTTATCGGTTGGGGGAAATAAACTGGACAACACCGTGCAGTTTCCAGTGCTCACCACTCCTCTGGTCAGTTGCAGCATACAGTCATAGCCCCACTGATCCTCTGGATGTAGTGGTGCTGGTTCTGTGAACAAACGTGGTCTAGCCGACGCACAAGCCACACAATTTGACACTTGCTGTTCCTCGGCATTTAATGCCATCCAGTCCAGCCACAAGTTACTGTCACTGAACCCGTGGCGCGTTCTATCAAATCCTTTGGTTTTAACCTCGTATAATCTACCGTGAGGACTCGCCTGGCTTTTGGTTCCCGTTCCTCTGGTGCTGCGGTAGACGACACGTTTCCTACTGGCTTGGGTTTTGGGTTGACAAGATTTATCCTAATTACCCCTGTCGGATCTGTTCCCACCATATCTATCCCGATTACCAGGTAAAACACACCTCCCGGACTTTCTGACCTAGGGAGAGCATTCCAAGGACCCAGGGAAAGAGTAATGGGGTTCTGAGAAGTGGAAAAATCCCTCTGTATTGCTATCCCTTTTAACCCTTCAGGCACTTGCGGCTGCCACCCCACTCCGGTCCATCCTACCACATTTCCCCAACCTGAATACACCACTGCCCTGCAGTATAAGACCCCAGGACAGCGTGACTTCCCCGACTGGAGTGAGGGCTCCCTCCCCGTGTGCATATGGCAGGGTGACTACAAATCCACACATCATATCCCCTCCAGCTGCTATTTACCCCTTCGCAATCTATCACTTCACATAAGTCAAACATATACGCACTTGTGGACCCTTTAACGTAGTCCAACTCTAGCCCCTTATATCTGCTGAGACACCCATCCTTTATACCCGAGATTTCACACTGTGTTCTCACCCTTGGCCCCCGTTTCGTGAACGATCCCTCTTGTGGTGCTGGAGTGGGCTGGCCTCCGGTCCGGACAGTTCGCTTGGGTTTTTCTGCAAAGTATAAACGAGCAAACATACGGCCATAATTAATATCATCACAGACATCAAACTCACAATAACAAGTAATATTTTAATTTGTGCCCTCTCCTCATGAGAGTCTAATTCATCATGGCGTGGCATTTTTCAACGTGTATTTAATGATTAAAAATAAAAGAATACAAAGCGTGGTTTTTCTGTGTCTCTTTGCTGCTTGCTTTTTCTTTCTCAGCTTTTTCCGCCACTCAGTTTGTGGTTGCTCCTTTCTGTAGGCGCGGCGACCTCCTCCTCTGCGGTTCTTCTTGCTTCGCCTTCGGGTAGACTATCGATCGGCCCGCTGCACGGGGGAGAGGATTTATTTTGCCTCTTAGATTTGTTGCTCCCCGTGTCCGGTGGCGCCGGGTCCTCGTCCACTAGGCTCTCGTCTGCTGCCGCACACTGCGTCCAATGGAACCAGGTGTCGCCTTTCCCTTTCAGCTGGACCGCTGTAGCCGTCCGCCCTGTCACCTCGCACGGACCTGTCCACCTGGGTTCCTTCCACTTGCGTTTGATGACCTTTAGCCACACCGCCTTGGCGTCAGGGACCTCTCCTTTCTCTCTGGGGTTCTCACACGTCACCTGTTTTGTGAAACTGGACACAAGGGCTTTCAACTCGTTAAAATATTCAGCATGAGACCTGTTCCTTTTCTGGGGCTGCTCCGCCGAGACCACTGTCCAAGGGGCTGGAAACTGTCTCCCGGTCAGCAGCTCGAACGGGGTAAAGCCTGTTGACTGATTCACAGAACATCGTATGGTCATCAAAGCAATGGGGAGTGCAGCTACCCAACTTAACCCTGTTTGTGCGCATATTTTAGCCATCTTATTTTTTAAGTTCAGATTCATTCTTTCTACTTTTCCCTGAGACTGGGACATTTTAATGAACACATGTGTGAGTTCAACACCTGGACTCCTGCTCTCCCCTCTACCATCTTTGACTTGACCCTGACCAAACGCTGCAGCAGCAGCTGGACCCACAACAACAACCTGAAAATGTCAACAGTGCTGCAGGAAAAGGATCTCATGCAGCGGAGATGGAGAGCATTAAACCTAAGGCCCGTTTCACTACATGGGGGAAATTTCGAGACAGCTTCAGCTGACAGAGCTGTGACGAGATGCCCATTAAGCGCGGATGAAAAGTGAGGCTGAGCAAAAGAATGCTGACCTGGATAACTCTGCCTTAACACTGTGCAGGACAGTGATGGACCAACACAGATGATCGGGCAGCAAAAAGGGCATACCAGGGACAGGAGGAGCAACTGAGGTCAAAAGGCACCTCAGAATGGACAAAACACAGAAGAAGATGCAGGTTTCACCTGCGGCGAGCCTGGACACTGGAGAAAGGACTGCCCCAATTGGGGTCAGAACCAGGATGGACAGAACTTTGAACAGCAGCAGCAATGAACACAAACAGACTCAAAAGGAGGAGGGCAGGACCCCAGGGCACGCTTCAGGCCGTGGTTTACCCAAAACGCCAGAACAGGAAAGTGATGAACACACACACACACGCCTACACACACGCTGATTCAGCTTGAAGTGAAATACACACATGAACACATGTGCACTCGTTGATAGAGTGAGAAATGACACACACACCTGAATCGAAATGCTGATTCACTGAGAAGTGATCCACACACAAATACACATGCACACACTCGTGCAATGAAGAGTGATGCACACACACACACACACACGCTGATGCAACGAAGAATGCTTTGCTAACAAATGCTTATGCTGATACGCAAAATGCTGCACACAAACATCCAAATACAGAATCTGTTTCAAGAAGCCATTGATTGTTTATTTGTTAAATGCGTTTTATGTCACCCAGAGGGCATTTATGTAGATGTAAGGAACAGGGTCTAAGATTGTCTGGTTATTAAAAAACAATGTCTGTGCGTGATGTCTGTTTATGGCTGTTTAAGGCCTTGACTGAATTGTTTACTGTGCTTGACACAGCCTGATGAGGAGCAGTGGTACAGAGTGAAAATGATGAACTAATGGTGTAAGTTTTATTTCGGAGCGCCGCATTTTCTGTGGTTGAGATTTAATTCAAGGAGGAACAAAAGGTGCTACGGTACCTGAGGTTCTCATTCCCACACAATATTATCCCGGGAGGAAGCAAAACTTTCCTGTGAATTTCTGGTTGATTTTTGGGTTTTGCTTAGCACTAGGTTGATTTTATCAGTGAGGTTTTGGGTTGTTTTCTTTCTCTAAGAGAGAGAGAGATGGTTTTATGCTTGGACATGTCTGCAACGGGCCCTAGTATGTGTTATTATATTAGTATTTTACTGGTTATGTCTGTTTTTGCTTTTGTTACAGTGCACTGAGATAAGAGAATCTGAGAGGTGTGATCTACTGGTGGTGATATTTTGTGAGTTCATGATTTATTAATCAGCTCTTTAAACCAGGCCTGAAAGATTGACGATTGAAATTTAAAGTGCTATGAAATCTTCTTACTGAAAACAGTCACAAAGGGTGTTTCTCCATGATTATAATGGGCTTTGGAGAAATTCACTTATATGGGACACTGATCACATGAGATAGTCCTGAGTCTAAAAGGATTGCAGCGAGTCAATCCAGTCCAAAAAACAAGGAATTGTTTTTCCTTTTAAAATGATGACGTCAACTTGATGGTGATGGATACTCGAATAGGTTGCGTGTGAGACTCCATTATCAGCAATATCTGGTATGAATGTGTGTGAATGAATCCATGTGACTGGACTGTGATGGACTGACGATGTAAACTAAAAGTTTTGACTGACTTGATGCTGAGACAAAATCTGCACCGACCTTAGGAGCAGTGAATGTTGAGCAACAATTCACCCAGCCTGCAACAGACGGGCTGATGCTTTGTTTTGGTTTTGTTTTTGCAGGAGGATAACAGAGATCAGAGGGGGAGACTGTAGCTTCACATGAGAGTGTGGAACTGCAGACTTAACCCTTTGGCTGCTAATTTTGAGTTACTGATGTTTGCATTAAGAAAATTGTGTTTTATTAGATGTGTTTTGATTAAGGTATCACACTATATTGTTGGGAATGTCAAATGTTACAGTGGAGAAAAGTTTTGATATCACTCATGACTGGAATATGTTACTATTTACCATAACAGGCCACTGTAAAAAGTCAATTAAATTTTATAGAGGAAATTAGCCAAAACTTTAACAATATCTATGAATAACAGGGGAATGGTAGTCTTGTCACATTCAAAATAGAGTTATATAATAACAAACACTAGGCCACGCGATTTAGGTTCTCACTTGAAATAGTCAGTAATTTAAAAAGCAGAATAGAACCGACAGGGGCATGTGCTAGGATGTGGTACTGCAAAAGAACAAGAGCAAAGTAAAGAAAGAAAAACCTATTGTGCTTAGTTTTGATAAATTCAAATTAAAATGTACCATTACACTCAGAGGATCAATATGAAATCAAAAATATGCAAATGAAGCACATGACTGATAACAGTTCTGTCCTGAGCTTTTTGTTTCCTATAGCACCCACTTGATCACACCACCAGTTTTCACGCTTAAGGAGGGTAATTGCGAATATTCGAGGGAGGAATATCACCAAAAGTGGGAAAGGTAAGCTCCGATGGGGGTGATAACACTATGAATTTCACTTATGGTCAAATTCTTAAAATTTGACACCAAACATAAAATTTCTCCGAAACTTAGAGACAGAAAGGAGTTCTGGATAAACATAATGTAGCAAACCACATAAGGATGGAGCGTTGGAATCTATAATATTGTGAAATAACACGCAATAAAATGTTGACCAAGTTAATTATGTTTATTCTAATGTGCAGACATTGGCTAATCTGACCAGGTAATGCAATAAACAGGACTGTCGGAAAAGTTAGCGTTAAAGTCACCTTTGACAGTCCAGACTAGGATGGCGTTGGACATCCTCAGGGTTGAAAATGGTTGGTGTGACCAAGGTGTGATTGGGCTTGTTGTATGTTTATTTCAAAATGATACAGCTCTGGATGGGCCAGTTACCAGGGCATGGAAAGATGACAGACATTATTAAATGAGGAGAAGGAATTTTCTGGGATTGAAGATCCTCTGGGTAAGTGGTTGACTAAAGCATGCATAGAATAAAAGCTATCATTTTGTTATTGATTGGTAATAGATTGATAATTAGCCACATTCACAGCTGTATTGACTTGTTGTAGACATAGTCTACTTCATGTTCAAGTACTCTAATTAACAGATTGGAAATAGTGACATTAAGGGAAAAACCATGCAGTGCCACACTATCAGATGCCAGTGACGGTTGGGCTCAGTGATGAATCAGGTGAGCTGGATTCATGGCTGAATCAAGACATAGATTCCCCTGCTGTGGTCAGTGAGGGAAAACCAGGGGGAGAAAAAAAAACGGCGTTTTTATATGTGAAGTTCATATTAATACAGGTTTTGTTTCTAGGTAGTTCTGCGGATGCAGGCTCTGGGCGGAGCCAGGTGTTTAACAGATTTAACATAATAACTAAACTGATTTCATTCCCTAACATAGGATGAAAAGACTGGGGCAACATTATTCGAGAGAAGAATTTCCGATGTTTTCTGAGATATGATGCCACAAACCTTTTTTAATTTTCTAGCTCCGGGTGAATTGACACATGGGAGTGTGTCAAAAAGGGGGGAAGTTGAGTTTTAACATCAAACAATGGTTTTATGAACATTTTATTTGTGCGTTTAATAATTTAGATATGGTAAAATTTAAGCTTATAATGACCCAAAAGTTCCCAGACTTGTTCTAGAGGACCAGTGAGAAGCACATATCATTATTTTCATGTTTAAGCATTAATGATTAAAATAAACTGAATAGCGTTTAGAAGATAAAATGCCTGTGTTCACGAGAAGCTGAGTATCACACTGGAGAGGAAACCGTGGGATGGCAGGCTGAATGAAACACATGATTTTTGTGAAAAGGGGGGCAAATTCTAGAATTAAAAATGGTTAATTTGTTTTTGATTTCTTTTACTAAACATACACACATTGCGGATGTGCTCATAATGAGTTGGCACTCAGTTTTTTGAAGGTCATAAGCTTCGTTCGGTGTGATGTCCGGATTGATATATTGTAGGTATTGACTTTGAGTGCAGAGGATGCAAACACGCTTACACACACATATGATTAGAATAAGTCTCTGGGTCAGAGAGTCCTGAACATGATATTCTAAACCAAATTTGAATCACTAGAAGAACAATGAATAACAACATTAGATTATCAAGGCTAGGCAGAGAGGTGTTTTGGTTTTTTGCCTTACAGAAAAAGGAACAGACACCAGACGAAGTCACCGAGATACGAGGATCCTTCGCAGCAGAGACAGACACAGAGACTGCCAAGACAGCAAGTGGGGTGAAGTGTCATGGCGTTTGGGGTCCGACTAGTCACCTCAAGAGGATGGATTCCAGGAGCACAGCAATAACCTTGAAGGGGTTGGCGAAAATTCAGGAACACCAGACCAACGAGATTCGAAAGGCTCTTGGTAAAAATGGGGACACGGCGGTGACCCCAGAATACACAGATCGCTGTTTGAAAATAGGGGCAGAATAATCCCCTGATCTGTGCAACAACTGAAGGGTGGTCTAACCCCTGAGGTCGAAGAAAAAGAGGAGCAGCGAATCACCCAACTGGAAGATACTGGTAGCTGCAGCAATAAAATAAAGTTTAAAAGGTCCTTAGACAGAGGTTCTAGTCTGAGTACGTTTGAAAGGTACAAGGTAGCACCAAGATGGGGGTGGGAAACTGGAGCACCAAAATAAATCTGTGGGAGAACTGGAGAGCGATGGGAGTGTCTACTACTACTGATGTTGTTGTAATCATTGTTTTTCTTGCATTTGAACTGCCCAAACACAGAGGTGACATATGGTCCACCCGTTAAAGGGGGACAGAGGGCCTCAGGACTAAGAAGAAGAAATGGACCTTGCAAAAACTGGATTATAAGGTGTAAGTGATCTCTTTAAAAAGAGATCAAAGGAGGAATTGTGAGATTATAATATTATCTATACCCCTAATTAAAGATTGGGAAATTATTATGTAGTTTTAGTTTGTATTATTCTCCTGAATTAGAACAAGGTGATAACTATTACATTTGTTAAACTGATTTGTATTACATTAGACTGCTGATTTATTGTGAATGGATGATATTGTTTTATGATGCACTATACTGCTGAGTTAAGAAGAGAATATTGTCTGCAGAGAGTCAGGGCCTTGCTGTTCTGATAGCAGAGGCTAACAAACCCTCCTGTGTCAGTGGCAGCTGAACTTCAATCGACCATGGCCTGCAATGGCTTTGCCAAATTCTTCACAGACAAAATCCAAAAGATTAGACAAGCAATTAATACATCAACAGCAGATTCAGGACATGTACTATGTCCACCAAAAAACAGTTTAAACACCATGAAACAGTTTCACCTTATTAACAGCAAAGACCTGCAGGATATCTTAGGTCAACTGAACTCCTCCTCTTGCTGTTTAGATGTCCTGCCAACAAGTTTTTTCAAAAAGGTCTCAAAGACTTTGGAGTCAGACCTGTTACAGATCGTCAACTTTACTTTAATGTCAGGTGTGTTTCCAGAACCACTAAAAACTGCTGTAATTAAACCTATACTGAAAAAGGACAATCTTGACAAGACACAAGTGAACAACTACTGGCCGATCTCAAATCTCCCATTTTTAAGTAAGATCATTGAAAAAGCAGTTTCTCAACAGCTCAATTACTTCTTAACACAGAATAACTGCTATGATGCCTTCCAGTCAGGTTTTAGACAGAACCACAGCACTGAAACTACTCTGACCAAAGTATTTAATGACATATGTCTAAATACAGACAGTGGAAAAATGTCAGTCTTAGTTTTACTGGATCTCAGTGCAGCATTTGATACAGTTGACCACAACATATTACTCAAACGACTGAAGAACTGGGCAGGTCTTTCAGGAACTGTACTAAACTGGTTCAAAACATACTTAGAAAACAGGAAATACTTTGTATCAACAGGTAACTTCACATCTGAGCAGACAAGTATCACATGTGGAGTTCCCCAAGGTTCCATCTTGGGACCTCTTCTGTTTAACATTTACATGCTCCCACTGGCACAGATTATAAAGAACAACAAAATAAACTATCACAGCTATGCAGATGACACACAAATATATATCACAATGTCACCAGGAGACCGAGGCCCTGTACAGGCTCTTGGTAAATGCATTGAGGAAATTAATGGCTGGTTGTGCCACAATTTTCTCCAGCTAAACAAAAACAAAACTGAAGTAATAGTCTTTGGGGCCAAGGAAAAATGATTACAGGTCACCAGAGAACTTCAATCTATACACCTAAAAACCACCAACCAGGCAAGAAATTTGGGTGTAGTGATGGGCGCAGACCTAAACTTAGAAAAACACAATAAAATAATAACAAAGTCAGCTTACTATCACCTCAAGAATATTTCAAGGATAAAAGATCTGATGTCTCAACAGGACTGGGAAAACTAGTCCATGCATTCATCTTTAGTAGGCTTGATTACTGTACCAGCATCTTTACAGGTCTACCTAAAAAATCAGTCAGACAACTACAGCTCATTCAGAACTCTGCTGCTCGAGTCCTCACTAAGACCAAAAAACCGGACCACATCAGTCCAGCTCTGAGGTCTTTACAGTGGCTGCCTGTCCGTCAGAGGATAGACTTTAAAGTTCTGATGCTGGTCTATAAAGCTCTGAATGGTTTAGGACCAAAATACATCAGTGACCTCGTGACCCAGTATGAACCTTCCAGATCCCTCAGGTCATCTGGATCCTGTTTTTTTTTTTTTATAATGGATTGGATTTCATATAGCGCTTTTCAAGGCACCCAAAGCGCTTTACAATGCCACTATTCATTCACTCTCACATTCACACCCTGGTGGAGGCAAGCTACTGTTGTAGCCACAGCTGCCCTGGGGCAGACTGACAGAGGCGAGGCTGCCATATCGCGCCATCGGCCCCTCTGGCCAAAACCAGTAGGCGGTAGGGTAAAGTGTCTTGCCCAAGGACACAACGACTGAGACTGTCCAAGCCGGGGCTCGAACTGGCAACCTTCTGATTACAATACGAACTGCCAACTCTTGAGCCACGATGGCCCCCCAGCCACGATCACCTGATACAACCTCACCGCTGGCGCTGTTTCCCTCCTCTTAATTTTAAATACACGTATACATGTTCGTATCTGCGTGGGCCTGTATGTCTGTGTCTATATGTCAGGTCGGGTATTAGACGCCACCTCTCTAGGAACATCTCAGGCTCTCCAAGGTATGGAGGCCTATCTCCCCCCACCACTCCCCCTGCCGGTGGCTGACGCCCTCAGACATCGGCACATTGGTGCTTCTTGGTGACCGGGGATGGGCGCTCAGGTACGCACTGGCTAATTCCCGGTGGCTGCTTGTTGCGGCCTGGCGCCTGTGGCTCGCTCTGGCCCCTTCAGGGGGTGGGGTGCCCTCGGCCTATTGGCCTGGGGCTCATTCCAATCTGGCACAGCTGGCTGCCGCCGGAGGTCACGGGCATGTCTCTGCAACCCCCTCTGGCTTGTGCTCTGTGGCTGCTGGGTGAACCCTCATCTGTGGCTCTCCTCAGCTCTTTCCAGGAGAGTGGCACGGTTGCCGCTCCGTTGGTCTACCTTGGACTCTTGCGCTCTGGGGGTCTCTGGATGACTAGAGCCTGGACCTCCTTCATACCTGCTTCATGCCCTGGGGGACGGCGTTATGGCTCCCCACACCCTCTAGCAAATCGTTACATGAAGGAACCTTTTGAATACAAGTACGCTCATGTTCACAGGTGTACACACGGGTGCTCACTCAAACTGCACCTTTTTTGGCTGCTACTTCAAAGCACACTGTGTGCAGGCGATGTTACAGGCTGCACAATAATATTCAATATTTAGTATTTAGTGTTATATGCACATAGACTATCGCGATGATGTTTATTATATTGCTCTCATTCTTTTCCTTGTTTTCTCTGTTTTCTTTGTCAACAGGTGATCCAGGAGATTGAAATTATATATATATATATATATATATATATATATATATATATATATATATATATATATATTTGCTTGTTTGTTGTTTTTATTTTGGGATTTTTTTGTGCCTTTTATCTCCATTCCTCTTCCCCGCTGTTTTTCTCCTTGCTTTCTCCTTTTCCTTTTCCCCAGTCATGTCTGTATGTAACAACTGAAAATAAAATAGAATAAATAAACAATAACAACGAAGGTCAATCAAATGGACCAATACGGCAAGGCCGTGATGGTCCACTTGGTAAAGTAAACCCAGTGGGCATCTTTCTTAGCCTTTACACAATTATTCTGATGTCAAAACAACCAAACGGGACTGGCGGCAAAATAAACAAATACAGTAAATAAATGAATAAATAGTTACGCAAAATGAAGAGTGCCCACTCTGACTGGTCTTAAAGAGTTAATGATTAGATTTGAAATTGTAAATGCACATTTTGACAAATCTTAGGTATGTTTCCTGAACAAATGTAGAACCGTGTAAATGCCTGAGTAGATGATGCTAGATTCGTGTTTTACAAGATTAAATGGAGGCTGTGCTTTGAAATTTGCCCATTGGTAAATCCTGGTATCACATTTAAAATCGTTATCAATAGAAGATGCTGAATCCTGACCTCAGACTTTCCAGTTTACAATGTGGACTCTTCAATCCGGTAAACAGAATCTTTACTCCTGAATCATGCAGGTTGTTGTTACTCAAGTCCAGCTTTCTTAGAGTAGAGAATGGGGAGCTGAGAACTGAGGAGAGAGCTTCACAACTTCTCTCTGAAAAGTTACAGAGACTCAGTCTGAAGAAAAAAGGACAAATAAATGAATACCCATTTAAATGGTAAATAAAGACATTTTTAAAAAAAATCAGTGATTTGTAAGTTATTTTATGAATCAAGACATCACAAGGAAAACTACTGAGTCCCAAAAACACACACACACTCATATATACAAATATACACATATATACATACATACACTACATACATACCAGTAACACACACACTTCAATTCAATTCAATTCAATTTTATTTATATGGCGCCAAATCACAACAAAAGTTGCCTCAAGGCGCTTCATATTGTACAGTAGATCGCACAATAATAAATACAGAGAAAAACCCCAAAATCATATGACCCCCTATGAGCAAGCACTTTGGCGACAGTGGGAAGGAAAAACTCCCTTTCAACAGGAAGAGACCTCCGGCAGAACCAGGCTCAGGGAGGGGAGGCCATCTGCTGCGACTGGTTAGGGTGAAAGAAGGAAAACAGGAGGAAAGACATGCTGTGGAAGAGAGACAGAGATTAATAACAGATATGATTCAACATTCCCAAGTTCCAACATTCCCCAACATTCCGGAGTTCCGACATTCCAGAGTTCCAACATTCCAGAGTTCCAACAATCCCCAACATTCCAGAGTTCCAACATTCCGGAGTTCCAACATTCCCCAACATTCCCGAGTTCCAACATTCCCCAACATTCCAGAGTTCCAACATTCCCCAACATTCCCGACTTACAACATTCCGGAATTCCAACATTCCCCAACATTCCGGAGTTCCAACATTCCCCAACATTCCAGAGTTCCAACATTCCGCAGTTCCAACATTCCGGAGTTCCAACATTCCCCAACATTCCGCAGTTCCAACATTCCCGAGTTCCAACATTCCCCAACATTACGGAGTTCCAACATTCCCCAACATTCCAGGTTCCAACATTCCCGAGTTCCAACATTCCGGAGTTCCAACATTCCCCAACATTCCCGAGTTCCAACATTCCCGAATTCCACTATTCCCCAACATTCCCGAGTTCCAACATTCCCGGGTTTCAACATTCCCCAACATTCCAGAGTTCCAACATTCCCGAGTTCCAACATTCCCCAACATTCCAGAGTTCCAACATTCCCCAACATTCCCGAGTTCCAACATTCCCGAGTTCCAACATTCCCCAACATTCCGGAGTTCCAACATTCCCCAACATTCCCGAGTTCCAACATTCCCCAACATTCCCGACTTACAACATTCCGGAATTCCAACGTTCCCCAACATTCCCGAGTTCCAACATTCCCCAACATTCCCGAGTTCCAACATTCCAGAGTTCCAACATTCCCCAACATTCCCGAGTTACAACATTCCCGAGTTCCAACATTCCCCAACATTCCGGAGTTCCAACATTACCCAACAATCCAGAGTTCCAACATTCCCGAGTTCCAACATTCCCCAACATTCCCGAGTTTCAACATTCCCCAACATTCCGGAGTTCCAACATTCTCCAACATTCCCGAGTTCCAACATTCCCCAACATTCCGGAGTTCCAACATTCCAGAGTGCCAACATTCCCCAGTTCCAACATTCCGCAGTTCCAACATTCCCGAGTTCCACATTCCCCAACATTACGGAGTTCCAACATTCCGCAGTTCCAACATTCCGGAGTTCCAACATTCCCCAACATTCCAGAGTTCCAAAATTCCGGAGTTCCAACATTCCCCAACATTCCGGAGTTCCAACATTCCCCAAATTTCCCGAGTTCCAACATTACGGAGTTCCAACATTCCCCAACATTCCGGAGTTCCAACATTCCCGAGTTCCAACATTCCCCAACATCCCGGAGTTCCAAAATTCCCCAACATTCCGGAGTTCCAACATTCTCGAGTTCCAACATTCCCCAACATTCCGGAGTTCCAACATTCCGGAGTTCCAACATTCCCCAACATTACCGAGTTCCAACATTCCCGAGTTCCAACATTCCCCAACATTCCGGAGTTCCAACATTCCCCAAATTTCCCGAGTCCCAACATTCCGGAGTTCCAACATTCCCCAACATTCCGGAGTTCCAACATTCCCCAACATTCCCCAACATTCCCGAGTTCCAGCATTCCCCAACATTCCAGAGTTCCAACATTCCGGAGTTCAAAAATTAACCAACATTCCGGAGTTCCAACATTCCGGAGTTCCAACATTCCCCAACATTCCGGAGTTCCAACATTCCCGAGTTCCAACATTACCCAACAATCCAGAGTTCCAACATTCCCGAGTTCCAACATTCCCCAACATTCCGGAGTTCCAACATTCCCCAACATTCCGGAGTTCCAACATTCCGGAGTTTCAACATTCCCCAACATTCCGGAGTTCCAACATTCCCCAACATTACCAAGTTCCAACATTCCCGAGTTCCAACATTCCCCAACATTCCCGAGTTCCAACATTCCCGAGTTCCAACATTCCCCAACATTCCGGAGTTCCAACATTCCGGAGTTCCAACATTCCCCAACATTCCGGAGTTCCAACATTCCCCAACATTCCCGAGTTCCAACATTCCCCAACATTCCCGAGTTCCAACATTCCCGAGTTCCAACATTTCCCAACAATCCAGAGTTCCAACATTCCCGAGTTCCAACATTCCCCAACATTCGGAGTTCCAACATTCCCCAACATTCCAGAGTTCCAACATTCGAGTTCCAACATCCCCGAGTTCCAACATTCCCCAACATTCGGAGTTCCAACATTCCCCAACATTACGGAGTTCCAACATTCCCCAACATTCCCGAGTTCCAACATTCGGAGTTCCAACATTCGTTCCAACATTCCCCAACATTCCCGAGTTCCAACATTCCCCAACATTCGAGTTCCAACATTCCCGAGTTCCAACATTTCCCAACAATCCAGAGTTCCAACATTCCCAAGTTCCAACATTCCCCAACATTCCGGAGTTCCAACATTCCCCAACATTCCAGAGTTCCAACATTCCGGAGTTCCAACATCCCCGAGTTCCAACATTCCCCAACATTCGGAGTTCCAACATTCCCCAACATTACGGAGTTCCAACATTCCCCAACATTCCCGAGTTCCAACACGAGTTCCAACATTCGAGTTTCAACATTCCCCAACATTCGGAGTTCCAACATTCCCCAACATTCCGGAGTTCCAACATTCCCCAACATTCCGGAGTTCCAACATTCCCCAAATTTCCCGAGTCCCAACATTCCAGAGTTCCAACATTCCCCAACATTCCCGAGTTCCAACATTCCCCAACATTCCCGAGTTCCAACATTCCCGAGTTCCAACATTCCCCAACATTCCGGAGTTCCAACATTCCCGAGTTCCAACATTCCCCAACATTCCGGAGTTCCAACATTCCGGAGTTCCAACATTCCCCAACATTACCGAGTTCCAACATTCCCCAACATTCCAGAGTTCCAACATTCCCGAGTTCCAACATTCCGGAGTTCCAACATTCCCCAACATTCCGGAGTTCCAACATTCCCCAACATTCCCGAGTTCCAACATTCCCGAGTTCCAACATTCCCCAACATTCCGGAGTTCCAACATTCCCCAACATTCCCGAGTTCCAACATTCCCGAGTTCCAACATTCCGGAGTTCCAACATTCCCCAACATTCCGGAGTTCCAACATTCCTGAGTTCCAGCATTCCCCAACATTCCGGAGTTCCAACATTCCCGAGTTTCAACATTCCCCAACATTCCCGAGTTCGAACATTGCCCAACATTCCGGAGTTCCAACATTCCCCAACATTCCAAAGTTCCAACATTCCCCAACATTACGGAGTTCCAACATTCCCGAGTTCCAACATTCCGGAGTTCCAACATTCCCCAACATTCCAGAGTTCCAACATTCCCGAGTTCCAACATTCCCCAACATTCCGGAGTTCCAACATTCCTGAGTTCCAGCATTCCCCAACATTCCGGAGTTCCAACATTCCCGAGTTTCAACATTCCCCAACATTCCGGAGTTCCAACATTCCCCAACATTCCGGAGTTCCAACATTCCCCAAATTTCCCGAGTCCCAACATTCCAGAGTTCCAACATTCCCGAGTTCCAACATTCCCCAACATTCCGAGTTCCAACATTCCCGAGTTCCAACATTCCCCAACATTCGGAGTTCCAACATTCCGAGTTTCAACATTCCCCAACATTCGAGTTCCAACATTCCCCAACATTCCGAGTTCCAACATTCCCCAAATTTCCGAGTCCCAACATTCCAGAGTTCCAACATTCCGAGTTCCAACATTCCCCAACATTCCCGAGTTCCAACATTCCCGAGTTCCAACATTCCCCAACATTCGGAGTTCCAACATTCCCGAGTTCCAACATTCGGAGTTCCAACATTCCCCAACATTACCGAAGTTCCAACATTCCCCAACATTCCAGAGTTCCAACATTCCCGAGTTCCAACATTCCGAGTTCCAACATTCCCCAACATTCGGAGTTCCAACATTCCCCAACATTCCCGAGAGTTCCAACATTCGGAGTTCCCCAACATTCCCCAACATTCCGAGTTCCAACATTCCCCAACATTCCCGAGTTCCAACATTCCCGAGTTCCAACATTCCCCAACATTCCCCAACCGAGTTCCAACATTCCCCAACATTCCCGAGTTCCAACATTCCCGAGTTCCAACATTCCCCAACATTCGAGTTCCAACATTCCCCAACATTCCCGAGTTCCAACATTCCCGAGTTCCAACATTCCCCAACATTCCAGAGTTCCAACATTCCGAGTTCCAACATTCCCAACATTCCCCAAGTTCCAACATTCCCCAACATTCCAACATTCCGAGTTCCAACATTCCCCAACATTCCAGAGTTCCAACATTCCCGAGTTCCAACATTCCCCAACATTCGGAGTTCCAACATTCCTGAGTTCCAGCATTCCCCAACATTCGGAGTTCCAACATTTCGAGTTTCAACATTCCCCAACATTCCGGAGTTCCAACATTCCCCAACATTCGGAGTTCCAACATTCCCCAAATTTCCCGAGTCCCAACATTCCAGAGTTCCAACATTCCCGAGTTCCAACATTCCCCAACATTCCCGAGTTCCAACATTCCCGAGTTCCAACATTCCCCAACATTCCGGAGTTCCAACATTCCCGAGTTTCAACATTCCCCAACATTCCGGAGTTCCAACATTCCCCAACATTCCGGAGTTCCAACATTCCCCAAATTTCCCGAGTCCCAACATTCCAGAGTTCCAACATTCCGGAGTTCCAACATTCCCCAACATTCCCGAGTTCCAACATTCCCGAGTTCCAACATTCCCCAACATTCCGGAGTTCCAACATTCCCGAGTTCCAACATTCCGGAGTTCCAACATTCCCCAACATTACCGAGTTCCAACATTCCCCAACATTCCAGAGTTCCAACATTCCCGAGTTCCAACATTCCGAGTTCCAACATTCCCCAACATTCGAGTTCCAACATTCCCCAACATTCCCGAGTTCCAACATTCGAGTTCCAAATTCCCCAACATTCCGGAGTTCCAACATTCCCCAACATTCCGGAGTTCCAACATTCCCGAGTTCCAACATTCCCCAACATTCCCGAGTTCCAACATTCCCCAACATTCCCGAGTTCCAACATTCCCGAGTTCCAACATTCCCCAACATTCCGGAGTTCCAACATTCCCCAACATTCCGAGTTCCAACATTCCCGAGTTCCAACATTCCCCAACATTCCAGAGTTCCAACATTCCGAGTTCCAACATTCCCCAACATTCATTCGAGTTCCAACATTCCCCAACATTCCGAGTTCCAACAGTTCCAACATTCCCGAGTTCCAAGTTCCAACATTCCCCAACATTCCCGAGTTCCAACATTCCCGAGTTCCAGCATTCCCCAACATTCCAGAGTTCCAACATTCCGGAGTTCAAAATTAACCAACAGTCCGGAGTTCCAACATTCGAGTGCCAACATTCCCCAACATTCCGAGTTCCAACATTCCCCAACATTCCCGAGTTCCAACATTCCCGAGTTCCAACATTACCCAACAATCCAGAGTTCCAACATTCCCGAGTTCCAACATTCCCCAACATTCCCGAGTTCCAACATTCCCCATCATTCCAGAGTTCCAACATTCCGCAGTTCCAACATTCCGGAGTTCCAACATTCCCCAACATTCCGCAGTTCCAACATTCCCGAGTTCCAACATTCCCCAACATTCCGGAGTTCCAACATTACCCAACAATCCAGAGTTCCAACATTCCCGAGTTCCACCATTCCCCAACATTCCCGTTCCAGTTCCAACATTCCCGAGTTCCAACATTCCCAGTTCCAGCATTCCCCAACATTCGGAGTTCCAACATTCGAGTTCCAACATTCCCCAACATTCCGAGTTCCAACATTCCCCAACATTCCGAGTTCCAACATTCCCCAACATTCCCGACTTCCAACATTCCCGAGTTCCAACATTTCCCAACAATCCAGAGTTCCAACATTCCGGAGTTCCAACATTCCCCAACATTCCAGAGTTCCAACATTTCGAGTTCCAAAATCCCCGAGTTCCAACATTCCCCAACATTCCCGAGTTCCAACATTTCGAGTTCCAACATTCCCCAACATTCCAGAGTTCCAACATTCCGGAGTTCCAACATTCCCCAACATTCCCGAGTTCCAACATTCCCCAACATTCCCGAGTTCCAACATTCCCAAGTTCCAACATTCCCCAACATTCCCGAGTTCCAACATTCCCGAGTTCCAGCATTCCCCAACATTCCAGAGTTCCAACATTCGAGTTCAAAATTAACCAACAGTCGGAGTTCCAACATTCGAGTGCCAACATTCCCCAACATTCCGGAGTTCCAACATTCCCCAACATTTCCAACATTCCAGAGTTCCAACATTCCGAGTTCCAACATTACCCAACAATCCAGAGTTCCAACATTCCCGAGTTCCAACATTCCCCAACATTCCCGAGTTCCAACATTCCCCATCATTCCAGAGTTCCAACATTCCGCAGTTCCAACATTCGAGTTCCAACAATCCCCAACATTCCGCAGTTCCAACATTCCCGAGTTCCAACATTCCCCAACATTCCGGAGTTCCAACATTACCCAACAATCCAGAGTTCCAACATTCCCGAGTTCCACCATTCCCCAACATTCCCGAGTTCCAACATTCCCGAGTTCCAGCATTCCCCAACATTCCGGAGTTCCAACATTCCGGAGTTCCAACATTCCCCAACATTCCGGAGTTCCAACATTCCCCAACATTCCGGAGTTCCAACATTCCCCAACATTCCCGACTTCCAACATTCCCGAGTTCCAACATTTCCCAACAATCCAGAGTTCCAACATTCCGGAGTTCCAACATTCCCCAACATTCCAGAGTTCCAACATTCCGGAGTTCCAAAATCCCCGAGTTCCAACATTCCCCAACATTCCGGAGTTCCAACATTCCGGAGTTCCAACATTCCCCAACATTACGGAGTTCCAACATTCCCCAACATTCCCGAGTTCCAACATTCCCGAGTTCCAACATTCCGGAGTTCCAACATTCCGGAGTTTCAACATTCCCCAACATTCCGGAGTTCCAACATTCCCCAACATTCCGGAGTTCCAACATTCCCCAAATTTCACGAGTCCCAACATTCCCGAGTTC
The DNA here is from genome assembly GCF_013358895.1 of Oreochromis aureus. Lineage (NCBI taxonomy): Eukaryota > Metazoa > Chordata > Actinopteri > Cichliformes > Cichlidae > Oreochromis > Oreochromis aureus. Next base: position 36,986,220 of record NC_052943.1, read on the forward strand.
CAACATTCCCCAACATTCCCGAGTTCCAACATTCCCGAGTTCCAACATTCCCCAACATTCCAGAGTTCCAACATTCCCCAACATTCCCGAGTTCCAACATTCCCCAACATTCCCGAGTTCCAACATTCCCCAACATTCCCGAGTTCCAACATTCCCCAACATTCCCGAGTTCCAACATTCCCGAGTTCCAACATTCCCCAACATTCCCGAGTTCCAACATTCCCGAGTTCCAGCATTCCCCAACATTCCAGAGTTCCAACATTCCGGAGTTCAAAAATTAACCAACATTCCGGAGTTCCAACATTCCGGAGTGCCAACATTCCCCAACATTCCGGAGTTCCAACATTCCCCAACATTCCCGAGTTCCAACATTCCGAGTTCCAACATTCCCCAACAATCCAGAGTTCCAACATTCCCGAGTTCCAACATTCCCCAACATTCCGGAGTTCCAACATTCCCCATCATTCCAGAGTTCCAACATTCCGCAGTTCCAACATTCCGGAGTTCCAACATTCCCCAACATTCCGCAGTTCCAACATTCCCGAGTTCCAACATTCCCCAACATTCCGGAGTTCCAACATTACCCAACAATCCAGAGTTCCAACATTCCGGAGTTCCAACATTCCCCAACATTCCCGAGTTCCAACATTCCCGAGTTCCAGCATTCCCCAACATTCCGGAGTTCCAACATTCCTGAGTTCCAGCATTCCCCAACATTCCGGAGTTCCAACATTTCCGAGTTTCAACATTCCCCAACATTCCCGAGTTCCAACATTGCCCAACATTCCGGAGTTCCAACATTCCCCAACATTCCGGAGTTCCAACATTACCCAACAATCCAGAGTTCCAACATTCCCGAGTTCCAACATTCCCCAACATCCCGAGTTCCAACATTCCCGAGTTCCAGCATTCCCCAACATTCCGGAGTTCCAACATTCCGGAGTTCCAACATTCCCCAACATTCCGGAGTTCCAACATTCCCCAACATTCCGGAGTTCCAACATTCCCGAGTTCCAACATTCCGCAACATTCCGGAGTTCCAACATTCCGGAGTTCCAACATTCCCCAACATTACCGAGTTCCAACATTCCCCAACATTCCAGAGTTCCAACATTCCCGAGTTCCAACATTCCGGAGTTCCAACATTCCCCAACATTCCGGAGATCCAACATTCCCCAACATTCCCGAGTTCCAACATTCCCGAGTTCCAACATTCCCGAGTTCCAACATTCGAGTTCCAACATTCGGAGTTCCAACATTCCTGAGTTCCAGCATTCCCCAACATTCGAGTTCCAACATTTCCGAAGTTTCAACATTCCCCAACATTCCCGAGTTCCAACATTGCCCAACATTCGGAGTTCCAACATTCCCCAACATTCGGAGTTCCAACATTCCCGAGTTCCAACATTCCCCAACATTCCCGAGTTCCAACATTCCCGAGTTCCAACATTCCGGAGTTCCAACATTCCGGAGTTCCAACATTCCTGAGTTCCAGCATTCCCCAACATTCCGGAGTTCCAACATTTCCGAGTTTCAACATTCCCCAACATTCCCGAGTTCCAACATTGCCCAACATTCCGGAGTTCCAACATTCCCCAACATTCCGGAGTTCCAACATTCCCGAGTTCCAACATTCCCCAACATTCCCGAGTTCCAACATTCCGGAGTTCCAGCATTCCCCAACATTCCGGAGTTCCAACATTCCGGAGTTCCTACATTCCCCAACATTCCTGAGTTCCAACATTCCCCAACATTCCCGAGTTCCAACATTCCCGAGTTCCAACATTTTCCAACAATCCAGAGTTCCAACATTCCCGAGTTCCAACATTCCCCAACATTCCGGAGTTCCAACATTCCCCAACATTCCAGAGATCCAACATTCCGGAGTTCCAACATCCCCGAGTTCCAACATTCCCCAACATTCCGGAGTTCCAACATTCCGGAGTTCCAACATTCCCCAACATTACGGAGTTCCAACATTCCCCAACATTCCCGAAGTTCCAACATTCGGAGTTCCAACATTCGAGTTTCAACATTCCCCAACATTCGAGTTCCAACATTCCCCAACATTCGGAGTTCCAACATTCCCCAACATTCCCGAGTTCCAACATTCCCGAGTTCCAACATTTCCCAACAATCCAGAGTTCCAACATTCCCGAGTTCCAACATTCCCCAACATTCCGGAGTTCCAACATTCCCCAACATTCCAGAGTTCCAACATTCCGGAGTTCCAACATCTCCGAGTTCCAAAATTCCCCAACATTCCGGAGTTCCAACATTCCCCAACATTACGGAGTTCCAACATTCCCCAACATTCCCGAAGTTCCAACATTCCGGAGTTCCAACATTCGGAGTTCCAACATTCGAGTTTCAACATTCCCCAACATTCGGAGTTCCAACATTCCCCAACATTCCGGAGTTCCAACATTCCCCAAATTTCCGAGTCCCAACATTCCAGAGTTCCAACATTCCCCAACATTCCCGAAGTTCCAACATTCCCCAACATTCCCGAAGTTCCAACATTCCCGAATTCCAACATTCCCCAACATTCGGAGTTCCAACATTCCCGAAGTTCCAACATTCCGCAACATTCGGAGTTCCAACATTCGGAGTTCCAACATTCCCCAACATTACCGAAGTTCCAACATTCCCCAACATTCCAGAGTTCCAACATTCCCGAGTTCCAACATTCGGAGTTCCAACATTCCCCAACATTCCGGAGTTCCAACATTCCCCAACATTCCCGAGTTCCAACATTGCCGAGTTCCAACATTCCCCAACATTCCGGAGTTCCAACATTCCCCAACATTCCCGAGTTCCAACATTCCCGAGTTCCAACATTCCCGAGTTCCAACATTCCCCAACATTCCGGAGTTCCAACATTCCTGAGTTCCAGCATTCCCCAACATTCCCGAGTTCCAACATTCCCGAGTTTCAACATTCCCCAACATTCCCGAGTTCCAACATTGCCCAACATTCCGGAGTTCCAACATTCCCCAACATTCCAAAGTTCCAACATTCCCCAACATTACGGAGTTCCAACATTCCCCAACATTCCAGAGTTCCAACATTCCAGAGTTCCAACATTCCGGAGTTCCAACATTCCCCAACATTCCAGAGTTCCAACATTCCCGAGTTCCAACATTCCCGAGTTCCAACATTCCCCAACATTCCGGAGTTCCAACATTCCTGAGTTCCAGCATTCCCCAACATTCCGGAGTTCCAACATTCCCGAGTTTCAACATTCCCCAACATTCCAGAGTTCCAACATTCCGCAGTTCCAACATTCCGGAGTTCCAACATTCCCCAACATTCCGCAGTTCCAACATTCCCGAGTTCCAACATTCCCCAACATTGCGGAGTTCCAACATTACCCAACAATCCAGAGTTCCAACATTCCGGAGTTCCACCATTCCCCAACATTCCCGAGTTCCAACATTCCCGAGTTCCAGCATTCCCCAACATTCCGGAGTTCCAACATTCAGGAGTTCCAACATTCCCCAACATTCCGGAGTTCCAACATTCCCCAACATTCCGGAGTTCCAACATTCCCGAGTTCCAACATTCCGCAACATTCCGGAGTTCGGGTTAGGGGTTAGGGGTTAGGGATGTGGAAGGGTTAGGGTTAGGGGTAGGGGGGGTTAGGAGGTGGGTTACTGGCCCCGTCCTCCTGGGAGGACCGAGGTATCTTGTGGTCCTTCCCTCCTGGGCCCCTCCTCCCCGGTCCCAAGAAGACCAATCCCGGTCTTGAAATTGGGGTCGATTAATATTGGTCTGCATACGGGAGCGACCCCTCCTCCCATAGCGGACCTGCTGCCACCCTCCATCAGCCATAATGGAGGGCTGGTGAAAATTTCAATATTTTTGTTATTTTTGTTGTTTTTTTTTTTTTTTTTTTTTTTTTTTTTCTATTAAAAAATAAAACAATAAAAAGTAAAAGTAAAAATTAAATTAAACTCTTACAAACTAAAAATGCCTTGCAAAGGTTCAAAAACAAAAATCGTGTGCCGCTGTGGCGACGCCGACCACTATTGGTCTTCTTCAGGCCTGGGCACACTCAAAACTAACTAAAAGTAGTCTGCTGAAAAAGCGACTGTCTCTGTCGATAGAGCAACGAAAAGAATGAGCCTGGTCTGCAGGCTCACCCTTAAATAAGCTCTGGCTCCGCCCCTCACGGCTTCTGATTTTTAAACAAAAAGAAATCCCCACAATCTAAATGAATTCACCAAAACGTTTTTAAATCTTACCAATAATTTTTAATGAACTAAAACCACAATATATGAAATAATATGAACTAAATGGTGTGTATATAAAATAAATTAACTATTTACAGAAAAACTTTTAAACTAAATTATTTATTAATTTATTTATTTATGACAAGTATTTATTTATTCATATATTTATTCAAACTGTGTGTAAATTGTTGTAACCCCTAATTTAAACTTACAAAACTTATATATTAAATTTTTAAACTATTTACAATAGAATGTACAAAACCAAAATAAGTGGTGGGGGGGGAAGGGATGGGACTAGGGTTAGGAATAGGAGTAGGGAAGGGATTAGGACAAGGGTTGGGACAGTGGGTTGGGGTTAGGGCTAGGAGTGGGAAAGGTGGTTAGGGTTAGGGTTAGGGGGTTAGGGTTAGGGGTTAGGTATAAGGGTTTTCGGGGGGTTGAGACACCTGTCTGGTAAACTTTGAAGCTTCATAACTTTTGATAGGAAGGTGGTAGAGACATGGGACCGTGCTCTACCCCCCGGTCTAACGGGTCTGGCTTTCTGCTGGTGGTGTCAGATTTGCGGTAGGAGCTTCCGGTCGGGAGATACGCCCACTTTTTGACTTCCGGTGGTCTGTATCTCGGGAACGGAAGGTCGTAGAGAGATGCAACCACCTCAGGGACGCTCAGAAGGGTCGAATTATGGCAGGCGGAATTTGGTTTCAAGTCTCTACGACCTTCCGTTCCGGAGATATGTGGCGGTGAAGTATCCCCATTGAAATGAATGGGCTGAGAATTTGACAAGGGGGTTAGGGGGTCATGTGACCTATCGACGGATGCGTAATCGAACCGGGATCCCGAATATCCGATCCGTATCTGTCCTAGCGACGGGTGAGGGCAGATACGGTAGGTGTAACCAGAAAGGCAGTGAGTGCAGGGGGCTGCCTTTCTTGCTTTGTCCCAGATGGGAAAAGCCAACCCTGGTGGTCAGTCAGGGTATGACTGGCTGCTGGCTGCCAGCAGAGGTCACCATTGGACATGCCCTTCACTATCACGGTGTTGTGTTGTAGGTTTTTGAGAGGCATGATGGGAAATATATGCAAATTAGGGAAGGGAGCCTACTTCCTGGTTCCCATGATGCTTTGCTGTTGCTAGCTTAGCATTGGGCTAGCTTAGCATTAGCATTTTTGCTAACTTTTCTGACATGTTTTGTCAAGTCAAAGGAAGTGACTTCCACTTGTTTCCCCTAGTGTTTGGTGATGTTTTCTTAGGTTTTCCCACTTGTTTCCCCTAGTGTTATGGTTAGGGTTTGGCACTTGTTTCCCCTAGTGTTATGGTCAGGGTTTGACACTTGTTTCCCCTAGTGTTATGGTCAGGGTTTGGCACTTGTTTCCCCTAGTGTTAGGGTTAGGGGGTTAGGGTTAGGGTAGGGTTAGGGTTAGGGATTGAAAACTGACTCCTCCCCCCTCTTTCGAAGGCAGGAGGACGTGCACGGTCCATCCCCCAGGTGACCCGCTGCTGCTGGAAGTTGGACCGCCCAGGACGCCGCTGGCGCCTCCCACGACGGACCACCGTCCACCCATCCTCATCCTCAAAAAAAGCCATCGAGCCCGATGGACTTTTTTAGTGTGTTGTTGTTTTGTTTGTGTCTATTTATGTAGTGTGTTGATTTTGTTGTTGTGGTGTCGCCTTTGTTATATATTAATAATGTCGCCTTTGTTATATAAGTAATCAAAAAATAAAAGTTGTAATGAATAAAGGAAATAAAATGAAATAAAGTTTTGTTGTGTTTTTATTCTTTATTAGTTTTGTATTTATGAATTGAAAATCAAATTGAAATAAATGAAATTAAATGAAATCAAATTTTAATCTGTGTCTTGTGACGTTTCGGCCCTGAAAAGGGCCTTCTTCAGGCTGTGGCACAAAAAACAAGCAAAACAAACTTGTGTGTGTTTGTCTAGTCTCTGCGATGTTGCTCCTTCTGTGTCTCAAGGCGAAATGCCCTCTCTCTGTGTGTCAGCTCCTTTTATACCCTCTGTTCCAGTTAGATTTTTCGTTCGTCTTTTTTATCTGAATTTCCTTCCTATGTAAATAGCCCTTTCCCAATGATTTTAAAATTTGCTTTCTTCATGAATTATAATATTTCACACTATGTACTAAATTACTGTAGGCCCAAATTATTTTTATATGTAATATTTAAGGTCCAATTTAATATGAAATTTTAATATTACTTTTTAATCCCAATGTTTATGTTAAATGTTATTACACTTTAAATTTTAACTTGTAAATTTTCAGACCCCAAATCATGTATGCCCCTTATGTTTATACTACCAATATGAAATTTGTAATCCCATAATACCCTAAATTATTAAAATTAATTTATGAATTCAATTAATACCCCCATGAATTTTATGATATCCTCCCCAATGTTATCAACTTTATTAAGTATTCCAATTGATGACCCTTGTAATATTGGACCCTCCTCTCCCTATCCTCCCAATAAGGGTTAGGATGGGGGGTAGGGTAAAATGGGTAGGGGGAGAAGGTTAGGGTTAGGGCCGGGGTGGGGTGTGGTTAGGGTTAGGGCCAGATGTAAGGGTGGGGTTGTGGTTAGGGCCAGTCGTCAGGGTAGGGCTGTCATAAAGATATATGGTTGGGGCTCAGATCGGGATGGGGTTCCACGCAAGGTGGAATGGTTAAGGTTAGGGCCTAAGTTCAGGTCAGGGGTCGGTAAGACAGGAAGTCCCGCCCGATCACGCCAAACCCGGCCATCCCAATCCACTAATCATCGTCCCCCCATCAATCTAGTCCGTCAATATCCAATTCACCGAAATCTAATGTTTAACCCATCTGGTTCTTTAGTATCCAACCAATAGATCCATCTTCTCTCAACCTTCTTTCTCTCCCAATCCGTCCATAGGGCATTCCTTTCCAAACCAGCAACTCTCAGAGACTTATAGCTATGATTAATAAAGTGTTCCACTAATGGAGTTTGCCTTTCTTTATGATTTCTAATATTATAACGATGTTGTGTCATCCTCAATGAAATGGAATTCCTAGTCTCTCCTACATATTGTATACCACATTTCACACAAAAGATCAAATATACGCAATTTGTGGATTGTATGCGTGAATTTCTTCCGTTACAGGAAAAATTGTCTTCTTGACCCTGTTTTTGACAAAGGTCAAGGAACAGAAAGTGCCGAACAACACTGTTGGCTTCAAAAATTGCTGACTCGTCAGCCTTGCTCTGACCAAGTAGTCTTTTAAGTTTTTATTTCTCCTGTACGCGAAATCACTGTCCTATTCGGCAAAACTCCAGTGTTTATCATTAAAGAATCGAAGTTTTCTTTCAATTTCTTATGCATTTGAACATTAAATAACGAATAAGTGGTTATAAGTGGGATACGGTCCCCTTCCAGTGCTTCTTTCTGGTCCAAAAGGATCTCAAGCACTGTCTTAAAATTGACGAGAGTATCCTCTCTTTCTCAAAGCGACAAACAATTCCTTGACTGCTTCCTTGAAGTCGTCCTGTCTCGTGCAAATCCTATGAAATCAAGTAATTGAGCCTTTACGATACCTCTATACGTATGACGAGGGTGGAAACTAGTTTTGTACAATAGTGCATGTGTATCAGTCTTTTAAAGAATACTTTTATATCTAATTTATTATGCACTTCAAAATTTGGTCCTTTATACACCGTAGTGTCCAAAAATCAATTTTCTTATCATCCAATTCATATTTACATTGTATCGACCAATCATGTGCATTCAAAGTCCTAATGAATTCCTCAAAATCAGGTTTCGAATACGTCCACACGCCCCCATATGTCGTCGAGGTACCGTAAATAATGGAGAGGCTTCTTCGGGCACTTCTCCAAGGCCTCTGCCTCCCACTTAGCCATAAAAATATTCGCATAAGCGGGCGCGAACCGCTTCCCCATTGCCGTCCCTTTAATCTGCAGATAAAAGTCTCCATCAAACTCAAAGTCATTACGTCTAAGATTGATCTCCAAAAGTTCTAAGATCTCTTTATCCGGTCTCTTGGCATCAGGATACTTCTGAAATATCTCTCTTACCGCCTGCAATCCCGCTGCAATGTCTATGTTAGTGTATAGACTATCAATATCAATACTAAAAGAAAAGAGTCAGCTGGGATTGTCAGGATTTAACCAAATCAATGAAATAATAACTATCCTTAACATAGGACGGATGCCTAATAGAAAGCGGATTCAAATAAAAATCAATAAACTCAGCTGTCTGGTAGGTCTCGCTACCGCAATCGGAGACAATGGGTCTGCCTGGCGGGATTTCATGGGGAACTGTCCACTTTTCAGGTTCTTTGTGGATTTTAGGCAGAATGTAGAACCTTCTGGGCCGTGGTTGCCCCTCTCCTTTCAGGTATGAACTCTGTTTCTTATTTATTACCCTTTTATTGTACAGGTCATCTAAAATCCTATTCACCATAGGAATAGTCTGTAAATAAATTGGCTCTTTAACTTTTATAATAAATACTATCCGACAACTGTCTTTTAACCTCTGTCACATACTGCTCCCTCGACAATATCACCACCGCGCCCCTTATCAGCTGGCTTGATGACAATAGTCTTGTTGCCCATCAACTCTCTCAAGGCTTTCACCTCTGCCACTGATAAGTTCGGAGCTTTTTAACAACTTTAAACCCGGAATCTAACATGTTTTTATCCTTATCAACTAATAAACCAATCTCAGGTGGCAACTTGTCTAGTGGCGGTTCCCAAGTAGATGTACCCACAAATGGTGGAATCGCTCTGTTCTGTGAGCCTTTGAAGTAGGCCGCCAATTTGATACGCCTATGGTAATTCTGAACATCCAATTGAAGTGTTGTCTTTTGATTTTTGTGAAGTCCAATCATTGGCACAAAAGACAGGCCTCTGTTCAACAAAGCAAATTGTGCCCTCGTAAGGGTGAAGTTTTTGGCCAGATTGACCACATTTTGTGACACAAGGGGCTGGAGCCCTTCTGCCCCCCTGAGCCAGGCTTAAGGGGACCTCAAGTTTAAAAACGAGACCCAGTGTCAAACATGGCTCTCGCTGTAGTCCTGGTCCAATGGATGTCATCCTCTCTGTCCTGAAATCGTTCTCCGACAACTTGGGGATGAAAGGCAAATTCCTAGAAATGTAGGCGTTCATGGTTGTGAGTGTCTGGATTTCCTCCTGCTCAGGCCTGAGGAAAAGTTAATGAGAGGAATCCAGATTTCAGAAAAAGGGAACCGGTTCTTCGCTGCTCTGACGCCCCTAACATCTGCTTGATTGCTGTTTCCTTTGCACCTTGATTCTTGTTGTTCAACCCAACGCCAAGACCACCTTCTCTACATTTGAATGAATGGTGGCTTTTCTAACCAGTGCTTGAGCATGTCGGAAGTTGGCCCCGGGAAAGCTGTCCACCTGCAGGTCCGGCAACACATGTGCGGGAAACCTTGCGAGATTGGAGTCCCCCAGGAAGACCCACTTTTTCCGAATGCTCAGCCCCCAATCAATCATCTTTCTCTCTGTGTGAATATGCCGTTTGACAGAATAGTATTGCTTTGGGGTTGAGGTCAGGTTCCGCTGCTCAGACGAACTATCCATGCCCAGGCTCCTTCCTGCCTCATCCTGTTCATTAGCAGGAGACCCTGGATCCTCCCTTGACCTCTGTGAGGTAGGTACTAAGATGGGTGTTCTGTCCTGTCGAACCTCATCCTCTCTCTCTTCCAGCAGGGAATCACGTGGACTTTCCCCTACGACCAGAGCTGGCTGTGAACCCTGACCACCCTCGTGTGAAGAATCCATCTCCTCTAACTCCAACAGAAAATTAGACTCAGGAATCACACAACCCTGTCTTGCACCCCTGGCACGAGGCGGTCTCTGCTGCAAAGGAGAAGCCGGCCGGGCTTCTTCCTGGACCTGAGCTTCCTGCTGGATTGCCTGACTCGGAGCTGGTGTCCAGTAGGATCTCTCTTCCGTCATCGTCCCCATATCCTGCCGCATTTCCGCAGGTCTGAGGACTTGGACCGAAACCCGCTGCTTCAGGGGTTGAGGGTCCGTCTGTTGAGCCATCTCAACACTCCTTGAGGAGGCTGTGCGTGCTCCTGCACCGAATCCTCTCCACGCCCCTCTGTTGCCTCACTGCCAGCCGGCTGAGGCACCCTTTCCGTAGCTGTGGCCGCACATGCCGTCACCAGGGCCTCTGCGTGGTCCAGCACTTCTTGCGTGATGTGGGGTAGGTCTCTCACGAGCTCTCCTCACGGCCATCTGGAAACAGTCTTTCCAATCCAGACTCATCTCCGCGCCAACTCTCCCTCATCACATCAATCTGCTTGGAGTAGTGCTCCTCCAAAATCATGAGGGTAGTGTACCCCAATTCTTAGCATTGCCCAGGATCAAGTCCAGCGTTTCAGGTGTTGGCAAGGCTGGCTTGATCATGGAGGCCAAGTTCTCCACCATACGGACAATCATCCGTGGTTCCTCTCTCCCGTCCTTGGGAGTCACATTCTGAAGGTGATGCACCAATCTGATCACCGTGTGCAGCTTTGCGAACCAATTGCAGCTTTTCCTGGTCCATTGGTTCCTGTTGCTGCTGCCATCTTGGCTGCGGTCTCCACTGGCGCCCCAGTTTAATCTGGGTCTCCGGTAGTAGGAAGCAGTCACTCTCGGTTCATCTTGAGGTCGTCCTCGGCGAACCACATCAGCATAGGATCGGGCTGGAGGACCAGAGCCACGGAATCGAGACCCCGAGGGAGGCACAGGCCGATTAGGGATTGAAAACTGACTCCTCCCCCCTCTTTCGAAGGCAGGAGGACGTGCACGGTCCATCCCCCAGGTGACCCGCTGCTGCTGGAAGTTGGACCGCCCAGGACGCCGCTGGCGCCTCCCACGACGGACCACCGTCCACCCATCCTCATCCTCAAAAAAAGCCATCGAGCCCGATGGACTTTTTTAGTGTGTTGTTGTTTTGTTTGTGTCTATTTATGTAGTGTGTTGATTTTGTTGTTGTGGTGTCGCCTTTGTTATATATTAATAATGTCGCCTTTGTTATATAAGTAATCAAAAAATAAAAGTTGTAATGAATAAAGGAAATAAAATGAAATAAAGTTTTGTTGTGTTTTTATTCTTTATTAGTTTTGTATTTATGAATTGAAAATCAAATTGAAATAAATGAAATTAAATGAAATCAAATTTTAATCTGTGCCGCCATGACGTTTCGGCCCTGAAAAGGGCCTTCTTCAGGCTGTGGCACAAAAACAAGCAAAACAAACTTGTGTGTGTTTGTCTAGTCTCTGCGATGTTGCTCCTTCTGTGTCTCAAGGCGAAATGCCCTCTCTCTGTGTGTCAGCTCCTTTTATACCCTCTGTTCCAGTTAGATTTTTCGTTCGTTTTTTTATCTGAATTTCCTTCCTATGTAAATAGCCCTTTCCCAATGATTTTAAAATTTGCTTTCTTCATGAATTATAATATTTCACACTATGTACTAAATTACTGTAGGCCCAAATTATTTTTATATGTAATATTTAAGGTCCAATTTAATATGAAATTTTTAATATTACTTTTTAATCCCAATGTTTATGTTAAATGTTATTACACTTTAAATTTTAACTTGTAAATTTTCAGACCCCCAAATCATGTATGCCCCTTATGTTTATACTACCAATATGAAATTTGTAATCCCATAATACCCTAAATTATTAAAATTAATTTATGAATTCAATTAATACCCCCATGAATTTTATGATATCCTCCCCAATGTTATCAACTTTATTAAGTATTCCAATTGATGACCCCTTGTAATATTGGACCCCTCCTCTCCCTATCCTCCCAATAAGGGTTAGGATGGGGGTAGGGTAAAATGGGGTAGGGGGAGAAGGTTAGGGTTAGGGCCGGGGTGGGGGTGTGGTTAGGGTTAGGGCCAGATGTAAGGGTGGGGTTGTGGTTAGGGCCAGTCGTCAGGGTAGGGCTGTCATAAAGATATATGGTTGGGGCTCAGATCGGGATGGGGTTCCACGCAAGGTGGAATGGTTAAGGTTAGGGCCTAAGTTCAGGTCAGGGGTCGGTAAGACAGGAAGTCCCGCCCGATCACGCCAAACCCGGCCATCCCAATCCACTAATCATCGTCCCCCCATCAATCTAGTCCGTCAATATCCAATTCACCGAAATCTAATGTTTAACCCATCTGGTTCTTTAGTATCCAACCAATAGATCCATCTTCTCTCAACCTTCTTTCTCTCCCAATCCGTCCATAGGGCATTCCTTTCCAAACCAGCAACTCTCAGAGACTTATAGCTATGATTAATAAAGTGTTCCACTAATGGAGTTTGCCTTTCTTTATGATTTCTAATATTATAACGATGTTGTGTCATCCTCAATGAAATGGAATTCTAGTCTCTCCTACATATTGTATACCACATTTCACACAAAAGATCAAATATACGCAATTTGTGGATTGTATGTGAATTTCTTCCGTTACAGGAAAAATTGTCTTCTTGACCCTGTTTTTGACAAAGGTCAAGGAACAGAAAGTGCCGAACAACACTGTTGGCTTCAAAATTGCTGACTCGTCAGCCTTGCTCTGACCAAGTAGTCTTTTAAGTTTTTATTTCTCCTGTAATGAAATCACTGTCCTATTCGGCAAAACTCCAGTGTTTATCATTAAAGAATCGAAGTTTTCTTTCAATTTCTTATGCATTTGAACATTAAATAACGAATAAGTGGTTATAAGTGGGATACGGTCCCTTCCAGTGCTTCTTTCTGGTCCAAAAGGATCTCAAGCACTGTCTTAAAAATTGACGAGAGTATCTCTCTTTCTCAAAGCGACAAACAATTCCTTGACTGCTTCCTTGAAGTCGTCCTGTCTCGTGCAAATCCTATGAAATCAAGTAATTGAGCCTTTACGATACCTCTATACGTATGACGAGGGTGGAAACTAGTTTTGTACAATAGTGCATGTGTATCAGTCTTTTAAAGAATACTTTTATATCTAATTTATTATGCACTTCAAAATTTGGTCCTTTATACACCGTAGTGTCCAAAAATCAATTTTCTTATCATCCAATTCATATTTACATTGTATCGACCAATCATGTGCATTCAAAGTCCTAATGAATTCCTCAAAATCAGGTTTCGAATACGCCCACACGCCCCATATGTCGTCGAGGTACCGTAAATAATGGAGAGGCTTCTTCGGGCACTTCTCCAAGGCCTCTGCCTCCCACTTAGCCATAAAAATATTCGCATAAGCGGCGCGAACCGTTTCCCCATTGCCGTCCCTTTAATCTGCAGATAAAAGTCTCCATCAAACTCAAAGTCATTACGTCTAAGATTGATCTCCAAAAGTTCTAAGATCTCTTTATCCGGTCTCTTGGCATCAGGATACTTCTGAAATATCTCTCTTACCGCCTGCAATCCCGCTGCAATGTCTATGTTAGTGTATAGACTATCAATATCAATACTAAAAAGAAAAGAGTCAGCTGGGATTGTCAGGGATTTAACCAAATCAATGAAATAATAACTATCCTTAACATAGGACGGATGCCTAATAGAAAGCGGATTCAAATAAAAATCAATAAACTCAGCTGTCTGGTAGGTCTCGCTACCGCAATCGGAGACAATGGGTCTGCCTGGCGGGATTTCATGGGGAACTGTCCACTTTTCAGGTTCTTTGTGGATTTTAGGCAGAATGTAGAACCTTCTGGGCCGTGGTTGCCCCTCTCCTTTCAGGTATGAACTCTGTTTCTTATTTATTACCCTTTTATTGTACAGGTCATCTAAAATCCTATTCACCATAGGAATAGTCTGTAAATAAATTGGCTCTTTTAACTTTTTATAATAAATACTATCCGACAACTGTCTTTTAACCTCTGTCACATACTGCTCCCTCGACAATATCACCACCGCGCTCCCTTATCAGCTGGCTTGATGACAATAGTCTTGTTGCCCATCAACTCTCTCAAGGCTTTCACCTCTGCCACTGATAAGTTCGGAGCTTTTTAACAACTTTAAACCCGGAATCTAACATGTTTTTATCCTTATCAACTAATAAACCAATCTCAGGTGGCAACTTGTCTAGTGGCGGTTCCCAAGTAGATGTACCCACAAATGGTGGAATCGCTCTGTTCTGTGAGCCTTTGAAGTAGGCCGCCAATTTGATACGCCTATGGTAATTCTGAACATCCAATTGAAGTGTTGTCTTTTGATTTTTGTGAAGTCCAATCATTGGCACAAAAGACAGGCCTCTGTTCAACAAAGCAAATTGTGCCCTCGTAAGGGTGAAGTTTTTGGCCAGATTGACCACATTTTGTGACACAAGGGGCTGGAGCCCTTCTGCCCCCTGAGCCAGGCTTAAGGGGACCTCAAGTTTAAAAACGAGACCCAGTGTCTAAACATGGCTCTCGCTGTAGTCCTGGTCCAATGGATGTCATCCCTCTCTGTCCTGAAATCGTTCTCCGACAACTTGGGGATGAAAGGCAAATTCCTAGAAATGTAGGCGTTCATGGTTGTGAGTGTCTGGATTTCCTCCTGCTCAGGCCTGAGGAAAAGTTAATGAGAGGAATCCAGATTTCAGAAAAGAGGGAACCGGTTCTTCGCTGCTCTGACGGCC